>NC_133333.1:183037855-183664521 GCF_042186555.1 Aquarana catesbeiana
ACACACTCCTGCAGTGACCTGCTGAAGTCTGCACACAAGTATGTTCTACAGCACTTTGTGGAGGTGTCAAAGACTGAAGAGTTCATGCTACTGCCTCTAAAACAGGTAATTCTCATCTATAAAGCTTTTCTATTTTTGTCACATAACCTTGTCTTCCCTAATTTATCTAGAAAAATGCTAGTTTCATAGTTTTTTCACATACAAATATGTTTTAAATCCTATTGGACTGTGTACACTGACATTCTACCTTCATCCCTGTAAATGCTGGCCTGTTTGGTTGGCATGGTGGGTGCAGATGATTCTCTCGATTTACAAACCAGAACTGATAGGGAGAGGGAATACCTCTGACCATCAATACTTGTGGAAGACCAGTGAGGGTCCTAGTAGTCAGAGTCACACACCCTGGTGCTTTTGGACTAATGTTTACAGCTTTAGCACAAATCTTGCCTTCCTAGTGGCCGTTTTCATAGGAGGTGTGGAGTACTTCCAGTAACACCCTATCCTCCTGATTGTTGGTGCTTCCTTGAATTTCCTGTGAATTCTTTTCTACTGTGGGCAGAGCAGTGTTAACTATTCCCTCTCCATTATGGTCATATGCTATACGTGTCCAGGATCTAATAGGTTAAAAATAAGTTAGTTAAGTCTTTTTTTTGTTGGGGAGGGTTGGAATACCTTGTATACAGTATTTTGTGGATTGTAGAGAGAGCTTTTCACATAAGCCTCTGTGGCTCAATTGGTATAGGGCATATGTAAACTGGTTCACTTGCCAGAAAAAATGCATTATTTTGTTCTTAAATTTTCCTAATGTAGGGTCCATGACCTCACTTTTTCCACTGCTGTTAAAGCTCTATACCCTGGTCAAGGGCCATTCCAGCCTGTGATTTAAAAAATTAAGAGTAGCAAAACACTGATACACTGATTAAGTCTCCTCTGTACTCCTTATATAAGTAAATTACAATTATGAATTTGAAAGAACTGTGACATTTAGTAGAGCCAGATTAGATTATAGTGCTTTCCCTGACACTTCCATTCAGAATCCTGCAGGAGATTACAGGACACCAAGGATATATATATATCTCACAAAAGTGAGTACACCCCTCACATTTTTGTAAATATTTTCTTATATCTTTTCATGTGACAACACTGGAGAAATAACACTTTGCTACAATGTAAAGTAGTGAGTGTACAGCTTGTATAACAGTGTAAATTTGCTGTCCCCTCAAAATAACTCAACACACAGCCATTTAATGTCTAAAACCGCATACGTCTGTTTCCCAAAGACAACCTCTGGATATGACGCTGAGCACGTGCACTCAACTTATTTGGTCAATCCTGGCGAGGCCTGTTCTGAGTGGAACCTGTCCTGTTTAACCGCTGTATGGTCTTGGCCACCGTGTTGCAGCTCAGTTTCAGGGTCTGGGCAATCTTCTTATAGCCTAGGCATCTTTATGTAGAGCAACAATACTTTTTTTTGCTACAAACTTAACCTATCTCTAAGCAGCTGGCATTTAAAGCGAAAAACACACGTATTTTGTTGGGTGATTTATTTATTTTTTAATCACTTTTAGGTGCCAGCTGCTGCCTGCCTGCATGCAGCTGCACGGAAGACCTGTGCCATCAGTGTATGTAAAGACGGTCCATGTAAATAAAGTGTTAAAGGGCAACTGCTTTTCTAGTAAAGCAAAATAAATGCAAAACCCACATGGGAGACTAGGTAACAACCCCACTTCTTGTAGGACTATGCAGTTGGGCAGAGATCTGGCTGCTTGAAGACTCAAAATACCAGGGAGACTCAGAGGTGAGGTTGGCAAGTAGGGCTGAAACAACTAATCGATTAATCGACAACTAATCGATTATGAAATTAATCGATTACTATTTTCATAATCGATTAATCGGCCAGTAACATAATGGGGTTAAAAAAACCTAAAATGAGCCCTTTATAGTACAAAAAAGAGCAAATAATTGTTACTGTAAATATTACTTTCACAGTTCTACAGTAAAAAAAAAAACCTTACAGTAGTGATTATCTGCTTTTTTTTGTACTATAAAGGGCTAATTTTAGTTTTTTATAACCCCATTATGTTAATAACGTCTTAGACCTGGTTCACGTCTATGTGTTTTTGGTGTTTTTTGCAGAAACGCACTACAGTTCATTTACATGGTCTCCTATGGGACCCGTTCACATCTATGCTTTTTTCAGCCACTGCTTATTTGGAAAAGGTCGGACTTTTTTTTAACGCAAAACGGTGCTTTTTTGGTTCAATATACTTCAAAGGAATATACTTCAATAGAGAAGCTGCAGAAAAGCATGTAATGCAACTTTGCAGCAATTTGTGTTTTTTAATTGCCCAACAACAAATTGGCCAAACAAAAAAATGAAAAATGCAAATCGCAGCAAAATCACGTGCGCAAAAATCAAAACGCACAGCAAAAAGCACTGCAGAAACAGATCAAAAGCAAACTGCATAGGTGTGTACTGAGTCTTATGCTGGCCACACAGATCAATTTTCAGACGAGAATATTCATACGAAAAATCTTGGTACATTCGCTGAATGAAAGAATGTTTGAAATTTTCACTTGTTTTTAACATTCTGTTTTTAAAATGAATGTAATTTCTGAACGAAAACCACATACACTGTCTGATAATTCCTTTCACCAAGAAGTTTTCTATTATTTCTAAATTTTCCCGTTAAAATTACTTTTTTTTTTTAAGTTAGACATTTGTTTGTTTTTTTAAATAAAAAAAATGTGATATCTGAGTCTTATGATATTTACCAGATTCACCCTTTAATAGTATATACAGTATTATTATTATTATTATTATTCAGGATTTATATAGCGCCAACAGTTTACGCAGCGCTTTACAATATATCTCTCCTCTAATAGTATATACAGTATTTCTCTTCTAATAGTATATACAGTATATTCTGTCTGTTATTCTCAGAGTGGATTAGATATTTTGCTCCCCAACCATATAGTTGGTTGTTTATATTTACCATTGCATAGAGATATTTAAGAATAAATTGTCTTTTTTTTTTTAAACTTTACATATTAACTAAATTATACACCACACTTTTTTTTACGTTTTATTAACCGATTAATCGAAACAAAAATCGGCCAACTAATCGATTATGAAAATAATCGTTAGTTGCAGCCCTATTGGCAAGTGTCCCACTTTTTGCACGACAGCCCCACGCAGTTTGCAAATATTCCTGTGTGTCCTAATTCCACTAAATGTCCTGGCAAGCAAGGTAGCATGTGATGCACAACTCCATTTTTTTTCTTATAAAATAAATAACTACATTAAATTATTGGAAAGGCTTGATTACTTTTAAGGTACTAATATTTAGAAGTCAACCAACATGTTAACTTAAATCATCTATGCAAAAAAAAGTATTACAAAAAATTAAACCGCACAAATTGAAAATATTCTCAGTTTAGCCTCACATAATATCTGTTGGACACCTCCTATTCTTACAGCGTTTCTTAACACAAAAAAAAACAAAAAAACAGATCCTGTTACCTTAAAGCAGTGGTTCTCAACTCCAGTCCACAGGACCCACCAACAGGCCAGATTTTAAGTATTACCTTGGGGAGATGCAGACTAGAATACTGCAATCACTGAGCAGCAAATGATATCACCTGTGATGGATTTCAGTTATCTTGCAAACCTGGCCTGTTAGTGGGTCCTGAGGACTAGAGTTGAGAACCACTGCCTTAAAGCATGTTATACAGCACAGCGCTTGTGCTGTGTCATTTGGCCCCCCCTGTATCACCTGTAATCAGGGCTGCTGATAGAAATCATGGGGCCCTGTACAGCCTACCTGATGGGGCCCCCCTTCAGCTCCACCCTCAACCCTGCCCCTGGCCCCTCCCCTGACCCTGCCTTGAACAAATAATCGCATGTAAATCGGATCAGCAGACAGATCCCCCACTGAACACGCGGATTCAACTCTGTGTGTAAGAAGCCTTTATAACAGACAGCAACCCAGGCAGGTTAAGATCATCAGCATTATAATAACAAACACACAGCAGGTGCTCTATCATGGCTGGCACTGTCACAGTGTGTCCTAGGACATGCCTGTTGGGTGCCCTTGTTAACTTATTGCCAATGTCATGTGACACACTGTGACAGAAAACCTGCTGACTGTTGCCTGTGTATTATAGAAGGTGACATAGTAATGTACAGTGTATATCTTTCACCCACCTACAGGGGTGCTGCAGCAGCCACGATGAATTCTGGCTTCCCCTTTCCTCCTGGACGCTGTCAGCTGCCTTGCCGCCGCCTCACAGCCTCTCACTCTCCGTCTCCGTCTGTCTGGTGCCAACTACTCCAGAGTGGAGGAAGATCACTCCGCCAGGGAAGGAAATGGGCATCCGCAGCAGGGGGCCGGAACATGTAGTGCGGCGTGGAATGCACTGCGCATGTGCCCAAAAATGAGAAAAAAGTCCCTCCCTCCCACCAGCACATATCATCAGAGAGGGGCCCGGAAAATAGCAATAATACACCGACCTAAGCCAGTAGGAGCGGCTTAGCGGGGGGGTGTAATTTAGAAAGGCCTTTTTTTTAATTCTGTCTGTCTGTGAGGCTGCTTGGGGCCCCCCCGGACGCCGGGCCCGGTACAACAGGGCCAGTTGTACTGGCCTATCAGCGGCCCTGCCTGTAATACCTGGCTGATCCTCCCTGGCTATGCCCTCTCCTCATATGCTGACCACGATATCAGGGCTGCTGAGCCCTGACACCATTGTCAGTGTACTGCTCTGTCCCCTGTGTCCTTTCCTCCATCCTCTCCCCCCTCCCCCCCTCTGTCTGCTCATGTCTGCGCCCCCCGCTCCTGCTGCTCTCATACTTAACATTAAAGTCTCCCATCCCCTCTGTAGTAGAGCAATAAGTTCCCCTCTGTCTGTGTTATATTATAAATATGCTTATCTGTACTGATAACACAGTGTCTTCCTGCGATCATGTGACTCCTCGGCTCTGTCTCTCCTCTCCTCCCCAGCTGACGTCAGCGGCAATGTTCAGCCCTGCCCACTGGAACTGTGAGTCGGGCAGAGGAGAGAAGAGAGGAGGCAACTAATCACAGGAAGACTGTGTGTTATCAGTACAGATCAGGATATTTGATATAACACAGACACAGGGGAACTTCTAATACAGACGGGATGGGAGCTTTTTTTACAAGTGGCTTAACAACCACTTTAACCAATCAACCTATTTAGTATAATAACAGCTTTATAATCGTCCATTCTATTTCTTCTATTATGATATTGTTCAGAACATCAGATAGGAGCATATGATGGGAATACATAGCATGCGGTTCTATGGTTCTTGAACCAACAATCCACTTCTTTAGGAGGCTAATAATATTATACATCACAACCAATAACTCCAGTTTGTTTTAAAACGATATTGGCCATGGATATCAATATGTGCCAGGGAGGACTGCAGGGAAAACTCTGCCTTATTAGTGGGAAGGCTGCTTTGGAGGAATGAAAGCCGCCATTACTATACTGATTCGTTTTGTAACTCCAGATGCTCAGATTCCAAGGATTGGGAATGTTGGATATGTTTTACTCTTGGGGGATTTTAAGTTTAGGTGGATTCCCTGCAGCCCTCTCTGGCACATATTGATACCCATACATCCTTGGCCAAAATGGTTTTTAAAAACTGCATTGAATTAGTTGTGATATACAATATACATCCCCTATGAGCTCCAGAAGAAGTGGATTTACATGCTGTCTCTTCCATCCTATGCTCCTACCTGATGTTCTTAACAATATCAAATGAAAACGAATAGAATGACATTTGTAGAGCTAATATTATATTAATATGTTGATAGGTTAAGACTATAAGGTATCCAACTGATACTATGATTTGTATGAAGCTAAAATGAGAATAATTTTCATCTGTGGATTTTTTTTTACTTTTTGAAATAAAAACTTTCTTTATAGATGATTTTAGATGTATGATCTTCTATGATGGTTGACTTACTGTCTCAGTGTCTCCTCCATCCAGAGTGGAAACACCCTAAAGCTGGCCATACACTAGTAGATTTTCAAACAAATGTTTGTACAAGTGTATGTATAAAAAATTCTCATAACCTTCAATGATTTGATGATAAAATTGAATTTGCTAT
This sequence comes from Aquarana catesbeiana, assembly GCF_042186555.1. Lineage (NCBI taxonomy): Eukaryota > Metazoa > Chordata > Amphibia > Anura > Ranidae > Aquarana > Aquarana catesbeiana. The sequence goes on from NC_133333.1 coordinate 183,043,990, forward strand.
TCTTTTTGGAATGAATGTAAATTCCTGAACGAAAAACGCAATACACTGTTAAAAATTGTTAAAGAAAGTCATTCGTCCTGCTCCTTCAAATTTTCTCATTGCTGCAATTAAAAACTAACAATTTGACCCCACTAATGATTAGAAATTGAACAAACCTTCTTAAAATGGCACAGTGCGTAGTGGATAGCACTCTCGCCTAGCAGTAAGAAGGGTCGCTGGTTCAAATCCCAACCACGACACCACCTGCCTGGAATTTGCATGTTCTCCCTGTGCCTGCGTGGGTTTCCTCCGGGTACTCCGGTTTCCTCCCACACTCCAAAGACATGCTGGTAGGTTAATTGGATCCTGTCTAAAATTGTCCCTAGTATGTATGAATGTGAGTTAGGGACCTTAGATTGTAAGCTCCTTGAGGGTAGGGACTGATGTGAATGTACAATGTATATGTAAAAGCGCTGCGTAAATTGACGGCGCTATATAAGTACCTGAAATAAAAAAATAAAATGGGAAAGGTTGAACAAAATCCTACCAGTGTGTGGCTAGCTTTAGAGTGTCTCCACTCTGGATAGATGTGCTGAGACATCTTTGGACAGCAGCAATATCAATCCGGTTGAGAAGGTAGTGTGTTAGACTAGTAAATCTAGATGGACCTAACAAATCAAAGATGAACTCCTGCTAGCAGTTACAGCAACAGTGTTTTTTTTTTGTTTGTTTGTTTTTTCTGGGATAAAGGTTTTACAGGTTTTAGGTCTGTTGAAAAGTTGAAGTTTTAAAATAAAGAAAAAAAGATTAAAAAACGAAAGCAAACACCACATCTAAGAATTGGTAATCTGCAATATGTATTTTTGCTTTTGGGTTTAAAGCGGAGGTCCACCCACCGCTACAAAAATTCAAAGCCAGCAGCTGCACATACTGGAGATGCTGACTTTTACTAATCAGACACTTATCTGTCCTGGAGTCCAGCGATGTCGGCACTGCAGCTGATGTTTCCATCAGCTGTCGGATGCATGCCGTTTCCTTTGCAAGTAAGGGAACCCGGCAGTGTAGCCTTTCGGCTTCACGCCAGGAACCCTACTGCGCATGCGCGAGGCTCCGTTCTTCTCTCCTTCTGGCCTGGCGACATGGGGAGGAGGAGGGAGCCCCAGCCGTGACGTCAGTATCCGCGGCTGAGGCTCCCGGAAGTGGCGAAAGCATACCTGTGAAGGACAGATATGCTGTCCCCCCTCCCCACCGAAAGGTGCCAAATGTGGCACCAGAGGGGGTGAGGCGTACAATGAGCGCAAGTTCAACTTTTTGGGTGGCACTCCACTTTAAAGGAGAAGTACAGCCAAAGCTCATTTGGCTGTACTTCTCCTATGGATCACAGGAGTGCAGTTGGGTTTGCACTTCTGTAACCCGAATTTCAGCAGAGAGCGGGCTGAAGTGGGTCCAGGCTCCGCATCATCACAACCAAGGAGTCTGGATCCACCCAGATCCCTGGACCCACACCTGTTTCAGCTTCTCAGCAAGCCGTTGAGAACCTGAGCCGGCCACTGCCACCCCCTCCACAGTCCATTGCTCCAGTGAGCGAAGAGGAAATAGGAAGCAGAGCAGAGAGCCGTGACTTACAGTGAGCAGCTCTCTGCTCATGGAGCTGTGAGAACCGAGCACGCGGCAGTGTTTGATCGCACTGTTCTCAGTGTAAAGCAGTGGCGGCCTGTCTCCTGAACTATATGCAGGGCGCTGGACGTATGGATTCCAATGGGGGTTGTTTTTGTTTTGTTTTTTTTTGTTTTTTTTTGTTGTTTTTGTTTTTTTTTTTTTTTTTAGAAGCACATAGTTAGAGCCTGAGACTGCACCCCAAGCCCACCCAGTTGTGTGACAATAGCAAATTAATATTCGCTATTGTCTTCCTGATTCTCCTCCCGGCCAATCAAGAAGTGGGTCCTGAGACCCGTCACCCAAATGGCCGAGAGGAGAAGCAATACTATTGGCCATCTAGGAGGAGGTGGGAGGAGACTCAGGGGTGCCGCCGTGAAGCCCAGGAGGAGACGCAGGGAGAAGCCACTGCCCGGAGGAAGCGCTGCCTGCAACTTAGATGGAGTAAGTGCGGGGCTGGTGACTGACCGACCGGGGGGGGGGGTGGGGGTGGCGGAGGGTGGATTGTTTGCTTTCCTGCCAAAAGATATACCAACAGCCACCCCTGGTGTAGAGGCGCAAGGGGACAGATGCAGCATCCACCTAGGTTAGTATGATTAAAAAGGGGAAAAAAAAAACCTACTTCTTTTAAACGTCTCAGGTCTCCCCCGTAGTTTGACATTGCCAGTTGTAAGGGTAGGCTCAAAGAGGCAGCAGATGAGCACAGATAATGTATAAAATAGACTGTCTGTTACTGGAAGCCAGGACCCAGGAATTTTTTGGAATCTAAGGGATTAATGGCCTTCTACTAATCCATCAATTTGCAGCTAAATATAAAAACTTGCTTAGTACTTTCAGTAATAAGTGAAACTACAAAATTTAAATGCAGGTATTTGTCATCGAAGAGTTTATATCCCGTCCCACCACTTCTCATCGTTCTCTAGTTTTTGTGATCCCCGGAGAGCTTGCAGTCACACCGCTATTTTCCACCAAGTCTTCCCACATTGTGCTCCTCTTTCTGAAGCCCCCTTACAAATACACACGCAGAGCTCAGCCTAGCTTCCCCTGCGTATTCACTATGTCTCCTAGCAACAGCCTACAATATGAAACGCAGGGAACTCCTTTGCAGGAAGCTGCCAGCGCACCAGCAGCAAGGGTCCCCCGCTGCTAGGGTCTGAATGGATTGGATTGATTCCCACTGTTTCCTCCACACATACTTAGTGATTATTTGTGCTATTTTCTCCAGCCTGGATTCACTGGCTGGCAGCGGATCAGTCAAGCTGTTTGTCATATTACTGTATGTTTCCTGTTTGCAGTTATCATTTTGTCATCCAAGATTTTTTCATTTTTTTTATTACTGGTTTAACTGTGAACTTGCCAGTCATCCTCTTTGTAAGTCAGACCTCATATGTTGGCGGTGTTTTTGTTAAAAAGCGGAAAAGAACTCCACCAACCCGCACAGATGGAAAATAAAACTAAAATAATAATAAAATAATTACCACAAGTGTTATATGAGAGCTGCACGTTGTATAGAAATTAAATAAAGAATAATTAATTGATAAATTAATTAGAACTGCGCTCTCTAATACAGTGCAATTGCAAAATGTTAATTAATTGTGCAAACTAAATAAGTGCAAAAATTGTGTGCAAAAATTGTGTGCAAAAAATATATCTGTCAAATGAATGCCAAAAACAAAATACAAATATGAAATCACCTAAACAAAAAGTCCAAATATGAAATCACCCAAACAAAAAGTCAGAATATCTTCATATTGTTTTTGTTGTTGTTACACAGGATTTATATAGTGCCAACAGTTTGCGCAGTCCTTTACAACATGAGGGCAAAGAGGGCCCTGCTCATTAGAGCTTACAATTTAAAAAGGAGGGTCACACTTATAACAGACCCTACATGTATAGATCCCAAATATCATACTGTATTTAAAGAGACTCTGTCACCTTGCCCATCCAGTCAGCCCTAGGGTTGCCACCTCATCCCTTTAAAATCGAACACATAATAATTACACAGGCTCTGTGGCTGATTAAGGCGTTAATTAAACTCACTTGGTGCCTTATATGCATTAAATTGGCCTCTAACCTGTGTACTTCATATGTGTTTGTGTTAAAAGGGATGAGGTGACAACCCTAGTCAGACCCCTACTAAGTTATACACACCTTCACCGCAGTCTCCCCCACTGATCCTTCTGTCACAGCCGCCTACTGATTCCAGGTGAGGGGGCACACACGACCGATGACCTGCCATGAGGCAGTGTTTTAACCTCGGGCTAATGACTAGATCTTAACCCTGTCACAGCTTCTCATTGGTCATCCCAATTCTTTATTCTTCCAAGTGCTGCATATACACAATGCTCACACCTCTCTTTCATAACTCCCCCCTAAACGCACCTGTACTTCTACCATTTTTCTTTACAGCTCCAACCCCAATGAACACAGGATTATAACTGGTGAAACAAAAACACTGCCTGCCAACATAAATCCTAATCCCTGCTATTCTAAAAGGAGAGCTCCATAAAATATCTGTGAAAGGACAGGGAAGCTATTTTGGCTAGTTCTGCACGCCACTGAACCAGATTCAGCCAACCATGGGCTAAAGTCTGCAATCAGCTGACATCACAAAGCCAGTCCACGCTCAGCAGGAATCCCAACAATATTATCAGGATCTGCCCAGATAATTGACCAACAGCTGGCTCAGACTCTCAATGTGCTACTGAAAGCCTGAGCCAGTCGCTTCCACCCCCTTCACAGGCTGACACTCCTGTGAGTGCTGAAGGGACTGAGCACATAGAAGTAACTTAGTCACCAGCTCTCTGCTTGCTGTAGACCAAGAACCGAGCATTCAAAGACAGCTTAGAGGTAGCAGGGAACAGATGCTGCATCCGCCTAGGTGAATATGATTGTTTGTTTTTTTTTTGAAAGCCCACACTGTTTTAATTAGTTACCCCAGTGCTTTCCTTTCTGGATTACACTTCACCTAAATCTTTGCCTGTAGGGTAGCAATCCAGTGCAATACTTCAGTAGAGTTCAGTCTGTGTGCATCTACTTTCTGTACCTGGTATTTGCTATTGCCATGACTAATTGCACTTAAAAATCTATAGGTCCACTGTTTGCAACAAACAATTTTATTCTGTAACTTGCAGAGATGGTAAGCAGAAAGACAGCACAGTCCAGAAGTATTATACTAATGGAACTGTTGTGTACTGCTTTTTAGAACTGCTGTATCCTAGAGTAGAGAGCATGGTGGTAAGGTTATTAAAATGTTACAATTATTTCCTGCTGTCCTTTCTCAGAGATATTTCCTGGAGCTTTCCTTTAGGGAAAGACTTAAAGGGGAATTTTAGTTTATATCTAAGCCTAAAATGGCTCCCACCCCTCTTCTAACTCCTATATGAACTACCCTCTAGAAGGAAGATGCTAATACTTGCTTATTCTCTCTGGGTGCTCTGTTCTGGTCACGTGAACCCCACCCACTCCCAGCAGCCAGCTTCAGGGGAGAGCAGAGATTGCTGACAATGGATGGAATGCCTGTATGGTGACATCACCCACATAAGCTTACTATGGGTCATCAATTGTTGGCTGTTCCTCCTCTCCCATGAAGCCGCCGCTGGGAGCCGATCATGTGACTAGACCGCCATATGAATATATTTATCTTTCTTCAGACTTTGATAAAGACTCGAATTCCACTTTCGAAGTCAAAACATTAGTGTCAATAAGCAGATTATTTTTTTTTTTGCATGGGAATGCAGCAGATGGCTTTCATCTAAGTCAGGGGTCTCCAAATGTTTCAGTACAAAGGCCACATCTTATATTTTACAAATAGTCATGGACCAAAAAAAAACTATTTTCTAAATGAATGAAATACTTTTTACTTGGAGAAAGCACTTGAATACAACAAAATTTCCAAATTTTAGCCCATCAAACTCCTCCCTTACTTCTAGATCCCTATCAGTGCCCCCCTTACACGAGTCCCCACCAAAGTACCCCTTACCTGAGAGTCACCATCAGAGTCTCCCCTTACATCCATGTGTGTCCTTGTCAGAGTCCACCCTTACCCCATATACTGCCTTGGGAGCATTGCTGTAGCAGCAAATAGGGGTGGAGCAGGTCTAAACAGAGGAAATGTCTGCGTGTGAATGCTGGGTTAAGCACATGATTGGCTTTTAGGAAGTCATCGGTCCTAGCAACCAATGACAGTACAATAACTGCGCAGCCAGAACAATCTCCACCGAAGACTTGGAGGTGTTTGGATGTTGAGGAGAAACATAAACTATAGGCTGACCTGTAGACCTGTGTGAGAGCCCACTTATCCTAGCTGTGAATGTTTGATCCACCTACCACAATTTTGTTCTAAGCATTTTCAATTCAAATCATTTGCTCCATTTTTTTTGTTTGTTTTTTTTTTTGTTTTTTTTTCCATAGCACACATTTGATGTCTGAAGATGAAGATTCTTTACTTGCATATGTCTTATAACAACTGATCAGTGTTTCTGTTAAAGTTTTGCAAAGAATAAGAATAATGCCGCGTACACACGATCGGAAATGCCGCCAGCAAAACTCAGATGAGAGCTTTTCGTCGGAAAATGCAACCATGTGTATGCTCCATCGGTCTTTTGCTGGCGGAATTCCATCCAGCAAAAGATTGAGAGCATGTTCTCTATTTTTCAGTCGGGAAAAGTTCCTATCTGAAAATGCATTCGTCTGTATGCAATTCAGACGCGCAAAAAATCATGCATGCTCTGAAACAATTTGACGCATGCTATGAAGCATTGAACTTGATTTTCTCGGCTAGTCGTAGCGTTGTACGTCACTGCTTTCTTGACGGTCGAAAGTTCAGAGAACTTTGTGTGACCGTGTGTATGCAAGACAAGCTTGAGCGGAATTCCGTCGGAAAAACCATCCAAGTTCTTTTTGACGGAAATTCCAATCGCGTGTACGCGGCATAAAAGTTGTTTTAAAATCTATGGGTAAAATTTGCATCTTTTGTTTTCTTTATTTTTTATTTATTTTTTTATTTTTTTATTTTATGGCTCAGCCTTAAAGATCAGTTCTAGGCAACCTGCAATTCCAGTCCGTAAACTAAAAATATAAAAATAATATCAAGCAATCACTGCAACAGTTCGTAAAGTCAGAAAAATCGCTACAGGTATTATAATCTTCGTTCCAGTAGAGCCACAGCATACACAGCTCTTCAAGCGCTCAGTGGGAACTATAAGACTGGAACTGTAGGACTGTAGAAAATGGTCCATGTCGTACATTTATCTATATGTTGTGTCTGCTTACATTTAGATCTCATGTATAAATGTGTGTAAGTAACCTGCTCTACTTTTTCATACATGCTCTGTGTCCATGTCCTACAGGTGCTGGACTTAATTTCAAGTGACAGTCTGAATGTTCCATCAGAGGAAGAGGTGTACAGAGCGGTCCTAAACTGGGTCAAACATGATGTGGATGGAAGAAGACAGCACGTTCCTCGGGTGAGGAGAGCATATATGCGAGCAATTGCACTATGTAAATATGAAACAGGAAAAATTTAAAGTTGAACTTCAGGCAAGCAGTTAACCTGTACAGTATGTACCTGAAAAAGACTTGTAATTCTGTTCAGTCAGTTTTGTGATCTAAACACCTCTGCCAGACCACACCACCAGCTCTACAGCTTCCACTGCAGCACAGTTAACACTAGTTGAAAACAACCTCTCCGCTTACTGACTGGATAATGAGGGGCAGGAGTTGAGTCATAGGTCACCCTTTGCCTTTCTCTGCTCTCTCCTCCTGCCTGCCTGTCCCCTGTCAGCACATCTGGTCGTCTATCACTTACACTAACAGTATTCAGAAATATATATAACTTAATGTGTAGTAAATGGATACAGCAACTGCATTGTTTGTAATTTTATTTTATCCGCAAAAACATATGAGAAAATTCAGCAGTTTAATGCCCCGTACACACGAACAGACTTTCCAACCACAAAACCGTGGATTTCGTTAATCGTACATCACGGGACACAGAGCCATAGTAATTACTATGTGGGTTATAGTCCACCTTCAGGTGCTGGACACTGGCACACCCTAAACAGGAACTTACCTCCCTATATAACCCCTCCCACTACTGGGAGTATCTCAGTTTTCTCGCCAGTGTCTAAAGTGTTGGTCACGAGTAAAGATGTGCTGTGCTGAGCTCCTCTGGAGCAATCCTTGCTGGGGCTAGCTATGCAGCCGGATCCATTCAAAGTGTCTTTTAGGCCGAAACAAGGTTTTGCCTGTAACGCTTCTCTTTTTAGAGAGCTGGACCCCGGGATCCAGTACTTTTGGTATTAAGGCCATAAAGTTTTACTGGCGAGGTGCTTTTGACAAGTCCAGGATTGTGGGTTCCCCGAGGGTCCCCAGTTCCTGAAGGTTTGTTAACGGAACCCACCGTGAAGGCTGAAGATTGGGTCTGTTGTTTTACCACAGAAAACCCTGCAGCGGAAAAAGGTAAGTGGAGTTTTTCTAGGAATTTTTAAATTTTCTTATGAAATGTCTCCTTTAAAGTAAATGTTGTCATGCCTAAGAGTCACCACTGGGGGCTGTATGGAGCACGTACCTTCTCATGCTTTGCTCAGAGATCATGCTGTGTCACAGAAGCAAAAGACTTTTTTATCCCTCCGGCTAGCAGGCAGACCTCCGGTAAGTTTGGGGGGTTTTGCTTCCTCCAGACACCCCCACCTGAGCTGAACTCTTCCCCTCTTCAAGAGGCTGAGTATAAGGGAGAACTAAAAACGATCGGCAATGCCATTTCCTTTCACCGCCCCTACACGGCGGCGGCTTCCAGGTCTCCTCCATGCCATCCCTCCCTCACTCAACCGATCTCATCGGATCAGAGGCCCGTGCTTGCGCGGGAAAACTCTTTTTTGAAAAAAAGGAGGGGGGCACGATGCAACGGTGGGGGTGGGGGTGGGGGTGGGGCTTAGCGCGGCGTTGGCGTCCTCCAATGCTGGAGTGTGTTTTTTAAAAAGAAAAAGAAACGCTCCATTTATGCTGGCTGCAAAATTGTCGGAGAGACATCAGAGCAAAGAAGAGCACGAAAGAGGTTTTGGTGATACAGGCATTTCCCATTTGACACATTTACTATTTGCATCAGGCTGAGCATTAATAGCAGCGGCGGTAGCTGGACTATTGCTCAAGCAGTAGTCCAGCTACCGCTGGTCCCTGTGATTTCTTCTGGTAGTACCTCTACTTTGTACATCGGGCTATGGTCAGAGGGGGGGTTGAAACAACCCATAAAAAGAGCTAAGGGTCTCCCTCAAGCTCTGGAAAGCCTACTCATCTCTACAAATGGCATCCTCCCCTGAGAGGGGGTGGCTGGTCAGAGTGAGCATCAGGGCCATGAAATGTCTGCAGCTGTTTTTAATACTGCAGCCCCTGTTTATTTTATGATAATTAAAAAAAAAAAAAACTTTAGCGACTTTAATTGCATCACAGTGTGGGTCAAAATGCAACAGGTTCTCTTCCACTACCCAGGACCCACAAACTGAGGAACTAGGGGCAGGAGAAGACGAATTCCCTCAGGGGACCATGGTGAGGCTGATGACTCCTCTTCTGAGGTGTCAAATGTGGGAGAATCAGCTGTTCCAATTTTAAGATTGATGGTGCAATTTCTTGCTGAATGATCGCTCCACATTTTATGTACCCTTAACTGAGTGTTTGGGTTCATTAAAGCCTCCTCAAGCTGTGTATGCCTTTTCCTGTCCATTCATTGCTGGAAAAGCTTTTTTTTGTATCTGAGAGGACCACCCAGATAAGCATTTTTTTCCCTCCTAAAAGGTTTTCACACTTTATCCTATGGTGGAGGAAATTCACTAAGTAGGGTATACCAGCAATTAACGCTGCTATATCCTCTGTGAATAAGTTTGACTTGTCCGGCAGACAATGCTCAAATGCTTAGGGATCCAATGGATAAAAAGGTGGAATTCCTATTGAAAAAAAAAGGCCCAGGAGGCAGCTTTATGTTTGCAATAGTTGCTATGAGAGATTCTATCCTTCAGGCCTTGCGCCCTTCGCTAAGCGCCTTGTAAGAAGCTCCTGGCTAATCTTCCTTTTTTTGGTGAAACAGCTATTTGGGGATGTTTTGGATAATACATCCAAAGAAATTCTAGTGAAAAGTACCCCTTTTGCCATTTTAGAAAAGGAGTAAATGTATTTTCGTTTTAAAGCTCCTTCTCCTGTGCCAGAGGCATCAGCCTCCAGGCAGTCACGGCGGCTTCCACCGTCAGGTTCAATTGAATAGGGGGAATTCTTATGCAGTTCTCAAGGATCTGGCAAGGAAGAGTGTCGCGACGAATGGGGGACTTCCTCAATAGCTCCAGGGTACAAACTGGAGTTCCAAGAGTTCCCCGTCTCCTCGTTTTCTCACATCAAATGTTTCTAAGGATCCAAAGAAAAAAGTGATCATGGGGTCCCCATGTAAGAACAGAGGTTGGAGTTTGATTCAAACCTCCTTTTTTTTCACGGTGCCAAATCCGAATGGACATTCTGGATCTCAAAAATCTAAATTCAATTCCTGAATTTAACCACTCTTTTTTTCTGTCAATCCAAATCAGTTATCTCCATCCTACAAGGAGGAGAACTTCTGGCATCAATCGACATCAAAGATGCATACCTCCATATGCCTATTTCCTTGCTCTCTAGTAGCTACTGCACCTTGAGTGTTTACAAAGGTTCTGGCCCCTCTTCTAGCCAGATTAAGGGTCCAAGGTATAATGGTTTACCTAGTCAATCTGTTCTTGATAGACCAGTCGGTAGCCCGCTTAGACCAAAGTATGGTCACCACATTCAACTACCTGGAATATCTAGGTTGAATTCTCAACCTAGGAGAAATCTTTAAAACCATGAAGAAGGCTAAAATACTTGGGTCCGATCATAGGTTCACCCAGAAAAAGGTATTCTTACCCCAGGCAAAGATCAGCACCATAAAGGAACTGATTTAGGTGGTCGAAGCAAGATCAATTTCTTCTATTCAACTTTGCATGTGGTTGTTGGGAAACATGGTGGCTTCATTCAAGGCCGTTCCTTATGCTCAGTTTCATTCGAGACTGCTGCAAAACAATATCCTATCGGCTTGAAACAAAGGGTTCAAGCTCTACATTACCAATGTGTCTGGCTCCAAAGCCTATGGCCACATCACCCTGATAGTGCCCGATCTTGTCTGATCTTGGAAGCTAAGCAGGGTCGGGCCTGGTTAGTACCCAGATGAGAGACCACCTGGAAATACCAGGTGCTGTAGGCTGGATGCGCCAGAGCCTCAGTTTATGGTTAATATCCAAAAATCTACAAAGGGGAAAATCCTTCCTTCAGTTACCTGGGAAGTGGTAACAACATATGCCAACCTTTTTTGTTTAGGTTGGGGAACAGTCCTGGAAGAGGCGACTGTCCAAGAGAAGTGGTCCAGATCAGAAATGGCCTTGCCCATTAACATTTTAGAAATTCAGGCAGAGCTCTTGGTCCTGAGGGCCTGAACGTTCAGTTTACGGTATTGTCCTGTCAGGATTCAATCCGGCAATGCCACAGCAATGGCCTATAATAATCATATCCTATCTTGGGCATAAAACAATGTACTTTGCCTATCGGCAGTCTTCATTCTAGGAATAGAAAATTGGCAGGCGGACTACTTGAGTCGCTAGCAGTTGTTCCTGGGAGAATGGTTCCTTCTCCCCAATATCTTCCTGTCAATATGTCAAAAATGAGAGATCCCAGACATAGATCTGTTTGCATCCCGGTTCAGCAAAGAAATTGACAACTTTGTGTCAAGAACAAAGGATCCGCTAGCATGCGGAACAGATGCTTTGCTATTCCCGTGGAATTGGTTCTCACTGATTTATGCATTCCCTCCTATTCTGCCTGCGTCCGCGACTTCTTCGCAGGATCAAGCAGGAAGGGATGTCGTTGATTCTTGTGGCCCCCAGCAGGGCCCAGAAAATCTTGGTATGCAGAGATTGTAAAGATGGCAGTAGGGGACCCATGGACCCTACCATCACAGCAAGACCTTCTCTTGCAAGGTCCGGTGTTCCATCCTATGTTACAAAAGCCAAATTTAACGGTCTGGCTATTGACACCCACACTGTGAAGAAGCGTGGGCTGTCAGGTTCAGTAGCTTCTACCTTGGATAATGCAAGGGAGCCGGCCTCCATAATTATATATTATGGAGGCTGGGAAACATATGTCTCCTGGTGTGAACCCAGGAGTCGCACCCCAGGAAAAAAGTCAAAGGTAGGATCCTTGATTTTCTGCAGATGGGGTGAGAAATAGGCTGGCCTTGAGTGCTTCTAAGGACAGGTCTCGGCCTTATTGGTATTATTTCAATGACCACTTGCTTCGCATTCTTTGGTTTGTAACTTTATTCAGGGGGTAACACGGCTTAATCTCCGGTTAGGTAACCCCTGAACCCTTGGGACTTGAATTTAGTTTTGTCGGCATTACAAAACAGCCTTTTTTTGGGCCGATACGACATATTCCCTTGGTCCTTTTTTGACAAGCAAACTATTTTTTCTGGTAACCATATCTGCTGCAAGAAGGGTATCAGAATTGGCTGCCCTTTCTTGTAAAGAGCCATATTATTATTGTTCACAAGGATAAGGTAGTATTGCGTCCTCATCCTAACTTTTTACCAAATGTAATATCAGGTTTTTATCTAAACCAGGATATTGTGCTACCTTCATTTTTCCAGAACCCTGTTCTATGGATGAAAAATCACTACATTCTCTTGATGTGGTGAGAGCAGTCAAAGTCTACTTAAAGGCAACTGCTCAGATTCGGAAAACGGATGTTTTGTTCGTGTTGCCTGAAGGTCCTAAAAGAGGACAGGCAACATCGAAACCTACCTTTTCTAAATGGATTCGACAAGTAATCGTTCAAGCTTAAGGTTTAAAGAGGTAGTTCTACCCTCTCAAATCAAAGCGCACTCCTCTAGGGTTGTTAGTGCTTTGTGGGCAGTGCATCACCAAGCTTCCATGGCTCAATTCTGCATGGCCGCAACTTGGTCTTCAATCCATACATTTACCAGATTCTATCTGGTGGATGTAAAAAGATATGAGGATGACGCCTTTGGACGCACTGTACTGCAGGCAGCAGTATAAATCCTCTGACCTCATGGTGCCCTACTTTGGTTGTGTCTCCCTCCCCTCAGTTGGCATTGCTCTGGGACATCCTACATAGTAATTACTATGGCTCTGTGTCCCGTGATGTACAATTAAAGAAAATAGGATTTTTATAACAGCTTTCCTGCAAAATCCTTTTCTTTTGAAGTACATCACGGGACACAGAGGTCACGCCCCTCTTTCTAGTATACACGTGTATTGCTTTGCTACAAAACTGAGATACTCCCAGTAATGGGAGGGGTTATATAGGGAGGCAACTTCCTGTTTAGGGTGTGCCAGTGTCCAGCACCTGAAGGTGGACTATAACCCACATAGTAATTACTATGGCTCTGTGTTCCGTGATGTACTTCAAAAGAAAAGGATTTTACAGGTAAGCGGTTCTAAAAATCCTATTTTTTGTTAGAAGGATATTGGCTCCAACTTGTCTTGCATACACACGGTCACACAAATGTTGGCCAACAATTACGAACGTAGTGACGTACAAGACGTATGTGATATCTCCATTACGGACGCTAGTTTTACAAGACCGAGCGCTTCCGGCTGATACTTTATTCCGAGCATGCGTGAACTTTTGTGCGACGGACTTGTGTACACATGATCAGAAAGTCCGACAACAAAGTTTTGTTGGCGGAAAATTTGAGAACCTGCTAGCCAACATTTGTTGGCGGAAAGTCCGATAACAAATAATCGATGGAGCATACACACGGTCGGACTTTCAGCCAACAAGCTCACATCCAACATTTGTTGTCGGACAATCCGATCGTGTGTACGGGGCATAAGTCTTGTGACAGCCCACATGAACAATAGCATCATGTTTTTATCTCTTTTCATTACCTGACCAGTTTTTTATACAGCAGTTTTGATCATGCTGGCTTGTTTCTACTTAGAATGAAGGCACTAGAAAACATATTTGTTTTTTAATCCATTTTATTCAGTTACAGTCATTTTATGTGTGTGCATTAACATTCAAAAATGCAAATAAAAGAGGATTGATAAGGATCAAGACTGTGAAATTAAAGCCAAAAACAAAGTCTGTATAAGACCTGATCGATTGTAAAGGTTACAAAATGGTTGTATGATGCCCATCATTCTTAGCTGATAATGCAGATATAATTCAACATGCTTTTTTGAGAGTTTATATGATACACAATAAAGTACATTATACTGTACCAGTGATACTAAAGGCACATTTTTTTTTTTTTTTTTTTTTTTTTATAATGAAGTAATATTTATTGAGCTTTTAATATTTTAGTTATACAAGAAATACCAGTCATATACATTCCATTCCTAACCAAACATAGTTATATGCATCAGATAACAATGTGATGTATCGTTAAAGCTCAGGTTATTACAAGCATTGTGCGACTAGGGACATAATACAAGAACCAAAATTTAGAAGGACCAATTTTTTTTTTGTGTTAATAGGCCAGTTTTCCCTATCTAGGGCATTGTTGACAACATTTCTCCATCACAATTTTTTTTTTAATAAAAAGATATTCTACTTACCTGCTCTACTCTTTTTTTTTTTTTTTTGCCGCATCTGTCATAAAACCGCTAAACCAACACCCCCCCGTTCAAATCTAACCCCATCAGAAGTCGCTGCATTGCCGCTGCATTGCCTTTCTCAAAACTCCAGTCTTATGATCAAACTGGCAGACAAAGGTGGTGCGATTGTATTACAAGCTAAAACTGACTACCTCCAGGAATCCATGCATCTATTTTCTGATACAAAACTCAAATGTGACCCACTACTGAAGTTTAAAAGAGAGGGCATCTAACGAAGGTATCAACACCATGGCAATGGCCTTCCTCAAAAGAGAGGTTTACAAATGACCACATTTTTATCATCTACCTAAAATACACAAGGACCCCACTTATCCCCTAGGATATCCTATAGTCGTGGTGATGGAAAGCGTCACCATCTATTTCTCTATTTACATCGACCACTTTCTACAACCTCTTGCCTAAAACCTACCATCATACATATGCGACAGCATTCATCTTCTACAGATGCTAAAAAATTACTCATGGGAATGCACCTACCTATGGCTTTCACTAGATGTAAGCTCTCTTTATACCAGCATACCATATGAGGTTGGGTTATGAATGTGTATCCATAACAGGCCAACTTCATCACCGAGGCCACAGAGTACTGCTTGACTCACAACTACTTTGAATTTCATGGCGCGTACTACTTGCAGACCCATGGTACGGCGATGGGAGCCAACTTTGCTCCCAGTTACGCCAGTCTGACCATGGGCCTCTGTTAACACATCAAGATTTGGCACAGCAACCCATTTGCAACCCACATTATATTCTAACAAAGAAACATAGGCGAAATATTCTAATGGGGTGTATCGCTCACCACGGTAGAACATTTCGTTGAGTACTGCAACAACAATATGGGACTATTTTTCACTTGCAGTTGACCCTGACAGGTAGGCATTTCAAGATTTAGAACTATGAGAACAATAACCTCTATGCCCATAACTATGCTAAACCAACAGCAGGAAAATCGTATCTTCACTTTCAAATTTGCCATCGTTCCCGTTGGATACAAAACATACCTAAAAGCCAATTCTGCTGCCTCAACACAAATGCACACGCAAACAGGACTATATTACCCATGGCTATTTACTCAAAGAAAAGTCCCTTGATAAGATATCCTGACACCGTTGAGGAAGATGCCCATCTATAGTATCTTGATCTTGCGGAACATACTGACACCACTCCCAGCTACCGACACCAATTCACAACCCGTTTAGATTTACTACTCAATTTCATACCCCATTTAGACAGATGGCACGTATACTGCAAAAACCCTGGTCTATTCTACTGGAGGATCCGCACCTCAAAACCTCCTTGACAGATGAACCTGAAGTCTCATATAGATGAGCCAAAAACCTTAAAACAAAATTGCGTCCAGTAGAATTAAAAATACCGCCAATCAGAACAGCTGCCCAATTACCTTCTTCGTCTTGAAAGGCATGTATCAGTGTTGCAATTTGAGGTGCCTCACATGTCTGGCATGGACAAAAAGATTCCACCCACAAAGACACCACCTATGTTCTTCCAGAATTTTTCACCTGCTTGACAGTTTGTTGTATACTGTCTTAACTGTCCTTGCGGATTATTGTACCTGGGGCACACTATATGTTGATTAAGAAAAAGATTTGGAGAACATCAGAGGCTTGTAGAAGAGGGCTCGGACAAACATAGCGCCCCCTGACATTTTAAAGAGTTCCACAACCAATCATCGGATGGTCCTTTTGTATGGATTTCAGAAGACATGCCCCATACCCTCCCTGTAGCAGAATGCCTTAAACGTCTGTGCGAAAGAGAGACATACTGGATTTATTCCTTGAACACCTTCGCCCCTGGTGGACTAAATGAAGAGCTGGAAATGCATACCGTTTTGTAGCTATACAATATCGAACTTTCTTTTGGTCCACCGTATGTCTGCCTAGTAATTCTGCTTGTTGATTCCCCTATAATGTTCCAAAAAGGGTCCCACCATCTCTCATATAACCTGGTCTCATGCATAGAAATCACCAGTCCACCAAGTATTTTAAGCAGAACCACCATTATGACGTTCATAGTTCACTTTCCTCTAGATTTGTGTTCCCCCCCCCATCTTTTTCCATGGAGGGTCACACCATGCCTCCTGTGACCTGGTTACATATATTTGATATTACAGCCAACTTAACATATTAGGCAATAATTATAATATATACAGCATGTCTGTATCTAGATACATGGATTCAAACAATTAGTCCTAAATTTTATTACTATATAAAGGATATGAAACGTCTACACACCCCTGTTAAAATGTCAGGTTTCTCGGATGTAAAAAAAAAAAAAAAATGAGACAAAGATAAATCATTTCAGAACTTTTTCCACCTTTTTAATGTGACCTTTAAACTGCACAACTCAATTGAAAAACAAACTGAAATAATATTTTTAGGGGGGGGAGTAAAAATATAAAAGCTAAAATAATGTGGTTGCATAAGTGTGTGCACACCTTCTTTTTTTTTAACTGGGGATTTAGCTGTGTTCAGAATTACGCAATCGTATACACCTACCATCATTTAAAGTGCCTCTGATTAATCCCAAATAAATTTCAGCTGTTCTAGTAAGTCTTTCCGGATATTTTCTTAGTCGTATCCTACAGCAAAAGCCATGGTCCGCACAGAGCTTCCAAAACATCAGAGGGATCTCATTGTTAAAAGGTATCAGTCAAGAGAAGGGTACATAAGAATTTCCAAGGCATTGGCTGTACTATTGAACACAGTGAAGACCGTCATCAAGTGGAGATCATATGGCATAACAGTGACATTACCAAGAAAAGACCAGAAGAAAACAGGTCAGAGAGGCTGCCAAGATGTCCACAGCATACATTAAAGGAGCTGGAGGAATATCTTTTAAGTACTGGCTGTGTGGTACATGTGACAACAATCTCCCATATTCTTCATATGTCTGGGCTATTGGGTAGAGTGGCAAGATGGAAAGAAGATGCAAAGAAAAACATCCAAGCCCAGCTACATTTTGCAAAAACACATGTGAAGTCCCCCAAAAGCATGTGGAAAAAATGTATTATGGTTTGATGAAACCATGGTTGAACTTTTTGGCCATAATTCCAAAAGATATGTTTGGTGCAAAAACAACACTGCACATCACCAGAAGAACACCATACCCACAGTGAAGCATGGTGGTGGCAGCATCATGCTTTTGGGGCTGTTTTTCTTCAGCTGGAACAGGGGCCTTAGTCAAGGGTAAAGTAAATTATTAACAGTTCCAAATACCAGTCAATATTGGCACAAAACCTTCAGGCTTCTGCTAGAAAGGTGAACATGAAGAGGAACTTTTCAGCATGACAACAACCCAAAGCATACATCCAAATTAAGAAAGGAATGGCTTCACCAGAAGATTTAAAGTTTTGGAATGGGCCAGCCAGAGTCCAGACCTGAATCTGATTGAAAATCTTAAGAGATTTCAGTTTGTTGTTCAACTGAGTTGTACAGTTTATATGTCACATTAAAGGTGGAAAAAGTTCTGAAATTATTTCTTTGTCTCATTTTTTTACATCACAGAAACCTGACATTTAACAGGGGTGTGTAGACTCGTTATATCCACTGTATAATTCTATTTTATTTATTTATTGATAATAGAAAAAATAATTTCAAGTACTGTATATATTCATGTATAAGTCGACCCGAATATAAGCCGAGGCACCTAATTTTACCACAAAAGAGTGTGAAAACTTATTGACTCGAGTATAAGCCTAGGGTGAGAAATGCGCAGCTACTGTAAGTGGAAAAGAGGATCAACAATGCCCATTTGCAGCCTCATTGTGCCCATTTGCATGCCTCATTGTGCCCATGTGCAGCCATAGGTCCCCCGAACTTCAAACTCAGTAGTTAAGGGTTCCTAGATACCCCCTACCTGCAGCCAAAATTTGGGGTCTCTGGACCCAAAGGGTCCCGAAATGACATTGCTGCAGATGGACACAGTTGACCGATTTTGGGGCCCTGTATCTCGGGGCCATTTGGTGTGCAAACCCAGTGGAACTAACACTACAACATATCCAGCTGGGGTTCCTAGCACCAAGTGGCCCCAAGATACGGGGCCCCAACATCGGTTCATAAAATGTCGAGCACTTTTCTGCAGCAGAGAATGCCATTTTCCGAACCAACTTTGGGGCCCCGTATCTCAGGGCCACTTGGTGCTAGGAACCCCAGCTTTGGATATGTTGGCCCAGAGATACGGGGCCCAAAATTCGATTCGGAAAATGTAATTCTCTGCTGCAGAAAAGTGCTTGACTCGAGTATAAGCCAAGGGGGGCATTTTCAGCACAAAAAAAGTGCTGATAAACTCGGCTTATACTCGAGTATATATGGTACCATGTCTATTTTCTGTATTTCCTGATCATTCCTCTCTCCTCCCTACTGGAATCAATTCGATTTGTAGCACTCTTTCCATTTATATACTTTTCTTATCCATTTTATACAGGACCCTTAAGGTCTGAATACTTTCAATCAATAGTGAGTCACTCTACAACTTGGTATATAGTAGATAATATCAGCTAGTTTACATTGATATTGTAGTCTAGATTATTTATTAGCATTGTGTGTTAGCGCTGTATTGATTACATGCAAGTTGGTGTCTGAGGGTGGGAGTTCCTGGCCTCATCACACATATATACCACACTTAAGATGGCTGCCTCTATGACCTGATGAAGGAGCACGCATGCTCCAAACGCGTGCCGCCTCCCCCTGCATCCCAGAAGCAAGTCTCACCCTGGTCTGCAGCGTCCTCAGCCTCCATGAGCACTATTGGTAGTGCGGGAATCCACCAGCACAGCCGAAAGTCTGCCATTGTTACGGAGACAGAGAGACACCCAGCGGGACTACCCGGGAACTGCAAGAGGGACTTGCATGTGTTTACAAGTGCAATCTCATCCTGTTAGTGCATAACCTTTTAACCATTAAAGTGTTTTAAACTATTACACGTAGAAGCGCTGTTCCTTCTCTTCTTGCCTACAGAAGACATTTTTAGCTCATCAGGAAACAGCTGTTTCTTGGTGATATGAGCCAGTGACTCCAAATCGCCCTGTCCATTATTTTAAACACCTGTTGGACTTTTCCAGATGTACCCAGGAATGCCTTATGTGACTGCTGGGACTCTCCCTTGTGCGCCAAACTTTTATCCTTGTGATCACATGACTGCTGATTGCTTGGTTCTAGGTCTTCACTGAGCAGAAAGGGGTGACTGTCAGCGTGATTCTGATAGCCTGAGCCAATTTGCCGGTAAGGCATCTGGGTGGATCCCAACATTATTGGCAGGATACATCCAGAGGCTAAAGCCTGTTTGCTGAATCTGAGTCACAGGAGAACAGAAATAAGCGCAGTCATGTGACCCAGAAGTTAAGTGTGGCCAAAAAAGCTCTCGCCATACCTCTCTTTTAAGGTTAAGAAAAAGTTTAAATGTTAGTACTACTTTAATTTCTAATGCAACAATGCTGCTATGATTACTGCTTCAATCCTGCAGTTTGATATCAAGAGTGGGAGACATCGAAATGAGGGAAGTGGGAGAAAAGGTCTAATCATTTGTACATTCAACTGTAGAAGCCCTCTGATATCTTCAGCGTTCTCCACCTTAAGGTGTCATTAAACCCAGACTATGAAAAACTCTCATTACATTCTATATAACAGAGTGTTTAAACTCACAAAGCCACTAAAGCATTTGTTTTGTGTACCGTGAAATATAACTGGTTGATCCTGCCTTCAGCTGTCCCTCCCATCTGCTCTATGTCCCCATTACAGGCCTCTACAGAGCATGTTCAGTTTCAGTTCCCTTCTAAGCTCTTAATTTCCTCCTTTTTTTCTTAATTGTGCAGCCCACATGACTATAGAGTCACACATGTGGGTGTATACACAATGATAAATGACACTCCCCTCCCTCCAACATGTCCTATTGGTAAACACTAAGGGGGTGGGATATAGTATGCTGATCGATTACATTCACTAAGAAACTCCCAAAAAGCTTTGTTTTAATGTAAATCAGTATTAAATATATCAAATGTAATTGCTAAAACATGTAAAGTAAAAAAAAGAGCTTGGGATGCAGATGCCGTCTGAACAAAATGAAAGCTAGTGACAGGCATCTTTGACTCCACCCACACCATATTAATGCACGAAAATCCACATTTGATGTTCAATAAAGATTTATAGGGGGCTATAATGCAGTTATTTGATATTTATAATTTATTTGAATTCCTCTTCTGAAACTTTTTTTTTTTAATCATGTAACTAGCACAGCACCAATCAGGGCAGTGCAGACACTGTAGAGAACATGCATTAACAGATGCCCCTCCCAAGGATCTTTTCCTTCAGATGCCAAAGAACAGGGAATGATCATGTGACCACACAACAGCACTGCAGAAATAAGGGACTTGGAGGATTAAAAAAAAAAAAACTACAGTGGCATTATACAGTTGTGCTCATAAGTTTACATACCCTGGCAGAATTTATGATTTTTTGGCCATTTTTCAGAGAATATGAATAACACAAAAACATTTCTTTCACTCATGGTTAGTGTTTGGCTGAAGCCATTTATTATCAATCAACTGTGTTTACTCTTTTTAAATCATAATCACAACATAAACTACCCAAATAACCCTGATCAAAAGTTTACATACCCCAGGTCTTAATACCTTGTATTGCCCCCTATCTTCTCAGATGGTAAAGCTGCCCATTCTTGGCAAAAAGCCTCCAGTTCCTGTAAATTCTTGGGCTGTCTTGCATGAACTGCATGTTTGAGATCTCCCCAGAGTGGCTTGATGCTATTGAGGTCAGGAGACTGAGATGGCCACTCCAGAATCTCCACTGTATTCTGCTGTAGCCAATGACAGGTCGACTTGGCCTTTGTTTTGGATCATTGTCATGTTGGAATGTCCAAGTATGTCCCATGCACAGCTTCCTGGCTGATAATTGCAAATGTTCCTCCAGTATTTTTTGTTAACATACTGCATTCACCTTTTCAATTTTGACCAAATTTCCTGTGCCTTTGTAGTTCTCACATCCCCAAAACATGAGCAATTCACCTCCGTGTTTCACAGTAGGAATGGTGTACCTTTCATCATAGGCTTTGTTTACTCCTTTCCAAATGTAGCGTTTATGGTTGTGGCCAAACAGCTCAATTTTGGTCTCATCGCTCTAAATGACTTTGTGCCAGAAGGTTTGAGGCTTGTCTCTGTGCTGCTTGGCGTATTGTAAGCAGGATACTTTGTGGCATTTGCGTAGTAATGGCTTTCTGCTGGCAACTCGACCATGCAGCCCATCTTTCTTCAAGTGACTCCTTATTGTGCGTCTTGAAACAGCCACACCTCATGTTTTCAGGGAGTCCTGTATTTCACCTGAAGTTATTTGTTGGTTTTTCTTTGCATCCCGTACAATATTTCCTGGCAGTTGTGTCTTAAATTTTAGTTGGTCTACCTGACCGTGGTTTGGTTTCAGCAGAACCCCTCATTTTCCACTTCTTGATTAGAGTTTGAACACTGCTGATTGATATTCTCAATTCCTTGGATATCTTTTTATATCCTTTCCTGTTTTTTATACAGTTCAACTACCTTTTCCCACAGATCCTTTGACAATTCTTTTGCTTTCCACATGACCCAGAATCCAGAAACGTTGGTGCAGCACTGGACGAAAGATGCAATGGTCTGTCAAGGGTCCAGAATACTCATTGACCTTTTACACACACACACTAATTACAAGCAAACAGATCACAGGTGAGGATGGTTACCTTTAATAGCCATTCAAACCACTTTGTGTCAACTTGTGTGCATGTTATCAGGTCAAAATCACCAGGGTATGTAAACTTTTGATTAGCGTCATTTCGGTAGCTTATGTTGTCGTTATGATATAAAAAGAGTAAACACAGTTTATTGAAAATAAATGGCTTCAGCCAAACGCTAACCATGAGAGCCCTTTCACACTGAGGCGCTTTACAGGCGCTACAGCGCTAAAAATAGCACCTGCATAGCGCTTGAAAGGAGCCTCTCCTGTCTCTCCAGTGTGAAAGCCCAAGGGCTCACCTAGCGGTGTGCTTGCAGGACGGTAAAAAAAGTCCTGCAAGCCGCATCTTTGCAGCGCTGTAAGTGCGGTGTATACACCGCTCCTACAGCACCCCTGCCCATTGAAAACAATAGGGCATTGGCGTTTTGTGGGCGGTTATGATCCTTTTTCGGGCGCTAGCAGGGGCCAAATAGCGCCACTAAAATGACGGTAAAGTGAAGCTAAAAATAGCGCCGCTTTAACGCCCCCGCCCGGCCCAGTGTGAAAGGGCTCTGAGTGAAAAATGTTTTTGTGTTATCATTCATATCCTCTGAAAAATGGCCAAGAAATCATAAATTCTGCCAGGGTATGTAAACTTATGAGCACAACTGTATATATGATTTAAGTGAATAAATTATGGCAATTAACACTTTGTTTGGCATCACTGTAATATAAATTCTACACTGCCTTTAGGTAGAAGATATATAATTTCTCTTGTTTCCGTGAACATGATTATACTTTTTTTTCTTTTACTTTTTCCTGGTAGCTAATGAAGTGTGTGCGGCTTCCATTGCTGAGCAGGGATTTCCTAATGAGCAGTGTTGACACAGAGCTCCTAGTTCGCCATCACTCAGAATGTAAAGACTTGTTGATTGAGGCCCTAAAGTACCACCTGATGCCAGAACAGCGAGGGGTCCTGAGTAATAGCCGGACAAGGCCACGGCGCTGCGAAGGGGCCAGCACTGTGCTCTTTGCAGTAGGTAAGGATGATAAAGCAACTTGCTTTTCTTCCGTGGAGTTGAGAACATTTTTGCAGAGTTTTTATTGTTTTTCCATAATTTACAAGTTCTGTGAAATAACATGAAACCAATGCTATAGGAAACATTCGAAACAGAGCCACCGCTAAATTTATATACCTTATACAAAGGGTGTCAAACTCAATTTCATTGTGGGCCGCATCAGCATTGTGGATGCTTTTTAAAGGGCCGGTTGTACCTGTAAGACTAGATGTCTAGAGCATCCCACTCCCCCTTACATCAGATGTCAAGACTCCACCACCCTTCCTTAAATCACAGTGCACCCCCCCCCCCCTTACTTTGTGCTGTTTTCAGGAAGAGCTGGTGGAAGCTGGTAAGCATAAAGTGCAAGGTCAGGGGGAGAACCAGAGGAGGGCTGGAGTCAGCGCTGAATGATGAGACTAGGGGCGGCAGAGATGAGGGGGTGCTGCGGCTGCACAGAGAGATGCAGGATCTGTAGGAGGAGTTCTGTCCTCCTCTCTGCTATCAATTGCAGAGACTGGGAATGGTGGGGAGACGGAGATTAGCCTCTCCATAGCTGTATGGAAAAGCTCAAGATCTGGCAGAGGAGTTCTGTCCTCCTCTCTGTTGACTGCTGAGACAAGGTGGGGGCAGAAAAGATGGGGTTGCTGCAGGAGAGCTGTGAGGGCCACATGAAATTGACCTGGAGGGCCAGGTGTTTGACACGTTTTACACAATGAAACAGACCTTTTGAGCTAGAAGTGTCATCTACAGTGTGGGGAAAAAAGTATTTGATCCCCTGCTGATTTTGTATGTTTGCCCACTGACAAAGAAATGATCAGTCTATAATTTTAATGGTAGGTTTACTTTAACCGCTTCAGCCCTGAAAAATGTACCCCTTTCCTGACCAGAGCACTTTTTGCGATACGGCACTGTGTAGCTTTAACTGACAATTGCGTGGTCGTGCGACATTGCACCCAAACAAAATTGATATCCTTTTTTTCCCCACAAACAGAGCTTTCTTTTGGTGGTTTTTGATCACCTCTGCGGTTTTTATTTTTTGCACTATAAACAAAAAAGGAGTGACAATTTAAAAAAAAAAACAATATTTTTTACTTTTTGCTATAATAAATATCCCCAAAAAATATATAAAAAAAATAAATTTTTTCCTCAGTTTAGGCCAATATGTATTCTTCTACATATTTTTGGTAAAAAGAAAATCGCAGTAAGTGTATATTGATTAGTTTGTGCAAAAGATATAGTGTCTACAAAATAGGGGATAGATTTATGGCATTTTTATTATAAATTTTTTATTATTAATAATGGCGGCGATCTGCGATTTTTATCACGACTGCGACATTATGGCGGACACATCCAACACTTTTGACACTATTTGGGATCATTGTCATTTATACAGCGATCATTGCTATAAAAAGGCACTGATTACTGTGTAAATGACACTGGCAGGGAAGGGGTTAAACACTAGGGGGCGATCAAGGGGTTAAGTGTGTCCTAGGGAGTGATTCTAACTGTGGGAGGGATGGCTACCACTCACATGACAGCGATCACTGCTCCCGATGACAGGGAGCAGTAGATCCCTGTCATGTCACTAGGCAGAACAGGGAAATGCCTTGTTTACATTGGCACCTCTCTGTTCTGCCGCTCCTTGACACGATCGCCAGGAGACAGGCGGACATCGACCTCCATACACCGTATATCGGTGTATGGCGGTCGGCAAGTGGTTAACAGTGAAAGACAGAATAACAATGAAAAAATCCAGAAAAACGCAATTCAAAAAAGTTATAAATTGATTTGCATTTTAATGAGTGAAATAAGTATTTCACCCCTTTGCAAAACATGACTTGGTACTTGGTGGCAAAACTCTTGTTGGCAATCACAGAGGTCAGGCGTTGTTTGTAATTGGCCACCAGGTTTGCACAAATCTCAGGAGGGATTTTGTCCCACTTCTCTCTTCAAATGGGGCGGTGCGCCTTCTCTTCAAATACTTCAAATGGGGCGGTGTGCCTCTCGTTCTGCGGTCCCATCATATGACGGCGTCCCAAAAAAGCCGCTCTCTCGCACCCGCGAGGCAGCGTGATGATCGCAGCCGTGCCCTGTTGCTAGGACACGGCGCAACCCCAATCTCTGTAAAGAGCCCAGTCCACGGCTCTTTAACCATGTGATCTGCTGTGTCCAGTTATAACCGGTCACATATAAACGCCGGTAATCAGTGCTCCTCACCTCACACTGACAGTGTGTGGTGAGGAGAGCCGATCAGCGGCAATTCCAAGCAGGGGGACATCAAGGCATGTAATCAGGGCACTGATCATCAGTGCCCTGATTACAATATAGCGCCAACAGTTTCACCAATTGGTGTCAATCAGTGCTCACAAGTGCCACCAATCAGTGCCCATTAGTGATTCCAGTCAGTGCTGGCCATCAATGCCCATCAGTGTCACCTATCAGTGCCCATAAGTGCAGCTTATCAGTGCCACGTAATCAGTGCCCATAAGTGCCGCCTCATCAGTGCACACCAATTCAGCCCATCAGTACCGCCTCATCAGCGTAGATCAGTGAAGGAGAAAAATTACTTCGTTTCTGTTAGTAAATTTTGCTAATTTTAACTAAGTAAAAAAAATTTTTTTTTCAAAATTTTGGATCTTTTTTTTTTTAAATAAAAAACCCAGCAGTGATTAAATATCACCAAAAGAAAGCTCTATTTGTGTAAAGAAAATTATAAAAATTTAATCTGGGTACAGTGTAGCATGACTAATTATCATTCAAAGTGCGACAGCTCTGAAAGCTGAAAAATGCCATGGACAGGAAGGGGGTGTAAGTGCCCTGTAGGCAAGTGGTTAAGGTCTGGAGACTGGCTCGGCCACTCCAGGACCTTTTTAATGTGCTTCTTTTCGAGCCACTCCTTTATTGCCTTGGCTATGTGTTTTGGGTTATTTTCATGCTGGAATACCCAACCACGACCCATTTTCAATGCCTTGGCTGAGGGAAGGAGGTTCTCACCAAAGATTTGATACATGGCCCCGTCCATCGTCCCTTTTGATGCGGTGAAGTTGTCCTGTCCCCTTAGTGGAAAGACACCCCCAAAGCATAATGTTTCCACCTCCATGTTTGACAGTGGGGATGATGTTCTTGGGGTCATAGGCAGCATTCCTCCTCCTCCTCCAAACACGGCAAGTTGAGATGATGCCAAAGAGCTTGATTTTGGACTCCTCTGCCAAAACACTTTCACCAAGTTCTCCTCTGAATCATTCAGATGTTCATTGGCAAACTTCAGATGCGCCTGTACCTGTGCTTTCTTGAGCAGGGCGACCTTGTGGGTGCTGCAGGATTTCAGTCCTTCACGGCGTAGTGTGTTACCAATTGTTTTTCTTGGTGACTATGGTCCCAGCTGCCTTGAGATCATTGACAAGATTCTCCCATGTAGTTCTGGGCTGATTACTCACCGTTCTCATGATCATTGAAACTTCACGAAGTGAGATCTTGCATGGAGCCCAACACCGAGAGAGATTGACAGTTATTTTGTGTTTCTTCCATTTGCAAATAATCGCACCAACTGTTGTCACCCTCTCACCAAGCTGCTTGGCGATGGCCTTGTAACCTATTCCAGCCTTGTGTAGGTCTATAATCTTGTCTCGGACATCCTTGAACAGTTCTTTGCTCTTGGCCATGGTGGAGAGATTAGAATCTGATTCTTCTGTGGACAGGTGTCTTTTATACAGATAACAAGCTGAGATTAGGAGCTGTGTGCAAACAGGAAAATCCGGACAGCCGCACTCCAGGAGTTTATAATCCAAATTGCTTTATTATAAAATCAGGAACATGTCATACAGGACATCATTGACAGGGTGTACAGGCAATCAGCTAACGCGTTTCGCACTATGCCAAGTGCTTACTCATAGCTTGAGCTACGAGTAAGCACTTGGCATAGTGCGAAATGCGTTAGCTGATTGCCTTTGCACCCTGTCAATGATGTCCTGTATGACATGTTCCTGATTTTATAATAAAGCAATTTGGATTATAAACTCCTGGAGTGCGGCTGTCCGGATTTTCCTGTTTGCACACAGCTTCAACTAGCATTAGCCAGCACCTGGGGCTCCTTGTCTCTGGAGAGCAACTTCCATTTAATACCTGGGCAGTTTCACCCTTGTGCGAGGATAACATTCGCAAGCTGAGATTAGGAGCACTGCCTTTAAGAGTGCTCCTAATCTCAAATCGTTACTTGTATAGAAGACACCTGGGAGCCAGAAATCTTGCTGATTGATAGGAGATCGAATACTTATTTCACTCATTAAAATGCAAATCAAATAACTTTTTTGAAATGTGTTTTTCTTGATATTTTTGTTGTTATTCTGTCTCGCACTGTTAAAATAAACCTACTATTAAAATTGTAGACTGATCATTTCTTTGTCAGTGGGCAAAGTACAAAATCAGCAGGGGATTAAATACTTTTTTCCTTCACTGTACTTGAGAAGCACATCTTGTTGATTTGTCATACCTTTTTGGTCAATGCAACCAAAATGCAATTGTCCTTCCCAATGCTATACATTGTGAAGAACAAATCAGCCATGTATACATGGGCATTGGAAGCAGTGACACACTGATCAGTTTTTTATATCCTTTTGGTGTTTAAAAAGCGAACATAGATGCATGGAAAATGTATCCCGTGGTGCATTTTTGATGCGTTTGAGTCACTAGTCCAGGCTGGGAGTCAGGAATTCAGAAAACGCACCAAAAACGCAATGGAAACACTAAAAAGTGCTGTAAAAAAACACATATGACTTTTTTTCCTGCGTTTCGTTTTTTTCTTTTGTTTTTTGGCCTTTTTTTTTTCTTTTTTTTAGCAGGGCAGTGTGAACGGGCCCTAAATGCTGCCCTGCCTGGCTTTCAAATGCTATTTTAATAAGAGGGAAGAATGCCAAGAGCTTTAAAAACCAATAGGTCTACAGCGTCTGGCATAAGCCAGACATTAGAGCACTTGGTGGTTACTAATCCTTTCGACTCAGAACATCCCTCTCCCTGAGACGAGGAAACATTCATGAACATCAAAATTCATGCTCCGTGCCCTCATTTTTAATACCTTTATGAACCAAGCTTTAAAATAAAGCCAATCGGAGTAAAAACAATTTACCTCATTAATTGGAGAAATATTCACCATGCAGTATCAAGATTAAATTTGTTTGCCAAAGTAATGGTGGCCATACCTGCTTCAATAAATGAACAATTTATTTTTACGATTGATCTCTTCACGCAGAAATAATGGATTAAAAGTAAACAACATATTTGATCGATATGCCACACAGGAAAGTAGATTTTGATCGATAGTTAAAATACGATCGTAACTTATGATCCTAAGTTACTGATCGCTGTTTCCTTTGTGTAATCTCATAACCAGAAAGATTGCAATACCATTGTATTCATGAACAAAGTGTCTCGATGCTGTGGACTGGTGCAAACCAGTCAATAAAGTTCTGCCCTGGCCAATCAGTTCAGGTTGATCGAATCCAATCAAAATTGAGTCTAAATCAAGCGGAAGAAAGGATTATTTGATTGTTTGCAGATTCAATTGGAGGAGGGTCTTTTCACTATGAGGATGTTCAGCAACATAAATGAGTTAAAAGTTTGCATGGAAACAAAATTAGATTAGAAATGTAAAATGTTTTATCTATTGTATACTGGTGTTTATTTAGGAAAAAAAAAAGTTAATTTAAGAACTTTTGTTGTTGTTATTAGATAAAATGTTTAACCCTATTAATTATACTTCATGGTACATTATTTAAAGGACAAATATTGCAAACAGAATTTCAGTTCTGATAACCTGATATGACTGCTTTTGGGCTCAGACATCTGTCCCTAATTGCAGCTATCTGCTGTATGTGCGAATAGCAGCGGCCGCTTTCAGACCACCATTGGTTTAAATGGGTTGAACGCAGCTGATCGCATTAACCGGTCATTCCAGAAGCAACATTCTGCCAATTCTTGCTGCAGGAATTTGCTGCCCACAGCTACCTGGCCATGTGAAAAGGGCTTAAAAAAAAAAACTATGCTGTCTACAAATAGAAAACATCTTTCTATCGCACAGGTCTGTATCTGTTGCTTTGCAGGTGGCGGGAGCCTGTTTGCCATACATGGTGACTGTGAAGCCTACGATACCCGTACTGACCGCTGGCACATGGTGGCATCAATGTCTACAAGAAGGGCCAGAGTGGGAGTTGCAGCTATTGGGAACAAACTGTATGCAGTAGGAGGGTAAGAATGGCAGACACTGATAGCAGCAGATGTAGGAAATGTTGATTTCCTATAAAATTAACTTATATTCATGCAATTTTTCATGCAATAGATATGATGGAACATCTGATCTTGCTACTGTAGAGTCCTACGACCCTGTAACAAACACTTGGCAGCCAGAAGTCTCCATGGGAACCCGTCGTAGTTGTCTCGGAGTGGCTGTACTTCATGGTCTACTGTATGCTGCAGGTGGCTATGATGGTGCTTCTTGCCTAAACAGGTATTGTGATCTTGGTAAAGTAAACCTAACCTGAAATTCGGGCACTTTATTGTACCTTCAAGTACCTATGATACTGTCGCCTTTTAACATAAAAAAACTGCCTATGCAGATAAGGGGCTTCTGTAGATAAAAACAAAGTGTGCAGCTTTGACCAAAGTTGCATAATGTCTTTGTTATATGTGTAGGCCATTTATGTACCTTCATGAAGCCTGAAAACTTCTAGGATGTTGCTAAGAGAAACCTAGTGTTACTGCTCATCCTCTCCATCACAGGAGCAAGCTGTCAAAAGCGGAGCTACTGCATCAGAGGAGAAAGAGAGCATGTGAAGGGGTTTCAATTGGAGAATGAGCTCACTCCTGTGATGATTAAGATGAGCAGTAACACTAGGCTTCTCTTAGCAACGTCCTTAGCAATGTCCTAGAAGATTTCCAGTCAGGCTTCATGAGGTATGTAAATGGCCTACACCTGTAGTAAAGAGGAATATTCATCTTTAGTCAAAGCTTTTTATCTACTAACATAACTTATCTGCATAGGCAGCTTTTGAGTAAAGGTGAATTATGCCTTTAAAACCCTCCTTTTCCTGAAGCCCATGCTGTACTTAAAGCGGAACTAATCCCATCAATTTAACAATATCAAAAAAGTTACATTCCAGAATGTAAACTGTCACATTGGTTGTTCTCTCAACCAAGCTGTCAAACCATCAAATGGCTGGTGTCATACCTAATCACATGTGCAGCATCATGGCAGTTGAAGATAGAGGCCAAGATGGCAGCTTCCTTGGCTAAAAACGATAGGAGGGTTTAGTTCTTCTTTAAAGTGGAAATAAACCCTCCTATCATTTTCAGCCAAGGAAACTGCCATCTTGGCCTCTATTTAATCTTAAACTGCTATGATGCTGCACATGTGACCAGTTATGACACCAGCCATTAGATGGTTTGACAT
This sequence comes from Aquarana catesbeiana, assembly GCF_042186555.1. NCBI lineage: Eukaryota > Metazoa > Chordata > Amphibia > Anura > Ranidae > Aquarana > Aquarana catesbeiana. The sequence continues at coordinate 183,074,522 of NC_133333.1, forward strand.
TTTGATTGGGAGCACAACCAATGTGCATGTGTCGGAAATGTAACTGTTTTTTGAAACTTTTAAATCTATGGGTTTACTTCCGGTTTAAGACCTCTCCAATGTCTTTTTGGGATTACACCTTGAACCTTGCTGGCACGAGCTACTATCCCTTGTCATTAAACTGTCAAATTCTAGAGCCTCTGCTGCCCACTAAGGACCTTACATTTGACAGTTAATTATTATTGGGCAGTGTTTACTGCCAGTAAATTGGGGGGGGATTAAAGCAGAACTAAACCCATCAATTTTTAAAGCGGAACTTTACTCGTTTTGAATCCAGCGATGCGCTGTCCCCAGAACTCACAGTTGGCCGCTGACATCTTCACGCAGGAGTTCCAGCAGATTCGGCATTACTATACAGGGGTGAACAGGCAGGTAAGTACCTTTAATGCAGAAAAGGCAAAGCATGTCTCTTCTGCATTAAAAATCCTGCCTATCCACCCATTTTAATTTTGAAACCTAAAGTTCCAGTTTAATGGTTTCCCAAAATATTTACATTCAAGGCATGACATGAATGATAGCTGTCACAGTTCCTTGTGCTCTCAACCAAAATGTCAAGCCATGAAATAGCTGGTATCATAATTGATCACATGTGCAGCACCATGACAACCTGAAGATCATACAGAGGCTAAGATGGCGGCTTCCTTGGTTGTAAAGTATAGGAGGGTTTAGTTCATGTTTAATGTTGCCTTGGTGAGACTTCAAGGCCCCATGAACTTCCTGGGCCTGGGATTCAAGGGGCTGTACAGAGATTGATATGAAGACCAAAGGTCCTTTTTTGTCCATTGCAGCACACTCCATCAGAAGTCTATTGAAAATGAATAGGCTACAGTGCACTTCAATGCACAAAAATGTAGTGACTGCTGCATTTTTTTGCAGTGCAATGCATCAAACTTGTGTGTTGGGTAAGGGGTAAATTGGAGCAATTGGGGTAAATTTTAAAAAATGGCACCGTTGCACACAAATGCTTGTATTGTATGTTATGGCAATGTGGCTTTGTGAACAAGCCTGGACCCTAGTAATTCTTGGCCCAACAAACTTTCTGAGGCTTGCTTGTTACATTATGCACTTTTAGGCCATATCAGATGCCATTTAATATGTAAATCCCAACCATAGCCTATTTTCATTGGTCACATTTCCTAAATGATTAGAAAACATCTGTTACATCTGAGAAGAACAAAAACCTTATTCCATTAGATCCCTGGTGCCAAACCAGCAGCCCCTCTTGTGTGGCCCTTAGGACCCCTGCAGACACTATAATCTGTGCTTCCCTATTGCCCTGATATAGCAATGATTTCTAGCAGTCTCATGTAATATGTTTCCAGTCAATAACTGTCTTCTGAAGCATGTCCCTGGTCTCCAACAACTACTACAGCATGTTCAGAGTCTCCGACAGCAGTATGTTTTCAGTCTCTAACCATCTCGTGTATCTTGTCTGCAATCTCTGACCAGCTTTTGTATCCTGTCTGCTGTTTTTTTTTTCTTGGATTAGGTAATATTTATTAGAGTTTTTTTAAGAGTTTACAAGACAAAAATCTACAGCATTGTAGAACAACTAAAATAGCAGTGATATGTATACCAGCAGATATGCATAGCAGCATTACAAAAAGATATCTTAACACCCAAATGGCACATTATACATCAACTGGGATAAGAGTGCATTATACAGTGGACACAGTGGGAGTTATTTACTAAAGGCAAATCCACTTTACACTACAAGTGCACTTGGAAGTGCAGTCACCGTAGATCTGAGGGGGATATGTAAGGAAAATTAAAAAAACAGCATTTTAGCTTGCACATGATTGGATGATAAAATCAGCAGAGCTTCACATCATTTCAGATCATCCCCTCAGATCTACAGCGACTGCACTTCCAAGTCCACTTTCAAGTGCACTTGTAGTGCAGAGTGGATTTGCCTTTAGTAAATCAACCCCAATATTTCTATGAATGGCCTGGGAGGGAGGCCCCTGAGAAGTGGAGAAGAGGAACAGTATGGCACATGCTATAAATAACGACATACAATTGCAGAGATAGGTGTTGTATAGAGCTACATAATACCACTAACTAATATAGGAGAGGGATGGCTGGGGGGCTGACAGGGTATGTCCACAGTTTTTGACCATATATTGTATCATGTCCACAGTCTCTGGCCATCTTTTGTACCATGTCCACAGTCTCTGATCATCTCTGGTATCATGTCCACAGTCTCTGACCATATATTGTATCATGTCTGCAGTCTCTAACCATATATTGTATCATGTCCAGTCTCTGTCCATCTCTTGTATCATGTCTGCAGTCTCTGGCCATCTCTTGTATCATGTCTGCAGTCTCTGACCATCTCTTGTATCATGTCCACAGTCTCTGGCCATCTCTTGTATCATGTCCACAGTCTCTGGCCATCTCTTGTATCATGTCCACAGTCTCTGGCCATCTCTTATATCATGCTATTAGTTGACTATATCCTGTTGTATGCTGTCTCTGACACTCATATTTTATTTATTTTATGTTTAGCCCTTTGATGATGTCAGGGGCTGCACTTGTGGTCCCCTATATCAAGTTGACCACCAATGCATTCGATAGATCATCAGAATCCTTTACATCTGACATGCTGGACCAGGCATGAAGTAACTGCTTTTTTTAGCTGCCTGCTCGGCATGCTGATCCAGGGTTTCAGTATTTTGAATTAGGCAAAAGCATGTAGCAAGTGAATACAAAAGCTCTCATACATTTTTTAGAATCAGGAAGCTGTGGTGTCAGCATAGAAGCCAAGGGAACTAACATGTTGAGAAGGAGGTTAGCAGTGATAGCCTCTATAGTTGTCTCTTGACAGGTTTTCTTTTAATGTTTTACTTTGATATCTAAATTGACAGAAAACTGACATTCTGCTTTCGTTACAGTGCTGAACGGTATGACCCTCTCACAGGAACATGGACATCCATAGCTGCCATGAGCACTAGACGAAGATATGTCAGAGTGGCAACACTAGGTCAGCCTTGTTTCTTTACCATGCATACTCATTTTGCAGATTGAAGACAGAAGTCTCTGTATGGTACTTAAACCAACCAATGTAAAGTTTTATAATCTTTCTAGATGGTAATCTTTATGCTGTTGGTGGCTACGACAGTTCCTCTCACTTGGCCACAGTAGAAAAATATGAACCACAGGTAAGGATCTTCTGTAATATGTATGAGGATGCTTTCATCGTACTGTACATCATTAAGAAAATATAGGCTCCCCCCAAACCAATCTCCTTTAGATTCCAACAACTATGTACTGCAAGGGCCCAAAAGATTGGATATAAATGAAAAGGAATGCTTTAGTACATATAAAGAAGATTATACAGTCAGATTGTGTGTGTGTGTGTGTGTGTGTGTGTGTGTGTGTGTGTGTGTGTGTGTGTGTGTGTGTTGACCAGTATGCATACTTTGATTAACTCCACTAACCCCATATTCTTCAACCAGTGACAGACTGATAGCCTGTGATTGCAAAATGAATTAAAGTGCACAAAATCATATGCCATCAGGGGGTGTCCTGCAGATTACACTGGGTGAACCTCGCTCTCCCTGTGTAATCATCAGAGTTGGACAGAGCTCCTGATACAGAACAGATGGAAAATCTGCATTCTCTCATTGTTACCTCCAGGACTGAGCTGCAGAGTACAGGAGCCAGTGACCGGTTGCCTCTTCTGCCTCCATCGCTTGTGTGTAAGGCTTCGTTCAAACTAGTGTGACTTGTCTACTTTGATGCAACTTGAGTGCCAGAGAGTGTAAAATTGCATCAAAGTCGCACTCAAAATCAAGCAACTTTGTAGTCACACTAGTGTGAACGGAGCCTAAAAGTCTCTCAGACTGCCACTGTGGGTAAACTCCATAACTGGGTTTAGGTGAAATGGTTATTTGATTATCAGGTAGAGCGGTAATAATAGGCTGGAAGTTCTTTCAACTTCTTTCAGTAGCTACTGTAATGAATGCAAGCGTTACGGTCCTTATTTTGACAGCTGCGTTTTTCCTATTCACCACTCATAAGGCCTATCGGCATTTGTTTGGATAACTGGTCAAGCCACAAACCAAGGGATTTAACTGGTGACATGACCAGTGCAGTGTTTTCCTGTTGGAATCCAGTGCATGCTGTTCATATTGCCTCCAGCAGGGAGAGACCTTTCCTACTTTATGGGGTCCAGTTTAATAGCCGCAGCCTATTCTTGTGTTTTTTGTTTTTTTTACTTTCTGATGTCTTTGCTGACAGTATTGTATTTTGGACCTTGAAGAAGGGGGTGCATTCCGAATGTTTGGATATTAGTGCAAAAAAAAAAAAAAAAAAAGATCAAAATAATGCAAATGACAAGAAGGAAAAAACTATGACGTTTTAATTCTCACTTTTTTACCAGTTTTCTTGGCCTTTTATTATTTTCTTAATTAAAATCAAAATTTACATTCTAGTAGACAGTATGGGGGTTATTTACGAAAGGCAAATCCACATTGCACTGCAAGTGCACATGAAAGTGCAGTCGCTTTAAATCTAAGGGGTAGATCTGAAATGAGTGGAAGCTCTGCTGATTTTATCATCCAATCATATGCAAGCTAAAATGCTGTTTTTTTATCTTCCTTGTATGTCCCCCTCGGATCTACAGCGACTGCACTTCCAATTGCACTTGCAGTGCAAAGTGGATTTGCCTTTAGTAAATAACCCCCTATAACAGTACTAAACCAACGATCAATCAGCAGTGTATCAATCAGTGATTACATATGGTATGTACACGCACAGCCTTATTTTTCACCAATATGTTTAAGTAGAATAAGTTTTAACAATATAGGCTTTTTTAACATCACATTTGTTAAAATGTGGTATTTGATGTTTATTTAAAAAATATGCTTAATATATTATAGCTAGTGTTGATGTGGCATGCTTTTCTGATGCATTGGGTATTTTGCTCGAATCTGATGGTGACTACAGGCAGCCTTTACCAGGATAGGACTCTTATTTATGTTTGATATATTTTTCCAATCACTGTTTGCCCCATCATTGGACCAGTGGCTGAGGTTCCTTCTACTAGTGCTTAATGTCTCATTCACATTATGCTTGCATAAAAACTCATGAAAAAGGGACAAATTTGCTGTTCATATGGTGTGCATTGACGTCAGATTTTATGCGCCTTTGCATCCGTTTTTTTGCATTTTGACAACAGTTAACGTGTGTTTTCTTTCATATTTTTTTACCATAAATCCATAGGTACTTTCATTTCACAAAATGCAGACATGCTGTAGATTTTCACCCAGCTCTGCACTGCACACGATCAGCCTTTTAGTGTGAACAAGGCACATAGAAAAGAATGGTTTTCTGTGTGCCCTTGCGCACCCAGCTTTTACTAGTGCAGCAAAACACATGTCTCTGCAAATAGTGTGAACAAGCCCTAATTGAGAATTGCACCCAAAATGCATACAGGGGGCAGCCTACCTACCCAGATTTTCTGCTTTTTAAACAGTCCTTATTGTAGTGCGTGCAGGCCTCCTTATTGCTGGAAAACCTTTGTTTACCAGGATCATGGTGTTTTGCTTGTCTTTCAATGTATATGTTTGATGGTGTGATGTTCAGGGATATTCCTGATTCCATCCACCTACAGAAATGAGAATGGAAGTCTTCAAATTATATATGTTATCATTCCATGGGTACATCATGCTGTTGATGTCTTCCGGCACTTTTCTTTAATTTCAGAGTCCTCCCTCCACAATGCTTCTGGACCTCCCAACTGCCACTCCACTCCTGGCCCACTCCAGAAAATTCCTTCTGTGATTCTTCAGTCCCACTTAGCAGACTCTGTGGGATTAAAGATATACAGTAGGAAGATAGGATGGGAACAACTACCCCCTCTCCCTGCTGCGTGGAAGGCACCCTGCAATGCTGTAGTGCCTCTGGGTATTGGATACACATTACACACTACCCCTGCCTTCCTACAATGCAGTTCTCAGTACCAATCGATATACCTGAGTGCTATCACTTGGTGGACATGTCTAGCTTAGTGCATTTGCCTACCATAGTTTGGGTTAGCATTTGCACAGGATATTTGCAGGGCCTACAGCAAGCATCAGGGCAGTTACTGTTTGTAATTATTTTTTTTAAATATCAATTCCGGTTAATTTTTTGGAATGAACAAGCATGCCATGCTGCTCAGCTTTGTTTGCCTGTTCAGTGGTATACAGAAAACCAAAAATACCAGAAGCCATTGGGGGCTTGGTTGATGATGGCTAACATTGCACTTTTTATCTTTTAATTATCAAGAGGGAATTTGATGAATGTACAGGTATAGTTAAAAAAAAAAAAAAACATTTTAGACCAATGTTGTGGCTATATTTAAAAAGGGATCAAAGTCTTTATAACAACTAACTGTAGACCTGTTAGTTTAACTTCTATAGTTGGAAAGATACTGGAGAGTTTAAAAGACCACATAGATGAGTGCTTGCTGGAAAAAATATTAGGTTCATGAAAGACAAAAGTTGTCAAACAAAAATGATTTATTTTTATGAGGTAAGTAAAACCTTGGACAAAGGGGTGGCTGTGGACGTGGTATACCTGGATTTTGCAAAAGCGTTTGATACAGTTCCCCACACACGGCTAATGTGTAAGGTAAAGTCTACAGGCTTGGAAAGATCAGTGTGTAAATGGATAGAAAACTGGCTAAAAGACAAAATTCAGAGAGAAGTGGTTAATGATTCTCACTCTGAATGGTCTAAGGTTATCAGTGGTGTACACCAAGGCTCAGTGTTGGGATCCTTACTTTTTAATACGTTTATAAATAATATAGGGTCTGGGATTAAAAGTACCATTTCAGAGTTTGCAGATGACACTAAGCTATGCAGTGGAATAACGTCCTTACAGGATCTCTCCAATTTACAGGCCGACCTCAATGCACTGTCTAATTGGGCAACTATGTGGCAGATGAGGTTTAATGTTGATAAATGTAAAGTTATGCACTTGGGTGCTAAAAATGTGCATGCATCATACATACTAGGGGGGGTACAACTGGGGGAATCCATAGTGCCGAAGGATCTTGGTGTTCTGGTAGATCATAAGCTTAATAATGGTATGCAACGCCAAGCAGCGGTTTACAAAGCGAGCAAAGTCATTTCTTGTATTAAGAGACGTATAGACTCCAGAGAGAGAGAGACATAATTTTGCCCCTGTACAAATCATTAGTAAGACCTCATCTGGAATATGCAGTTCAGTTTTGGGAACTGAAAACTGATAAGAGGCATGGAGGAGCTCAGCTATGAGGAAAGATTAGAAGAACTGAATGTATTCTCTTTTGAGAATAGGAGATTGAGAGAGGGGATATTATCACCATGTATAAATACATAAGTGGTCCATATATTGAACTTAGTGTTGAGTTATTCACTTTAAGGTCATCACAGAGAGGGCACTATTTAGGCTTAGAGGAAAAGAGATTTAATCTATAAATACAGAAAGCTTTCTTTACAGTAAGAGTTGTGAAAATGTGGAATAGACTTCCTCCAGAGGTGGTTCTGGCCAGCTCAGTAGATTGCTTTAAAAAAGGCCTGGATTTTTTCTTTAATGTACATAATATAACTGGATACTAACATTTATAGGTAAAGTTGATCCAGGGAACATATGATTGCCTCTTGGGGGATCAGGAACGATTTTATTCCCCTGCTGTAGTAAATTGGATCATGCTTTGCTGGGTTTTTTGCCTTCCTCTGGATCAACTGTGGGTATAGGATTGTGTATATAGGCTTGTATAATTTTTTTTCCCTTTTCATTGGTTGAACTAGATGTGCTTTTTTCAACAAGACTAACTATGTAGACATGTTAACAGTAATTTACTTTATATAGGCTTTCAGAATATTAACTTTGCATAATACTGATAAAACATATTGTTATCAAGGCTGTCACAACACCAATAACCTTGGAAATGCCTGTGATACATGGATAACATTAAAAGGAATTTTGGTAACTATTTACTTAACTTTTATCCTGCACCCCAGCTAATCACATATCAAATCTTTTGATCTGGGATGTGAACTGCTACAGACAATTAGCTGCTGGCGACTATGCCTGATATATGTCTGGAATAGGCATATGGCTGAATGTATGTGTTAAGTCTTTGGAATGGTTGGTTAATGATGGTACTATGCACATATTTATATATGTTCCAAATATAGACTGACTTCTCAAGTGCCATTCCCTTGTCTCTCTCGGGACTACCCTACGTCTACACTTTGCCATTAGCACGCAGTGCGCTCACTGCATACTTTATTAATAAGCTGTATTAATTATCTTCCTTTGGCATACTGTGCCAATTTAACAATCTGTTTGAAATGTTAACTGTCAGGAATAAATAGCCCCAGCCAAAATGTTGCTGATATTTTACATTGTATTGCTAATGAAAGATTCTCTACTGTAAGGAAAAGTTTTGTTTAAAATGTAGACTATGGTATATCCATGTTATTATCTGCAATTTGAACCAGCGACCTTGGTTCCCTTGCCGATGTCTAATGGGAATGCCTCTTGAGAATGATGTCTAAATTACTATTGCTACAAACAGTAGGTGGTAATAATTATCCCTACGATGGTTCCTAAGTATGCCGTGACCAGGAAGCCTTATTGCACCTGTAGTAATGTTGTAAAACACTGGGTTGTCACATAGCCCTAAAATGTATGTCAAGCCAAAACTTTTATGTTGATTAGTAAAGTACAGAACACAGGCTGAGTATTCATAGCCCCTGGGTAAAAGGCTTGTACATATAAACATAGAAAAATGATGGCAAGTAAAAGACCATCAAGTCTGCCCTTTGTTAATTTATACATGTTTTTGTTTTGTTTTTTGTTAACTTTTGGTCTGAGTATAGATCTAGGTTTGTCCCATGCATGTTTGCATCCACTTACTATTGACTGACTCACTACCTCTGCTGGAAGTTTATGCCAAGCATCAACTACCTTTCTGGTAAAATAATACTTTCTAAGATTAGTTTTGAATTTTCCTCCTGCTAGTTTGAGGTCATGCCCGGGGATTCTTGATTTTGGCTTCATATTAAAAATACTGCCCTCCTGAAACTTTTCACCTCCTTGATGTAGTTAAAGGTTTCAGCCATGTCTCCCCTTTGCCTTCTTTCCTCCAGATTGTACATATTAAGTTCCTGAAGTCTTTCCAGATATGTTTTATCCCTCAGACCTTTCACCATTTTTGTTACCCATCTCCGGGCTCGTTCTATCTCTTTGTAAGTGAGGTCTCCAGTATTGGACACAGTATTCTAAATGAGGTCTAATTAAAGTTCTATACAGAGGAATCAGGACCTCTTTCCTTCTGCTGGTGACCCCTCTGGTATCTTCAGGTGATTGGACACTGGCAAGCTTTTAAGGACATACTCACCAGGTGTCCCCCTATAACCCTACCCCACTCCATGAGACCTCAGCTTTTTGCTAGTGTCTTAAAGTTGTTGTAAATGCTGACGTTTTTTTTCTATGCATTAAGGTAAATAACGTGCATGTAGCTAGACCAACCCCCCAGCCCCCTTATACTTACCTGAGCATAATCTCGATCCAGCACTGTGCACAGGAGCAGATTCTATCTAGCACCTCACTGGCTCAGAGATAGCAGCGAGAGCCATTGACTAAGGACACACAGAGCCGGCTTAGGAGCAAGCAAGCACGCACGCACGAATGCCCCCCATAGAAAGCAGCTTGCTATGGTGGACACTCGGCAGGGGGAGGAGCCAGGAGCACCAGCAGGGGGTCCAAGAAGAGGAGGATCAGGGCTGCCCTAAACAAAACAATTGGTAAATAGAACGTCTGTGTTAAAAAAAAAAAAAAAAGTTGATCTCTCACAATTGCGTTAAAGTGGTTGTAAAGGCAGAAGGTTTTTTTTTTTACCTTAATGCATTCTATGCATTAAGATAAAAAGCCTTCTGTGTGTAGCAGCCCCCCCCCCCCCCCAATACTTACCTGATCTCCATCTCGATCCAGCGATGTCCACGAGTGCCTCGCCATCTGGCACTCTCCCTTCTGATTGGCTGAGACACAGCAGTGGCACCATTGGCTCCCACTGCTGTCAAAGTCAGTTGGCCAATGAGGAGAGAGGGGGCAGGGCCAAACCGTGCGCGGCTCCGTGTCTAAATGGATACACAGCTGCGGCTCGGCTCAGGTGCCCCCATAGCAAGCTGTTTGCTGTGGGGGCACGCAACAGGGGGGAGGGGCCAGGAGCACCGAAGAGGGACCCGAGAAGAGGAGGATCTGGGCCACTCTGTGCAAATCCACCGCACAGAGCAGTTAAGTATAACATGTTTGTTATTCTTATAGAAATAAAAAACGAGACTTTAAATCACTTTAAGGTAAGACCTTTTCTCCCTTACGAAGAAATGAATCTTGGCTTATTTAGTTTATAAATTTTTCTTTGGATTCTTCAGTCAATGCTTCCATGTCTTTCAATACCACAGAAGAAGCAGTGCATCTGAATTAGGGCAACCTCGGTGAAACCTTGGAGACCAGTCCCGGACCCCATGCATGGGAATGGCCTGTTGCTTTGGTCACTGGATCCTGCATGGACACTCACTACGGCAACTCAAATAGTTAGGTTTTTTTTTTCCAATTTTGGATAGAGTAGGGAGGTGTTTAAAAATCCCTGTTGGTTTTTTTACTGCTGTCTTGGATGCCCTTAGAGATTTTTCTTCACTTTCTGTCCTAAAAAAATAATCTTTACCAAACAGGAAGTGAGTAGAACTCCACAACAGCAGCACAGACAGAAATAAAAGTTTTTTTTTTAATATTTTTTTATTAAAGTAGGGGAAGACTAGATCCGTTGTCAGGTTTGTGTTTCTGTGTACCTATTGTAAATTTTCCCTCACTTCCTTTCTAGATAGAAAGTGGGATAAAATCTTTCCAACAGCCCCAAATAAAAGTAAAAACCAGTTAGGGGTTCTAATGTTCCACTGTATCTAATACTAAAGAGTATTTGGGCTAGACACAATTTGAGCAGGAGGTAATTGGGACTACCATGCCAGTTTTATTTTGCCAAAAACAAGAAAACTATAAACTTTAATGAAAACTTGGAGTTAATAGTTTTAATTTTTTTTTTTTTTTTTTTTTAACAAATAGCAACTGATACTGTTTGTGCGAATGGCAATATCTTGAGGAAATGGTTATATAAAATCCTCCAGGATATAAACTACAATACAACTTTATTCAAATCCAACCATAATAACATTTTAAATGATCTAAAGCTCGCTATCAATACCACCACAATAAAAATCTGCACAATGTAGTTATGTAAAACCACATGCGGTCATCGTGCATACACGTGGTATCTATGGTCTGGTAAATCCATATAATCTGTGTTTCTGTCTAATTCTACAAACACAGATGATTCCTTTGATTTATTTATAGATTCCACTTCCAATATTTTTGAATTCTACTTCTAGAATCCATAACGGATATCAAAGATATAATCTGTGTTTGTAGAATTAGATAGAAACAGGATTGCATGAATTTAAAGTATGTAACTTCAATTGCTAAACTCTTATGCCGCGTACACACGACCGGTTTTGCCGTTGGAATAAACTCTGAAGGTTTTTCCGACGAAATTCCGCTCAAGCTGTCTTGCATACACACGGTCACACCAAATTCCGAACGTCCAGAACACGGTGAGGTACGACGGGACGACACGTACGACGTCTCATACTTCAGAACATGCGTCATTTATCAGGCCAAAATCACCTGGGTATGTAAACCTTTGATCAGGGTCATTTGGGTAGTTTCTGTTGTTCATTATGATTTAAAAAGAATAAACACAGTTGACTGATAATAAATGGATTCAGCCAAACACTAACCATGAGTGAAAGAAAAGTTTTTGTGTTATCATATATTCTCTGAAAAATGGCAAAGAAATCATAAATTCTGCCAGGGTATTTAAACTTATGAGCACAACTGTACAGTGCATCCGGAAAATATTCACAGTGCTTCACTTTTTCCACATTTTGTTATGTTACAGCCTTATTCCAAAATCTATTAAATGTATTATTTTCCTCTACATTCTACAAACCTTACCCCATAATGACAGCATGAAAGAAGTTTGTTTGAAATCTTAGCAAATTTATTAAAAATAAAAGATGAAGAAAATCACATGTACATAAGTATTAACAGTCTTTGCTCAATACTTTGTTGATGCACCAATTACAGCCTCTAATCTATTTGAGTATGACGCTTCAAGCTTGGCACACTTATTTTCAGGCAGTTTTTCCCATTTTTCTTTGCAAGACCTTTCAAGCTCCATCAGGTTGGATTGGGGGCATCGGTGCACAGCCGTTTTCATATCTCTCCAGAGATGTTCAGTCGGGTTCAAGTCTGGGCTCTGGCTGGGCCACTCAAGGACATTCACAGGGTTGTCCCGTAGCCACTCCTTTGTTGGCTTGGCTGTGTGCTTAGGGTCGTTGTCCTGTTGGAAGATGAACCTTCGCTCCAGTCTGAGGTCCAGAGCGCTCTGGAGCAGTTTTTCATCAATGATGTCTCTGTACATTGCTGCATTTATCCTATCCTGACCAGTCTCCCAGTTCCTGCCACTGAAAAACATCTCTAGAGCATGATGCTGCCACCACCATTCTGACCATTGGGTTCTTAGTTACCTCCCTGACTAAGGCCCTTCTCCCCCGATCGCTCAGTTTGGCTGGGCAGCCCGCTCTATGAAGAGTCCTGGTGGTTCCAAATTTCTTCCATTTACGGATGATGGAGGTCACTGTGCTCACTGGGACCTTCAATGCTGCAGAAATGTTTCAGTACCCTTCCCCTGATCTGTGCCTCGATACAATCCTGTCTCGGAGGTCTGGAGACAATTCCTTGGACTTCATGGCTTGGTTTGTGCTCTGACATGCACTGTTAACCGTGGGACCTTATATAGACAGGTGTGTGCCTTTCCAAATCATGTCGAATTAACTGAATTTACCACAGGTGGACTTCAATCAATTTGTAGAAACATCTTAATGGATGATCAGTGGAAACAGGATGCACCTGAGCTCAATTTTGAGTGTCATGGCAAAGGCTGTGAATACTTATGTACATGGGATTTTTTTTATTTTTTTATTTTAATAAATTTGCAAAGATTTCAAACAAACTTCTTTCACGTTGTCATTATGGGGTATTGTTTGTTGAATTTTAAAGAAAATAATTAATTTAATCCATTTTTGAATAAGGCTGTAACATAACATAATGTAGAAAAAGTGAAGCGCTGTGAATACTTTTCTGGATGCACTGTACAGATTAAGTGTTAGCAGAATGGCTGCAGGAGATCAGCAAAACTACGACAGAACAAAGGACGGAGAAAAAATAAACTTTTTTTTTTTTTTTTTAAAGTGCTACTGGTGTGTGCTATACAGTGCTTTAGCAAATGAAATTGAAATAAGTTAGGGTTTACATCTGCTCTAAAAGAGTTGTATATACTGCAGCGTATGCATGTTAAGTGCATGTGGCTACCTGATTTTACTCATGGCAATATTTACAGGAAACTTTAGATAATTTGAGATTTCCTTATGGCTGTGTTTGAATAAAGTTGTATAGCAAATGATATTCTAGTGGATTTTATGTAACACTTTTCAAGTATGTATTGGCAGTTGGGCTTACAAATCCACACCCAAAGGTTAGGCTGCATTCATAGCTAAGCGTACTGCAGCAACAGATTTTCTTTTTTTTGTGTGTGTGTTTTTGTGGCACATTTTTGAAGCGGCACCATATATTTGAATGTCACTGGACAATTGTGTCAAAAATCGCATCGCGTTTGGGGTGGTACTAAGAAATAAAGGCATCGCAAACGCATCCCGTGTTTTGCCACAATTCTGCAATCGTGCGATTCTGCCAGCGATTCCACTATGCTCAGGTGTGAATGGAAAAGATGAGACAGTTGTTTGGCCTATTTTTTTAAATTTAGGCAATCATTTTCTTTCCTTAATTTTTCTCTCCTTTAAACTTTTTCTTCTTTTTTTTGCAGATAAACACTTGGACCCCGATTGCTAATATGTTAAGCCGTCGCAGCAGTGCCGGGGTAGCTGTGCTGGAGGGAATGTTGTATGTAGCAGGAGGAAATGATGGCACAAGCTGTCTGAACTCCGTGGAGAGATATAACCCAAAGGCAAACACATGGGAGAGTGTGGCACCAATGAATATTAGGAGGTAATCCGGTCTGCCAGAATTGTACAATGTAAAATCAATATGTACATTTCTTACATTATCTGTTTTATTTGCCCCAAATCAACGCAAAAGTACCAAATGTAATATTTGCAGTCATAATTGCTTTGTATCATTTAGGGGATCGGATGGAGGTTACTGGCTACCCTAATCCATCTCCCCCCTTTAAGATCGCATCAAAGAGAGGAGTGTCATGGCTACACAAGCACTCATTATGTTCATGAGATGATTTTCTGCCCTCAGATAACCTCCAGCTGGGAGATTGGTGCTGCCACAGGGGAGGGGTGATTTCTGTAACCCCCTGCTGGATAGCCTCAGGAGGTTGTGTAATGAGAAATAATCCATTTCCACTGGAGAACACTTTACACAGTAACTTATTTAGCAGTCCTTTAATTAGCTGGCTAGCTTAAGCCTGTTACACACAGGTCAAACGGCAGGCTTCCATCGAACTAACATGCTGGAAAACCAGTATTTGATCGGCGTCCAATCAGTGCTGGCAGCCACTGGCTGCCAGTGCTGACCAGTGTGTTCTGGCAAGGAGTCAGTCCCCCTGTCAGGACAAAAAAGCTCAGCAGAGAGATCGATGTACTAACATCGCATGGTTAATACAGCAAACTCCTCAGTTTTTTTTTTCAGCCTACTGGGTTGAACAAAAAACTACTAATAGTGTGTACCAGGCTTTAGAGCTGGGATGACAGTTCTAAAGAGAATTCCTTGTACCTCGGTTCACACCAGAGGCGACACGACTTGCACACGACTTGCGACCTGCACACGACTGCCGGGGCGACTTGCAAAACGACTTCTGTATAGAAGTCTATGCAAGTCGCCCCCAAAGTCGTACAGGAACCTTTTTCTAAGTCGGAGCGACTTGCGTCGCTCCGATTAGAACGGTTCCATTGTACTGAACGGGACGCTACTTGTCAGGCGACCTAGGTCGCCTGACAAGTCGTCCCAGTGTGAACCGAGGCTAAAAGAGAAGTTCAGGATTTAAAAATAAACATTTATACTCGCCTAGGTGGAAGCAACATCGATCATCTGTGCCCTGCTGGCTCTGTGGTGAGAACTGAACGATTTACACACCGCTGATTGCTCATCATCCCCCCCCCCCCCACTCTGAGCAGAGAGCCGTGACTGTCCGTCAGCATCTCTCTGCTCTCCCCTCCAGCGTTTACTTGAGCGAGGGGCTGTGGAGGGTGTGGGGAGGGGCTGGCTCAGCCTCTCAGCGGATGGCTGAGAGGCTGAGCCAGCTGCCGATCCAAGCTTCCGGGTTAATACCAACCATATGTTAGGATCTCTTCAGAGCCTGGACCGGCTCTGTGACGTCAGCCGTCAGGGGACTTCAGCCTGCTGTGGGCTGAAAAAATCACAGAAGTGCAGAATGAACTGCACTCCTGTGATCCATAGGAGAATTATGACCAAAAAAGCTTTGGCCATACATACTTCTCCTTTAACTGTGCTCATTCAGGGTAAAGTGACAGGTTCTCTTGATATGCCACCAATATACACACTAGGGTTGATTTACTAAAACTGTAGAGTGCAAAATCTGGTGCAGCTCTGCATAGAAACCAGTTGGCTTGCAGGTTTTTGTCAAAGCTTAATTGAACAAGCTGAAGTTAGAAGCTGATTGGCTACCATGCACAGCTGCAACAGATTTTGCACTCTCCAGTTTTAGTAAATCAACCACACTGATGCTTACTTTCTTCATGCTACTCCACTATTCTGTTCATTAGTCGGAGCTCAGTCTTTTTCCTATATAAACCCATGATTATCTGTGTCGGAGCTTACACAGGGATAATGATCTTGCCCCTTTTCCCAGCTGATGGTGTTCGGGCCTGCTGATTGGCTACTCAGGTCCGTGCACTGCATCCAGGAAACAAGGCGAGAAAGCCACATGTTCTCCCATACCCGCAAGTACAAGATATCTCTGAGGGTTACAACCGACAAACGATTGGCAGGGAGTGTGCAGAGGTGGGTGACAAATACTTTTTAAGTGCCTTGTCACATAAGTGAACGTGTTGCTGGCATCAGATCACCAGGAACAGGATCACTAAATGTTCCAGCAGTTTTACTCCCTCATCAAAACATTGCTGAATCTCCCTTGCTAGGCCCCTTTCACACTGAGGCGGGGGCGGCGTCAGCGGTAAAGCGCCGCTATTGTTGGCGGTGCTTTACTGTCAGCATTCGCCCGCTAGCGGGGTGGTTTTACCCCCCGCTAGCGGCCGAGAAAGGGTTAAAAACCACCACAAAGCGCCTCTGCAGAGGTGCTTTGCCGGCAGTATAGCCGCGCTGTCCCATTGATTTCAATGGGCAGGAGCGGTGAAGGAGCGTGCTCCGAAGATGCTGCTGGCAGGACTTTTTTTCCCGTCCTGCCAGCGCACCGCTCCAGTGTGAAAGCCCTTGGGGCTTTCACACTGGAGAGACAGCAGCGGCTGTTTCGGGTCGGTTTGTAGGCGCTATTATTAGCGCAATAGCGCCTGCAAACTGCCCCAGTGTGAAAGGGGCCTTATGGTAGGGACACCATAGTAGTTGGTGAGTGCTTTTTAGTAGTCCATTTGCTGCCAGCGACATGATCGCGAACACGGTTGCTCAAATATTGACCACAGCTTTCTCAGTCAAGATCTGGTCTGCTTATTCCTGCCCCACCCCCTTTCAGCAAGTTATAAGATATAGACTAAAACTTTAAAAAGGAGGCGAGGGCTACACCTGCTAGCTGAAAAATGAATATAAATATTTTATATTTATCTGACTTGGAAAAAATGTTTAATTTTTCCTCATCCTGACCTTAACAAGTAAATCAAGAAAATATTTAAAAAAACTGCTATATATTATTTTTTAGGCTAGTTTAATTCCAATAGGCCAACAATGCACTAAAAAAGCATGACTTTTCCCGATGCAACACACCACAACACACGATGGTGCATTACCATGCATTGTGGTGTGCCGCAACACAGCTGTATTGTTTTAGTGTGTTTGGGCTGCCATTTGGAATGAATGACCCCACAACGCACTAACATGTGCATAGTGCTGTACCATCCATTGCAGTAACGTGTGCAGAGGTGTGAAACTAGCCTTAAGGATGGTATGATCTCGCCAGTCTGAAGCCAAATTTATGTTGTGCCCATGTTCAATGATCTGGCCATCCCGCCTGACCTGTGCATATGGTGTTCATATAGGCAACCTCACCCCTCATTCAGTTGTGGACGAGGCAATGGACAAATATGCAGTGACCAGTTTTTATATATTGATTATGCACATCTAAGCACAACACAGGGCTTAAGACCCCAGTGTGCCACTGAGGAATTTCAATTGAGGTAGTATTAAACTTTCACAAGCACTTCCCATTGTTTGTTGTTTAAATCCTATTCTCAGATCACAAACCAGAACTAAACTCTGGAAGACCGAATAATAATGAACCAGTCTACTTCCTGAAACTAGAGAAACAAGTCCGATCCTCTTTAAGGAGCCAGTAAGCCCTACACAAAAAGTTGCTGGTATAACGATATTTTAATACATTGACTGTGCTTCCTGTCCAGTATTTAGATTGAAGGACACTGTGGACTCCGTTCTCCTCTGTCTGAAATGCGGTTATTGCCTGATGATGATGAGTGACTTAAAGTGGTTCTAAAGCCTAAACGTTTTACCTTTTCCGGCATTAAAATGGTTGTAAACCCATACATAAACACAGTGAAGTGACTGGCCTCTGGGGATACACCGAGATTAAACCAATGGTGATACACCGAGATTAAACCAATCGTGATACATAAGTTGCCCCTGTTTATCTGCAGCCCTCTCTTCTCTACATCTGTTAAAAGTAAAAAATTTATAAAACTTGTCTGAGCTGTCAGAAAACAGGAGGCAGACAGCTGAAATTACACACTGCAGAGCTTACTGAGTAAGGGGAGGTCTAAGAGCTGATTGGAGGCATACCTCCAAAACATTTTGAGTTGGGAATGAGGGACACCTACCAGCAAACGTATGTAGGTATGGGACACGCCCCCCTGCCACACCCCCTTAAAGGAGAATTAACCCAAGAAAAGTTAATTAAATCAACAAGGGCTTTTTTTACCACTACTATTCCTTTATATTGGCTTTTAAAATGTACAAATGCAGCAATTTAGAATTTGGAAGAAAGGTTTAGCACTGGGAAACACTTTTTGAAAGATAAAAATTGCATTTTATATACAGCTATATGGATCAGACCAAAATGAGGGGGAAAGAGGGACAGAGGGACATTGCTCCGAATTGGGGACAGTTAGCAGCTATGTTGGAGGGGAGGGAAGTGCCCCCCCCACCCCACCCACACACACACAGAAACTGAGCTGAGGCTGTCAACCACAGGTGGAGTGCTGGAGATTCCTCCACTGTCACCTTTTTTCTCTTGCTGTCAGAAAAACTTGTCAGAAGTGACTCATGCAGATAGCAGAGGAACGAGGCAGCATACACAAATGACACTTAGTGCTCTGGACTGAGAAAAAAAACACACTATTAAGGAATATGCTTTTGTTCTTATTTCATATCTGAGGGTTACAACCACTGTAAGGTAAAAAATGTTTAGGCATTAGCCTTCACTCGATCCAGCGCTGTGCCTGTCTGTAGCTGCTCTCCCCACTCTCACAAGCTTTGCTAAGGCAGCGGGAGCTCGTCGGCTCCTACTGATGTCAGTCAAATTCTGGGATGAGGAAGCAGGAGGCGGGATCAAGCTGCGCCGTCTGTGTGTTTGGACTCAGGCAGCACAGCTTGGGATCGAGCCCACAGATGTGCCACAATAGGAAGCAGCTTACTATGGTGGTGCACCAAACAGCACAATGCAGTTCCTTCTTCCACCTCGTTTGTGTGGATGGGGGAATCCTCTTCATTTATTTTTTGATCAGCCAGAAAAAAGATCCATCTATGGCCAGCTTAAGAGTTGGCTGACTGATTAACAAGAATAGAATAAAACAACTAGTAAACATGCCAATCATTATTGTGCCATACATGTAGCAATATCTGGACAATTTACAGCTCATCCCTGGACACACAAGTATCCAGGGTTAGACCCCTTTCACACTACCGTGACTCCAAAGTCGCATGATTTTGCCGCGATTTCAGGAAATGCCTGTGTAACTCAAATCAAAGTCGGACCAAAGTAGTGCAGGGACTACTTTTGAAGTCGTAGGACAAGTCGTACAAGTCGTGAAAGGGGCCTTAAGCTGTATAAAATCAGCCAGGTACCAAACACTCCTAAACATGGCATGATTTGTAGAGGGAGTCTTGTACTCCGGTCAGTTTTATTTCTTGAGATTTTCGTATGGCTTTTAGATCAAGCTTTCTTTTTATTGTACATTATTTTCCTACTTATGGTTTCAGGGGTACAATATTTATTAGAATTTTTAACTATTCTGTTGTCTTTCTACAGAAGCACGCATGATCTTGTGGCTATGGATGGGTGGCTTTATGCAGTAGGAGGCAATGATGGAAGCTCAAGCTTGAACTCCATAGAAAAGTACAACCCACGTACCAACAAGTGGGTCGCTGCATCTTGTATGTTCACCCGAAGGAGCAGCGTAGGGGTGGCAGTGCTAGAACTTCTCAACTTTCCTCCGCCCTCCTCTCCTACTCTTTCGGTCTCTTCTACCAGCCTCTGACAAAGACTTAAGTCTCTAACATCAAGGAGAAGCCTGCACTGTCTACCAGAGCTGAAGAGGTGGAGCCAATGGAAGAGAAATCTGGTTTCTCAGTTCTAGGGGGCTTTTTCTTAGGACATGCCATTTGTCCTTGCAACCCCTTCACTGCTAGAAAGGCCTGCATCTCCTTGCAAAGATACCTCTTTGCCATTTAAAGGCAAGGCCAATTTAGGAGAAGATGGATCCGTGGATTTCCCTGAAGTAAATAGAAAAGTTTTTTTTTTTGTACTTTGTAGCATTCTGCAAGTCTTCATCGGGGAAGGTGGTGGTGATCTTTGCTCTACTGCACTGCGCAGGTATCTCAAGCAGGAAAGGGGTTAAATCCTCCTCAATTGTACGCCATTCAGACAGAACAATTCTCTTCAGGAACAGACATCTCCTGCACTTTAAGGATGAAATAAAATCCTTTTCAATACACGTTATATAATGATTGGATGTGCAATACATCACAGAATTTCTGGAGGTCATCGGGATCTGCAAATAATGTCTGATTACCTCCTTACTTGAACTAATACAATGTGCCATAGAAATTCTCAAAAATGGGCACCTTTCCATCTCTTTACCTTTTTCCGCACTGTTTATTTGACAGGATAGCACTTCACAGCACTGATAAAGGATTAGGAACTCTTATAATGGTGCAGCATGGTCAATCCTGGACCTCATTGCTTGTTAATAGAAAAATATCACTGAAGTGCAAAAAAGAGTACATTGGAGCATTGCAATTTATAAACATTTCCATCCCCTGCAGGCACAAGATTTTTCTGGAGCCTCCAGAGAGTCACTTTCATTGCACTTTGTATTATAGTAATACTGACCAGGAAGTGGGCATTGACTAAAGGCTGCATTGTTTGGTTGTTAGATGGAAACATTATCATTCATAACTTTATTGGTAGTACAGGTTAGTTGACATATTGCAGGTGTACTGTAACCCACGGCATTCAATGCGCTCAGCCAGTGGCCTAGCTTGGCACACCCAGACCCCAGTGCAAGATACAGGTCAGAGCACCTGAACTTCAATCCTGTACCCATTGCTCCAGACTTATCATCCCCCAACCTCTATAACTACCTCTTAGCTAACATGCTCACACAATTACCTCCTATATCTGAAACCCCCAAACCTCATAAACCCTCCCCTGCAGCTTCTCCTGACATCATCCTCAAGTGTTATAGCCACCGTGGCAGGTAACACACACGCACCATTGCATCCTGTTCCTGAATCCCCTGCCCTGCCAGTACTTCTGAATACTTTTCAACCTCTATAGCTCCCTTGCAGCTAACATGCTCAATTACCTCATTTACCTGAAACCACCAACTCTTATAACCCACCTCTTCCTAATTTATCATCTTAAGGTTCCATAGCTCCCCTGCAGATACCATGCTCACACCATTACTTCCTTTTACTTGAAACCCCAAGTCTTATAGCCCCACCCTATATCTGACTTATCAATCTCTGCAGCTCCCCCTGTATCTAACAGTCTAACACCTACCACTTGTACTTAAACCCCCCACTCTCCTAACCCTTCCCCTGCCAATACTCCTGTCTTATCTTCATCCACTATGGCTCCCCTTGCAGCTAACATGCTCAGACCATTGCCTCATTTGCCTTCAGTCCTTAACCTTTATAACCCTTCTCTGTCCCTAGGTCTTTCTACTTCCTGTAACCTTTCACAGTATGTGTCCTCTAAGAGAAGCAATCTAACCACAGACTTGTTCAAATTCAAATGATATTGAGGAAGAAGGTGGTTGGATGTGACTGGGTATGCCATTTGAAGGAGAGGGGCCTTAAAGCGGAACTTACCCTTTTGGGCGTAGCTCTGCTTTAAGCACTTTCTGAGCTACTGACCTGGAATAAGTATACAGATTTGGAAATCACTCTAAAGATGATCATACACATATACTGACTGAACAGAAGATGTTTAACAGATCCCCCCCATCTGCACGAACAACAAGGAAGGACGAATCTCCTTCTGGGCTATTGTAGTCTGCCTATTGGCTGTCAGAATACCCAAACAAGGCCTGCATCTTATTTGCCTCTTTGCCTTTGCATCTTATAACACTTTGTTGAAAGACTACATTGACAAAAGTCGATTGAACGATCAACTTTGCCTAACGGATCGATGCTCATTGGGCCCTACACTGCTCAAATATCAGCTGAGAGCCGAGCCAGTATAATCCATCAACGTTTGAGCAGTGCATGGCCAGCTTAACGTTACTCATCTGCCTCTTTATTCCAGGTTAGTGCCTCAGAAAATGTGATAGCCAGGGGCAGGCAGCTAATCATTTTCATATGAAGATCAGGAACGAGAGGCCCCATATTTCACAATACAGGTTTCCTTAAAGCTGGCCACGCATTAACGGCATTCTTGTGTCAGATTTGCCCACAGGTACATTCATCCATAGCTCAATCTGAATGTCCGATCACTATTGTCATAGAAGAACCACTCTTGCACATAGGCACACAGAGATCAGCTGTAAAATTCAAGAATTCATTGGCACATCAGATTCTCCTGATCTGCACTGACTAGCAGGTTAAATCCACCCTGACAGATGTGGTCCTTTTTTAACTCGTCTTGATATACGTTCTTATCAAAATCCATAATCTATCATCTGTGTGAATGTTTTCTGACATTTAGATTAAATTCTGCACAGTCATCGGAACTCTTCCATAAGAAGTTCAGTAACTAGGTGCTATGGGTTACTTTAGGGTTGCGCAATGTTAATACAGTACCTTGCCATTCAGGCATGTTCTGGAATACCCCTTTTTGCACTTTTGTCTGTATTTTTCTTTATGCCATTCATTCTCCTATGGGTGCTAACATCTTCATACCATATACACTCAACCCGGGACAATTTGCACGTGAACTTCAAATTGATTCTGATGATGCTTACCTTTGTATTATCATGAGCCACCCGCTGGTGTTCTTTATGTTCTAAAGAATGTTTGCACTTTTGTGTCAATTTATTTTTAACCTTTTTCCTATGATAATCGCACCTCTGCGTATAGTCATTTTCTCATTTCATGCCTAAATAACCTCACACTTTTGCAATAAGTTCTGAAGTACTTTTATTTTTTAGAAACAGAACTTTGCTACAGAAGAGCTGTGTCCTTTGCTCGTCGCTCTCATCTAGTGTCCCCTCTTTTTGCGGTTTGCTTTTTGCATGTCTTCTGACATAGATTTTCTTCCTAGTGAATAGCATGCCTTTCCCACAATGCACCTTTTCATGGGAGCCTTCTCCACTTGGCATGAAGATCACTGCACAGACACAATGCAGAACTGCAATACATGGAAAAACACTTGTGGTTTACTGACAGTAACTTATTCAAGGTTTCTTGTATGCTCTTTTAGTTTTCTTACATTGACCAGAAAAGCAACTGTAGCTTGTTGCTAGCAGAAAAATCTGTCTAACAGCACCAATTTTCTGCAAGGCCCTCCTATATTAAAAAAAAATGTTACATGTGTTATATTTATTTACCAATACTTTATTTATCTGAGTATTTATTTATTTATGGTATTTAACTAGCCTCCATTCAGCCATATTAAAATGAATACATATTTACAGTTGGTCTTTGCTATGAAAATGGCAGTAAAGTATAATGAAGCTGTTGCAACTGCCATTTTTTGGGGGTTTATAAGGACAGTGGGGTTTTTTCTCCCTTTTTATTTAATTGTATCTATCTATAGGGAAGAACAGTATTTTAGTTTCTAAATAAAACACTGCAAAGAGCATTGAAGTGCAAAATGCAATAATCCATAACAGAAAATCAGAAGTAATATTTTAACTGATCTGACTGCAGTAAATGGATATCTGATTGGTTGCTATTGGTTGGGCAGAACATAAAAGGCCTGGTAATAAGTCATGCTAGAAGCATTAAAGTATTGCTTGTTCTAATTAGCCATCTTGTGTTTTGCTAGGAGGTAATGATAACAAGCATCTGGTATCTGGTAAGGCTGGTATCTCTTTAGAAACAAATCCTATCCTTCACTATTTTGCGTTAGAGACTATACACACCACAGATGCACCATGGCCACTGACAGGAAAAAAAATCGCAGTGTTTCCTAGCACTACAGTTAAGAGTATGAGCAGATAACTCTCTGGCCATAGTTCTTCATAGACATCTGCCCCTCTATGACCACCCTCCATGTGCTTGGTGTACTTTGCAGGTCATATCTGACTTTTGCACTACCTTGCTCAATAAGCAGTATTATGTAATCTGGGGCAAAACTGGTTATTATCCAGTGCCGGCTAGGGAAAAATGATAACTTGGACTTCACTCTGCATTATCTGTCTAATACTGTTGATCATAAACTGTATGTGTGTCATGAACAGTGTTTTCCTTTTAATGTACTAATTTGAACAATGCTAAGGTGCCCTTGAATAATATTAAATAAAATAAATTCTCAGTATACTTTGTTTCTTTTTCTTTTTACTGTTGCTGTCAAACACAGAGGAGTCAAGAGGTAGAGGGCATGAGGGCTTACAACAGAGGAGCCCAGTCTTTGTCAGCTGCCATGAGATGCTCTGGAGTGGCAAACGTAAGTCTGAGGACGAGCTTGTATGTTTAAATCTCCCACACTTACTGAGCCATCACTGGTCATCAAGCACAGGGAGAGGCGATCCGAACCAGAATTTGGAAGGCTGGCGTGATAGAATGCTAGCTCAGCATCCTTATGAACAATATAGACCTGGATAATAAAATCCATTTATATTTAAATGTTAGCTGAGTGCCTTTTACAAGTTTAGAAGATACCTACACAATGGCCTGTGTGCATTAGACTGTCCTTACTTGTGTTTGCTTATGCTGTTAAATCAGTGTGCCTTGGGGAAATTGGTTCTCAGTGTATATTTACCAAGTACACGCCACAGACTAATGGAAGTGTAGTCAATAATAATGGTCCTTTTACAGTAATTATTACTTTGGGATTTGAATATGATTCTACATTTGGTGCTGGTAATTTAATCTCTAGTATGAGAAGGACGGGGAGATGGGAAGGTCTAAAGCTTTTGTTAAACACAGTGGGCTGAAGGGAAAAAAAAAACAAAAAACGTAGAATAAATTGTCAGACCTTACTGGTGTGACCAGGAACACACTAGTGATGCATAAAAATGCATTTTATTACAAATAATGATACATAAAAAAAACACTGAAAAACCTTTGTAAGTCGCTAAGAACAAATTTGTTCTTGTACGACATTGAAACCAACTGTACCACTGTCAGGAGCCAGGGAGCGTCTCCGCTCGCCGGGCTCCGGTGCGCATGCGCACGGGACGGGCGCTTCGCCGCACACCCGTCCGCGGCCTGATGGTGCGGCGCGCGCGGGTGCACGGCGGTCCTCGTGTGCGCGCCGTCGCCCGTGCGGGTGCCCGGTAGCGCGTCACACTGACGCGCTCGCCGGGCAGGGAGACTATATCTGACGGCTCCAGCGCCCAGTCGGGTTGCTGGTTTGTCGTCAGCTCTCCCTGTTCCTTGTGCCTGTGTTTACCCTGTGACCTGCCTGACTTGTGTACCGAACCCTCAGCCTGCCTGAAACACCACTCTTCCGGATTGCCCCTGTATCTTTCTGCCTGCTCTGTATACTGAACCCTGGACTGTTTAACTACTACTCTGCTGGACCCTCCTGTTAATAACCTGCCTGATCTGTGTACCAAACCCCTGGCCTGTTTAACTACTACTCTGCTGGACACTCCTGTTAATAACCTGCCTGATCTGTGTACCAAACCCCTGGCCTGTTTAACCACTACTCTGCTGGACTCTCCTGTTAATAACCTGCCTGATCTGTGTACCAAACCCCTGGCCTGTTTAACTACTACTCTGCTGGACTCTCCTGTTACTAATCTGCCTGATCTGTGTACCAAACCCCTGGCCTGTTTAACCACCGCGCTGCTGGATCTTGTGATACCCTGATTATTATCTGCTTGTTCCCTAACCTCTGCTTGTGTTCTCAGCTCTGCTCCCTGCGGATTCCAGGACACCCGCTTCCAGCTTCTGAACCTACTATCCATCTGGAAGCCCGTGCCTCCGCGTGCCCTCAGCCTCCTGTACCCATTTCGGGGGTCTGGGTGCGCGTGGTCGTAAGGGCGAGCCGCTCTCGGCATCTCGGCCTCGGTGAGTATTTGTCCGTGACAACCACATTATATTTACAATTACTTTGAGTACATGGCTAATTGTCATATTCAATATTATGGAATTAAGTTCTCATGGATTAACGATTTTTCTCATTTCTGCTTCAGGACTCATGAACAAAATAGCAGTGGTAATTATGTAAACCGAAAAAGAAACATTAATTATCAATTACATATTTTGTACTTATCAAACATAGACTTTGCAGCAATCTTATATCGTTCGAACATTGTTTGTCCGTGTACAGTAGGGATGAGCTTCGTGTTCGAGTCGAACCCATGTTCGATCCGAACATCGTGTGTTCGGTCGTTCGCCGGATTACGAACGATATGGGCCGTTCGCGCCAAATTCGAGTGGTGCGCCATGGCCCATAATTCACTGCAGCATCGCAGTGCATTGCTGGCTGATGATTGGCCAAGCATGCACTATGACCCGCATGCTTGGCCAATCACAGCGCTGTGTGTACAGAGAGCCGTAATTGGCCAAAGCCAAGGAGGCTTTGGCCAATTATGGCTCGGGGTTTAGTACACGCCCCACACTATATAAGGCCGCCTGCACGTCGACCCTGTGTAATGTGTTCCGGCTTGAGAGAGAGATAGAGAGAGAGACAGTGTCATTTGATTTAAGTTAGATAGAGTAGGCAGGTCGAGTCAGTTAGCTGCACTTACAGTGTATTGTGTGTGTGTGTGTGTATGTATGTATATATATATATATATATATATATATATATATATATATATATATATATATATATATATATGCATCCCAGGTGTTGTGTGTGTGTGTGTGTATGTGTATATATATATATATATATATATATATATACTGTATTCAGTTTAGCTAGATCCTGTTCTTCTCTTCCTAATATACTGACAGGCAGGCGTTTTTACAGTATTTCCAGTTACTGTACTGTGTACCCTGCACAGTTGCACCTACAGTATAGCTACCTGCAGCTAGGTGCTTATGTAGGCTCTTTGAAGTATTTCCAGTTACTGTACTGTGTACCCCGCACAGTTGCACCTACAGTATAGCTACCTGCAGCCAGGTGCTTGTGTAGGCTCTTGAAGTATTTCCAGTTACTGTACTGTGTACCCCGCACAGTTGCACCTACAGTATAGCTACCTGCAGCCAGGTGCTTGTGTAGGCTCTTTGAAGTATTTCCAGTTACTGTGTACCCTGCACAGCTGCACCTACAGTATAGCTACCTGAAGACAAGCGCAGGTGTTATACTAATAATACTATAGGCAGGCAGTTGATTCTGCTAGATGCAGTATAATAGGTATATATATTTATACATCCCAGTTTTGTGCAGCTACATCTCACTGCAGGCCAATAGTATGTCTGGAAGGCCAACAAGGAGAGGCAGACAGTCAAAAGCCAATAAAAGAGGGCAAGCAGGCTCTGTGTCTAGAGGCAACAGTGCTGGTCGTTGACACGGTGCATCCTCATCAGCACGTGGCCGTGGGACACGCTTGGCCTTTTTTTCGGCAGCTGACCGTGTTTAGCCACAAGGTGCGGAAGACTTGGTCAAGTGGATGACCAAGCCGTCTTCATTGTCCTCATCCTCCCTCACCCAGACTCAGGGTACTTTGTCTGGCAAAGCAGCTGCCAACGCGGCCTCTTCCCTCGGCTCAACGGCATCAGTGACTTCTTCCCTAGCCCCACCATGTCCTCCTGAGGAGTCCCTCGAACTGTTTGAACACAGTGTTGGGTACATGCTCCAGGAGGATGCCCAGCGTTTTGAAAGCTCCGATGATGGTACTCAGCTAGAGGAAGGCAGTAACGTGAGCCCAGACAGAGGGGGTGCCCAAGAAAGACAGCAATCTGGCAGTCATGTTCACCCTGCTGCAGCATACTGCCAGGTTTGCTCCAGTGATGAGGAGGGAGAGGATGATGAGGTCACTGACTCCACGTGGGTGCCTGATAGGAGGGAGGAGGAGGCACATCACCAACGAGGCAGGATGCCCTCCAGGGCCAGCCTAAGGGCAGCACACTGACTGCATCACACCGCAGAGCTCCGCATGTGCAGGGCGCTGCTGTCTCTGCTCGTTATTCCAAAAGTTCTTTGGTGTGGGCCTTTTTTGAGACGAGTGCATCAGATCCCACCGCTGCTATTTGCAACATATGTCTCAAGCGTATCTTGCGTGGCCAAAACATCTCCCACTTGGGCACCACATGCTTGACCAGGCATATGTTGACCTGCCATGCAGTTCGTTGGCAAGCGTACCTAAAAGACCCACACCAAAGAACAAAGAGGACCTCTCCTTGCTCCTCATCAGCTGGGATCTCCAACCCCACTATACCTTCAGTCCTCTCCGAGACCTGCACTGAGAGGAATGAAGGTGTAGAATTAGGTGTGTCACAGCCAAGTACTTGCGGGTAATCTACTATTGGTACACCGACGTCCGATTGTACCAGGCAAATTACCCTGCCCCAGCTGCTGCACCGCAGAAAGAAGTTCGCTCCCAGCCATCCACATGCCCAGCGGTTGAATGCTAGCTTGGCAAAATTGCTAGCACTTCAACTGCTACCTTTTCAGTTGGTAGACTCTGCCCCCTTCCGTGAGTTTGTGGAATGTGCGGTTCCCAAACTCCACTTTTTATCACGGAAGGCGATTCCGGCTCTCTACCGGCATGTGGAAGGCAATGTCTTGGCCTCGCTGGACAGGGCGGTCAGCGGTAAGGTGCATATTACCGCTTACTCATGGTCCAGCAGGCATGGACAGGGACGTTACCTAAGTTTCACGGCACATTGGGTGACTCTGCTGGCAGCTGGGAAGGATGCAGGACAAGGTGCAGTAGTGTTGGAGGTTGTTCCGCCACCACGCCTCCAAAATGCCAGTACTGGTGATTCTGACAAACCTCTCTCCTCCACCCCCTCCTCTTCTTCTTCCTCCATGGCCTCTTCCTGTGCTCGGAACCAGCGGTGCTTCCTAGGTGTTCAAGGGGCTACGCAAGTACGCAGGCCAAAAGATGCCATGCGGTGCTTGAGCTGGTGTGCTTGGGGGAGAGGAGCCACACTGGGGCAGAGATTCTGTCAGCTCTGCAGGGGCAGGTTCAGAGGTGGTTGACGCCACGCCAACTTAAGGCAGGAATGGTGGTTTGCGACAATGGCACCAAACTCCTCTCCGCTCTCCGACAGGGACAACTGACCCATGTGCCCTTTTTGGCTTACGTCCTTAACTTGGTGGTGCAGCGGTTCTTGGGCAGGTACCCGGGCTTACAGGATGTCCTGAGGCAGGCTAGGAAAGTCTGTGTGCATTTCCGCTGGTCATATAATGCCAGTGCTCTGCTGGCAGACCTCCAAAAGGAATTTAACCTGCCCAAGAACCGCCTAATCTGTGACATGCCCACCAGGTGGAACTCAATGTCGGCCATGCTGCAGCGGCTGCACACACAGCAGAGGGCCATCAATGAGTACCTGTGCGACTATGGCACCAGGACAGGGTCAGAGGAGCTTGTTTTTTTTCCCCACGCCAGTGGGCCATGATCAGGGATGCATGCACTGTCCTGTTACCATTTGAGGAGGCCACGAGGATGGTGAGCAGTGACAGTGCATGCATCAGTGACACTGTCCCCCTTGTCCACCTGTTGGAGCACACGCTGCGTGGAATAATGGATAGGGCACTTGAGGCAGAACAGAGGCAGGAAGAGGAGGACTTCCTTAGCTCTCAAGGCCCCCTTTATCCAGACAGTGTTCCTGCTTGCCCGCCGATCACACAGGAAGAGGACGAGGATGAAGATTGCGTCAGCATTGAGGTGGAGCCTGGCACTCGGCATCAGCAGCAGTCTTTAAGGGATCATTTACAGTCCCAAGAAACCCATGGACTTGTACATGGCTGGGAGGAGGTGGCTGCGGATCATGTCGTCCTTAGTGACCCAGAGGACTCCGGACCGAATACCTCAGCAAACCTACGCTGCATGGCCTCCCTGATCCTGCAAAGCCTGCGGAAGGATCCTCGTATTCATGGTATCAAGGAGAAGGATCAATACTGGCTGGCAACCCTCCTTGATCCACGTTACAAGGGTAAGGTTGCGGACTTTATCTTGCCGTCGCAGAGGGAGCAGAGGATGAAACATCTTCGGGAGGCCTTGCAGAAAGGTCTGTGCAACGCGTTCCCAGAGACTGGGAGGTTACAAACTCCTGTTCCTGGACAACGTATTGCTGAGGCTTCAGTCAGTCAAAGAAAGAGTAGTGGAGAAGGTGGCTGTCTGACCGATGCGTTCAGACAATTTTTTAGTCCGCAGCCCCAAGGTATAATCGGTTCCAGCAACCATCGCCAGCGTCTGTTTTACATGGTGCAGGAATACCTAGGGGCAAGATCAGACTTGGACACCTTTCCCACCGAAAATCCTCTGGGTTACTGGGTACTGAGGATGGATCACTGGCCAGAGCTTGCACAGTATGCAATTGAGCTACTGGCCTGTCCTGCATCCAGCGTTCTTTCGGAACGCACATTCAGTGCTGCTGGAGGCTTTGTAACTGATCACAGGGTGCATCTGTCCACCGACTCGGTTGATCGGCTGACCTTCATAAAAATGAATCAGTCTTGGATCACCACCAGCTACCAAGCACCTGATGCTGATGTAACCGAATAATTTTTTTTAAAATGTCAGATCCCTTCAAGACTGCCTATGCTGATGCTATCCTGTTATGCTGAGTGATTATCCTCTTCCTCCTCAATGATCATGCTGATAGCTTGTAAGAACATTTTTGGTTCTGGGCGCCGCCACCAGTGGCTAAGGCCCAATTTTTCAGCCCCTGTTTAACAGGGGCGTGTAATTACAATTTTTGATGCAATACTTTGCAGCAGGGCTCGTTCCTGCGCTCCAACTAGAGTATCTGTGAGGGGTTGCAGTGTTGTGGCACCAGCACCAGTGCCTAAGGCCCAATTTTTCTGCCCCTGTTCAACAGGGACATGTAATTACAATTCTTGATCTAATATTTCACAGCAGGGCCCGTTCCAGCGCCCACCAAGTGGCACCAGCACCACCAACACCAAAGGCCCAATTTTTCTGCCCCTGTTCAACAGGTGCATATAATTACAATTCTTGATCTAATATTTCACAGCAGGGCCCATTTCTGCGCCCACCAAGAGTAACTGTGAGGACTTGCAGTGTTGTGGCACCACCACTACCAAAGGCCCAATTTTTCTGCCCCTGTTTAACAGGTGCATGCAATTACAATTCTTGATCTAATATTTCACAGCAGGGCCCGTTCCAGCGCCCACCAAGAGTAACTGTGAGGACTTAGTGTTGTGGCACCAGCACCACCACCATCACCAAAGGCCCAATTTTTCTGCCCCTGTTCAACAGGGGCATGTAATTACAATTCTTGATCTAATATTTCACAGCAGGGCCCTGTAAGGGCTTACAGTGTTTGTGGCAACACCAACACCTAAGGCCCAAATTTCTGCAGAGTATATAGGGCAGGCCCCTACTTTCAAACATCCAACTTACAAACGACTCCTACTTGCAAACGGAAGGAGACAACAGGAAGTGAGATGAAATCTACAATTACATTAAAGCTGCAAGCAGTTTTAAATGACTTTTATTCCTTTAAAAATGTCATTTTGTGCAGGGACTGTTCTAAGCACGGGAAACACGCTCCACTTTACAGGCATACTATAGACACCCCCCAGGTACCATTCAAAAAAACAAAAACATCAAAAAATGGGAAAAGTCCTTACAGGAGATCCTTCAATCACGTGCTTTAAAGTGCTTATCCTGTATGCGTGTTCCTCCACAGTGTGAGCAAAAGATGCGCACTCACAACCATAAACCTTTATAATGCCCAAAACATTTAGTGTTGGATATTCAAATGGAATCCCTCAGTTCACTCTCCAGATGGTCATATAATTGGTGGGGTGATGGCTCCCAAGCACACAGTGGTAAATGCCAATAGACCACACTGAGTGCACATGAAATTAGGCAGACCCAAAGCAGAAATACAAAAATGGGTACACACAATTAAATATATGACAAACTGAATAGTGCATCAAACAGATGCAGATACAAAAAATTACACAATAAAAATGTATAAAAAGGTGTTTGTGAGTTATCCAGTGACTGAAATGCAAAATTTGATAAAAATTAATCCATAGTGAAAGGAAAGTCAATCCATAGTAAAAAGAAAAATAAAAAGAACAAAACATAGGTGTAAGTCCATAAATTATAAAGCTGACGATATTCAAAAAGTGATGTGCCGTAAAGTTCCATACTAGAGTGACAAGTGAGAAGTTTCCTCCACCACAAAAAGGACTGCCGCTTACCCAGGGCCGGTGCTACCACTAGGCAAACTAGGCAGCCTAGGGCGCCCAGCCACTGGTGTTCCTACTCTCTTCTTTCTGCAGCAAGCAACTAAGTCTCAGCATCAGCAGGCAGCCGCCGCTCCGTTCACACATAGTGTCAGCGGTGGCGGAGGATTGTGTCTGTGTCCTGACTCCCGAATGAATAAAAGCAAGCAAACATTCATTGATGGGCACTGGTAGGCTGCATTGATGGGCACTGGTAGGCTGTATTGATGGGCGCTGGTAGGCTGCATTTATGGGTGCTAATAGGCTGCATTGATGGGCACTGGTAGGTTGCATTTGATGGGCGCTGGTGAGGCTAGATTGATGGGCGCTGTTGAGGCTGCATTTGATGGGCGCTTTATTAAAAAGGTGGGGTATACATGGGCAGGGCAAAGGGGGTGGAGTCAGGGGTGGAACCAAGGAGGGGGGCGGCAAATCAAGGTTTCGTCTAGGATGTCAAAAATCCTTGCACCAGCCCTGCGCTTACCAGAAATCAGTGGTCCCTTATTACAGGGGACCACACCGAGCAGATGGCTGTAACCCCAGCCCAGGATCTCACTGGCATACACTGGGCTCCTCAGCATCATTGAAAACGGTCCGTAGATAGATCGATATAATGGGCAGTGTGTTCACCATGAAAACAAAAAGCCTCACATAGCGTAAATCCTTACATTTATTAGAATTAAAAGAAGACAATTGAAGGCTTACAGAGCGGTGAACAATGGTAAGCAAAATGGACATAAAATAACGAGCCGGCCGGCTTCCAAACAGCCCGTAGCTTCCGGGACTAAACGTGCAGCGGTGACGTCAGAACGTAGCTCCTCCTCCCTACGTCGTTTCGTCACTAGCAGACGTGGTCACCGTGATCGTGATCCCGTGACCACGTCTGCTAGTGACGAAATGACATAGGGAGGAGGAGCTACATTCTGACGTCACCGCTGCACGTTTAGTACCGGAAGCTACAGGACTAAGTAGCGGATACTACACAGGTCACGCTTAGAACATTTGTTATTTATCTGCAGTTTTGTGTCTTGCTCGAAATCATTTATAGATTGATTTGATTATTTTTTGGTGGTTATGTGTACACTATAGGTTTTGCAGCAACACAGTTTAATTTTTTTGCACTACATGGCGGCCTATGTGCCATTGGATAGTAGCGCAGAGGACCCCTCATGAGTATAACACCCTCAGTCGCAGCTCATTCCTTTTTACACTCTATAGCGCAATTTTTCTTCCTTCCCAAGCACACAGGCACTCCAGGTGTACGGTAATCCTCTCACTCAGCCAGATAGATCATAACCCCAAAGAAGATGATAAGCAATATAGTGTAGTACTTTTATTAAAACCGAATAAGACACATTAAAATTACACTTACATTTCCAGGTGCTTCAGTCAGCACCAACACATATAGCCTCAAGGGTAAAAACAACTGCCCCGCCGCTCATGGTGAGCCGGTGTGCATTCCAGGGACCTGAAGTGGCGTGGAGTTCCCACCCGAAGTGACGTCAGTAATGGCAATCGCACAGCCTCAATGCATTTTGCAGGAAGTGCGTCATTAGGAAGCTTAGCTTTCCCAGAGCCTTAAGTACCCCCTCCTTCAATATGATTGGACCACAGATGCCTAATGGGAATTGTAACAACAAGCCTATCCCCAATTCAAGCAAACTTCTCAAAACTCTCAGTACATAAAATCGATGGTATGGTTGGTAATTAAGATACGAGAGGCTATTGCTTAACCATGGTTTACCGACATACATAGCCTCTCGCATCTTAAATACCAAACATACCATCGATTGATCCTTGATTGCTATTATTTATCTTGTACATTCTCTATAGATTAGCAGTAATGAATAATGACAGTTTTTGAAGATACTGAATAAGGCAATGCAACAGTTGGTGTGTACACAGTGTTACCGGGCTTGGGCCTATATTACCAGAGGACAGCTTCTGCTAGAGGGGTGGGGGTTTGCAGTGCATCAGGATGGCACTAAAATGCTGTGAGGAAGAGCCTCACAAATTATTCCAGTTATCTGGATGTTTCCTTTCTAAAGGGCATTGTCTCTGTCCTGACCCTATTCACCCACCAGGAACCCTTCCCTGCACTAATCACTTTCCCTAGCCAGTGGGGTCCCTGTCCTTCCACTCACTCTAGGCACTCCTGAATGAAGCAGGAGACCCTATATACCCTATAAGGTTCCTAGTCAAGATGGTTGCAAGAGGCTGCAGCATCTAATCAGGCAGCTGGCTCCTCTGAGACCCTAACTGAGTCCATAAGGAGACAATTCTCTCAATGAACTCCACTTCCCCTGTAACAATGGCACAGTGCCAGTTGGAGGAAAACCTTCATCTGCCTACAATCCTTTTAGCTGGCCATACACAGATCAAATGTCCTCCAATGCCTGCTAAATTGACTGAAATCCATTCTGTGGAGGTCTCTGACACCACCACTCAGCTTGACAAAAGTCAGTTTTTCAACTGAGTTGGGTGGAAAATTTGTGGCCAAACAGTATCTACATCCAATCAACTTCCTTAAAATAAATCTCTCTAAAACTGAGCCATTAATATTCTCCCCCCCCCCCCGCCCATGCCCACCTCCATGACTTTTCCATCAAAATCAACAATGCAACTATCAGTCCCTCCCCTCACTCCAGGCTACTAGGTGTAATCCTAGACTCTGATTTGTCTTTTCAGCCTCAAGTCCCATCGTTGTCAAAAGTTTGTAGAATTCACCTCCGTAACATCTCTAAAATTCGCCCCTTTTTAACAAATGAAACCACCAAGCTCTTCATTCACTCTCCCTTTTATATTGTAAAGCGATGCATAAACTGTTGGCGCTATATAAATCCTGTATAATAATGCAAGCACTGTTAAAGTATTGTGATAGCCACAGCTGCTAGCTGTCAGAATACAATAGCCGACACTGCAAATCCGATCCTTCTATGCTGTTTAGCATGGATAGGACAATCGAGTGATTTGAAAATCTCAATATGTGTGGATAGTGTTAGGTGCAACTTTTAAACAAGTTGCTTATAGTTTATATTGCTTTGCCAAATTATTGCTTCTATAAGAAAGATGACACGGAGTCAGGTATGTCTGTATCACAGTTCTGAGCATCCCCCAAAAAGGATGCTCCCTTTACTTCTTTTATAGGCAGTTCCAAAAGCAGTAATCTTATCGGCATTACCAAATGAGGTTAAGGTACAAAGAGTTTCTCATCAGCGAACATGTAATGATTATTCAGCAGTTCCAAATTCCATCTAGATACAGATTGATAGAACAATTGATACGTACATAGGTAAGAAAGGAGCACAAACAATTTAAATAGAACAATTGATACGTACACAGGTAAGAAAAAACAGAAACAATTAAAGTGGAACTCTAAGTCATTATTTCAACCCTATCAATTTCCCCCTTTGACATCATCCTCTCCTTCCCCCTGGGTCCTCATGAATAAGTTCTAGTCAGTTTTTCCCCAGAGTCCTTTCCCTGACCGCGAGTTGTCAGAGGGGTAGAACCCATCCCCCTAGGTATTACCAACATCTTAAAATTCAAGAAGAGGAGTTTTATAGGAGTAGGGTGATGTCAATACACACTTATCAGTATACCCTGTCTATTCTCCTAATTTTCCTATTTATTTTCCTGTATACACATATATTCGTGATTGTAAGTGATATTAATATTAGAATAAAAATTACCATTGGACTTAACAACCAGTGAAAGGTATTGGTTGCTGTAGAAGACATTCCACTAAATATATCCCACCAATGTGGTGCAGTATCCTGTTGTATCTGTGAGGAAAGATGTACTAGTCTACCTTTGTCAATAATCATTTGCTACTTTAGGATCATCTATAGCCCATTCGAAAGTTGTTGTTTCCTCTACTTCAAGTACATTAATACCAGGAGTCCATGCATATATTTGTAAAACAACAATCTTCAACAAAAAATATGTAAGTAGATATTTCATCATGTTGTTTTCTCGGGTTGTTTCTTGCAATGTGATGCGTGTATCCAGGTAGGTTTTCCTTCCAGCTTTACTGAGGTGGCTGTGGTCAAGAGTACTTGGTAAGGACCTTCAAACCTGGGTTCCAATGTCTTTCTGGTGTGTTTCTTCACATATACATAATCCCCTGGTAGCAGAGTATGTGTACCTGTTATTGAATTAGGGTCTGGAAGAGAAGAATACACACTTTTGTGGATCTTAGTTAGACGTTGTTGTAATTGTATCACATATGCAGTCAAACTATCACATTGCAATTGCATACTCTGTGGAAAGTATAAACCCAATCTAGGTGCATTCCCAAAAAGTATCTCATATGGGGATAATCCTGTCTTTCCTGTTGGAGTGTACCTTATAGAGAACAAAGCCAAAGGCAGGCATTCTGGCCAAGGCTTGTTTAACTCTTGCATGGCTTTTTGTATTTTTAACTTTATTGTCCCATTTACTCTCTCCACTGATCCTGAACTCTGTGGGTGGTAAGGGGTGTGAAAACTTTGTTGAACCCCTAACATGGTCATCACATTCTGCATGATTTCTCCTGTAAAGTGTGTCCCCCTATCTGATTCTATGGTTTCAGGAAGACCAAACCTAGGTATTAACTCAGTGATCAGTTTCTTAGCTGTGGCTTTAGCTGTAGCCGATTTTACTGGATAACTTACGGGCCAACCTGAGAATAAATCGATACACATGGGGACAAATTCAAAGGGGCCACTCTTAGGCATTTGTATGTAATCAATTTGCAGTCTCTGGAAGGGGTATTGGGCCCGGACCTGGTGTTTTCGTGGGGTTTTTACTCTCTGTCCTGGGTTATTCAGGAGACAGATTTGGCAGGCTGCACAGTAATTTCTTGCAGTGCTACTGAATCCGGGGGCGAGCCATCCTTGGTTCACAATCCTATACATGGAATTGGAACTGACGTGTGTGGGTGGTGAACTGCCACTGCCATTGCTGGGTACAGAGAGGCAGGCAGGCATATTTTGCCCCCTTCCCTCCATACATTGTCACGGTCTGGTGCTGCTCCCATTCTGACCCACTTATCTTTCTCGCTCTCCCCTGCTTGCTCCTGTAATTTACTCAGCTGCTGCCATGTTGGTTCTGGGATACTCACCTCTACCGCTGCTAAGGTCTCAGGGCTTCCTTCCCCTAGAGCTGCCTGTTTTGCAGTCAAATCTGCAAATGCATTTCCTTTTGCCTCAATTGTTTTTGCGCTCGTGTGTGCCGCTATCTTCATAATGGCTACTCGTTTAACCTTTTGAAGATTGTTCAGGACTCTCTTAATCCCTTCTCCATGTTTTACAGGTGTACCTGCTGCTGTCAGATAACCTCTAGCCCTCCATATGTGGCCATAATAGTGCGCTACGCCATAAGCGTAGGCAGAGTCAGTGTAAATATTCCCTTCTCGTTCTTTTAAGTATTCTAGGGCTTGTTCTAAAGCTTTTAATTCTGCTTCCTGTGCTGACATGTGGGCTGGTAAGGCCTGTGCTTCAATTACCTGCGTATCAGTCACTACAGCATACCCTGTGTGATATTTACCCTTGTCATCAGCAAACCTACTACCATCTATATACAAGGTGTGCTCAGCATTTAAAATCGGTGTATCTGTAACATGTGGGAATCCCATTGTCTCCTGTTCCATGAGCTGAAAACAATCGTGCTCATCTACTTCTTTAAACAAAAGAGTGTCAGTGTCCTCATTTCTTTTCTCACTAGTACTATTAGTACTATCATTCCCCCTTGCCAAATCTGGTGACTGAAGAGGCAAAAAGGTGGCCAAATTTAAGGTTGTACAGCGCTGAAAAGTAACATTTGGAGGTAAGAGTAAAGTACACTGTAATCTTAATTGCCTAGCCATTGAAATGTGTTTGGGCTGTACCTGAGACAAGATTGCATGTATGTCATGTGTGGTATGCACTACGACTGGATTGTCTAGAACAATCTCTGATGACTTATCTATGATAATTGACACTGCAGCTACCGCCCGTACACAGGACGGTGAACCTCTAGATACTGGATCTAATGCTGCTGAAAAGTAAGCGATTGGTCTTTGTTTCACATGTGCCTGTGTCAGAACACCTGTGGCGTGTCCAGTGATCTCAGCAATGTACAGATTAAATATCTTGGTGTAATCTGGTATACCAATAGCCGGGGCAGAAATCAACAACTTTTTCAAAGTGATAAACGACTCATAAGCTACTTCTGTAAGCATATACGGTACAATTTTCAAACAATCGTATAATGACTGCATCAAAGCGCTAGCGTGTGGTATCCACTGTCTACAATATGACACGATACCTAAAAACATACGCAATTGTTTGAAATTCCGTGGGGGTAACATTCCCTTTATCACTTGAACCCTCTCCTCAGTGAGATGTCTTGTACCTTGTGATATACAATGTCCCAAAAAGATAACTTTTTCCTGACACACTTGTAACTTTTTCTTATTAACCTTGCAACCTTTTTCTGCCAAAAATCGCAACAAATTAAGGGTGGTGTGCAAGCTTTCAGTCTTTCACTTATCTGTGGAATTAATCCTTCCATAAACTGTCTATTGAAGGTTCGGATCGTGACTGGCAGCTCTAAATCCATTCTCTCATCTGCCATCATACTTTCCATAGACAAGTAAAATTCTGATACAGTCTGTCCTGGCATTTGTTTCATGGGTGATATTGACCCCCCCTCCTGTTGTTTTGCCTGACAAAAAGCTTCTAATCTAGCAATAAAAGGAGCCCTTGAGTCTATGTATCTGACGTCTCCTGTCTCCAGTATTGCCATCCCCCTCAGCTCGGTCTGCAGGTCAGTCATAAACTGGTTAAACAGGGTCAGAGTCATTTTATGTCTGCGTAAATCCTCCCCATCCTGCCAGGTTGCTTCATGTGTATTCATTAACTGTGTCACAAATCTACAGAAAACAGCCGGATTTACTATAATGCATGTATCAGTGCGTACGGGAGCTACAGTTTCTGAATGAAATTCTTATACTCCACAAACCTGAAAAAAAAAAAAACATTCTCTACCCTTAAGTACAGGATAGATCTTGTGTGGTTTACGTTCTATGTCAGTATATGGGGGTGGGATGGTTGAACTAAGATTATTTAAAATTTCAACATTTTTTGTTCTTCTGTCTTTCATATCCCAACCATCACAATCTGGATTATGTTTTCACCCCTCTTCTTTTTCTCTATTTGAAACCTTAATTAAGCATTGAACCTGACTCATCCATTGCTTCTCTAACACCTCTCCTTGTCTGTCCCTTTTTATTTCACTTTTTTTTTTTTTTCACTATTTCACTCCATACATCCGGGTCTAAGCCCGCTGCTCCTTTCACCTTAAATTTACGAAGGACATTTAAGTCCTGTGCTTCGGTTTTCCCATAAATGTTCTTAATTATCTGTGGCACCGTATAGTGCGCCACAATTCCCTGACGGGGTTTTGTGTTCCTCTGGCCCATTCTAACAGTCCTGCCTAGGTAGCGTGTGGGACACTTAGTGTACAATATAATGCGGCTACAACATATACAAGAATGAATAATTACTTTATATGCTAGCCCAATAGCAAACCAGCTAAGTTACACTAGTTCCTCGTTGCCTTCCTCCTAGGGTGCTAGAATTCTAGAAACCTCTCCGGAATGAGATTTCTGAAACCGAATTACTTTATATGCTAGCCCAAAAATAAATAATTACTTTATATGCTAGCCCAATAACAAACCAGAATGCGGCTACAACATATACAAAAAATGCGGCTACAACATATACAAGCATTCCTTTAAGTGGCCAGGTATCCGACTAGATCTCGGGACTTTGTTGAGACCTTATTCCCCCCCTCGTATCTGGGAATCCCTCTCATACACTCTTATCCCTGCTTTATGGAGCAGACAGGGCTTATACTCTCAACCCGTCTATGGTTTATGAGTTAGATGTGAGGTTAAGCATAAGCGTCAGACCCCCAAGCTCACAAGCCCTCAGGTTCCCAATCGTGTGAGGTAAGGCGCATTCTGTTGCTTAGTTCGGCAATCCCCTTCTAACTCATACCATCCTTGACAAGGCTCATTCACTTTCTCAACAAGACAGACAAGACAAACACAGATAACAAAAACAAACAAATAATTCCAGCAATATAAACTAAAATATGCAGTAATTCTAGACTCACCACTACAGAGGCTGGTGTTTTAAAACCAGGAGAACCGTAACTGACAGAACGGATAGGCACAAATCAGGGGAGCACAGAATATAAGAAAAATAAAGCTTTTTCTTACCTGCGCAGGTTTTTTTTGATCTGTGATTCCCGGAATGCCTATTTCTTTTGTTCCGTCAGCGTAGCTCATCCACCTCTTGTAGTATCATCGGTGAGTTCGTCGTCCGGGCGCCAAAATGTTAGGTGCAACTTTTAAACAAGTTGCTTATAGTTTATATTGCTTTGCCAAATTATTGCTTCTATAAGAAAGATGACACGGAGTCAGGTATGTCTGTATCACAGTTCTGAGCATCCCCCAAAAAGGATGCTCCCTTTACTTCTTTTATAGGCAGTTCCAAAAGCAGTAATCTTATGGGCATTACCAAATGAGGTTAAGGTACAAAGAGTTTCTCATCAGCGAACATGTAATGATTATTCAGCAGTTCCAAATTCCATCTAGATACAGATTGATAGAACAATTGATACGTACATAGGTAAGAAAGGAGCACAAACAATTTAAATAGAACAATTGATACATACACAGGTAAGAAAAAACAGAAACAATTAAAGTGGAACTCTAAGTCATTATTTCAACCCTATCAATTGCTGTAGTAGTAATCTCAAGATATGGAGGGGGGGGGTTTCCCCAAGAGAAATGCAGGCAAGCAATAAAAATCTGTCAGAGGTTCTAATCTTTAGGTGAGCACTAGAAGGGAAGGATATACTCCTCCAGCTCGGTTCACACTAGATGCGGTGCAAATTCACTGCAAATTCTCACTGCATCTAAATCACAAACTCGGGGGGGCGGAGCTTGCCGAGAACCACGATGGCCGCATGAGAACGGAGCTCTCGTCTCAGCAGGGATATAGCGGCACACAGCAGCCCACATTGCCACAATCTGGACACCCAGCATCGGCGACTACGATCCACGGAGACCGACCGTCATGACAAACAAACAGAAGGGTCACCAGAAGCCGCAGAGGCTGACTGCTTATTTTACGCTGGGGCAGAAGGAAGATGCTGCTGGTCCTCCGATTCCATCTGCAGCCAGCACACCCCAGAATGGGCAAAAAAAGAACAATCTCCCTAAAAGAAGCACACCACCGAGTAGCCAGCACTCCCCTCAATCTACATCTACATCTGGGATCGCAGAAAAGGCCAGATTCAGGCTGGATGGCACGGAATCTACACAGGAGGTGAGCGTGGGCCTAGACTCTGGGGATGACACCAGGGAGCTCCCTGATTCAATAGATCATTTCCCTACTAGCAATCAGCCGGTATTAGACACCACTCTTAAAGATATGCTAGTGTCCCCTCAGAAGCTCACTCCATAATGACATGATGGCATGTGTCAATCAGTTTGGGAAAGAAATACAGTCAGTGTCAGTGAGGGTGGATCATGTGGAAACAAATATGGGGGAGTATGCCTCCACAATTAACAGTCTTATTGATGCGCATGATACCCAGGAGGAGGAGATGGAGGCAGTCAGGGCTAAGATCGCAGACATCGAGGATCGTTCCAAGAGAAATAATCTAAAGATAAGAGGAGTCCCCGAGTCTATTCAACAGTCAGAACTGCGCAGTTACGTTGCTCAAGTGTTCACTTCCATTCTGCCTGACCTTACAGGACTGAATGTAACAGTGGACAGAATTCATAGATTAACAAAACCCTCCTATCTCCCAGGAAAAGTGCCAAGAGACATTATCCTGCTTTTGCATTTCTTTCATGTGAAAGAACGCCTAATGTCTGCTGCGCGCAACAAAGACCTCCTCCCTGAACAATACAAAGAATTGCAATTCTTCACTGACCTGTCCCAATTCACTCTACAAAAAAGAAGGAGCCTCAATACCATTTCCAAAGCTCTTAGGAACCACAAGATTGCCTCTAGATGGGGGTTCCCAACCAAATTGATCATCACTAAGGATGGGAAAGAGTACACAGTAGACTCACTCCCAAAAGGCCTAGACCTGCTTAAAACATGGCATATCATCCCTGAAGATCTCTCACAAGGGGCCAGCAACCGAAGCCCGGGCTGTCCTGGAGAGGACTGGAATCTGGTCAACTCTAAGAATGCTCGCACTCACCGTTAATATGTAAAAAGGGCAAACCATAACCTACACTTCTTGTCCCTGTATGGAGACACCCGGCTAAGCTAGACTTTGATTTCTATTTTTTTTTTCTTATCCCCCACAAGTTTGAGTGGCTATTAGTTACACCCAGGTCAACATGACCTACATATATTTTTTGCGGAACCTTGTTTTGGCTTTTCTTCTTTTCTTCATCCTCTGTGCATCAACCTGTTTCATACCTTTTTTTGCAGTTGGTTACGTAACTACTTTCTCATCTTCCTGGAGTCAAAAGAAGGAGCGCCTACCTAATGGGATGCATTTTGAAGCTGATACCTCACCCACAATGATTTGGGAACCCTCGCCACCTGATGTAAGTGTTTCACACATTTTACACTTGCTACCACCTAAGCTCATTTCACTATGACGATCACTTTTTTAACCATTAATGCCAAGGGTCTCAATCACCCGGGAAAGAGGAAATCACTGTGGAATGAGGCAACCCAACATAATTGTGACATTCTCTGTGCCCAAGAGACCCATTTCCATAACCAAATGATGCCCAAATGCACTCACCCCAAATTTCCCCATACTTTCACAGCTAATACCTCAGCCAAAAAAAGAGGGGTATTAACTGCTATTAAGGATATGGTCGCATTTGCACTGCACAAAGTTATAGCGGATCCGCTAGGACGTTATCTTATCCTTATATGTGATATTAACTCTACTACCTATATGATGGTTAATATTTATGCACCCAACAAACATCAAGTGCGCTTTTTACGCCAAGTTTTCAAAAAAAAAGTCAACCAAGTACAAAAGGGCTATCTCCTGATCTGTGGAGGTTACAACCTCCCTCCTGATCCACAAATGGACTCTACGTACCGTTCAAAAAGACATCATCATTCACTACAATCAATACTGCACACGCATGAACTATATGGCGCGTGGAGATGCCTCCACGACACGGAGAAAGACTACTCTTTTTTCTCGACAAGTCATAGAATCTACCCAAGGTTGGATCTCTTTCTCACGGACAAATGGCTGATACCCAAAATCACAGCCTCAAAGATC
The DNA here is from genome assembly GCF_042186555.1 of Aquarana catesbeiana. Classification (NCBI taxonomy): domain Eukaryota; kingdom Metazoa; phylum Chordata; class Amphibia; order Anura; family Ranidae; genus Aquarana; species Aquarana catesbeiana. The sequence goes on from NC_133333.1 coordinate 183,118,122, forward strand.
AACACGATCACTTGGTCAGATCATGCCTCGGTGACGCTTTAGATTGTTGATTTGCCAAATGTCAATACTAGCTTTGTTTGGCAGTCCAATCCAAGGCTTTTCCAGGCTGATCCTTCCAAACATGTCCTTCAGAAAGACTTAACTGATTTTTTTCTCCCGCAATGTTAACTCTGTGTCAGACCCTATGGTTGTATGGAACGCCCACAAGGCGTATATGAGAGGGGTGTTAATAAAAATGGGAGCAAGGGTTAAGGGGCAGAGGAGACAACATATACAAGAAATCATCTCTAAAATTCATACCCTAGAAGCCCAAAACAAAACAGACACTTCCCTAGCAGTCTCAGAACAATTAACGCAACTTAGATATAAACTATGCCTAACTTTACTTGACAACTTTGAAAAAGCCTCTAAACGTCTTAAAATGACTTACTATGTAAGTGGTAACAAGGCAGGTAAACTTTTAGCCAATCGTCTCAAGGGGCAGAGACACAAAACAAAAATTCCTTGCATATTTGCACCCCTATACTCAAGAAAATTTACAGCATCCACAGGCTATAGCTGATGCATTCAGCTGCTATTATAGTTCTTTATACAACCTACGAGAAGATTCAGCCATGATTCAACCCACAAAATCCATGATATAAGAAACATTGAGTCAAAACCATTGACTCCCTTCCCAATAATAAATCACCGGGGCCTGATGGCTTTACGGGGGAATTTTACAAAATATTCAAATCAGCACTAGTCCCACATTTAGTAGAAATTTACAACAATCCTGTCTCCTCGTCCTCTTTCTCACCGGAAATGCTTAAAGCTTCGATAGTGGCATTACCAAAGCCGGGGAAGGACCCCAATATACCGCAAAACTTCAGACACATCTAACAATTTAAAACTGAACCAATCTGGGTTTCCAAAGGGCCGCCAAACCGCAGATGCAACGAGACAGCTAATCAATGTTATACATTTGGCTAATAAAACGAGAACGCCTTCTCTGCGCCTTGCTTTGGATGCAGAGAAGGCTTTCGATAACATCCACTGGGAATACCAGGCAAAGGTGTTGACCAGGTTTGGATTTGTGGGTCGAATACATTCGGCTATCATGGCACTCTATACAGCTCCATCGGCTCAGGTGTACATCTCAGGAATGCTTTCCATACCATTTAGCATATCAAATGGGACCCGTCAAGGGTGCCCACTTTCCCCGCTTATCTTTAACTTGCTCGTGGAGCCACTGGCTACCTCCATCCGCTCCAATCCCCAGATAAGTGGATTCAAAACCAAAAATTCAACACATACCATCAGTCTATTCGCAGATGATATCATCTTAATGCTCACCAACATTGACTCCTCTCTGGCTTTGGTTCACCAAGCTTTACAACTATTTACCGCAGTGTCTTATTAGAAGGTTAATGAGTCCAAATCGTACATTCTAGGTTTAGGAATTCCTAACCAAACCAAACAAGATTTAAGCAAGAAGTTCCCATACACATGGAAAGAAAAGGGAATATCATATTTGGGTTTAATACATACCTCTAATATATCCGATCTGGTTAGAGAAAACTACACCCCGCTCTTACTGTCACTTCACACTAAATTAGACAAGTTAGCAAAATTTGAATTATCCTGGTCAGGTAGACTGGCTGCTTTTAAAATGCAAATCCTTCCACAATTAATTTATGTATTTAGAACACTGCCTATCCCTGTCCCTAACTCCTTTTTCTCTACCGCAGTCTATCATCAATAAATTCTTATGGGTGGGGAAAAAAGCACACTGTGCACTCAGTAGACACAGAAATTCGGGAGGAATAGGCCATACATACCTAAAAGACTATTACACAACCTCTATTCTTGCTCAATTAAAGGGATGGTTCAAAACCCCTCTGACTACCGTATGGGCGACTCTAGAACAACAGGAGATTCAGGGGGGGAACCTCTATGATTTTCTGATATCTAGCCCCTTTCTCCCTCGCCAATCTCTTCCCACAGGACCCACTATACAAGCGTCTATTGAGGCGTGGCGGATTCTCACATCACATACCCTGTTTCCCCGAAAATAAGACCTAGCGTGGTTGTCAGTGATGGCTGCAATATAAGCCCTACCCCCCAAATAAGCCCTACCCTGTTTCCCCGAAAATAAGCCCTACCCTGAAAAGAAGACCTACAAGGACTTTAACTAGGGCTTTTTTGGGGGGTAGGGCTTATATTGCAGCCATCACCGACAATCACGCTAGGTCTTATTTCCGGGGAAACAGGGTATATCCCCCCCCAGCTCAAGCACATTACACTAAGATTCCCATTATCAGCTCTCTCTTTCCTTATCCCAGGTATTTCCCTAACTAATTGGAAATCCGGCAGGGAATTGGAATTGGAGGACCTGTTTGTGGGACCTGCTCTCAAAACATTCAGAACTCTCCAATTGGAATTCTCTATTCCTCCATTGGAACATTACAAATACCTACAAATTTCACATTTACTCAAGCAGTCCACTAGACTACACACATCTCTTCCATGGCAGATAGCTCAGTATTACCTAGCGATAAATGTACATACCAAAGGAATATCGCTATTTTACTCACACCTTCAAAACAAACTAGTGTTTACCAAATCATTACTCATGAAAGCTTGGGAAAGAGATTTCAATAGGATATACTCGGAAGATCAATGGCAAACAGCATTAAATGTAACATACCCCTCCACCACGAGTGCTAATCTATGGGAACTTTTCTAAAAGATAATACTACGCTGGTACCTCACACCGTATAGACTATCCAAATTTGCACCAGATGTGTCACCCTTATGCTGGAGACAATGTGGTGAAACGGGTACAGTATTCCACCTATTATGGGCTTGCCCTATCATAACACAATACTGGAAGTGGATATACAATCTCATATCGCAAATTTTAAAACTTAATCTAGAACCGTCCCTGGGTATGGCGCTACTCTCTGTGGAGAGGGACCTTGTCCCTCACCATATGAGAACTTTGCTATCACACATCCTCCTTGCAGCCCGTCTAACCCTGGTCAGACATTGGAAGGATACAAAACACCCAGAAATCTTTGAAATCATACAAATAACCAATACTCATGGCACATATGAACGACTCTATGCTTCCGGGATGGGTAATTATTTACTAACTAACAAGATTTGGGAATCGTGGAACAAATGGTATAGCACAAAACTGGATTTTAGCATAACTCCAAGTGTGTAAACAACAAATCAGAGGCGAAGCCTCCAGCAACAATTACTTACTGTAACTAACTGCACCTCTTGACTTTTACTTCCTAGTTTTGTTCAACTTGAATGCAATGACATAATACCATATTAGTTTTACTCTTAACTTAGACTTTAAGGGCATGTTTAATCTTAGTATCCATAAATGTTATAATCATTAACAATAACTGACGCGTTTATAGCACTTGATCTAACGTGTATTGCTATATGTCCTACAAGCTAATATATCATTAAGATGTCATGTATGTACTTGTTTACAGAATAACTGTTATATATGTTAAAACCCGATAAAAAACTATTGAAATTAAATCACAAACTCGTTCATGCGAACTGATTGCGGAGTATATGTTAAAGAGAACAAGGAGGGGTAAAAGAGAACTATATGGCTCTACTAAACAATCTTATAACAGCAAGCGAACCTTCAGTGATGACAACGCCTGTAAATAGTGAACTAATTGCTTACACCAATGGCACTGAGGCAATACTGTAGGTGCGTTCCTCTGAATTAATTAAGCATATAAGAAAAAAAGGGGGAGAAGGTGGAATTAGGAACTAATTCCAGGGGAAAGCAATTCATCAAAGAGGAACAAACAATTAGCAAAAATGTATATTAATTTTATTAAATAATTCACTTAAACACCAATCAAAAATATGATTTAAAAGCAGGTACCACCAACAATTCATAAAATAGATAACGTTGTCTAAACACACACAGATGGCCACCACACACAAGTACCATGCACACCTCCGTTAGTAGCAGATCAAGGTGATGTAACCTAGTAGGTCATCTATGGGGAAGATGATTGTCATGATAAATACCAGCATAAAGCTGATTGCAGCAGAGGGAACATTGGATGGTACTGCAGCCGTATATACCTCTCGTCCACTGTATGAGGATCAGTGAGTGGAAGTAGAAACAACCAAATTGCTTGTGGTGCAAAGAGGAATACAAATATAATATGCAAAGTTCACTGTGGCCATGCAGAGCCGTGGAACACCAATGCCATGGGGGGAAGTTACTATTGTAAAGCTATGATTACTAGAGAACTAAAGCAGGCTCGAATATACCTGTGTCGGTGAGATCATCAGTGCTTGTGGGGGAGAGCAATGCATTTAAGTATGTGCAGCAATCCCATGGATGGGATATGAAAGGTAAGATCTCACCCCTGTGTAGACACCAGAACAAGTCACCGATCTGATCGATGAGCCGTTTCCTGCTAATACCGTCTCCAGGCAGCTGATCAGGCTATCTTCCTTCCATGTGCAGAGTATGGTCAGCGAGGTCCAGGTGGTGCCGCTCATGGAACGTGATGTCACGGTGGGACGGTAGAGCAACTACTTAATATATCATTAAGATGTCATGTATGTACTTGTTTACAGAATAACTGTTATATATGTTAAAACCCAATAAAAAAACTATTGAAATTAAATCACAAACTCGTTCATGCAAACTGATTGCGGAGTATATGTTGAGTTAACGACACCCCACAATCAGTGCAAGCGCGATTTGCATAATCGGATTGCATAGGTGTGAACACACATGCGATCTGACCCTGGTGCGGACCAAAAAAAGGGTCCTGCACGAGTTTGGTCCGAATGCAATGCAAATTCAGCCATACAACTTGTATGGCTGAAACTCGCATCGCATGTGATCTACGCAGCAATGCGGTGCGATTCACATGCGATGTCTGGCATCGCCGCAGTGTGAACCGGCCCTTAATGGGAACATGGAGAGCGATAAAAACCAACAGAGGTTTTTAACCACTTGAGCTCTGGAAGGTTTTAACCCCTTCATAACCAGGCCATTTTTTGCTATTCAGCACTGTGCTACTTTAACTGGCAATTGCGCAGTCATGCAACCCTGTACGCAAATAAAATGTATATCTTTTTTCACACAAATAGAGCTTTCTTTTGTTGGTATTTGATCTCCACTCGGTTTTTTTTTTTTTTTTTACCTAAACAAAAAAAATACTAAAAATATTGAAAAAAAAACAATGTTTTCTACTTTTTGCTATAAAGGATGTCCAATAAAATTATAATTCATCTTCATACATTTACACCAAAATGTATTCTGCTACATGTCTTGGTACAAACCAAACTGTGTTTTCAGGGACACTAGTATAGTTCTAAACGTGATCAAGATACTGATCTGTGCAGACACTATACTAGTAATGGCGGTGATCAGTGACTTATAGTGTGACTGTGATAGTGTGGCGGGCTAACTGACACTGGTTGGGGGGGACACTAACTGACTGACACTGATGTTGCTAGTGACACTAATACAGTGATCAGTGAAAATACTGTACACTGTACTTATAACACTGACTGAGTGATCAGGAGGGCAAGCAAGAGGTTAACTGTGTGCCTAACAAGTGTATGTGTGCTGCTTTTACTTACAGATCTGGCGGGGTCTCTCTTTGCTTTCAGTTCTGAATGGTAACTGATAGCAGGGAGAAATCCCGTGTGTTGTGTTTTCAATCACACAGATCTCCATGCTGTGATTGGCCACAGCCGCACAGCAGGTATACAGCCAATTAATTGGCTGTAACCTGTTGACAAAGTCATGCTGTGTCCAATCACAGAACAGAACAACGTACAGGGTGCATTGTGGTGCCTGGGGGAGCCGTCCACTACCAATAAATGTACTTCTGGCAGTCGGCAAGTGGTTTAAAAAAGAAAAACTAAAAATATCGAAGCAAAAGCAGGAAAAGAAAACATATTAGTCACATTTAATTATTTTCACTATAAATAAATATTATTTTTTTCACTGTAGTGATGTAATACTATTTGTGTTTTCCCTTTTCTGATGCACATTCCAAAAGCCATAGAATTTTATTATTTGTTTGCAGACTCCGGGGCGGGCCAAACTGCTTAAACTGTTTGTTTGTCTTTAGGATCAGATTCATTAATAATTAGTTCTATATAACTGGGCTTGGAGAAGTCTTTTGGACTGGGTAGTAAATTTGTGTAGAGCACTTAGCCTTGCATGACCTCTCCTAAAATCAACCTGCAGCCAAAGAGCATGTTTTCCTAACATGACTAACCCCACGTAAAAATTAGCCAGCAGCGGCCTATAGTTTGTCTCTAGAAATCCTCTTCTATGTACATAGCAGAGTGACACAGGAATTCTAGTAAACTCTGCAATGTCAGCAAACACATTATACGCCACACCTTCTGTGACCTGCCAGCTACGGGCGCAATGAATCAACGTACGCACATAACCATTCCATGAGATGCCATATTGTCCTGGGATATTGTAAAGATGAACAAGGAACATTATTTTTAAAGAAAAATTCTTCTCTATGTTTGAAATGCAAATGTTTCTTTCCATGAAGTCTAAACTGAATCTACACTTTAAAGTGAACCCTTGTTCCAATTTAAAGTGACTATTTGACAAAAAAAGCCAAACGCGTGCCTTTCATTTGCTGTATGTACATAGGAAATAAAAGGAACGGAGAGAGAGGTGCCAAGCCACCAATATTATAGCAAGTTTTATTAGTGGAAAAAGTTAAAATACAAAGCTTATGCACTCACAGAGATCACTGGTGTAAAGCATTAAACCGAGCTCCATGTAAAAGTCATCAGCTCCGAATCCAGTCCACACCGGAGCCAATGACAATAGTGCTGTGAAGCCAGGGCAGGATTCCAAGCAAGCCGCCGGGGAGCCGTCGCGGGAAACTTGATCTGTCAGGGAGCTGTCAACCATCTAGAGTGCTGTGACCAATCAGAACGCGTTTCAGAGGCCAAACCTCGCCTCTTTCATCAGCCTGGTTCACATGGTGATGATTTAATATTAATCCCCCATACACCATTTATTTAAGATTGTATGATATGTTTCCTCGGGAACTAGCAAGTGCAGCACATAGTGCTGGTCTCTTCTCCGTTACATAGAAAATCCCTGTTCAGCTGTCAAAGAAAAAAGCCATTGAGGAGGCGGCAGTATTTCATCCTGATGACTGGCAGCCGCTGGTCTACCGCCCTCTGAAACACGATCCACTGCGGATAGCTTTTTAGAGGAGCTGTATAGAGTGCCGCAGATGTGAATGAGAAATCCCCTGAAGTCTCTGCAAAAACAACATTTCCAGAAGTATTGATTGTTCGTTGTTACTTACCGCCATCTCCTACACTGCTGCAGAAATTCTTCTACTGCCTCCTCTTTTTAATCACAGATGTAGCCTACACTAAAGAGACCCTGTCATCACAACTAATGTTACATTTGTATTTACAAATATAAAATGGCTTTATTTGAACACACTACAGTATTTCTCCTATTGAGCAATTATTTTAATAATGTATTGCACAGTTAGAGGTGGGGAAACATTAGAACAATCTGACACTTCCAGGTGTGTCAGATTCTTCTTCTTCTGCTACTCTACCCCAGATCGCTACTTTAATTTATTATAGGCATCTATATATAAAATTGTACGCAGCACTTTTACATACTGTACATACACATTAGTCCTTGCCATTAAAGAGGAACTGCAGTCTGCTCAGATAATTTGTAATAAAAACATTTGCCATTCTGAAGCTTCCCTCCAAACACTTTGCATATTATTTTATATATACTGGGATTCTGTACTTGCCAAATATTCTGCAGAAATCTCCCTCCACTGAGTCTGGCTTCAATCATTTTAGCTGTGGGCAGCTGAAGCTGCTGCCTGTTCACTTCCTGGATTTACACAGACACACAGAGGCATACCTCCAGCTCTGCAGCCCTGCAGCTTTCATTGGCCCTCTTATAACTCATCCCCCCCTCCCTTCCTGGCAAACTCTCACGAGAGTGAGAGAGAGAGCTGTGCATGATGTTATAAGCCTAGGCTAATGACCAGACAAGAAACAGGAAGTGGGCTGTATAAGGTATTTACTGGCAGAAAAAAATGTTTTACTATCCAAAGTTAAAACAACAAGGGCAGGGGATTTAATAGATGGAAAGATGAAAAAAATGACTGAAGTTCCACTTTAAGGAGCTCACATCATGTAATTGACAATGCTGGGGCTGTGTGCAGGAAAACTGCTCCCAAATGCACATTCAGCATATCTGAGCAAAGAGAGTAATATTTCACATTTGAGATATATTTTTTTTTTTTTTTTTAATTTTTTTTTTTATTTATTATTATTATAATAAATACATAAATAAAATAAGTATGCAAACTGCAATACATTCCCTTTAATAGTCCTATAACAGCAGTGACTCAATGTTGAATCATAGCAGGTAAACTGGAATCTTCTAGTTTCCAAGATTTTATTGAATCGTCTTATAACGTAATCAGACACACCCCACAAAATGTCAAGATGTTCTGCAGAACTTTACAGAAGTAACGATTTTCCATTATAAATGCTAGGCAAACAACTAAATACTATATTGATACCCCCAGCGGTTCGCAGATGTCAGTGTGAACCAGTGTGCGATTCAGGTGCAATGTGAAAACCGATACTGAATCGCAGGGTTTTCCCACATTGTACCAGTGTGACCCGGGACTCAGACTGACTACTATTGCTACTCCTCCCTCTCCCAGTCTGAGTGCTTCTGTTCAGCGTAGGGTCGGAGGCTGATATCAAGACAGATTCCAGTACATATTCTGTAGTACGTAAAATACGTCAAGGCCCATTCAGATGCATTAGAAGAGTCGGCTGTATGCAGTTGTGCTTCATGGTGAGGCACCCGCATGCGCACTCATCTATGCACACTATCTGCATTCAGAGCATAGATCAGTGCACATTTGGGTACCTTTATGCAATCCCTGGCACACAATCATGTAGAGCTGACTCTAATGCATCTCAAATGATGGCTGTAGGCAGTGGCAGCAGGTCCTGGGGATGCCATTACGCAGGCTCTGAACACTGTAAAATTGTTCTTGCGTGTAATTGGCCATTGAATGCAATGTGGATTTCCATCACATCCACTAAATTAATGAAATATTGCCCTGCAAAGTGCAAATTCCCTTGGAAAAAGAACAGTCTATTTGACTTTGGTAAATAAATCCTACAGGAAGACACTTCCCATGGGGGCACATGTGCGTGCTCACTCCTGAGCCCCGCTGCTGCGTCCATTGACACAAGCAGCGGGACTTGGCTCCACCCCGTCATCAATGGCTTTGATTGACAGCAGAGGGAGCCAATGGCTCTCAGTGCCCCAGGACAGCCGGAGACCTGGAAGTGAGGGGATAGGAGCTGCAGATGTGCACAGCCCTGGATTGAATGAAGGGCTCATGTAAGTATGGGGGGGGGATACTAATGCCTAAAAATGTTTTACCTTAATGCATTAAAGTAATAAAATATTTAGGCTTTAGAACCATTTTAGTTTGCGATTGAGGGTGTAGTAGAAATATTCCTTTGAGCCACGTTTTTTACTGCCCCACACACACACACACACACACACACACACACACACACACACCCTAATGCAAAAATAATCCACCTCTGTTGTGTTTGGCTGGCAGTACTGCCGCTGATTTTGACCCATTCAAGTTAACATGGCTGCACTGCAATCACGAGCCAAACGCTAGACTTGCAGTTTAGATATGGTGTTGCCATTGAATAAGCCATTCCATCATAAAAAAAACAAAAAAAAAACAAAAACAAAGGTATTCAGGAGTTGGCAGTATCACTCCCTGAATGCTGTCAGCCACTTCTGCACTGCTCTGTGAAAAGCGATCCACTGTGGATCACTCTTCATAGACCAACACACGTGTAAACGAGCCCTTACACATATACAAGGAAAAAATACGCACTCTGTGCCCATAGTGTTCAGATGGGCACTGAACCCGGGCCTAAGCACTGCCAAACTAAGGTGTTCACCAGTAAACAAGAATGCTGCCTAACTGTTCAAAATCGTGACAAGTGCAATTAAAATATTTGAAAAAATGGACTGAAGAATGGCACTTTTGATTTCAAATACCAAAACAACCGAGGTCTAATAGAGTAAAACTGGCAACCACTCAAACCCATTCATACCTAGCAAAAGTAAGGTGCACATAAACAGATCATTCCACGGAACAATACAGAAAATAAAAGTTTCTGTTGCTTACATTAGCAAATACAGTGCATCCGATCCGATGCTGACCGATGCTGCAACTTCCTAGGTAAGTATGTTTGATGAAAAAAATTAAAATTCCATACTTCTTTTTGAATTTTCTGACTAAAGCTCCACTTTAAGAGAAAGTTGATCAATTCCCCAATCAATGCTAACAGAATCTTTATTGCTGGCTATTGTATTCAGGCCGGCATAGCACCAGCGGCTGCCTAAATGAAAAAGTATAGTGCCGCTAATTTATTCCGTCTCCAACCTGCAACTGAGATGTAGGTTTTTTGGGGGACCAAGTACAATTTTTTTATGATACTCCCTCCCACGGCAACATATGTTGCTTGTCTCACCACATCCCTGCCTGCAGCTTCCCGAGACACATCTTGCGCATGCGCAGTGGGGAGCTGGTTTTGATCCATCAGGAGATCACAGCCGGCTCCCAAATCCAAGTTGGCAGCACTGGAGACCTGCAGCTTTGAGAAGAATCGGCTTCAGAAAGGCAGCGCGGGAATCCATGGGCTGTACCTGCTTTTTAAATGTCAGCTGCTACAGTATTTGTAATAATGGGTGAGTTGAGGACGAGTGTATCCACGTCAGTCCTGCCCTACCAATAGGCCCTTATCGCATCCGAATAGATAAACCAGAAGAACCATCATGCCTTGATGAACACGTCTGTTCTTTTTTTGAGAATGAGTCCTCCATCCTTCTGACATCTTCTGCTTTGTTACGCCACCTATCCAATTTTATATTTTTAATGTGATATGTCTTTACATACAGTGCATCCAGAAAGTATTCACAGCGCTTCACTTTTTCCACATTTTGTTACGTTACAACCTTATTCCAAAATGCATTAAATTCATTGTTTTCCTCAAACTTCTATAAACAATACCCCATAATGACAACGTGAAAGAGGTTTGAAATCTTTGCAAATTTATTTAAATTAAAAAAGCAAAATAACATGTACAGTATCTCACAAAAGTGGGTACACCCCTCACATTTTTGTAAATTATTATTATATCTTTTCATGTGACAACACTGAAGAAATGACACTTTGCTACAATGTAAAGTAGTGAGTACACAGCTTGTATAACAGTGTAAATTTGCTGTCCCCTCAAAATAACTCAACACACAGCCATTAATGTCTAAACCGTTGGCAACAAAAGTGAGTACACCCCTAAGGCTGGCCATACATGGTGGAATTTCGAAAGAATTTTCTTTTGAAAATCAGAAAATTTGTGCATTTTGTGATCCGATGATGCCACCATTGATTTCGAAATTCGGCCAACCAAGCCTTCAATTTCACCTCCTTTTGCTACAGAAAAGAACTTTCGTGGCTGGGAATTTTCTTTTCTTTCCAGGAATGTTCTTTTCTTGCACATGCGCATTTCGTTTTCTATTACATTTCTCGTATGATTCTCCAATCCTTGATTAGAAAATCGTTAATTTTTCAAAAAATTTCCAACATGTCCGATTACTCAAATTCGATGGCTGCACGAAAATCGTCTGTTGCTGCAGCCCACTAATGGTGCGAAATACGAATGAAAATTCTTAGATAAGATTTTCGAAAGAAAATTCTTTCAGAATTCGACCCATGTATGGCCTACCTAAGTGAAAATGTCCAAATTGGGCCCAAAGTGTCAATATTTTGTGTGGCCACCATTATTATGGAAACATCTCAGGGATGATCAGTGGAAACAGGATGCACCTGAGTCACGTCAAGGCTGTAAATACTTGTGAAATTGTGATCCTTTTTTGTTTTTTTATTTTTAATAAATGTGAAACGATTTCAAATGAACTTCTTTCATGTTGCCATTACAGGGTATTATTTGTAGAATTTTGGGGAAAATAATGCATTTAATCCATTTTGGAATAAGGCTGTAATAACAACAAAATGTGGAAAAAGTGAAGAGCTGTGAATACTTTCTGGATACACTGTATATTAAAATGTCTGCACTATTAGAGCTCATTCAGTGAATAATACAGGTCTTGCAGCTAGGAGTTGTTTTTCCTATCCTTTATACAGAAGACCAGCAGTACGTAGACTATGGATCCCCTCCCCCATTGCTCTCTTTGCCCTTTCTGTTCCCTCCACATTTGCTTTTTTCACCAGCACCTGCCCCTGTCTATCAGACTCTCATCTCTGTTTCTGTGTGTCTGGTATTATCTGTAGTCAGGGATCAGGACAGGACTGGAGAGAGTGACTTCATACCACACTCACATTTTCTGTAAGTGTCTGCCTTTTCCTGCCTAATACACAGAAGCACATGAGTCCCATGTCAGTCCCATCATAGCTGACGCTTTCATAGTCTGGCTGAGCAGTTTCACTTGATGACGTCATTCCTCTCACTCCACTCTTCCTGGGAAAATCCTGCATTGGCCTAACTCCGACAAACAAGAATGGGCCTATCCCCTGGCTTTGTGCTTCTTTCTATAAAAATAGAAAGATCTTTTTATATCATTAAAAAAGGATGAGCCTGTTAGACCGCTCGTGTTTTTAGTTTTATTGTTGGGAGGTGAACCTGTATTCAGTGGAATGTGAAAATGCTGGAATCCCAGCTCCATAATGAACCAGGACACCTTCTGGTCTACAAATAAACGAAAATAAAATATTGTTAGGACTCTAAAACATCCATTGCTTCACCCAAAAGGGGAAGTTCCCCTTGTCTGTCTCCTCCACCCCTCCTCTCTAAGTTTTGGCGCTTCATTTTTTTTTGCCGTGGGGAGCAGGTACCTGGTTTTGACAGGTACCCGCTCCCACCTCTGGTCGGATCACCGCTGCGATCTGAGAGGAAGTTCGGCACTCCCCTCCTTCCCCTGCAGCCTTCTAGGACACGTCACAGGTCAGAGAAAACTGTGGGACCATTCACAAAGTGCAGCTCGGCTCGCACATGTGCAGAAGCTGGCTGTGAAGCCGCAGTCACAGTCGGCTTGCCAATGTAAACATTCCAGCGCCTGGACCTGGAGACAGCCAAAGGGCAGGCTCGGGTAAAGACAGCGCTGGATTCCTGGACAGGTAAGTGTCCCATTATTAAAGGGGTTGTAAAGGTTCGTGTTTTTTCACCTTAATGCATCCTATGCATTAAGGTAAAAAAACACCTTGCAGTCACCGGTCCCCCCAGCCCCCCCCCCCCGTTTTACTTACCTGAGCCCCGAATTTCCATCGCATCCCCGCCGTCCCTCTCAGCATGGGTTCCTGGCTCTTGATTGGATAGATTGATAGCAGCGCAACCATTGGCTCCCACTGCTGTCAATCAAATCCAATGACACGGGGGGCAGGGCCGAGTCCTGCATTCAGTCTCTATGGACGCAGAATGCTGGACTCGGGAGCGCGCCCGCAAGGTAACTCCCTCAGGAGAGCGCTTCTCCAAGGGGGTTATCTAATGCAGGGAGGAGCCGCAAGAGCCATCGGGGGACCCCAGAAATGGATGTTCGGGGCCACTCTGTGCAAAACAAGCTGCACAGTGGAGGTAAGTATGACATGTTTGTTATTTAAAAAAAATAAAAAACGATCCTTTAGTATCACTTTTAGTCAACAGCTACAGGATTTGTAGCTGTTGACTTTTAAGTTTTTGTTTCCAATCGCTTTAAAAACGAACTCCACCTTATGCACCTCCTTCCCTGTGTGAGGGGGGAAGAGAGGGGAGAAGAATTCCAGCACCGTGCGCGGCTGCATCTCTTCTCTCCTGCTTTCCTCTTCACACAGGGACTCAAGCAGGGTTTTCAGGGTGAAGAGCCGCTTTAAAGATTAACTCCACATTATGCACCCTTATGCACTTATTTAGACTGTACTTTGGTAAGGACAGGTAACTGCAGGAAGGGTCTATAGGAGACTGGCATTACACCTGCAATCCATTGATCACAACTGCAATGCTTTGCAGGTTCATTTGCAAAAAAATAAATAAATGCACATTTCTTCTCCAGCATATGTACATCACAAATCTGATCGTGGTAAAGAGCCTATGATGTAGGCTCTTTACCACATGATCAGCTGTGACCAATCACAGCTGATCACAGCGTGTAACCAGGAAATGCCGATAAACGGCTTTCCTCAGTTCGTGCTGACAGGAGAGCCAATCGGCGGCTCTCATGTCGGGGGGGGGGGTCTGTGCTGATAATCAGCACATTGATTATCAGCTCAGCCCCCATCAGAGGTGACCACCACATCTGCCCACAGCTGCTAGTCAGTGCCCAAAGTGCCAATCAGTGCCCATCAGTAACGCCTGTCAGTGCCCTTCACAGATGCCAGTCTGTGCCTATCAGTAATGGCTGTCAGTACCTCATCATCATCAGTGCTGCCCATCAGTGCCACCTGTCAGTGCCTCCTATCGGTGACCATCAGTGCTGCATATCAGTGCCGCGTATCTGTGCCCATCAATTCTACATATTAGTGCATCATCAGTGCCACCTTATCAGTGCCCATCAGTGAAGGAGAAAACAACATTTTACAAAAGAAACAAAGAAAAACTTTTTTTTTCAAAAATGTCAGGAGGGGACGTATCGTTTTGGTGCGCTGTCATCATCATCTGTGCTACTACACACTGCTGTCATTGTGAGAGTCAGTTTCATGTGTGTGTGTGTGTGTGTGCGCCCATTCTAATTTCTTGCCCTCCTGAGTTCTGTACTGTATAGGTTTTGCCTTAATATCTACCTAAATCATATTGTTAATTGCATATTGTATTAGTTTGTAGCCTAAATGCTGAAATTTGCACTTAAAACTGTAATTTTGTAACTTTTGAAAATGTCAGTAAAAACGTGGCTGTGCCAGTAAATTTTGGGTGCCATGTCAGTAAATTTCAATCTGGTAAGTTGGCAACACTGGATTCGCATGACATGTGAAAGAACATTGCTTTTTATTGTGCCTGTTCACATATGTCCGGAGTGCGGATTCAGTGCAAATTGAAAAAGTCCTGTCAGTTTTCTGAGCAGTGCGGTTTGGCTCAGGTGCGAATTCAGGCCCATTGACTTTTGGGAATGCTTCTGAATCGCACGTCATTCAGTTGTGAACAGGATAAAATCCTGACCTGATATTGATGCAATTCTGACCTGATCCTGACCAAAAAATTACCTGAAACACTGAACAGCTACTTTGTCAATTAGCTGTGAAAACGGAGCTTCAATTAGCACCGCACATGTGTGAAACCAGCCTTAAAGAATAATATCTGAAAATGAGCTGAGTGCCTCTTCTGGCAGGACATGTGTGCATAATATTTAAATACAATGCTCTATATATATATATATATATATACACACACCTTTTCTTTTTTTGTTTTTTTTTTTTTACATATAAAACCACTGTACAGCCTCTTAAAGGGAATACCAGTTTATACCATGTTGTTTTTTCAGGAATACAAAACTACCACTTTAAAGTAAACCTAAAGCCAAAACTTTTTTTGTCTCTGGTGGGGGTAGGGTTGAATTCAATGTTGAAGTGTTTTTATTGTTTGAAGTAAAAGGAATGCAAGTGCTCCGCTCTGTCAAGAGGAACAGTCCCTGTGTCCTCTGGCAATCTTTAGGAGGTTCAAGCAGCACACTATTCCATTTATACAGACTATAGCCAGCACCCATAAGCAACTCATATCTCCTAGGTTCTTACTGCTGTTTATGTTCGCGTTGGAGAGTTTCTCCCTCTTTGTTTGTCCTGCTGACCTATGTTACTGGGACAGACACTGATAGGAAATCCAAAATTGTACAGCTTCTATAGGAATAATGGAGAAATCTTACAATAGGGATACTGGTTGGGGCAAGGTTGGGAAGGTAAAGGGCTGGGCAAAATGGGGTAGGGAAGGTGGAGGGGGTAAGGGAAGTACAGGTTATGAGGGTTGTGTGGTAGGAATGGAGCCTGTAGGGATCTGAAAGCTACTTGTAGAGATCTAAGAATTCCAGAGGTGTCTGTATTCTTTTTAAGTAATGAGGTCTGTCAATGAAAAAGGTCATATATTTTACATGTTTTTGATGCTAAACTCTCAAAGGCACAAGAGACCCTGATTTGCTTGAGCTGCTTGCCCACAAAAAAACATAGAAGAAATAATTTGGTCCTTGGGTGCAGGAAAGTATAGAAAACTGCGTAACACACAACATGGAACTTTTATATTCTTATTAGTAAATTGGAAATCCAGTGAAACATCTAATTTGACAACACTAACTTTTAACACATGTATCCAAACTTCTACTTCACAAAATATTTGTAATTATGTGTCAGAACCTTTAAGTTGACCCAACAACACTAAGAATGTTCCCAAATCTTAGTGCATCCTCCAAGTGAGTCACCAGGGTCTTCTGAGAGACCAGTTTTCTCCCTGGCTCTCTCCAGCATGGGGCCTCCCCTGGGTCTCCTCCTTGGCACAGCTTTCTCCAGATCAGGCAGGACAGCTTCAGGACCACATCAGCACCTGATAGGCTCCAAAACTGGCAGATCTCTATCCAGCAGCACATCTCTAGACCTCAGCCCAGGGGAAGAGAGCGAACACATTGCCTGTCCCAGATATTTATATCCTCACCCAGCATGCACCAGTGGCATAAACCTGCTACTGGATTGGCTGAAAAAATATAAATATTCATAACTTTTTGTTTGTGATATCTCATGCTATGACCAGTGATATCTACTGGCGACAGTGAGAAATCACAAGCCAACTTAAGTTTAGGGAAAAACCAGGTGAAAAAGCTATAAAATCAGTCTAAGCTAACTACAGCGAAACCAAAAACTAAACTGACATAGTAGCTCCTGTTTATGACAAGGGGGCTACAACTATATAGCTAAACTAAAGTTTTCCTATATAATTGGCTGGAGTTCTACCTTAAAAAGATACTACAGTAATTAAAAATAAAATTCAAAGTATAAAGCTACCAATTCTGCAACTGCTGACTTTTAAGAAACAGACACTAACTAGTCCAAAGTCCAGCACTGTCCTCACCCAGGCCAGTTCTTTGGATCCCTGACACTGATATCTTAACTGTTTCACAGGTGGCTCCCCACTGTGCATGCGCAAGGTTGTGCGGGCAAACTTCCATAATTCTCCGAATCCACAAGTGGGCATGGGCACCTGTCAGAAAAAGGTTACCTACTACCAGGAAAAAAAAAAAAAATTCTTTAAAAAATTGTGGGGGGGGGGGGGGGGGGTGATGTCTGAGGATGAGCAGAACCTTCATTTTTAAGTGACATTCCACTTTGAATGATTCACAATTGCATTCAGTATATTTACAGGTAAAGCATAAAATTCCAAAGCTCTGACATCTCTTTAAATTCCAATATTGCAAAACTCCACAAAAAATGTCATTTTTTCCTGTAAAAATGTTTTTGTTTTCCTTTTACTATTCTGATAAAAAAAACAGAACTAAAATATGTTCTTCAACTGCTAAACTGAAGTCCTACTAATATGATCTTTATCTCAGACCCACTTGTATCTAAGCCCATACATTAGCTTCAGTTTATTAGAATATTATATACAATAAGAATATTACAAACAGGCTTTCACAAACCATTTGCAGCGATTTCAGCTAGCTTCAATCATCTTTGTAGAAACAGTGCTCATTATCATTAGCTCCAGTTTGAGAACTTTAACCACTTCAGCAGGGCAGCCATCAGAAATTTTGGGGCCCCTTACACAGCTTTAGGCCTGGGCCCCCCGGGGCCTGACCACCAACATTCCTCAGGACCCGCCCACTGGCCGTCCCACCGAATCCGCCCACTGGCCATCCCCTGAGTCCTTTGGTGCACCCACTTTTATTTTAACACTATTTTAATGCTGGACGTAGATGGGGATGCATTGTGAAGAGGGATGGATGGTGCTGGATGTGGATGGGGATGTATTGTGGAGAGGGATGGATGGATGGTGCTGGGCATGGATGGGGATGTATTGTGTAGAGGAATGGATGGATGGTGCTGGGCGTGGATGGGGATGCATTGTGGAGAGGGATGGATGGTGCTGGGTGGGGATGGGGATGCATGGTGGAGAGGGATGGATGGATAGATGGATAATGCTGGGTGGGGATGGGGATGCATGGTGGAGAGGGATGGATGGATGGTGCTGGGTGTGGATGTTGATGCATTGTGGAGAGGGATGAATGGATGGTGCTGGACGTGGATGGGGATGCATTGTGGAGAGGGATGGATGGATGGTGCTGTATGTGGATGGAGATGCATTGTGGAGAGGGATGGATGGATGGTGCTGTACGTGGATGGAGATGCATTGTGGAGAGGGATGGATGGGTGGTGCTGGACGTGGATGGGGATGCACTGTGGAGAGGGATGGATGAATGGTGCTGGGCGTGGATGGGGATGCATTGTGGAGAGGGATAGATGGATGGTGCTGGGTGGGGATGGGGATGCATTGTGGAGAGGGATGGATGGTGCTGGGTGGGGATGGGGATGCATGGTGGAGAGGGATGGATGGATGGTGCTGGGTGGGGATGGGGATGCATGGTGGAGAGGAATGGATGGATGGTGCTGGGTGGGGATGGGAATGCATAGTGGAGAGGGATAGATGGATAGTGCTGGATGGGGATGCATGGTGGAAAGGGATGGATGGATGGATAGTGCTGGGTGGGGATGGGAATGCATGGTGGAGAGGGATGGATGGTGCTGGGTGGGGATGGGGATGCATGGTGGAAAGGGATGGATGGATGGTGCTGGGCGTGGATGGGGATGTATTTTGTAGAGGAATGGATGGATGGTGCTGGGTGAGGATGCATGGTGGAGAGGGATGAATGGATAGTGCTGGGTGGGGATGGGGATGCATTGTGGGGAGGGGTGGATGGATGGTGCTGGGTGGGGATGGGGATGCATGGTGGAGAGGGATGGATGGATGGTCCTGGGTGGGGATGGGGATTAGAGTTGACACCTCATCCCTTTAAAACTGGACACATATTAATTACACAGGTTCTGTGGTTGATTAAGGTGGTAATTAAACTCACTTGGTACCTTATCTGCAATAAATTAGCCTCAGAACCTGTGTAATTCATGTGTTCGGGTTTAAAGGGATGAGGTGGCAACCCTAATGGGGTTGCATGGTGGAGAGGGATGGATGGATGGTGCTGGGTGGGGATGGGAATGCATAGTGGAGAGGGATGGATGGATAGATGGATAGTGCTGGATGGGGATGCATGATGGAAAGGGATGGATGGGAAGGGTGGATAGTACTGGGTGGGGATGGGGATGCATGGTGGAGAGGGATGGATGGTGCTGGGTGGGGATGGGGATGGATGGTGCTGGGCATGGATGGGGATGTATTTTGTAGAGGAATGGATGGATGGTGCTGGGTGTGGATGGGGATGCATTGTGGAGAGGGATGGATGGTGCTGGGTGGGGATGCATGGTGGAGAGGGATGGATGGATAGGGCTGGGTGGGGATGGAGATGCATGGTGGAGAGGGATGTATGGATAGATGGATAGTGCTGGATGGGGATGCATGGTGGAGAGGGATGGAGCAGTTGGCTCCCGCTGTTGTCAATCACAACCAGGTAGCCAATTAGGAGGGGGGTGTGGTGAGCCTCAGCTCCGCGTGTTAATGGACACACAGAGCCGCAGCTCAGGAGCGCCCCTGCTTGCCGAGCGCCAAGTGGGACCCAAGAAGCGGAGGATCCGGCCTACTGTTATTTAAAAAAAAAAACAAGGCTTTAATATCGCTTTAAAGTGGTCGTAAACCCTTACAGACCACTTTTCACTACAGGTAATCCTGTAATAAGGCTTACCTGTAGCTACAGTGGATATCTCCTAAACCTGCAGTTTAGGAGATATCCACTGTATCAGCGTGTGCCAATGTCATCGGTACATGCGCACTGAAGCAACAGCTCGTTCGTGCCGTTGCTTCAGCTGATTTGCTGTTACCAGCGGGGAGTGACATCATCGCGGCTCTGGCCAGTCACAGAGCCGGAGCAAGCGATACTCAGAAATAACTCCGGTAGACATGTCGCCGGGCAGAGCAGTATGCCGGGACCACTGCAGGGGCTTCGTTCTAAGGTGAGTATTTTATAGTGAGCTAGTATGCTATGCTATGCATACTAGCTCATTATGCCTTTGTCTTGCAATTTTTTTTTCTTGATTTTTTTTTTTTCGTGGGCTTACAACCACTTTAAGGTTACATGTATGTAGGTGGAGTGTAGCGTGTGCGGTGGAAATAATTCAGACACAGTTGGGTGCTATGTAAACGTGTATTGAAGTAATGCAGCAACAATTCACAGCAAGCCTGATAGGAAGGCTACCCAGCCGGGGGCACTCACAGTTTCCAACAACGTGAAAAAGCAGTTTCCAGCCCGACTGACAGCGCCTATAAAGAGGGAGCAGAATGAAGCCTGGCCATCTTGCGCACTATCAGGGGGTTGTCCAGCAGAGATACGACCCCACGCTTTCCCTCCTCATCAGGAGCCTTTCCCTAGTGCCAGTACGGTCCCTCACAGCCAGGATACCTGTTTCTACTCACTACAAACTCATCAAAAGCACATCAAACCAGGAAGCAGGGCCTTAAAAGGGCTCTGCCTAACCCAAGATGTTCGCCAGGGTCACATGCGTTGGCATCCTCCAATCGGATCACTTTTCCAGTGACCCAGGAAACCATAGAAGAATGTTCCCTCTTGACTTCCTCTCCAACTGCAGTGCCGCTGTGGAGAGCGCCACCTGCAGTGGAGACAGTAGACCAAACCTGACTACACGTACAGTACATGGGCTCATTTACCTGTGCAGCATTAAGAGGCTGCCCATAGACAGGGTTGGATGAAGGTGCCTGTACGCAGCTTTGTGCCACTATTTGCCTAAAGTAGTGCATGTAAACAGATGTAATGTTATGAATGCAGGTAGTGTGTTCGGGACATTTACTGGTGGCACAGTTTCATACGGCCTCCTTCACCTATTCTTGCCTATAGGCGGCTGTATGCTGGTCCAGGATATCTCAGACACCAATAATATGCAGGCTTTTTACACAGCGTGGGCAAATACGCTCATGTGCATATAGCCTTACGCTAAATTCTAGGTATGGATTTTATTGCATAGTTACATTGGCCCTGTCTGGAAGCAGAAAATCACTATAGTAGTCTTCCAGGTCCTCTGCCGAGTGGTTCCCCTGTTTCTAGAGTTGCTCGCTAGTCATGGGCGCCATTCACAGAGATCCTTCCATTTTCTCTCAATGATGCAAAGGGTTCTACAATTGGACAAGGTGGAAATCATGATGTCACCACCAGTGGCAGGCGCTCATGCAGGACGCACGGGCGCCACCCCCCCATCCATGCTTACCACCCCCTAATGTACATGCAGGGCGCCGGACGCATGGATTTCAAATGGTGTTTTTTTTTTTAAGCACGATTATAGCCTGAGGCTCTAATTGGCTTCAAAAAATTGTGAGCTCAGGGCGCAGAGCACTGCGCCTGAGCCCACCCACTTGTGTGACAATAGCAAATTAATATTCGCCATTGTCTTCCTGATTCTCCTCCCGGCCAATCGGGAAGCAGTTCCTGTGACCCGATTGGCCAGGGAGTCTTATGACTCCCTGGCCAATCGTGTCTCAGGACACACTTCCTGTTTGCCCCGGAGGAGATGGCTCCTCATTCCCCCCTGACTCCAAAGGTAATGCCCTGACCACCGCCGTCCCGTCTGTCTCCTGTGAGGTGGGGTTTGATCGCCGAATTCACGTTCATCTATGGGGGTGTGTGTGTGTGTGTGATCATCGCATTCCCGGCCATCTCGCGGGGGTGGGGGGTTTGGTGTTAGTTTGACACCCCCTCAATATATTAAGCTGCCACTGGTCACCACCCCAGGCATGATAACATAGGGTAAGGAAGGTGGAGAGGTAAAGGTAGGACAAAGCTACGGTAGGGATCCAAGGGATACCCGCAGAGATCTAGAAATTCCAGAGGCGCCTGTACTCTTCTTTAGTATGGAAGTCTACTCATTAAACCAGTCATATATTTTAACTTGGAAGGCACAGGAGACCGTGATTTGCTTGAGCTGTTTGCCCACAAAATACATTGAAAAATTGAGTCCTTGGGTGCAGGAAACCGTAGAAAAAAAACTCCATAATGCACAGCATGGAACTTTTATATTTTAAATATTAAAATGAAAACCCAGCTAAACATGTAATTTCACAACTAAAACACACCTATGCAAACTCTTCTACTTGACAAAATATTTGTAATTGAACAATATATAAAGCTGGCCATACATGGATTGAAATTTGGCCAGATCTATGTGTGGCTACTATGGTTGAGCAGAAGTTGATCTGCCGATCTACTTCTGTTCAATCGCTCTGTTGGAACATTTCTGCTTGAATAACTATAGCCTGCAGCTCTGATCAGTGTATTCTCGCGGCAGGGAAGTTCCCCCACTGTCAGAATACAAAGCCACAGCAGGAGGATTCCCCCATCCACCTTGAATGCAGGCATGGACTGGCCTTCGGGACTACTGGGAGTTTCCCGGTGGGCCGATGGCTCAGTGGGCCAGTCAGGTGCGGTCCTGGAGCCGCTCCTCACAGATAGTGAGTGATCGCGATTTCACTCCTGTCAGGAGGAGCAGCTTCCGTCACTTGCTGGAGAGAGCATTAGGCGTTATGCTCCCTCCAGCCTGCAGGGGGAGATAGACCAATGGTAGACTTTCCTTCCTCTCTCCCCTATCACTTGTTATCACATGACTGGAGAGAGGAAGAGAAGCTGCCTTCAAAACTGTGAGTACATGTGGGAGGGGGAGGAGAGGGAGGACTCTCTGATATGAAGGGACTTCTGATGAGGACTCTCTGATATGAAGGGACTGCTGGTGGGGACTCTGATGTGAAGGGACTTCTGATGAGGACTCTCTGATATGAAGGGACTTCTGATGAGGACTCTCTGATATGAAGGGACTTCTGATGGGGACTCTGATGTGAAGGGGACTTCTGATGGGGACTCTGATGTGAAGGGACTTCTGATGGGGACTCTCTGATGTGAAGGAGACTTCTGATGGGGACTCTCTGATGTGAAGGAGACTTCTGATGGGGACTCTCTGATGTGAAGGAGACTTCTGATGGGGACTCTCTGATGTGAAGGAGACTTCTGATGGGGACTCTCTGATGTGAAGGGACTTCTGATGGGGACTCTGATCTCAAGGGGACTTCTGATAGGGACTCTGATGTGAAGGGGACTGCTGGTGGGGACTCTCTGATGTGAAGGGACTTTTGATGGGGACTCTCTGATGTGAAGAGACTTCGGATGGGGACTCTGATGTGAAAGGGACTTCTGATGGGGACTCTGATGTGAAGGGGACTTCTGATGGGGACTCTGATGTGAAGGGCTTCTGATGGGGACTCTGATATGAAGGGACTTCTGATGAGGACTCTCTGATATGAAGGGACTTCTGGTGGGGACTCTGATGTGAAGGGACTTCTGATGAGGACTCTCTGATATGAAGGGACTGCTGGTGCGGACTCTGATGTGAAGGGACTGCTGGTGGGGACTCAGATGTGAAGGGGACTTCTGATGGGGACTCTGATGTGAAGGGACTTCTGATGGGGACTCTGATGTGAAGGGACTTCTGATGGGGACTCTCTGATGTGAAGGGGGCTGCTGGTTGGGACTCTCTGATGTGAAGGGACTTCTGATGGGGACTCTCTGATGTGAAGGGCTTCTGATGGGGACTCTGCTGTGAAGGGGACTTCTGATGGGGACTCTGATGTGAAGGGGACTTCTGATGGGGACTCTCTGATGTAAAGGGGACTTGTGAAGGGACTTCTTATGGGGACTCTGATGTGAAGGGACTTCTTATGGGGACTCTGATGTGAAGGGGACTTCTGGTGGGGACTCTCTGATGTGAAGGGACTTCTTATGGGGACTCTGATGCGAAGGGGACTGCTGGTGGGGACTCTGATGTGAAGGGACTGCTGGTGGGGACTCTCTGATGTGAAGGGGGACACTGTTGGGGACATTCACAATGAAAGTGGGCCGGTCATGATGAAGTCCAGGGCAAAGTTTTTGACCCAGTCCAGCCCTGCTTGAATGTGTGAATTGAGGGAATTGGGTCATTTTTTGTTTAATCCGATGGTTGAATGAAAAAAAAGAAAAAATGGACAGCTCTGGTATGAGCTGCTGTACTAACCATCCAAAGTTAGTACAGCGATCTCCCCCCTGAGCTGTTGTGTTCTGTCAGGGGGACAGCCCCCACCATAACACTCTGATCAGCGCTATCTGCCATTGGCTGAGAGTGCTGATCGGGAGCTGGTTGGCTGTTGATTTTCCAGCATGCTCATCCGACAGAATGCCGAATGTCGGCCGGTTTTTATTGAACCGCCCGGTGTCTCCCCACATTTGGCCCATGTGTACCCAGCTTAAGCCTCATCATTACTGATAAGCCCTCTCTGTGTGGCTAGAAGCAGATTGGTGTGACAGCTCTTTGCAATACAACACATCCCTGATTGGCTCCCAGTACCTCAGCTTTGTTGAAACAAAAACCTTTAGCTCCAGTTTGGGAACATTAAAGTGTATCTAAACCCAAAATCAAAAATGTCATACATTGCAGCTTACAGTCCTTGGCTGTGGTGGCTACATTTGTCTTAATTTTTCAGGCTAAGAACATTTCAGCAGGTACAGAAAATACCTGTTGCTTTCGCCAGAAATCCAGTATGCGTTGTCACTTCCTGTGAGCTCAGGAGACAGGGAAAACATCCTTATCTTTACTAAAGTGTTACTAAACCCAGTAATATGAAAATAGTTCATCCGCTCCCACCCCCCACAGTGCCCACAGCTTATAAATCTTCTTTTTACATTAAAATACAGCCACTATATACCTTTTTGGATGATCTGTATACCATGGTTACATGATAAACTGCACAGTTTCTCCAGTGCTGAGAGTTCAGGAAGGATGAGACTTTCACTACAGCCTGCATACATGCCCACATGTGTCAATTTCATGTGACCTGGCTAGCTCTGAGAACAAGTAAGTGCCGGTTCACACTAGACGCGGCACGACTTGCAGGTCGCCTCACCGAGGCGACCTGCACACGACTGCCGGGGCGACTTGCAAGACGACTTCTGTATAGAAGTCTATGCAAGTCGCCCCCAAAGTAGTACAGGAACCTTTTTCTAAGTCAGAGCGACTTGCGTCGCTCCTATTAGAACGGTTCCGTAGCACAGAACGGGAGGCGACTTGTCAGGCGACTAGGTCGCCTGACAAGTCGCCCCTGTGTGAACCGGCCCTAAATGTTCTCTCCAGCATAAAAGAAACAACTGAGCATGTGCAGGTTGGCTACTCTGCCTGTGTTATTTGGCCTTCCCCAGATACAGTGCAGGAGGGGGTGGACCTGTGCATACAGGATAAAACAGCCTTTTTACACAATGCAAAGGATTAACCCCTTAAGTTCCACAAAGAGTATAACAAGCATGCTATGCTGCATATACACACTGATTTTACTATTGTGGGTTTAGTAACACTTTAAGTAAACTACTAGTCCCATCAATCCACTATTAAATGGAGATAAACAAAGGCGGACATATTTAAAGTACAGCCTGTGTGACAATCATGGTTCCTCCCATCGATAATTAAAATAAATAAATAAATGGAAACAGGGAGTGGGTTATTTGCAGGATCACAAAGGGAACATAAAGGGAAAAAATGCCTTAAAAAAGAAAGCAAATGCAGCCACCACATCTAAGGACCTTTTTCAGTTTGGCCATAAAATACGCTTTGAATAAAAGTTCTTAATGGGAGTGCTGACTGTGCCTTTAAACAAGCATCTACAAGGCTTCAGTAAGCATCGGCACTTCTTAAAGCTTGAGGCCGGGTCACACTTATGCAAATTGGATGTGAGTCTTCCCCGCATCCAATTCGCATGACAGGAGAGTTTGACTCTCAGTGGAGCCGTTTCACACATCTCTGGGGCGGCCACAGTCCGCACTTAGAAAGGGTCCTGAGTGTCTTTGGTTCTGATTCAGGTGCGAATTCAGGCAAAAATTTGGACCTGATTCACACCTGAATTGGTGAACAGGAACGCATTGGACTCCCTGCTGTGAGCCGTGGCAGTGCTGATTGGCATCACTAATAGGCACTGATAGGTGTCACTGATGGACACTGACCGGCATCACTGATGGGCAATGTTGGGGCTGCACTGATAATCAGTGCACTGATTATCTGTGGGGGAATGCCCTCTGTCAGTGTGAGGAGAGGAAAGCCGATAACCGGCATTTCCTTGTTTACATGTGATCAACTGTGATTGGACACAGCCGATCACATAGGTAAAGAGCCGCGTCATCGGCTCTTTACCAAGATTGGGGATGTGCTGTGTCCCAGGGACATGGCGCACTACTAATCGCAGCGCAAGTGCGGCGAGAGTGGGACGACATCATATGCTTAGTGCCAGAACAAGAGAGCCACCTTGCGCCCATCAATCGTCTACACGGCGGGTGGGAGGTGGTTAAATCAGGTGTGAGGACCGTCACCCCATTGGACGCAACAACTGTATCTTCCTACACCCCGCTCCGTTTACAGCGAAGGTCTGAACGGATTGGGGGTAGAACCCTGACGGTGAGGAAGTACACTCCATACTTTCCCGTTCTGCACAATACCAGACTTATTGGGTACTGGGGCACACAATGCGCCATTTTATATAGCATAAGACAGACTTAATGTTTCTTCATCCTCTTCATTCACTGTTGACGTACCCCTACAACCTCCCACTGGCTTCCCGCATCAACCGACCACATACGGTCTTTAATACTGAAGCCTCTCTTCAA
The DNA here is from genome assembly GCF_042186555.1 of Aquarana catesbeiana. Taxonomy (NCBI): domain Eukaryota; kingdom Metazoa; phylum Chordata; class Amphibia; order Anura; family Ranidae; genus Aquarana; species Aquarana catesbeiana. Next base: position 183,145,057 of record NC_133333.1, read on the forward strand.
GAATTCCTTTACATCGTTTGTCAGTTTTGCTCCCTTCCCTCGTATGATTACCTTGTTGCAAATGTCTGTTTGTACACATCAATCACCTGTACCTCTGCTTACTGCATTGTATGCTCTGTATTTCTGGTGAATTTGTAAAACTCAATAAAAATGTTTTGAAAAAAAAAAACAGGTGTGAGGAGGTAACACTGTGCCCGGTGATTTTTTTTCAAGTAGATCTCCACCTCTTTAAGGTTGCCTACCCCTGCTATAGATCATGTTCTCCCTGTGCCTGTGTAGGTTTCCTCCGGGTACTCCGGTTTCCTCCCACACTCCAAAGACATGCTGGTACGTTAATTGGCTCCAGTCTAAACTGGCCCTAGTATGTGTATGTATAAATGTGATTTAATGTGCCTTAGATCAGTGGTCATCAACCCTGCCCTCAGGGCCCACTAACAGGCCAGGTTTGCAAGATAACTGAAATACATCACATGTGATATCATTTGCTGCTCAGTGATTGCAGTATTCTAGTCTGCATCTCCCCAAGGTAATATATAAAACCTGGCCTGTTAGTTTGCCCTGAGGACAGGGTTGATGACCACTGCCTTAGAGTGTAAGCTCCTTGAGGGCAGGGACTGATGTGAATGTACAATATATATGCAAAGCAATGCGTAAATTGACAAAGCTATATAAGTACCTGTAATAAATTAATGAATAAATAGACTACTCTAAAAACTTCAGGACCAGCTAACTCGATTCAAACCATGCCACAATTATTTGAAGGATAACACCAAACTCTGTATTCTCCCGGGAAGGCCAGATTCTTGTACAGGCCATACAGGAGGTTGTCTTCATTCTTATATATTTTTAGCACTCTGTTCGTTTACCTGCCAGTGCCAGTTGGATGTGTCCTCATTGTTGCTGCCTCTTTTTAATGTATTTCCACTGTTATACCTGTGTATTGTTTATGTACAGTTCTTCCATTGGTGGGTCTCTACACCCAAAGCCAGCCTGCTAGAGGAGGAGGGCAACAGAATCCTTATATTATTCAATATTAACCCCTTGGCGCCAGCTGCCGCCGGCCCTTTAGGGAGTTTGCTATGCCGGGAGGCGGGACAGGGCTTATGGTCATGTGACTGCCATGATTGGCTGTCACAGTGGTCTCATGATCGGAAAACTTTCCGTGAGCTGCCGGTCACTGTACCGAGAGCGTGCAGGGCGCGAGCGCTCTCGGGACAGCACCGTTGGCGCTATTGCTTGCAAATAAGGCTTGGCCGCCAAGAGGCCACAAACAGTTAAATAAAGGAAAATTATTTCAGAGTGAAGGTTTAGCACAGGAGAAGTCTTAAAAGTGTAATCCCACCTTCATGAGGAAAAAGAATAGCAAATAAGAAAAAAATAATAATACAGCATACAGTATACAATTACTACACAATCCCTTTCAATCTGCAGCTCTGTAATTTCCTATAAAATGCAATGCAATATGGGAACCTGGAGGCCTTCTGTACACAGATGATGTACGGAATGCCACACAGAAATGTAATTTTCTGCTTGTGTTATTGGCTTACTGATTTTCCTAGAAGTCTGCACTTCCTGTAACAAAAATGTCATTTTTGATTACATATTCCCAAAGGTAAATCACATCTAAAGGGCTCCAGACCCTGCAGCTTTCTTCATTAGAAACCTGCTGATTGATAATTATAAACGCACTCCCGTTCGCATTCACTAGGCACATAGACACAGACAAACAGCTATTTCTTCAGAATAATAAAAAAGGTAGGAATCTGCAACAAAGTTTGTTAAAATCCTTACAATGTACATAGATCACCCAGAGGTGAATGTTTTTTTCTCAACAAAAATGGAATTACTCTTTAACCACTTCAATACCGGACACTTTCACCCCCTTTTTTCAAAAATTTTGAAAAAAAAAAAATCTGTTTTTTTTTGTTATTGTTATACAGTTTTGCAAACAAATAATCTTTCTCCATAAATTTAGAAGTTGTAATGTTTGGTCACAATTTTTTTGAAAAGGAAAAAAATGTAAATACATTTTTTTTCTTCACAATTTTTTTTTTTTTACATACTGTCACCAGTGCAGTACATGGTCATCATATACCTAATGTGGCGGTGATCATGGACACTGACTGTTGACAGTATGTAAAGTAAAAAAAAATCTTTTTACAATTTTTTTTTTTTTTACATACTGTGACCAGAGCAATACAGTGTTACAGTACTAACACTTTACTACTCTGACAAGATGATCAGGTTTTTTGTTTTTTTTTTTTTGTTTTTTTTTACACACTATGATTGCTTATAACAGTGATAATCAAGCAACCATTTTTTGTGAATGAAATCCATCCATACAGTGTGTACTATTGTGAAGCTGTGATTGGCCACAGCTATCACATAGTACAGATGCACTGTGATTGGCCCTGTCTGTATCATGTGATCACTGTGACCAATCACAGAGATGTACACAATGAATGACTATGAATGGAAGCCATTCATTGTGTACAATTGCCATGTGATCTACTGTGATTGGTCACAAGGATAACTTGGTGCTGGCAGTGGCCCGTGTGGCGCGCGCAAGGTGCTATTCTGGGAGGACGTTATATGATGTCCACCCAGGATAGAAGTGCTCCCGCTCAGCCGTCATATTATTATAGGCCAGGTGGGAAGAAGTTAAGCTGGCCATACACTAGAAAAATGTAATTTAAAACACTTTTGGTTCAGGAAGTTTTGTTCGATTTTTTAATCCTAGTGTGGTCAAATCAATGTTCATTTTTGACTACAGTGACAAGAAAGGAGCTGGATGGAATTTTGTTCTCAAATGAATGCATTTTTAACACTGAATGTGGCTTTTGGTTGGTTTTTGTTTTGTTTGTCTCATTCATTGCAAAAGTGAAGCAAAACATTTTAGAGTACTTTCACCGAACGTTTGTTAAAGAGGTGTTCCGCCTAGGGAAAAAAAAACTGAAAGTCTGCAGCTACAAATACTGTAGCTGCTGACTTTTAGCCCACAATTTAGCCAGGGTCAAACAGCATACTTGGTGGAATACACAAAGCTAGCATGCTGGCCAGGTGTAGTATCTCTGGGAATCTAGCAGGTGAGGACTAGAAGTCTAAGATTATTCCTCGAAGCAAAGTGGAGCCAGGCAGGGTAGGTAGTGGCTTTAGTAAAGAGGTACATAGGGAAGAGCTGTATTCTTGAGTGACAATAGAGGTGCCAAGTGCTGTACAAGGACTGCAAGTCAAATTCAAAAACATACACTGCTTGCAAAAATGTATTTACATATCTTTACAGATTATAGCGCTGCAAAAAAAATTAGTTTTTTCTATCTTCACAGAATTCAGAAAGCTTTGGTCGTGAAATCACAATTTTGACAACTTTGAGCAGCTTAGAAATATAGGATTGTTAGAATTTAAATATGAGAAGGTCAGGGCATAGATTAGTTTGATTGGTCAGGCCTATAATTTGTTCCAATTTTAGATTTAATATACCGCAGTGCATGTTATTGTTATGTGTTGTTTTTACCTTTCTAGGAAAACAGCCCTCAGCTGGGGGTTAGGTATTGAAGTGTTGAATGTTTTTGTCCAAATCCTTATCCCCAAGGTTGAGGTTTGTTTACTTCCCCTTAGCTTGAACACTCAAATAAAAGAGATGTTTCTGCCCATATTCTTGGCTTACATACAACAGTATAACGTTACAATCTTATTAGAGGTATTACTTAAGTAAACACAACAACGGCTAATCCTGTGAATGGTAACATGACTAGTAAAGTTTAACATTCGCTTGCTTGCGCTGTGCTGATATAATGTACATCTTTGTTCATGAACACTTTGCATTGCAGTGTTATCAGTAAAGAATGTCCATATAGTATCTTGTTCCATACCTCAGATAGCCAGAGGTTGAATGACTCTCCTTGCCACAGGTTGCTGGAAAGAAATTTGCTTGATTCCCTCATCAACACTGACTGCCGAGCCATTGTCTTCTCCTGGTGGGAGAAGAAAGTGATTATTGCTAGCGGCTATGACAGCCACTTGCAATAATCACATGTAAAATCCAGCAGGCTGGTTGTAACCAAGTTGATCGATCAATTGACTTGGGTACCTTCAGAATGCATATACATAGTTTGAATCTCAGCCGATTCCTACTGAACTGGCTGAGATTCGAACCATCTATGGTCGTCTTAAAGTGGTTCTAAAGCCTTAAAGTGGTTGTAAACCCCATTAATGAAATTTGACCTAAGAACATCTATCTGCAGTGTTTACTTATCTCTCTCCAAAGCTCTAATTGCAGTTTCTTAGTGGTGCTTCGTTCCTCTGTTATCACTTCTGACAAGTTCTTCAACACTTGAGATAACAGTAGCTGAAAATTTGTGTTGGGAAGGACGCTTAGAGGGAGATTAGCAGGGAGCTTGTCTATTCAGACTACAGCTCTGCATGTTCCTTTGGTCCTCTGCCTATGTTGAGGGGGCTGTCCCTTTCCTCCAATCAGCTCTCACACAGTGTAAGTCCAGAATCCCCACCCACCCCTATGTGCTGTTGAAAGAGGAAAAAGGATTTCTAACATGATCTGCACTTTCCAAAGTGTGTAGAAAATGGAAGACATCTGAGGCTATTCACTTCACTGGGTATATGTGAGGGTTTACATCCACTTTAAGGTTTTTCACCTTAATGCATTCTTACCTTACCTTACCCTTTTTCTTACCTGAGCCCGATCCGATCCAGCGATGTGCACAAGCGCAGCAGCTCCGGTCGCTGTCTCTCTCCTCATCGGACAGATTGATAGCTGTCAATTAAATCCTGTGACACGGGAGCGGCCAGGTCCCGCTGTTTGTGTCAATGGGGAAAGGAAAGCGACTTTCCGTGGGGACACCCAATGAAGAGGAGAGGCCTGGAGTGCCGGTGGGGGACCCCAGATGAAGAGGATCTGGGCTGCTCTATGCAAAACTATTGCACCGAGCAGGTAAATATAGAAGTGTTTGTTATTTTTATTTTTAAAAAAAGCAAAACCCAAAGGTTTACAAACTACTTTAACTAACTGTGAAGTGTGGCGGTTTATTTTTGGCTATACACATATCAATTTGTGATTAATCTAGGTATGAGCCAATGGCTGAGATTGCTGACCGGAGTGTTCTGGCAGGGGGGCTGTCCCCGTCAGGACACAATAGTACAGCAAGGGAGATCGCTGTACTAACATTGCATGGATAGTACTGCGTCTCCTCCTGAGCTGTCAGGTTTTTTTTTTCGTTCAGCCCTGCTGGGTAGTAGTATCCAGAAGGCTAAAGTGCCAAGGTATAATCTAATTGGCAGATGTGGGAAAGACCTTTATATAGTTTGAGCTTTGTACATGATCTGTGCAACAGTGAACTAGCACGAAGAAAAAAACTGACAAAAAAAATAGCTAGATTGTAGCTATTATTTAGTGTTGGTTTACAGAACACAAAAAAGTAAAAAATACACAAAAAAGCAACAAATACACGTATTTTTTTCCCATTTATATGTGATACAAAATATATGATAGCAGACAACACTGCAATTTCATTCATAAAAATCCAGGACATTCTAGTGTGATTATGTATGCACCATGTCTAGTCTTGAACTTTTTATCTTCTAAAAGACAATAATAGAAGGAAAACAGGCTTGCAATTAGTTGATTCTTCTTTTTCTTTCTGGCTTTTTTTTATGATCCTCCCATCCCCCCATAGTTGCAGTTAAGCTGACAACAAGGCTTAGACAACTCCTGTGCTGTGACTGCCTTGATGTATCTTCATGACCGGCTTCCTATGTAAACAGGGAGAGGGGGGAGGTTCATGAGGACACCTGCAGGGGTGCATGTCTTTAGGAAGAAGTCCTAAAATCAAAAAGGGAATTTAGGTCCATTGGTCATCTTTGAGGCTGCTATTACAAAATGGTCCCCAATTCCCCTCCAAAATACATATCGCTGGCCTGGAATGGGGTCCCTCAAAGTCCCAGCTGACCCAACTGTCTAAGGTCATGATGAACAATCGGATCTATGAGGAGTTTAGAATGTGAATGTCTGATTTCAGGCAGAAGTCCATTGCTGCAGCTTATAGAAGCAAAGGAAATTAAGGCTGTAGACGCTGGGACTAGGTGAGACCATCTTCAGTACCAAGGAAAGTATGTGGAAGGGTCCTTGATTGGGCACCTGTCAGGTGTCTATGTTTATTTTACAATACAACATAAATCTTGAGAATATTATGCCAATATGTTGCAAAATAATGTAGGTGTGTAGCTTTGGCACTGGACATGTTCTATCTTGATGTAACCTCATCAGTACTGTTAGGGATCCACTGATTCATTCTTACTAACTCTCGTGTCATATCTGGTGATGATCAAACACATTATTAAAGCTACACAAGGGGTCACCTATACACATGTACACGTTTGTAAGGAGTCTCTCCTTTAATTATTAAATGTTACTTTACTCACCCCGTGTGAGTTGGCCATTCAAGATCACATTGTGGGTTACCAAGCAAGCTGAATTCATACAACCCTAGCCTTCCCTGCAAAAGATAGGGTGGTAAGGAAGGTCTTACAAAATAGATAGCAATACAATGATATGGCTACTGCTGCATGACCATTTCTAGCAACCAGCCCTTGGTAAATGGCTACCGAACAGGTTTGCACCCCATATAGCCCACATGTACAGTACCCGAATTCTGGAGGTTCAAGAAAAATACATATGAAAAAATTCACAACTTCTAAACCACATGAATAGGCAAATATTATTTCAAGGAAAAAGCCCCTTTGAGCCAGGGGCCCTTCCCACTGATCCTGGGGTCCTTTAGACCCATTGTGGGACCCTTTCACATATTATGCAGCAGGCCCCTTCCTGCCATCTCTGGAAACACTTTAGCAGCACACGGCAAATTTTTTTTGTAGTATACACTATACATATTTTTGTTGATTAGATAACATTTATAATCACATTTATAATCACAAAAAAAGAGAGGAAAGTGCACCAAAAATGAGCCACGTCCATAAATCATTGAGGATACAAAATAAGGTAGTACTGAGTATTACCAGGGAGGCGGACTTTTTAGGCTAAGAAACAGTGGAGAAGATATAGCAGTATAAAAAAATATAAATTTATTGAAAAATACAAATATCTAAAAAAACAATGACAATTGTAACATATAGCATCTATGATTATTGTGCAGTGAGCCCTTGTATGTCTACGCATTTCACCGTTAGGCTTCCTCAGGACACGGCTAAGGTTCACAGATGAGACAGAGAAGGGAATATGTCTCTCTTAAACTGGAATGCAAAATCATGCAAGTCACGGTAGCATGAGAAAGTTCAATCAGCAGTAAGAAAGTATATTAGATATAGCTAAATATCTCAGCAGGGGCAAGTAAACAATATTCCTAATTAAGGGAGCAACCATTAGAGGGAGGAGGGCCAACACCGGATGCACCACTTAGATCCTGGATTTAGTATCAGCAATGCTGAAGGCTCAATACAAACCCATTGCTGCATATTTAGGATACAAATAATCCAGCATGCCCCTGGGAGACAGCAATACACTGCAGTGTATTGCTGTCTCCCAGGGGCACGCTGGATTATTTGTATCCTGAATATGCAGCGATGGGATGCAGCGATGGGATTGTATTGAGCCCCCCCTTACATCAGAGTCCACAGAGTTTCCCCTTTACATCTGAACCTGCAGAGTTCCTCTTTGCATCTGAACCCAAAGAGTTTCCTTTTGCATCTGAACCCAAAGAGTTCCTCTTTGCATCTGAACCCAAAGAGTTCCTCTTTGCATCTGAACCCAAAGAGTTCCTCTTTGCATCTGAACCCAAAGAGTTCCCTTTTGCATCTGAACCCGCAGGGTTCTCCTACACTGTAAGGGAGAACTCTAGGGACTCTGATTTAAGCAAAAACACTGAGAACTCTGATGTTAGGGGGAACATTGCAGACTCTGGTGTAAAGGGTAAGTTTGATATAAGGGGGTCCCCGCATAATAGTTCCCATCATTCCCCTTTAATCAGGGTTGCCGGAGCCCCATTACATCAGAGTTTGCAGAATTACAACATAAAGGGGGAGCTCTGTGGACTGTAATGTAAGGGGGAACTCTAATGTAAGGAGTGCTATTGGAAGCCTGATTTAAGGAGGGGCTCTGATGTAAGGGGGAATGCTGTGGACTCTGGTGTAAAGGGGAACCCTGATGTAAGGGGATCTCTGCTCATCAAAGCCCCCCTTTACATCTGAGTCCCTCTTTACATTACAGTCCACAGAGCTCTCCCTTACATTAGTTTATTCAGAGGCTTAACTTTAGATAAAATGAATATCTCTTAAATGTGCACCGTTTAGGAGATATTCACCCTTCATGCAGCTGCTGACGTCAGTGACGCATACGCTCTGAAGGTCCAGCATACAGTGCAAGATCTTCAAAGTTTCTTGCCAGAACTGAGGGCTTCCACGTGCATGTGGGAGTGACATCATTGCGGTTCCGGCCACTCACAGAGCCGGAGCCTGGAAGAAAGGCCAGGGGAACATGTAAGCCCTCTCAGCCGTGGCTTTGTTCTAAGGGAAGTATTTCATAATGTGCTAGTATGCGATGCAGGTATTTTGTTTTTGTTTTGTTTTTTCAGCGGTTCACAACCGCTTTAACCACTTTGCGCCAGCAGTAAGTCATATGACGTCATGAATTTTCAGTGATGATATCTGAATCATGTCTGCAGCTACAGGCATCATCCAGATATCATTTTTTTCCACCGGCGATTCTGTGCACCGTAAGAACAATCATAGTGGCAGTCAGCTGCTTGATTGTTCTTACAGGCGGCGGGAGGGGATGCCCCCCCTCCCGCCACCCTTCGGTCTCACCCATGCGATCGACGAGCTGGAGAATGAATCGGTCGCTGCCGGAAGTTAGCCATAGAGATTTCTAGTAACCAGATGGTCCCCAGTCATCTCTATGGTCTTCAGAGGCCCGGGTGTGACGTTATGACGTCATAACTGGGCCGGCGGATGTAGACAATGCCGGGGACTTGGCTGGAAAGGCAGAGACAGTTTTTTTTTTTTGATCTTGGTCTTTCCAGCCTGAAAAAAAATTAAAGAGAAAGTGTAAAAATAAAAAAATAACAGTAAAATAATAATTAAAAAAAATTAAAGAAGCTCCCCGTTCCCGCATGCTCGTGCACAGAAGTGAACGCATACGTAAGTCGCGCCCACATATGTAATGAGCATTCAAATCACACATGTAAGGTATCGTCATGTGCGTTAGAGTGAGAGCAACAATTCTAGCCCAAGACCTCCTCTGTAACTCTGAACAGGTAACCTGTAAAAGAAAACATTTAAATGTCACCTATGGAGATTTTTAAGTACCAAAGTTTGGCGCCATTCCATGAGTGCGCGCAATTTTAAAGCATGACATGTTGTTAGGTATCGATTTACTCGGCATAACATCATCTTTCACATTATACAATAAAATTGGGCTAACTTTACTGTTTTGTTTTTTTTTTTCAAATTCATAAAGCAGTTTTTTTACCCCCCCCCCAAAAAAATACATTTGAAAAAACGCTGTGTAAATACCGTGTGACATAAAAAGTTGCAACGACCACCACTTTATTCCCTAGGGTTTCTGCTAAAAAAAAATATATGATGTTTGGGGGTTCTGAGTAATTTCCTAGAAAAAAAAAAAGTTGAATTTTACATGTAGGAGCAAAGTGCCAGAATTGGCCCGGATGGGGAGTGGTCGGCTATAGACGGTTGGAACCTCAAGCCGGTTCAGCAGGAAGCATTAATGGGCAGGCTGAATGAACCAAGTTGATCAAATGATCAACTTGGGTACAAGCAGCCTGACAGATTTGCTTGCGATTAACGCACATGGCTGCTATAGTCGATAATCACAGGAATTGAACAAAAAGGTCCGGATGGCTAGCTATGAATAAGCACCTGCTGTAACAGTGTGAAACACGTCAGTGGTTTTATCCTTGCTGCATGGATATTATAACAATAAAGAAATCATTTTCATTGGAGTGCGGCCATCCGGACCTTTTTGTTGTTCAATTTCTGCATATGGCTGCATATTGAGCTGCACCCACTCCTGGAGAGGGGGGAGATCATTAGGAAGACACCTGGAGCGGGTTCTTTTTCTTTTTTTTTTTCTTCTCTTGGCGGGGGCGGCTTCCCTTGGCCACCCCAACCGGGAGAAGACAATTGCTCGGCAGGAGGGATTTCTCCATCAACACTGCCTGTGTTGATAGGTGAATTGTGCAAGTTTCTTTCCTGTAACCTGTGGTTGCAGGAAAGAAATGTGCACTGTCTATGGCCTTCCTAACACTTTGATGCAATATTCTGAACAAAAAATGCCTGATAAGGAAAGTACAGTTGTAACAGCTACCCAAAGTAACCAATAAGTGCTTGCCCTGATTTTCCGACCATCATTTAAAAATGACAGTTGTAATCTTGTTATGGACACCTGTGTATTAACAGGGCCATCTGGATGCAAAACATAATATCTACATTCACGGTACAAAATCGAGTTAGGATTGTAGTCATTTTTTCAGTATAGACAGGGCCGTCTTTAAGGGTCCTTTCACACTGGGGCGGTTTGCAGGCGCTATTGCGCTAATAATAGTGCCTGCAAACCGACCCGAAAGTGCCGCTGCCTTGATTCCAGTGTGAAAGCCCCGAGGGCTTTCACACTGGAGCGGTGCGCTAGCAGGACGGGAAAAAAGTCCTGTTAGCAGCATCTTCGGAGCGTTGAAGGAGCGGAGTTTATACCGCTCCTGCCCATTGAAATCAATGGGACGGTGCAGCTATACCGCCGGCAAAGCGCCTCTGCAGAGGTGCTTTACGGTGGTTTTTAACCCTTTCTCGGCCGCTAGTGGGGGTAAAACCGCCCCGCTAGCGGCCGAATACCGACGGTAAAGCGCCGCTTACAATAGCGGCGCTTTACCGCCAACGCCGCCCACGCCCCAGTGTGAAAGGGCCCTTAAGCAGGGCAAAAGGGGCAGCTGCCCTGGGCCCTGTCATTGTTGTGGGGCCCAAAGCAGCTGCCTCATACTTGCCAACTATCCCAGTTTAAATTCCCTTGTCCCTTGAAGTTTTAGTCCCTTGCTGTGTCCTGATATCTCAGTGTGAATTGCCGCTACTAATGCTGTCCAGCTCTGCCCTACTGTTGTGTACGGATGATTCACCTGCAGACCCTGTGTTTACATGTAAATAACCGGCATCCATATGTAAATAGCTGCATCCGGCGGCATAGATATGTAAATAAAGGCGGCATTCATATGTAGGTCATGCCCCCTTCTTTATATTTTTTTCATAATAAAGATGCCTTTTCTATGGAGTGCAGCAGTCCAGGACCTTTTCCTTTCTACAGATTTGTGCAGAGCCAGCAGCTGAGAGTTCGCAGTAGGGCGGGAGCATTCGTTCAGGTGCAGAGGCTTAGTGGGCCGCATTCCCTTTTTCCCCTGCAGTCAGGAGATGATATGCTGTAACCTCTAGCAACCAATCAGTGAGCAGTATTACTGTACAGTAACCTCTAGAAACCAATCAACAAGCAGAAATCACGTGCTGTAACATCTAGCAACTAATTAATGAGCCGTAATGTGCACTGTAACCTCTAGCAACCAGTCAGTAAGCGGTAAGGATACACTGTAACCTTTAGCAACCAGTCAGTAAGCGTTAATGATACACTGTAACCTCTGGCAACCAATCGCAATCGCAGCCTGATCTGATAGAGTAAACCGATTTTAAGTCTAGCTGCTATTTATTATATGTCTCAGATCAGGTGGAGAGCAAAACTGTATGGGGGGGGGGCAAGAAAACGTTTGCCCAGGGTCCAATCAATTTCAAAGACGGCCCTGAGTATAGAGCCTTGATTTAGTGATGTCGAATTAAGTTATGTGCAGCAAACTAATGGCAGATCACCTATGCCTGATTGAAAGTCACAAACCCAAGCAACGTTAGACGTGTTTGCACTGTACTTAGATAAGACTGTGCTGACATGACACTGGCGTCTTCTATACTTGACTGAACTAACAGCCTACATCGGAGAAATAAACTATTCTTCCTTCTCTCATATTTCCGAGACACCTGTAAGTCATCTGATCATTCAACACTATCATGTTCTTTGTCCCCAGGCTCTGTCTGAACTATCTGTCTTCAGGTACAATGGCTGACGTGTGTGAGGAGAGCGAGTGGGAAAATTGTTTAGCAATGTGTGAGCGGTGTGCAGCCACATTTCATGTATACAGAATACAAGGCAGAGACACAAGTCCATCACCGGTCACAATGTGAGCTGTCAGTCTGGGTGTAACTAGGCCCCACTGCTTTGTGACGCCATGTCCAAACAAGCTGCAATTGTTCCCAAGTAGCCATCATTTATAAATACGTAATTGAAGAAAAGGTGATGGTGGCCACAATCTGTTAGCTATGAATTATTTACAGTCCTAATATAAGAGGAAATACAATGTTTCTGGCTTTAGGGTCTTCCCATAGCTGGAGCACAGTGAAAATCTTTTTCGGCTCTGGGAAGATGTCCGATCGCCCCTCTCTTGTTTCTTTGCTGTACCATTAAAATATATCTAAACCTTCACAAGCAAGAATGAATCAGCACCTCTGCAACATTGTAAAAAATCTACACTATATTGGCAAAAGTATTGTGACACCTGCCTTTACACGCACATGAACTTGAATGGTATCCCAGTCTTAGTCTGTAGGGTTCAATATTGAGTTGGCCCACCCTTTGCAGCTATAACAGCTTCAACTCTTCTGGGAAGGCTGTCCACAATGTTTAGGAGTGTGTCTATAGCAGTGGTCATCAACCCTGTCCTCAGGGCCCACTGACAGGCCAGGTTTTATGTATTACCTTGGGGAGATGCAGACTAGAATACTGCAATCACTGAGCAGCAAATGATATCACCTGTGATGTATTTCAGTTATCTTGCAAACCTGGTCTGTTAGTGGGTCCTGAGGACAGGGTTGATGACCACTGGTCTATAGGAATGTTTGATGATTCTTCCAGAAGAGCATTTGTAAAGTCAGGCAGTGGCACTGATGTTGGATGAGAAGGCTTGGCTCGCAGTCTCCACTCTAATTCATCCCAAAGGTGTTCTCCCAGGTTGCTTTGTGCACTGGTCCAAATCATTTGGTGGGGGGGGATTTTGGTGTGGTGTTGTTTTTCAAGGGTTGGGCTTGGCCCCTTAGTTCCAGTGAAGGGATCTCTAAAAGCATCAGCATACCAAGACATTTTGGACAATTTGATGCTCTCAACTTTGTGGGAACAGTTTGGAGATGGCCCCTTCCTGTTCCAACATGACTGCGCACCAGTGCACAAAGCAAGGTCCATATAATCATGGATGAGTGAGTTTGGGGTGGAGGAACTTGACTGGCCTGCACAGAGTCCTGACCTCAACCCGATAGAACACCTTTGGGATGAATTAGGCTACTTCTACACTGGGGCGGGTGGGCGCCGATTTACCGTCGTTTTAGCGGAGCTATTTGGCCGCTAGCGGGGTGGTTTTAACCCCCGCTGGAGGGCGAAAAAGGGTTAAAACCGTGTGGCACTTTGATGGCGCTGCCTCATTGTTTTCAATAGGCAGGGGCGCTTTAGGAGCGGTGTGTACAACGCTCCTACAGCACTGCAAAGATGCGGTTTGCAGGACTTTTTTTATCGTCCTGCAAGTGCACCACTCCAGTGTGAAAGCACTCGGGCTTTCACACTGGAGAGACAGGAGAGGCTCTTTACAGGTGCTATTTTTAGTGCTGTAGCGTCTGTAAAGCGCCCCAGTGTGAAATTAGCCTTAGAACGGAGACTGCGAGCCAGGCCTTCTCATCCAACATCAGTGCCTGACCTCATAAATGTGCTTCTGGAAGAATGTTCAAACATTCCCATAGACACACTCCTAAACCTCGTGGACAACCTTCCCAGAAGAGTTGAAGCTGCAAAGGGTGGGTCAACTCAATACTGAACCCTATGGACTAATGCCACGTACACATGAGCAGACTTTCGGCAGACTTGGTCCGGCGTACCGGACTCCGTCGGACAATCCGATCGTGTGTGGGCTTCAGCTGACTTTTTTCCCCCAAAAGTCCGATGGACCTAGAAATAAAACATGTTTCCAATCTTTCCGATGGACTCGAGTCCGGTCGAAAAATCCGCCCGTCTGTCTGCTAGTCCGACAGACTAAAACCAACGCTAGGGCAGCTATTGGCTACTGGCTATCAACTTCCTTATTTTAGTCCGGTGTACGTCATCACGTACGAATCCGTTGGACTTTGGTGTGATCGTGTGTAGGTAAGTCCGTTCGTTAGGAAAGTCCGCCGGAAGTCCGCCGAAAGTCCGTCGGATAGACCGGGGGACTAGTCCGGTCCAAAAGTCCGCTCGTGTGTACGCGGCATTAGACTGAGATGCCAATAAATTTCATGTGTGTGTAAGCAAAGGCAAGGCACTATATTTGGCAATATAGTGTATTTTTAATAGGAAATCTTCATATGACCCCCATAATCTTCTGGCATGGGAAGGAAACCATCCAATCCAGCAGGTCCTAGTAGGGTAACGCTACATATGTCAATAGAGATGTCAGAGCTGCCCTCCCCTCCCCCCATTGACTAGTGATCTGATGATTAATGACGTAATGATCAGGAAGCAGTGAGATCCTCTCTAGCAAGAAAAACAGGGAGCTGCACAGTTGTGACATCTAAATAATAAATTTCACCTAAATCTCTGGAAACTAGCAGCAGCAGTACCTTAAATGATCTCACGCTGCAGATATACAGCTATGAGGTTTAAGGTACAAGAAGTGCTTTTTTGTAGGTTAGTAAAAAAAAAAAAAGGTACATTTTCAGGATATTGGTTAGGCATGAATAATGTTTCTAGGCAGTCCCTGTAACAAAACTAATCTTTCACCTTTTTGAGTTCAGCTCTACCTTAACCCTGTAGAGGTTTCAACCCTCCAAAGGATCAGTTATAAATGACAATGTCTTATTGTTCCCATGTGCCTTTTTATTATGGAGTCCAGTCTAATCCCTTCTGGCTGTAGCTAGATTTCAGCAAGATGGGGCAAGAGAAATATGGCGATTGCCCTGTGTGACCTTGTCCAAGATCTTCATCCTCAGCTTGACAGCCACATGTCACCTCTGCCTTAACTAACATCTGGATAAAATGACTTATACTACGTCTACTAACACTGCATTTATGGAATAAAAAGACATTGTGATGATAAATTATGTGAACACCCTCTTAGCCTCATAATAAAACTTTTAGGGTGTTCCTAAACAACTAACTGACAGGGTCTACCTGGAGAAGTTTGATTTTTTTTTGTCCTACAAGTAGCCCTTCTTTTTTATGTCATGGTGGAGTAGCTCTAAATCTGGAAAAAAGCTCAGCCGCAATAATGAAAAAAGATCTGCTGTTTTTCATTATGATAAAGCGGAGTAGTGTTTAGAAACATAAGGTATGTGGAGTATGAGCTAGTCCATTGGTTGCTGACCCATCTTTCTGAAAATGCAGTTTCCCTGGCTGTTAGCTGATCTCATAATTTCAATATTTTAAGAATTACTGACCCAGATCAGGAATTCAGAGTTCACTCTGTCAATCACAGCCAATGAGAAGGGAGCAGGGAGTGGTGTGGAGCAGTGCTTTATGTGTCTATGGACACACAGAGCTGGGGGCTTGCTATGGGGGCATCCAGCAAGGGGAGGGCCAGGAGCGCCAGCGGGGGACCTAAGAGTAGGACCGGGGCTGTTCTGTGCAAAACCATTGTACAGAGCAAGGAAGCATGATATGTTTGTTGTTCACGGGAGAAAGCTGACTTTCCGATATGTCAGCACAAATGGATATCCTTTAATGAAAAATGGGGGGTTACAGCTGATATTGTTATTTAAAAAAAAAAAACACAAAGCTTTACAATCATTAAAAAAGAAAACCCTCTCCCAGTGCTGGCTATTATCAATGGCATTGTTCTCTGTAGACTGCAGAACCACACTCTTCAATGTTATGGACAATAGGAGAAGGGCAGGGTTCTGTAGTCCTTTCTTCTAAAGGCTGACGTCACAAAACTGCTCCAGGCTCTGGATGGATCCAGACCATATTTTTTGGGATTCACTCAGATGCCTGGTTGGCAGTTCAGTGCTCCTGTGTGTGCAGGAGGGGCGGTGCAGAGAGCGGTGACTGACAGTCACTGATCCCAGCTCCAAGTGGACTGAGAACTGAGTGATAAGCAGTCATGTGATTATTATTATTATCACTCAGTTCTTGGGTTTAGAGCCAGGGGGGACAGCTGCAGCATGGAGGGGAGTATGTATGTTTTTTTTTCCCCCAAGTTCATACTTGTTCATTTAAAATTTAGGATTTTGGGTTTACATATGCTTTAATCAGAACACAATTGTCTTCCTTCTTCAAACTAAGTTACGTAGACTAGAAGTAATTTGGTAATGTAGGGGCCACATATTTAACCTGTTGCTGAACTGCTGACCTAATTGACAACTGCCAAATTTAAAGTGTTTATTACCCTAACATTTTTTTATTCCTGATATGTGCCTGCTGAACCATGCACTTGTATGAAAAGGTATCCTGTTCTCTTTGTATTGCTTCCTTTGTGTGAAATTCTCGGTGTCCCTGCCATTCCCTCTGCTTTCCTATTAAAAACTGACCACACTAAGCTGGAGAACACACAGTGGTCAGATCTCTAGCTATGCTGGGAACTCAGCCTGCTCTCCTCCAATGATCAGACTTGTCCTGACATGCTTCCCCCCGCACAGCCTTTCGCTGGGAAGATTAGTGTGCTGCTGATTCTCCTCCCCCAGCTCTTATTCAGCTGAGAACAGAGCGAATGTGATCACTTATAAAAAGGGGGGAAAAAAAAGTATTTATATATTTTTTTTATATTTATACACAAAAGTTTTCTCTTTCACTTTTATTTTAAACTGAATGGCTTGTTTTACAGGTTATCATTTACAATCACTTAAAGCTCTGATTTAGTTACTGAATAGTTCATACTGAGAAGATATTTGTGGCATGTGATGTGATAAAAGATCTGTCATTGAGCTATTCTAATCTTGATATACTTTTGAGGCCGAAAGTTTAAACCTCAACCAAAATAGTTATTTGGAAGCAAATTCGTTCTGGATTCTTGAAAATTCCGTCGGACCAGTCCGGTCGAAAAGTCCGACCGTGTGTACGCTGCATTAGTGTCTGCAAAAGACTTGAGACTGGGGAGGAGGTTCTCCTTCCAGCAGGACAACGACCCTAAACATACACCCAGAGCTACAATGAAATGGTTTAGATCAAAGCATATTCATGTGTTAGAATGGCCCAGTCAAAGTCCAGACCTAAATCCAATTGAGAATCTGTGGCAAGACTTGAAAATTGCTGTTCACAGACACTCTCCATCCAATCTGACAAAGCTTGAGCTATTTTTCAAACAAGAATGGGCAAAAATGTCACTCTCTAGATGTGCAAAGCTGGTAGAGACATCCCCAAAAAGACTTGCAGCTGTAATTGCAGCAAAAGGTGGTTCTACAAAGTATTGAATCGGGGGGGCTGAATACAAATGCACGCCACACTTTTCACATATTTATTTGTAAAAAAGGTAAGGCTATAATAAGGCTAGTCTACATTATGGCTTTACCTTGCAAGTCCAAAAAAAAAAAACTGCAGCAGTTTACTACTGCTTTAATGCAAGTGCAATCCTCCTTCCCATAAGCTTGTTTGTCTCTGGTAGGCCCTGTTACCTCATCCATTTGGGACAAAGTGATAAAACCACTTCCTCTGACTTGACAGTATTCAAGCCTACCAATTGGCTGTCATAGAAAGAGGTCACATTATCCCCGCCCCACCACCACCACCTGGTATTTTGTGGCTGCTGTGATAGAAAAAGGGAGCAGAGAGGGAGCATGTTGAAGTACAAAATAACTCAGTTGAGGGTTGAGCTTTAGAGCAGGGGTCTCAAACTGGCCGCCCTCCAGCTGTTGCAAAACTACAAGTCCCATGAGGCATTGCAAGGCTGACAGGTGCAAGCATGACTCCTACAGGCAGAGGCATGATGGGACTTGTAGTTTTGCAACAGCTTAGGGGCCGCCAGTTTGAGACCCCTGCTTTAGAGTGACCATATCACTGTGCCCTAAATTAACATGGTGACAGGGTCTCTTTACACATTGATGCGTGATTCACCCAATTGCTTATGTTTAGCTGAAAAGAGATGAGCGGAAAGAGGCACAGGCAGACACCTCCTGGCACTGCTTATCTGGGGAGTTAAGACAGACCAATGTGTCCCGGCAAGTCTTCAATCCTCAGACTGGGGATGTCCGCTGCTGAAACAGACAGGAGATGTGTATTCAATCTGACCAAGTATGGCTGTATTAGACATCTGTGCTCTCATGTCTTAGCCATACACTGATTGTACAATCTACTTTGGGTCTACCATCAACTATTTAGTGCAAGGGTTTGATAGTGTATGGCTTGTTCAGTTGTATCCCCCTATTACACATGGTGGGGATCAGCAGTACAACATTTGCAGCATGATCAGCATCAGGTGGAGAATGGTGGAGGGTCCCCATGCTGTTTCTGGTCCTACAAGAATGGAAAGATAAATCGCAATATGTCATTAAGAAAAATTTCACCAGTAATGGCCGGCCTTATTCATCCCCAATCACTGTGTTGAACAAGTTTAGACTAGTTCTTGTGTCCTTCACACTTAACTCCTTTTTATCTTCCTTCACTCCTCACCTTCTTCAGAAAAGTTATCACCTTTTTACAAGTTATTTTAATTGAATGGACCACAATAGGGAACTCACCTTCCATTGCATTGTGATGGAATTACAAACTAATAGGATGTAGAGTGAGTTTGTGTATTGCCTGGCCCAGTAGTTACCAGGATGTTATTTGCATGTGAGGCCATTTGTGCAAGTCAAAAGGAGGAAGATCTTCAGTCATACCTGGATGTATATATTGGTTGCCATAATTGAGTGTGAGCCTCTGCCATTCATTTTCCACGTAAATAAAACCCACAAAAGTACCTAGCTTAAAGCAGGCTATACACTGGTAGATTTCCAAATAAACATTAATATGAACATTTGTGCAAAAATTCTCAGTACATTTGACAAATGTCATTCAAAAGTATTTCACAGTTTTGTCTACTTTTAACATTCAAATTTGGACCAAGCGAACTTTCCTGAATATAGACCACATACACTGTTAGAAATCCGTTCATTCTAGAAAAATGTTCCATCCTGCTCCTTAAAATTTTCTCATCACTGAGAACTGAAAAAAAAATAAAAAAAATAAAAAACAATTCTATTACACACCACTGCCAATTAGGAAATCGAATGAATGTTCTTAAAATTAAAAATGTCAAATACAATTATACTGGTGTATATTCACTCTTGTCTGTTTTCCTTCACTATTGTGGCATTACAAGCCGAATTCCCATTAAGGCTTCTTCAAAGTTATGAATCATGGCTAATGCTGCGTACACACGGTCGGACTTTTCGGCTACAAAAGTCAGACAGCCCGTCCGACAGACTTTCGACGGACTTTTGGCGGACTTGCGGCGGACTTTCTAACGAACGGACTTGCCTACATACGATCACACAAAAGTCCGACGGATTCGTACGTGATGACGTACACCGGACTAAAATAAGGAAGTTGATAGCCAATAGCTGCCCTAGCGTGGGTTTTTGTCCGTCGGACTAGCATACAGACGAGCGGATTTCTGGGTCCGGCGGAGTTACAACTTAAAGATTTGAAGCATGTTTCAAATCTAAAGTCCGCCAGATTTGCGCCTGGAAAAGTCCGCTAAAAGTCCGGGGATGCCCACACACAATCGTATTGTCTGCCGGATTTGGTCCGTCGGCGTCCGTCGGACTTTTGTAGACGAAAAGTCCGACCGTGTGTATGCGGCATTAGTGTTTTTTTTTTTTTCTTTTTTCAATTTAATAGCACATGTAGTATTTTTTGCACATTACCTCATACACATAGACATGACAGGGGTCCAACACTGAGTAGGCCGCATGTCAAGGAAACCTGTGGCAAGGCAGCATGGCATCCATCCTCTGATCTCCACTGCTGAAAATACTAATTCCATGGCTGTCAAGCAGATTCACCAGCTTCAGTACTTTCTAAGCCAGGCCGGGAACTAAAGCCTTCTCTCAGTACCAGTTTCCTTTGACTTCTGCTGTATTATCAGGCTTAGAAGTGGGCAAAGCAAATCTTATGACTTCAACAGGTCACGGGAGAGGAGAGGAGCTCTACACATAGTGCATGCCATTTATTTTATTAAAAGGTGCATAACTCGTGAAATGATAGTCTTTTCAGAAAGCCTGCTTCAGTGCCACAATTGTTACCAGACAGATCAATCTCAAAACTGTCTTAGGCCTGCCTAGCATGATGATGATGTCAGTGAATCACATCCAACTGACACATTGGACCTTTTCAAAGACCACCTTTGAAAAAAATCTTTAGGGACGCAACGCGTCTGTAGGCGTGGCTTGCTGACGTCTCAGGCCTAAGACGATACTGGGATCAGTGTGTTTGGTAACAATTGTGGCACTAAGGCTGGCTTTCTGAAATGATACTGATATGGTTAGTGCTGCATAGTTTTAAGCCTAGTACACATGGGCTGAATGTCGGGTGGCATTGGCCGGTTCAAAAGAAACTGGCTACCTTTCACTCTTGTGTGTACAGCAGCTGGTCTGACAGAAGCTCATGACCGAAAAAGGTCTGCCGACCAATGGATGAGAGAGTTGACTTGAGTGTTCTGGCAGGAGGGCCGTTTCCCTGTTAGGACACAATAGCTCAGCAGGGGAGATCGCTGTACTAACATTGGATTGTTAGCAAAGCGGCTCCGACCTGAGCTGTGTTGAATGAAAAAAAAACTAATAGTGTGTATGAGTTTTTAGGGACAAGCTTAGGCATGTTCAGACACAAGTCTTCTCTGAGTCCACCTGAGCTATCCCACCAGGGAGCTTAAAATGGACATCATAAGCAGTGGAGGTGCTCTCTGCCCTGTAGCCGCATTTGCAATTAGAGTTGCCACCTCATCCCTTTAAAACGAACACATATTAATTACACAGGTTCTGTGGCTGATTAATGTGGTAATTAAACTCACTTGGTGCCTTATCTGCAATAAATTAGCCTCAGAATCTGTGTAATTCACACGTTCTGATTTAAATGGATGAGGTGGTAACCCTATGTACAGTATATGTGCCCCTTACATATGTGTGGTTATAGGGTGTGGAAACTCTGCCAATTATGATTGGCTGTCCACTTTGCCAGCTTCCCAGTGGGATAGCTCAGGCAGGTTCAGACTCATGTCCAAAAATGCCTGAACTCATCTCTAAGGATGATCTCCGGTGTGTTCGCACAGCCCATGTGCAGAGCCCGCCAGGAAGTCGGCACTGCGCTGCGCTAATCACAGGCAGTGAGACATTTCCCAATGTGTGGCTGCAGAGATCGGGAAATGTCTCACTGCCTGTGATTAGCGCAGCACAGTGCTGACTTCCTGGCGGGCTCGGCACGTGGGCTGTGCGAACACACCGGAGCTCATCCTTACTCATCTCTACTGAGCTAGTTCACCCTAGCAGTGTGCAATACAGCACAGCCACTGGTGTGCAATATGGAGGGAGTGGTGGCAGGTCTCTGTCATTAGAACCTTACTGGCATGTCACAACGTAGAATTGCATTGAGTTCTGTTGTGTTAAATTGCATGGCACCACACTGTGCCGAAAAAAGTACTGCACAATGTATATTTTTCAACGCACACCACCACAGTGCCATGGAGTAAACTGCCTTGCCGATGCCTCAAAGTAAACCTAAAGGCAAAACCTTTTTTTTTTTGTTTTGGAAAGAGTGGAGAGGAATTAGAACACTTGTCAGTTTTCATTGATGTCTGTGACCCTGTTAAGGAGATTCACCCTCTTTGTTTGTCCTGTTTACCATTATCATTATCAGTGAAAGTAAAGAAAATTCCACATTTTGGGCTGTCCCCAGAAAAGTAATAGATGGGAAATCTTCCAATGGGGACACTAGTTCTGGTGACCTGGGGGTCCCCAAGGAGTTCCCTTAATTGGCAGCGATTTCTTCTCAATTTGTGTTTTGGCTATGGGACAGGAAGTGAAAGGAAATCTCCAACATGAAACACAGATGGTGAAAAAAATAATCTGACAGGGGTTATAACTCTCCCTTACTCTATCCAAAAGAAAAAGTTTTGACTATAGTTCGGATTTAAGCAAGGCTGTCTATTGCGATCCAATGCACCTACTGTGAAGGGACCCCAAGTGAAACTGTTGCTTTGCCTTTAATGGAAAGCACAGGTTGCCATCAGCATATCTTTAATTTACTTATCCAACATTCTCACCTGTTGATAGATTTCTTTGGCTCAATTACCTTGATGATTAAAGGAGACTTAGATCATTATCTTTTAAAATTAAATTATTAGGACCATTACCAAAAGGGAAGATATGGATTGTTTATACAAGTAGCTAACCAGTTTAAGGCTGGGTTCACACTATTCGCGGTGCGTCCCCATTCACTGTTTCAGGAATTTTTGCCTGAAACTGATCCAAAGACACACAGGACACTTCTATAGTGCGCTCCGCAGCCACCGCAGAGATGTGTCAACAGGGTCCATTGCCACCATTTTGCCTCTCAGATAAGTTCCCACTGACACCATTGATCTTTGTAGTTATCTGTAGCGTTCCCTGAGACCAGAAAATTATTCCAAGGGTTCCTCTGTGATAAAAGGGTTAAGAAAAGCTGCTGTACAATTTTAACAGGACTCAAATGGAAGATACAAACTGGGCTGCTGTTAGAAATCACAGGGCCTCATACAGCCTACCTGACAGGACCAAATCCTCCTCCCAGCCGAAAGTGACTAGACAGATGAATGAATAGGAGGCGCTCTGAGGCTTCCTGCTCATTCACAGACTGAAGCAGAGTAAACACCGTTTACTCTGCTTCAGTGATGAACCCCCCTGAATCCCCCACATCCCCCACATCCCCCTGTGTGCCTGCAGCATCTGCCAGTGGGAGAGGAGGAAAGCCAGCATCACTGTGGGGGAATGTAGGGGGCAAACTGGGGGGGGGGGCAGACAGCAGATGGAAGGGGGGCATTTGCTAGGACCAATTCCCCCTGCAGTACAGCCAGAGGGAGGCAAATGAGGAAAAGCTGGCAGTGCTGCAGGGGGAGGCAGGAGAGGATCAATATCTGAAATAGGACATTACAGCCAGAGCTGGCCCTCCTGCTCAGCAGGTGCCCAGGCCCTCCTTTTGAACTGATGGGGCCCAGACCCAGTACAGGATGGTTGACTGTACTGCCTTACCAGTGACCCTGAATACAAAAGCTGAGTTTATGTCATAAATTTAAATGGGGACATCTACAAAATAGATCATAAACAGTACAAAAAAACAACAAACAGCTCTATGGGTTTTGCGCACCGCATGTGATAATCTATTCCTTTCCGATTTGCTAAATGGCAATAAATAGTGCTATGTGCAGTCCCAGACACTTGGTATTACATGGGGGACAAACATTTTCTAGCTTCTTAGAAAGCTATCCCTGCATTGGGCCCGATTCCTTCCTGTGCTTTGTACACCCCTGTCACTGTTAGGCATCGTTCCCACAGGGCGATTTGATCCATGCCCCAAGTAGAGCCATGTTTTACTGTCATGGGGATGTAAAGGTGCTGCATGCATCCCATTGCCAGCAGTCTTATAGCTGTCTATTGAGACATAGCGGCTGCATGGACACAGTCGCTGCTCCCAATGTGACATGTGTGCAGGTGCACCGTCCTGTACGTACCCAGGAGGAGTTTGGGGACATGTACTCGCACCCACATGGGTGCCATACTGTAAGCAGTGGCTGTATCCATGTAGCTGCTGTGTTCCAAAAGACATGAATAGGATTGCCCGCATGGGGATGTACACAAAATCTGTGCATCCCTGTGCTGGTAAAAATATGGCCCTGTGTGGGGTACAGATCAAATCACCCCATGTGAATATGACTTTAGGGAAGTATCAGAATTCCTGTATGGGCTGGAACACAGCTTTGTGATAGGGTGCATTGTGGTAACATGTATGTTAATGATGGAGGGGAGAGTAGCGCACGTTATCAGAACAGACGTTATGTGAGTTAGTATGTTGTGGTGCCATTCATTTTGAATGGTCCCAGAATACTCAATGTAAAAAATGTTCCATGTCCATTGGCAGGCAGCCCATTCAAAATTATAAAAGAAATTAAACATCTGCCTTTCTTTTATTGGGCTTTCAGCCACAATAAACTAGTATGCACAGCCTATTAGCACATTATGGCAGACATAGCTGGCAAGCGATCCCCTCCAGCACTGCGCTGTCATTGCTCTGACCAGTCACATCTTCAACCAGTCTTCCTTCTAGACTCCAACTTTTTGGCCACTTGGGTCGCAATGACATCACGTCCACACATGTGCACAGGAGTCACATCGCATCTCCCTCGCAGGCAGTTCGCACTGCCCTCTGCGAACCGCTGCGGGTGTCAATACAAAGTTAACGACACCCCCAGATCGGTTTGCAGATCGCAGTGTGAACTGTGAATTCGGATCACATGGGTGTTTTCCATTCGATACAATTTCAGTGCAGGGAAAAAAAAGGAAGTTCCTGCAGTGTTTTTGTGCAAAGCCAATGCGAGTTCAGCCATAAAAGCTGTATGGCTGAATTCGCATTCCACAGACATTGCATGTCGTCTGCACAGCAATGCGGTGCGAATCACATGCAATGTCTGCGTTCACAATAGTGTGAACCCAGGCTTAAAGAGGAAGTAAACTCTGGTGGGTTTTACTTCCTCTTTATTTTCCTGCAAAGGTAAAGCATAATGGGCTACTATGCATCGCATAGTAGTCCATTATGTGTCACTTACCTGAAACTGAAGCCTGCGATGTCACTGCTTCCCCCCACTAGCAACAAGTGTCCATCTTCACCCCTCTTCCTTCCGGGGCCGCAAACTCCGGCTCGGTGACTGGCCAGAGTCGCGTGACGTCACAACCCCTATTAGGGACGGCACGATCTGAACTTGTAGACATCGGCGCATGGCTTTTTTGTAATTATCTCCTAAACCTTGGAGGTTTAGGAGATATTTCCAGCACCTACAGGTAAGCCTTAATATAGGCCTAACTGTAGGTAAAAGTGGTTGTACAGGGTGTACAACCACTTTAAGCAGGTGCATTAATGCAACGCACAAGAACAAACGTGAATGGGTCCTCACTTTGAGGACAGGAGATCTACTTTCAGAAAATTCCCCACACGCAAGATATAATAGAAGTCTATGGAAAAGCGCAGCTACCCACAGGAAAGCCGCAGGTGCACTGCACCTGTGCTGCGGGTAAACCGCAGCACATGAGTGTGAAAACAGCCTTATAGGGGGTTTAGGATAGTAAGGGCTCGTTTGCATTTGCCGTTTGGGGGGAGGGGGGTAAAACCCCAACCACCATGTGGCCTCCCTGTCATATTCTGTTTTACTGTACACTTGGACAAGAGAGGTGCCTACTGTATACAGGAACTGATCCTCTCCATTTTCCTCCTGCAACTGCTGAAAGCCTGCTTCTACTCCTCTACCTTCATCAGCTTCAAGAGGAAAATATACATTATGCTATTCAAAATAAAAAATTTGAAATTTTGATTAGTTTCATTGTGGCCCACAACTGGCTACCAAAATCACTTAAGTGGTCCTCGCTCTTCAAAAGGTTGAGCACCTCTGTTCTAAAAGCTTGTCAGCTGGCTTTTATTTAAACATGAAAGTATAGTTTACAAAGTGGTTGCCCATGTAGGAGATTTTCATCAGCAAATCAAGTTAACAGAAAAATGCTAAACCACTTGGCTCTCTCTTCATCAGTACAGCTGCTCTTGTCACTGGTCCCCCAGACCGTCTCACCCAGCTTCTCCTGGCTCTCTGGGCTTTCTTTGCTCACTCAGCTTGTAGCTCCCTGCTGTATAGGACCACACCTGGCCTCTCAGTAGAGGTTCTCCTAGCACTCCAGGCTCTTTCGCTTCTCTGAGATTTATGGATTTCCTGGACTCATCTAGTTGCCCCAGCTCTAGCTGCCTTCACACTCTCAGTCCTATGGACATCAAATCTCTCCTCCAGTATGGAGTGCTGTCTCTTGAGTTGAGCACCTGTGTCTCCTGACATGAACACACACCTTCCTTCACACAGGAGCTCTGACCTATGGTCAGGTCCTTCATTATAGGGGCTCTGCACACCTTCAATCACAGCCTTTTGACAGTCTTTTGCAATACCTGGAAACAGGGCTGGAGGTTTATTCTCTCCCTCCCAAAGCACTTATGCCCTGTACACACGGGTGGACTTTTCGGCAACAAAGGTCCGACAGTCTTTCCGACGGACTTTCGACGGACTTCCAGCGGACTTTCGAAAAAACGGACTTGCCTACACACGATCACACCAAAGTTTGACGGATTTGTACGTGATGACGTACGACCGGACTAAAATAAAAAAGTTCATAGCCAAAGCACTTATGCCCTGTACACATGGGTGGACTTTTCGGCAACAAAGGTCCGACAGTCTTTCCGATGGACTTTCGACGGACTTCCAGCGGACTTTCGAAAGAACGGACTTGCCTACACACGATCACACCAAAGTCTGACGGATTTGTACGTGATGACGTACGACCGGACTAAAATAAAAAAGTTCATAGCCAGTAGCCAATAGTTGCCCTAGCGTCGGTTTTCGTCCGTCGGACTAGCATACAGACGAGCGGACTTTTCGATAGGAACTGGGTCTGGCGGAGTTCCGACGTAAAGATTTGAAACATGTTCCAAATCTAAAGTCCGTCAGATTTTCGACAGAAACAGTCCGCTGAAGGTCCGATGAAGCCCACACATGGTCGGATTGTCCGCCGGATTCGGTCCGTCGGACCAGTCCGGTCGAAAAGTCCGCTCATGTGTACAGGGTATTAGAGATTTCCAAACTATGGGGCTCAATCCGGGAACAACATGCGCAGTGAACGCTGTAAAAAACATTTTTTCTGCTCATAATTGATACTCTGGAGTCCCGCAGTCTGTATGAAACCTGTGTCCCCTATTGCAACTATTTTCACAGTGGCAAGGCCTGGCATTGGCACACCATCTATGGTGGAGCCTTCACAGACCCATTCACTGTGATCATCCCCTGATTACACAAACCAATGAAGGACTTCAATATTTTCCACCATGGGGCCCTAGGAAGTGCCTAATCACTGAACCCTGAAAGTTTATAGAGTCGGAACATTATCAGGACTGGTTTCTAAAGAGGACCTGTCCTGGGTCGAAGCTGCCATGTAGACATGGATGCACTGTGCTGTGTGACCCCCTGGACCTGTGTTCTGCATCCTGGATATAAGTTCTGTACTCTCTAAATAAGTTAAACTCGAGTACTAAAAAACAAATCAAGTATTCTTCAATTGGCTACTTTTGGCCCATTCACCCCATCTGCGGGTATGTGCTTTCTTCTGTACTGGATGACCTCAGCTTACTGCAATGGCACATAGAAAAGAATGGTTTCCTAAATGGCCTGTTCACTAGAGCACTTAGGCTATGTTTCCACTAGTGCGTCCCCAAAGTCGCGCGATTTTGCCGCGATTTTTTACCGCGATTTTACCGCAACTTTTTACCGCGATTTGAAGCAATGCCTGTATCTATGGACCTCAAGTCGCATCAAAGTGGGACCAAAGTAGTGCAGGGACTACTTTGAAGTCGCTGCGACTTGAAGTCGCACAGATATGAACGGTACTCATTGGAAATCATAGGAAACAATTTGTCATGCGACTTTTCAGTCCCAAGTCGCATGAAAAGTCGCACTAGTGGAAACAGAGCCTAAGTTCCGGAGATGTGCATTAGAATGCATTATTTTTACATTTTATTATACAGGAATTTGCATTGACAGGTGTGAACGCAGCTTCAGAGTTACCAAAGTTATGTTATAGGAGGACAAGATGGTCAATAGATGAACTAACCCCTCAATGAATAAATAATGAATGTAACACAAACAAAATTCACGAATATAATACAAAGTGCAAATAATGATAATAATACAAGTTGCAAAATAAAGTGATACATGCAAAGTTTGAATACATTGATTAAAACCATAAAACAAATTCATGTGTATTATGAAAAAAAGCAGATCTCATGCATCCTATTGAACGCTACTTCCGTCCACCAAAAAGTGACTTAGATCAACTATCTGCAAGAGTTCATGTGGACAATAAGGACCAATGCTGATCTCCTGCTAGCTCTTTACAACCACTTCAGTACACCTCCCCCACACCAGTGAGCACCAAAAGATGCGGACGCACAACATTGAGCCAATCATCTTTGTTATATCTATCCGTTAACACTGCCCCCCTCTGACTGGTTCCCGATGGTAACAGATTGTGCCATAGATAATAAACCTCTGAGCTCCATGCACATGCATACACAATGATGTCACTGCCTTGGCTCCGCCCCAGAGCGTTTCACACAATAGCGTCCTTGGAGACGCCAGGGCGGAGTCAAGGCAGTGACAAGTGCAGGAGAATAATTTTTCAATTATCTTCACTGAGGCTCCGCTCACATTTGTACAACTCAAAAGTCGCACAACTTTGGATGGGTGCGACTTGGATGCACTTTTGGCTTTGACCAATGATAATGGACAACTGTTGCATGTAGAACATTCAGGTGTGACTTTCATGCAACTTTTAAGAGTGTATTTAGCAGTCTATGGCACTCAAGTCGCACCAAATTAGTGCAGGAACCTTTTTAAAGTAGCTGCTAATTAGCTGCTGATGTTAAGTCGCACGTATCTGCGCGATTGTCATTGAAAAACATGGGGTGCAACGTGTTATACGACTTTAGTGTGCAAAGTAACTTAAGTGTGAATGGAGCTCACCTTAGTGCAGAGGTTTTTGTATACATGGTTGTTTAAGCAATCCAGACAATTAATATTAAATCAGGCAAGAATTATCGAGCAGTGCCTGTCATTGCTCAGTGTTAGTCCAAATTATTCCGATCTGCTTGAAAAATCCGATCATATGAAAGTAGTTAAGTAGTTAATATGATCGTTAAGTGTATGGAGCACAGAATGATCTTTCCAATCTCAGATCGGACAGCAGATCTATTGAATATTGCAATGAAATCAGTGTCAGTCCTTCTCCTCCTGTACTGATCACTCCGATCTATCCCCAGATCACAGGAGGTGATGGTGGAAATGATCGGACAGGTCAGTGGAAATGTGACCCAGCGGGGCTTCCCCAGAATTTGTCACATCCGTGTCACCCGGCCCGGGGCGGGGGTGGTGCTGCCCCGGGCCATGCGGTGTGATCAGGGTGACACCCACATGTGTGCCCGGAAGTGAGGATGAGCGGAGAGCAGAGAGTCTGATCACATCACATTGGGAGAGACGGGAGCAGGATGGGGAACCTCAGCTGTGTGCCGCAACCCCACCGACACCTCCGATACTCCTTCTCCAGGAAGAACTCCCTACCGGGGAAAGAGTAAGTCCGACCGACCTATCCACACACACATCGATCACCGACCACCCCATCCATATCGATCCGACACTGACCACCCCATCCATATCGATCCGACCACCCCATCCATACAGATCCATCCCCGACACCGATCACCCCGGGCACCACTCTGATCGCTCTGCCCGGTGCGGTGTCACTGTACCCGGGGCTGCCAGCACTGCACCCCCCCCCTATATTATTCTGATTACTGCGCTCCATGGAGTGTTCATTCCAATCATTGAGCTCTATGGAGGATCCCCTGTGCTCGGTGTAGTATTATTGATTGTGATCCATGGAGTACTCCGGGCTGTGGACAAACTGCCAGCTCTGGACCCCATGTACTATTCATTCTGATCACTCTATGTGATCGCTGTGCCCTATGTACTATTATTATGATCATTGTACCCTGTGTAGTATCATTTTTTGTGATAATTTGCCCCTTGTAGTCTTATTGTGATCATTGTGCCCTGTGTAGTTTTTTTATTGTGATCAATGTGCCCTGTTTTAGTACTTCTGGATTGCGATCATTGTGTGTAGTTTTTTTGTTTGTTTTTTTTTTTTTCAATCGTTGCGCCCCGTTTAGTAGTCTGGATTGCGATCATTGCGCCCCGTTTAGTACTTTGGATTGCAATCATTGCTCCCCGTTTAGTACTTTGGATTGCGATCATTGCGCCCCATTTAGTACTTTGGATTGCGATCATTGCGCCCCATTTAGTACTTTGGATTGCGATCATTGCGCCCTGTGTAGTATAAGTGATTGCGATTATTGCGCCCTGGTTAGTAGTCTGGATTGCGATCGTTGCGCCCCGTTTAGTACTCTGGATTGCGATCGTTGCGCCCCGGTTAGTACTCTGGATTGCGATCGTTGCGCCCCGGTTAGTACTCTGGATTGCGATCGTTGCGCCCCGGTTAGTACTCTGGATTGCGATCGTTGCGCCCCGGTTAGTACTCTGGATTGCGATCATTGTGCCCAGTGGTTTGTAGATTTACAGGCCCCATTTGGATGGCACTGTCCCAGGGATGTTCTGGGTGTAGATTCTGCTCTTTGTGGTTTTACCATTTTCCATGTGAATTGTATGATTTGGGAGAGTCGGATTGGACGGCGAGGCTTCAGACAGGAACACTTGTTGGAGGATGAAGCTCAGCTGCTGCTGGATGTCTTAGCAGGCAGAGCTGTCAGTATAGTAATGACTTTTCAATGGAGTATTAATGGGGCACTTGGGACTAAGTCGAGCCTTCAGCACTGCCTGGTCTGTAGTATCAGCCCTTTGTAGGTCTTACTTTCCAAATAGTTTTCTGATGTGGAAGTATGGGAATCTTCATGTGTATAATATGTATGGATAGCAAATATTTTACAACATGCTTTTATTTATATACAGTATAATTGTTATATTGTGTACACAGCGTGTCCTTCTATGAAACAAAGTGACTTCTCCTGTTTTGGTCTGTAAATCAATCCTTTCCTGGGACTTGTATGCTTTTAGTGATGTCCATACTGATTTGATCATCTTGTGTTTTTATTTATTTTTTGGATCCCCTTGTATGAGGGGACAAGGAGTAAAGTCAGCCAGGTTTGCTCTCTATGTATGTAGGGAACTATTCTGGTATGAGAAGAATGGGCATACCTGAGACTTTGCTTTCCTTTTACAATGGGCAAGCTCCAGCATTCCAGGAGGACAATACTCAGGGCAAAGTATCGGGGATTGTGAAGGTGCTCCGTCTATTCTGAGAACATTGGAGGCTCAACTGCTTCTAAGTTTAACCATAAAATGTAACAATTCACAAGGAGCGCTATAATGTGAAGGCAGATGTGGTGTAAACTGAAAAGCTCACCAAACATTTCTGTTTCCTAAAAAAAAGAGATAATGCATTTACCACACTGACAGTTTGTAATTAGGTTTCAAGCAGTTTGAATACAAGGACAATTAAACCCCAGGGGGCAATCCCATCCCCCACCCAAATGTTACTGTACACAAAAAAACTGGTCTTAATTGTATTTCGGTAAAGCTCTGTAAGGCAACATGCAAATCCCTTAGAGACCCTAAAGGTGGAGTATTGTGTGCTTTCAGTGATTAGGTTGGGTTCATAGTGCCGTGTCCAACTGTAATATTTATGATGGGATGTCCTTGCATGTCTTCTTCTCACATATTTTGTACTCTTGCAGCTAGAGAGTGTTCTGCATTTTACTGCAATCTGTATTCAATTCGGGGTTCTCGATCAGCCGACTTTTTAGCTGCAGACTGCAAATTTTCTATTTTTTATGGATTTTAAAAGGTGAACTGTTTTGAAACAAAATTGATCTGCCCGTGTAGCCATCTGATTTATGCTTCCTAGAAAGGAGTTGGATCTTCATTGAGAAATTACATTTTTGTTCGGCTGTGTTTTTTACATTTACTGGAAGGAAGCCAATTTGAAGGCTCACTCCGCCTGAAGATAATAGCGGGGTGGATTGTGAAGACTTGAGGGAGAATTGCACCCTTTGCAAAAAATTAATAAACGCATTTATTATTTTGCATTTAAGATGGTAAAGCATTGCAACCATGATCAGTGGATGGCAGGTGCAGTGCTCTGACTCCTGCCAACTTCTCCTCCAGCGAAGGTTCATATCGAGGTGCAGACCTTCAGTTTAGGATCTGGAGGAAGTATCAATGGACTACAAATGCAGTGACATCACCACACTTGTGCTCAGTTGAGAACTAGAGATCTTCATCTCACAGGCACAAAATTTAAACTTGACAGGAGATAGCGGGGATCAAAATCTCCAGTATTCCATAAGTGGAGGTGGTGGGTGGCTGTGGACTCTGACCATGTTACATCTTAAATATGGGAATAACATGAAACCTGCTCTGAAAGGTGGAGTTACCTTTTAAACCACCTGAGAGTTTCTTTTCTCTGGGGCTTTATCAGTAGATAGTTGCCCTTGTGTTCCTGGGTCTGCACACCTATGGTGGCCATTGGAAGGGGGTTCCCACTCTTCCTGTTGGAAGGGAGGCTTAATTTCTGGAACATTTTAGACATCTAAGACAGTCTTTGGTAAAGTGGTTCTAAAGCCTTGGTGTTTTTTTTTTTTTTGTCTTAATGCATTCCCTGCTTTAGGCTGGGTTCACACTTATGCAAATTGGATATGGGTTTCCCGGAACCAATTCGCATAGCAGGAGATTTTGAACGACTCTCTATGGAGCTAGTTCACATATCTCCGCAGCCCTGTGCATCTTCTGGTCCATTTCAGGTATGAATTACTTGCTGGTTTCCAGCCTTAGGCAAATTGTATCATACATCCCAGGAGTCTTCAGGAAGGAAGGAGGGGTTTTCTCAGCTAAGCACACCCTCCTGTCTGCATGCCTGGGCTAAGGGCAGATGGATTCTCAGAAGTAAATGCTACATGAATCATCTGCCCTTACTCAAGATGGCCATGGCCAGAAATGCTAGGGGGTGCTTTTCAAAGTGATTTCTCAGCAAACTAAATGGATGTATGGAGGAGTTTTCTTTGATTATTAAAAAATGAATTAAATTGTGTTTTTGGTGCTCAGATGCAGTGTAGTTTCACTTTAAGGTAAAATTAAAACACTCCACCAACTATTCCCCTCCCCTCATCTCTAAACACTTCCCTGAGCCTATCAGCCTTCTCTCCTATTTTCTTCTTCTCACAGAGAATTGAGCAGGAGCCATGGCTCCTGCGGCTGTCAATCAAATGGGGGCAGGGCAAGGCTGCGCTGTGCGTGTTAATGGACATACGCGTCCTGGTTCAGAAGTGAACCCACTTTTGTGCCCCCATAGAAAACGATTGCTATGGGGTGCACAGAGAAGAGGAGGAGCGCCTTGGGGGGACCACAGAAGAGGAGGTTCATGGCCCCTCTGTGCAAAACCATTGCACAGAGCAGGTAAGTATAAAATGTTTGTTGTTTTAATTAAACAAAAAAAATCCAGCCTTTTACCATAGAGGAATCCTTGAAATAATTTTCATATTTTGGGGAACCTCTGCTAAAACCAGTTTTTTTTTTTTTTTTTTTTTAGAGATCAGTGGGGAAAATGTCTTACATTGTTAGTGGGAAGAAGGCCAGCCTTACAAAAAGCTAAAAAAGATGGTTGCTGTTTTTGTAACATTTTAATGTGTATCAATAAAGAAATCGTTGCTTGTAAAGGAATTTTGAAGAAAGTTTGTTGGTGTGATACCACTGACTCTACCAAGTGGCGCTAGCTCTGGAACTTGGTAGGCACCACCAAATGGGAGGCCAATTAGCCACAGCTTAAAGAACCCATAGCAACCCCAGGAGGAACCCTGGCTAAGAATGGCTGATCTAAGACATGCAGGAAGCCGGAAGGTGCCTCAGCCCAATAGGCTTTGCCCATTACTAAATATTACTTTTAAGCAGATTTTTAAAGCCCAACTCTGGGAAATCGCAACATTCCTCCTTGCAGAGGACCCCACGCTGTAAGGGTTAACTTCTGGTTTAGGTCTAGGGAAGAGTAAAAGCATTTTACCTACCCGATCCTGTGCTCCCTCGGTAGGCGGTGCACCCTCATGCTCTGGCGATGGACTGTGCCTTAGCATCATTATGTCCAATTAAAGGCTAAGGCTCTTACATTGGTCTTGATGATGTCGGGACCTTACGGAGCATGGCAGAGAAGAAGCTGCGGGGACTGGTCTAAGGATGCAGAGTATTTGGTAAGTACATTTCCCATGTTCTCTAGATCTTGATGAGCAGTTAAAGCAGTAGTAAACCGCAGGGTGTTTAAGGTTTTTTTTTTTTTTTAAAAAAAGAAAAAAAAAAAAAAAAGGTAATATAATAATGTGCTAGAACACTGTGAAACTTCTCTGAAAACGAAGCCTACCAGCAGCGCACTTTCACTGTTGAAGGCACTCCCATCTTCACCCGATCTTCCTTCCAGGTTTGCGGACTCTGGCTGTGTGACTGGCTTGAGCCGCGATGATGTCACTCCCGTGCATGTGTGTAAAACCTGCTGATTACGGCACAGGGCTCTGAAGGAATGCCACAGGTATGTGCCAGTGGCGTCACCGGCTGCGTCTACAGCAAATATCTCCTAAATGGCGTATGTTTAGGAGATATTTACAGTACCTATAGGTAATCCTTATTATAGGCTTACTTATAAGTAAAACTTATACATGGGAGTTTACTCCCACTTTAACCCTTGCTGTGCAGGTACAGCACTGCAGCATGGAGTTTCCCAGAGTTGGGCTTTACCTGTGTGTCTAGATTTGTTGGAAAGCATGAATCTCTTGACTTTCATTTATCAAAAAATGTTCAACACCTACTTATGCCCACTTTATGACCGTGCCCTGTGGTGCTAACTATCACTGTAAATTCTTATGTAGCTGCCTTGCTCTGTGCTTACAAGTCTCAGCATCAGGCCTGTAGTAGCAGTAGCAGAGCTTCTAAAGGTTTCCCACATGAAACCAAACACCTAGAAGTGGCATTAAGTATGGGTATGAAATTCTGTTGAACTTGCAGTACTTGGCCTGCCTTGGCGAGCAGAGAGCCTCTGAGACGTTGGCGTGTCTGCTGTAGATGTCTGCATAGGAAGCTGCCTTCCTAGTGTTAAACGATTTCCCATTCAAGGACTGTCAGATCTTTGTATTGCAGGGTAGGGCTAAAGTGCACAATCTTATCTACACTTACTCAGTCTGACCTGTCTGTCTACTGCTTATTACTAATCAGCCTCTGTGACACATTGTGCGATAAATGAAAACTGCTTTGGATTGACAATTTGAGCTTCAGTATGCATGTGTTAGCATAGACACCTTCTCTGTCTGCGTAATGGGATGACTGCGCTCCTGCAATTGCGAGGTAGTGACATCATCCCGCGTTGGCCAATCAAGACGGCCAAAGACTGGCACCTGGAAGAAGATGTCAGCACTGACGAGGGCTTTCATGGACATTGGAACTACTACTACTACTACTACTACTACTACTAAGAACAGGCAGTCCTCGGGTTACAAACAAGATAGGCTTTGCCCGAACTTCCACTTTAAAAACAACCTAACTAACGCTAAACCTGTTCTCTGCCACATTCAAAACCTAATCTAACCTTGTAAAGCAAAAATCGCTATACTCGCCTATTCTGCAACCAATCTGGTTCGATCCCAGCATCAGCTGACAGCGGCGGCTTCAGTGTGGAGGTGGGTGCAGGGGAGGCAGCTGACAATGGAAACCCCATAGTAACTCTATGGGTGACGTCACTTCCCAGCCATTTCACAGCCGTTGTCAGTCCTTTCTTGCACACAGCTTCCTCCGCTGGAGACCCGACTGAATTGGTTGCAGAATAGGCAGGTACAGCGATTTTTGCTTTACAGGGTTAAATAGATTAGGTTTGGAATGTGATGGAGAGCAGTGTAATTTTTACCTGGAATTATACTTTAAGTTGCATTTGTATGTAATTTGGAACAGGTACATTTTTTTATTTTTTAAGTATAACTCCAGCCAAAAAAAAAATTTTTAGAGTGTTTTGGATGGCATAGGGAAGGGTTAACACCCTTGTAACATTTGTTTTGTGGTCCGTGCCCCTATTCAGAAGATTTCACCTCGCTGTCTGTCCCACTAACAATTGGAATTCTGAACATTTTGGGATGTTGTGGAAAGAAAGATTGGTGATCAAGCTTGAGGCTGCATTCACACTACGGCGTTTTGAATCGCGGGTGGGTCTGCCAGCAATTTGACAGCGCCGAGGTGTGAATGACAAAGCGCAGAACTCGCTTTTGAGTCGCCATTCATTTGAATGACTTCTCAAATGCGAGTTCCCCGTTTTGTCGTTCACACCATGCAAGTCAGCGCACTCCAGCGCACGTTAAAGCACAACTAATATGGATGGAAATGTACGTGCATTTTCCATACATTTTAGCGCTAGTCAGTGTGAATTGGCTCTTAGGTTGTAAAGTGTTAACATTTTGGCTGCGGCCGGTGTCGGACTGACATTTCATAACACAGTTGTATGTTTAGCGGTGAAAGGATTCCATGCTCTTGTTTCATCACCCGCTCTCTTCACAGGCAAGACAGCAGAACTAAGTGGACCTATTTGTTTGGGAATGAAAGTGCGGCTGGAAGAGGGACTCACTCGGACAACATTCTCCAATACATCCCCGGGAAGGTAGGCACTTGTGTCCGCTCATCAATCTGCTATGGCAAAATGCTTTGTGATGACTGATGTTGTGGTTCCTAGAAATGTCACACAGCGAAGGGTTAAGCCTGTTACTGAATATCAGTCTTATCAAACGAGTCTGCTGTGTATATACATCTGCATGCCTGGAATTTGGGATAGGCTGCCAGGATATTCCTCTCTCTTCTGTATTCCCATGGGAGAGGCTGTGCATGTAAGGATTTGCTAAAACACACACACATGCATACAAATGAAACTCCACCCAAAAGGCTTAATTTCGTTCTTTAGGTGGAGGGTGCGAAGAAAACTTTCATCCAGATTCAATAAAGGAACTTTAACTTTAATTATAGTCTTATAGCAAAGTTGAAAAAAAAATGTATTTAGGACTGTAGTTTCCCCAAGCTTAAAAAATAAAACAATAAAATAAAAAAACAGATCCTAAAAATACTGGTCTTTAAAGTGGAACTAAACCCACCGATGTTTCCCAAAACAGTTGCATTCAAGGCATGCCATAAATAACTGTCAGTTGCTGAAAGACCCCTTTCACACTGGGGCGCTTTGCAGGCGCTACTGCGCTAAAAATAGCGCCTGCAAAGCGCCCAGAAACAGCCGCAGCTGCGTCACCAATGTGAAAGCCCCGAGGGCAATCGCACTGGAGCGGTGCGCTGGCAGGACGGTAAAAAAAGTCCTGCTAGCAGCATCTTTGGAGCGGTGTATACATCGCTGGTATGCATTGCATGCTAGCACATTATGACAGACTTGCCTGAAAACAAAGCCCTTGTCGTTTGCAGCTATTGCTATATTTCGCAAAAATTGCAGCATTTACCAGCTAAGCCACAAACGTCACGCTCTGTTGGGGCTTAGCAAACATTCCATGCTTAGGCTTTAACATTTGGTTTGAAAATGAAAAATGTGATGCTGCAGAAAGTCCCAAATTTGCAAGTTTGTTTGTTGTGTTTTTTTTTTTTTTTTTTTTTTTCTTATAAACCTCAAATCGATGCTTTTCTATGAAGTTGGAGTTTGAGAATTAATTTGTTGCCTGCCTTCAGCCCTTTGCAGCACAGGCTTACCAGGAAGACCCTCTAAAAATCAATGATGGCAAGCCTACAGCCAAGCCTCATATACAATTACTTCTTCATATAATGGGTACTATAGTGACCCCATATATACCATAAGCCCTGTTGCCCACATGTTTCAGCTTGTTTAAGAGTCGTGTGAACAGCAAGCTTTGACAAAGCATTTGCAGAGCTTTGAGCAAGCTTTTAAAGTTCCATTCAACTCCAGTGTTGAACACAGATCCTAACGGGAGTGCTGATTGCCACTTTAAACAAGCTGCTAGCAGTCTTAAAGAAGTGCTGAAGCTTGCTAGCAGCTGCACTCAGCACTCCTATTAGGATCTGTGTATAACATTTCTAAACTGAAGATGAAAGGTACTTTAAAAGCTTGGCGAAATCTCTGCAAATGCTTTGTCAAAGCTTGCTGTTCACACAGCTCTTCTACAAGCTGAAGCCCGTGTGAATCAGGCCTAATTGTAAATTGGGAAAGCTAGCTTTTGAGAACACTTGTTGAAGTAGGTGTAACCCCTAATGAAATGACATGTAGTTTGTGGACTGTGTATCATATTCAAAACAGGTTTTTTAATAATGATCACAATAGACCGTACCTGCGTAATGTGTAGTCTACTTTTGAAGCCTATGTGAAAAGATGACAACACTGGAGCACATTCGGGAGACGAGGACAGAGTATCACCTTATAACAGGAAGTGCCTGAATAAGGACCTTCGCCAGGAATTCTCTCAATGAAAATGACAAATTTAAAAAAATATGACTAGGGAAATGACAATAAATCGTTAAAGCTTCTCTGATATTTTAATGATTGGGGTTTACATATACTCAAAGATCAACAGTAAAATGTTTACCCATAGGAATCAATAGGGTATAGTTTACAAGCTATGCTTTGCCGATTTCAAGACTTGGCAATATTTTTAACTTGATTTGTATGACGGGTTGTACTCCCTAAGGGCTGAAACCACCCTAGCCATTGATATCCTATATGCCCCAGGTAGTTTTAGCATGGACACTGGCCTTTCTTGTCCTAAACGATAATAACCTTATATAGTGAGGGAAAAAAGTATTTGATCCCCTACTGATTTTTGTACGTGGATGGTAGGTTGTTTTTAACTGTGAGAGACATGATTACAAAAAAAATATAGAAAAATTCATTTAAAAAAATGTATAAATTGATTTGCATTTTAATGAGTGAAATAAGTATTTGACCCCTACGCAAAACATGACTGCTTGGTGGCAAAACCCTTGATGGCAATCACAGAGGTCAGACACTTCCTATGGTTGGCCACCAGGTTTGTACACATCTCAGGAGGGATTTTGTCCCACTCCTCTTTGCAGATCCTGTCCAAGTCATTAAGGTTTCGAGGCTGACATTTGGTAACTCGAACCTTTGGCTTCCTCAACATATTTTTAATGGGATTAAGGTCCGGAGACTGGCTAGGCTACTCCAAGACCTTAATGTGCTTCTTCGTGAGCCACGCCTTTGTTGCCTTGGCCATGTGTTTTTGGTCATTGTCATGCTGGAATACCCATCCACGACCTGTTTTCAATGCCCTGGCAGAGGGAAGGAGGTTCTTGTCCAAGATTTGACAGTACGTGGCCCCGTCCATCGTCCCTTTGCAGTGAAATTGTTATGTCCCCATAGCAGAAAAACTGCCCCAAAGCATAATGTTTCCACCTCCAAGTATGACGGTGGGGATGGTGTTCGTGGGGTCATAGGCCACATTCCTCTTCCTCCTAACACAGTGAGTTGCGTGATGCCAGAAAGCTTGATTTTGGTCTCATCTGACCACAACACTTTCAGTTCTCCTCTGAATCATTCAGATTGTTCATTAGCAAACTTCAGGTGGGCATGTGCATTTGCTTTCTTGAGCAGGATTTCAGTCCTTCACGGCATAGTGTGTTACCAGTTCTTTAATTGGTGAATATGGTCCCAGCTGCCGTGAGATCATTGACCAGATTCGACCATGTAGTTTTGGGCTGATTCCTCACCGTTCTCATGATCATTGAAACTCAACGAGCTGGGATCTTGCATAGGGCCCCAGACCGAGGGAGATTTACAGTTATTTTTGTCTTTGTTCCATTTGCAAATAATCACACCAATTTTTGTCACCCTCTCACCAAGCTGCTTGGAGATGGTCTTGTAGCCCATTCCAGCCTTGTGTAGGTCTACAATCATGTCCCTGACATCCTTGGACAGCTGTTTGGTCTTGGCCATGGTGGAGAGATTGGAATCTGATTGCTTCCGTGGACAGGTATCTCTTATACAGGTAACAAGCTGAGATTCGGAGCACTCACTTTAGTAGAGTGCTCCGAATCTCAGCTTGTTACCTGTATAGAAGACACCTGGGAGCCTGAAATCTTGCTGATTGATAAGGGATCAAATACTTATTTCACTCATTAAAATGCAAATCAATTTATAACTTTTTTGAAATGCGTTTTTCTGGATATTTTTGTTGTTATTCTGTCTCACTTTTGAAATAAACCTACCATTAAAAGTATAGGCTGATCGTTTCTTTGTCAGTGGGCAAACGTACAAAATCGGAATGGGGTCAGATACTTCTTTCCCACATAGTACATGAACTGGGGTCAGCACTGGATGTCCAAATTGTGCTGTAGCATCCATATTCTTCTAGGGAAACCAACATGTCACACCGCCCCGGAAAGCTTTGAGAAATTGCATCCTATTGTGGGTTTCTGCTGAATCGGTTATTTCAGAGTCAGTGCGTGTTAAGATTTACGCTTCATTAACCTTCGCGTTTCGTAAATACATAAAGAAGTAAACATTGTGAAATGGGGGGAAAAAAACAATAATCTTGATGGAGTTTCTACACTTGTGGAAAATAAACTATGCAGAGAAAGTTTCACGGTGCACGGGAGGATAGAAGGCGCTTTGAATTCAGAGCGGTGCGAAGTAAGCTGTTGCATTGACTGGTGAAGTTTCAGAATATACAAGTTAAATTTACCAGGATTCAAACATAACGTTTGTGGTTTCCAAACAAAAATGACTGATGTATTTACCCTATTGTAATATAAACATACATGAGATAATAGCATTACAACTAGCGATTATGTCGGAAAATCCATCACGTGTGCTAGCCCTCCGCTCAAATTAAAGGAAACCTGTCATGACAGAAATAAAAGGGCTGCTATTGGTGACACAATTCTTAAAATGTTAGTTGCCTTCCTGTCATGTTTATCCTTTGATTTTAGTAATATGTGAGTTATTGCTTTTTGACAGCCACTAGCTACCTGATCACTGCATGCAGCTGATGGTTTCAGGTGCTGTTTTTGACCCGGCATCTT
Organism: Aquarana catesbeiana; assembly: GCF_042186555.1. Lineage (NCBI taxonomy): Eukaryota > Metazoa > Chordata > Amphibia > Anura > Ranidae > Aquarana > Aquarana catesbeiana. Next base: position 183,186,009 of record NC_133333.1, read on the forward strand.
CAACCAAAGTTGTTCTAGTAATAAACTTTTGTCAACCCAGGAGGGCCACCCACTGTGAAGAAAAATCAGCTGCAATTATAACTGGGTATGACCAGCTTAAGGCTACATACCGTTCCTAGACCAGTGGTCTCCTAACTAGGGGCCACATTATTCCCCCCACTGTTGCAGACATGGTTTCTCGCATTGCCACCAAAGATGGGGGCACTCTTCCCCCTGCATTGCCACCAACGATGGGGGCACTATTCCCCCTGCATTGCCACCAACGATGGGGGCACTATTCCCCCTGCATTGCCACCAACGATGGGGGCACTATTCCCCCTGCATTGCCACCAACGATGGGGGCACTATTCCCCCTGCATTGCCACCAACGATGGGGGCACTATTCCCCCTGCATTGCCACCAACGATGGGGGCACTATTCCCCCTGCATTGCCACCAACGATGGGGGGCCACCAACGATGGGGGCACTATTCCCCCTGCATTGCCACCAACGATGGGGGCACTATTCCCCCTGCATTGCCACCAACGATGGGGGCACTATTCCCCCCCCCATTGCCACCAACGATGGGGGCACTATTCCCCCCCCCCCCATTGCAACCAACGATGGGGGCACTATTCCCCCCCCCCCCCATTGCCACCAACGATGGGGGCACTATTCCCCCCCCCCCATTGCCACCAACGATGGGGGCACTATCCCCCCCCCCCGATTGCCACCAATGATGGGGGCACTATTCCCCCCCCCATTGCCACCAATGATGGGGGGCACTACCCCCCCCCCCCAATTGCCATCGACGATGGGGGGCACTATTCCCCCCCCCCCATTGCCACCCACGATGGGGGGCACTATTCCCCCTGCATTGCCACCTATGATGGGGGGGGGGGGGGAACTATTCCTCTCACTAATACCAAGACATTTTCTTCTCCTACTGGCCACCGTGCAGCCCCCTTAAAGTTTAAAGGACCCTAAACTGGCCCTTTTGTTTAGGAAATTTGGAGACCCCTGTCCTAAACAAATGATTGCATTTTTTCTTTAGGGCACTATTCCCCCTGCATTGCTACACCTACACCTTACTTGTCTCATGGCAATTTTAAGTAAACCTGGACCCAGTACTTCCAGTAATTAGCCTGAGATGCGGGTAATGCAAACATCTGGATGTTCATACTGAGGCATTTGATTGACTGTCAATCAGACTTGTGGTGGGTGCCTGGAGGTAATTGAGGATCTCGTACAGAGGAGGATGCTGAACGTTGACTCTTAGCATCAATATGTTCTCTTTAGGAAAGTTTTTTTAAGGTGATAACGCTGCTACTGCATGTGTGGAATAGAAAGGGATTATTGTCATCCTTGAGCAGGATGTACAAGGGAAACAATATAAACAACAAATCGTCTGGATAAGATTCACTTTAATGGTTTAATTTGCTGAAACCATTTTTTTTTTTTTTTTTTTTTTTTTTATAGCAACATTGGCTACCTATGTGGCATTTGGGATTTGTACTTCTCTGATCTATGTCTATGGTCTATTTGTGACCCATCTTTACAAAAAGCACATAACTTTGATTTATGTGGTTCTGTTCTCCTAAAACTCCTGCTTCTGGAACCCAACCGCTGCTTTCTAATCTGCTCTTTATAGTGCGTCTATATGTGATTCAAACCTCATTTGGAACAGGCTTTTATTTCTATTGCTTATTGTATTTGTGGTATTGTTCTTTGCTCCTGCTTTGTACTTCTCTTTGGACGATATGGGTGCCATAGACTGTATATACCAATAAAATAAGTCCTACTGCCAAAGCCAGAGCATGCTTGAGCAGCATGTGGCCATTCATAATCTAGTTTTAAAAAAGTGAAAAATCCTTTTGCCTTTCCTTTTTTAAAATACATTTTTGTATTTTTTGTGGCTTTTCATTGTGGGACTGTAGCAATTGTTTGTGTCCGCACAAATCAGCTAGCTGGCTCTAACTGGGTCCATTTAAGCATGACATTAGATCAGCATGTTTTTGCGGAGGTTGAATTGATCCTTTGTTGTTGTGATGGGGGCTTTGTACAAATCGGCATTTGTTCGCAAGGTAAACAGCGGTCAGCCATACAACATCTGTATTAGAGCTTGTAGGTCCTTTTTTTCCAAAAGTTGTCAGTGCAGCTTCCTACACTGCAGTCATTCAGCCTGAGGGCCAGGCTATGGGGTCATCGCCCAATCTGACCAGTGCAGCAAAGGTGTCCATATGCAGGCGTCAATTGTTATTTGATACAAGCGATTCTGATACATAAGGCATAGCAAAGGCTGAACACACATGGGCTAAAATAATTGCAGATAAAGACCAATAAGCAGGCCGGGGCATTTAGTGATCCGTTACCTGTTTATAGTTGTAACAAAAAAAAAAAAAATCGGACATGACAGTTTTTGTAGATGTTGTATTACTGTTTATCTAATTGACTGTTTGTGCGCAGCCTGCACAGCGTACTTGGCAGCATGCATTTATTCAATCACCTGTCGACAAGTAGAAAACATAAGTGGCAATTGAAATAATTGGAATCTAGCACCTGGCTGGTTTCATTGTATGACTCACCCTGTCTGTATTGCGGTTTCATTGTAATATATCCCACATAGCTGTGCTGACCTGGCTGTCTGGGAGGCAGACTTCCCCGATGGTCTCAGTGCCGGTAGGCACATCACCTTCTTTCTCAAAAAGAGAGTGAGAAGTTGGTTGGCTTAAAGTGGAACTTCACTCTCCCCTGCATGTTTTCTTTTTTAACCACCACCCCCACCCCACCATACTTGCCTTCCCTTGGATTCACATACTCAATTGCACAGCAGATCCAGCGTTCTCCTGCTGTTCAGATGTTACAGCCCAGTTCCCATGCTGCCATTTTGGTCCTCTTAGTGATTGTGAGCATCTGCCCTTCTGGGTTGAGGCAGCAGGCCCATGATGCTGACCGGCGACTCTACTCACAGCAGCCACTGTTTCATTACTCCTGCAGCCTCCTGCAATATGTGAAGGTGATATCCCAAGAGGCTGCTGGAGAAGTGACATGTCATTCTTGCCCAGGTGAGAATGGTAGGGGACTGGATGGAGTTGGAGCAAAAAAAAAAGCTGTGGGTTATTTGGCGGGGAGGGAAGGGGGGATGCAGGGACTTAGTCGCTCAGGGGAGTTATGGCCTGCTTTAAGCTGACCATACAAGGCTGGAATTATGGCTGAATCAACAGAAATTTCAGCTGTGGGTGTTCTTGTTGGCACCACCCAGCTTGACAAATTTTGATTGAAAAATTGAAGGAGTCAAATGGAAAATTGTTCAAACAGTGAGTGCACCCAGTTCAGCCCCAGATTACAACAGCTGGCAGTGTGGATTCCTCCATCCATGCTTCCACTCTGTTTGGCATGGATGGAGGAATCAAGTAAAGTCTAAATGTGTATGGCTATCCTAAAGCCTAGTACACACGATGAGATTATCAGACAAATGATCATCCGTTTTTTCTTTTGAATGCTATTCACCATATCGAAAACGAATAGGTTACTAAAGTACAAAAATTCTTGTAGGGTAGCATAAAAATTCGGAAGTGATGTAATGTATTTCTATTGTATTTTCGGACAAAAACTGTACTGTTTAAACGAAAATCGTGTGATCTGGTATCGCATGAGAAAAATGTTTGTTTGTTCCTTCGGAAAATTTCAGACAACTGTGTACTAACAATCAGATTATCATACGATCTCTTCGAAAGTGTTATTTTTTGTTAGATATTCTGATCATGTGTACAGGGCTTTAGCCTCTGCACCCAGTGACTCCTCTCCAGCCATATTCAGCTGCCATGGCCATGTGTAGATAATGTCAGCCAGTATCCCGCCCCTTCGGGAGACATTTGCCTGTTCAAAAAAAAAAAACGGCGGACATTCGGCCCATGCGTATGTCAGTCTGTCCGACAGAAGCCAGCTTTTTGGTGGGCTTCTGTCAGACATGCATGCTGGAAAACCAGCAGTTGACCGACTCCTGATCAGCGCTCTCAGCCAAAGGCAGAGAGTGCTGATTGGAGTGTTCTGGCAGGGGGGTTGTCCCCCTGTCTGAACACAAAAGCTACACGGGGTGATCGATATACTAACTTCGCAAAAATGGAGCTGACCTTTTTATTCATTTATTTATTTTTTTCGCTCAACCTGCTGGGTTGAACTGAAAAAGACTATTAGTGTGTATCAGGCTTTGGTTTACTTTAATCTGTCATCCAGGAAATCTCCCAGGGGGCAGCTGAATGGGACTGAGGATTTGGCACTGGTTGCTGGGACACTGACATTCTAGCAATCCACAAACCCTGTCCACTTAGAATTGGTGGTAATTACCACCAGTTTGTCTACCTGTTCTTTTTGAAATAGTTGCAGCCATAGTGGCAGAATCTATTTTAGTGGCGGTAGTGAGAACTACCTAAATCTGGTGCACATGATGGTACTTGTACGGAAACTGGCACAAAGCTTTTATGAATTAGTCGCAGGCCATATTAAGGTAGCAATACCACCATAAGTGTTATTGATTTATTGAATATCTCCCTATTTGTTGTTGTCCTGGTGTCTGCTTCCAGGATTTTATATGTGATATTGCAGTGTCTTATGCTATCAGAGCTCTTGAGCCATGTCCACAATGCCATGCTTCTTGGCAGCAGCTGTCATAATGTTGTTGGTGGATGCAGAGGAAAAAGAGGTGAAATTACTGAATGCATCCAGTGATCACTAAAGGAGAAGAGGCCAGTTATTTTGGGTCATGTACCAGTCTGGGAAAACTTATCACCCAATTTCTTCCCAGGCACTCTGCCGCTTGTCAGTTTATGTAATGGGCATCCCTGGGGTCATAGAGGTTCGTGAGGACCCTTACCAGGCAGATGAAAGTCTCCAAATCCAACATGGGAACATGGCTGTTTGGCACAAGAACATGTGAAAAATACCCTAAAGAGCTTGAAGTCTATGGGGCCAGAAATGTTTGATTCTGCCTGATAAAATGGCCATGTACTTTTTTTTTTTTCACACAAGTGGCAGCAAAACACTCAGGTGTGAACAGCACCATTAGATATAATGTTGAGCGTTCTTGCGCTTTGAAAAACATGCAACTTATTGCTCGTATGTGATTGAGGGCTTTAAGTTTACATTTTCACATGCCATCATACATTAGCACATTACATAACAATGATAGTAGACTGCATGGAGCTTAGATTTTACTTATCAGTCTGCCTGCCAACCCATTACCCCCTCCTTACTCCAAATCATAAATATGCATGCTTGTATTGCAAGACTTTACATGTTTAGAAGTAGTACAGGCACCCATGTGCTGCTTGTATTGTATGGGGACAGTAAGGAACCAGTGTAGAAATTCCTAGCTGTTAGCTTTTTCTACCCATAGGATCTTTGCTTAGGAATTGTGGGGTTGCCTGAAACTTTTTAGGGTGTAGGGTAAAGGTGCAGTTTCCTTTTAGCAGCTAAGCCCTTTCCCAAAACTCCTAGGTGTGCGAATTTTACCACCGCTCTGGAAACCAGATGGGCGAGTTTACCTTTAATAGAAGGCACTCCTATTCTTGTACGAATTAAAACACATTAACCAAATGCTTTCATGGGCAGCCAAAGAAGGCAGATTTTGCTTATAATGAATGTGTTATGCAATCCACAGCTGGGAGGATGCGGTGTCAGTATTGCTGGCTGTGACATCATCAAGGATATTTTTTTTTTTTCAACTGGAGCATTAGATCTGTTTAGTCATCTGCCTGTCATACAAAGGAGTGACATGAGAACTTACCTATGTCGGTAGGGGTCACTCACCTCAACTGATTCATTGCTTTGAAAAGATCCTGTTTCCAGTATGACTTTAGGTGATCGAGTGTTCCCTGTATTCCATGAAATTTAATCATAGGGGCTTTCAGAATAAAGGGTGTGAAACACAAGCATGTTACAACGCCCTTTTCCAATAACTCTGGAAAGCCAAAAAAATGAAGGCATAATTCCGAACGTGAAAGTGAGTTGTGGAGTACACATTGGATACAAGTGAGAAAAATGATTTCACAATGGGCTGAACCCTGTTTTGGAAGGACGATTGTTCTTACTGTATTTCAACCCATCTTTAATTGATGGGGCTAATTCAACAATCAAAATGACTTTCAAGCATGTTAAAATGCCTTATCAGCCTCTAAGAAATTGTTCGGTTTTCATTCCCCTCTTTTGTTTACCTAATCGGGTGAGGATTGTGACTGGTCCCAAAAACAAAAATCAGCCTTGGCAGATATCTCATCGCCCACCTATAGAATGATCACGGCCAACCTACCCATAGTTAAAAGATAAACAAAAAAAAGATAGTCGTTAGAAGGTCTGACCATAACCAGATCTTTTTGTAGAAAAAATGTTCAATAGACAACTTTTCCAACCTGACTATTATTGGCTAACAATGGTCTTCTGCCATTTAGTTTTCACGTTCGATCTTGGGTGGGTTTCATCTTGCTATTCTAGTTTCCTCCTACACTCCAAAGACATACTGATAGGTTAATTGGCTCTAGTATGTGAGGTTAAGGCCCTTAGATTGTAACTTATGTGGATGTACGGTATGTAAAGGTCTATGTAAATGGTCAACACTATAAATAAATATAGCTACCTTTTTAGGTTTCATTGAGACAGACACATATCTCAATCGGTGATGGAAAGTCTACCCATGAATCATTTTAATTCCTGGAGTGCTTGGGCCTGCTGCTTTGCTCTAATGTCGCGTACACACGATAGGATTTTCCGACGGATGTGAGCTTGTTGGCAGTAAGTCCGACCGTGTGTATGCTCCATCAGAAATTTGCTGTCGGACTTTCTGCCAACAAATGTTGGCTAGCAGGTTCTCAAATTTTCCACCAACAAATGTTTGTTGGACTTTCCGATCGTGTGTACGCAAGTCCATCACACAAGTCCGTGCATGCTCGGAATCGAGTACGAGCCAGAAGCGATCGGTTTTGTAAAACTAGCGTTCTTAATGGAGATATCGCGTACGTCACTATGTTTGTAATTGTTGGCCAAATTTTGTGTGACTCTGTGTATGCAGGACAAGTTGGAGCCAACACCCTTCGAACAAAAATCCACGGTTTTATTGTCGAAGTTCCGATCGTGTGTGTTTAAAAAGCATTTTGTGTTTTTAACAAATACGTACAGGTTTTGATGTGAGCTGGAGCTTCGAAATACTTTCCAAAAGCAAAAAAGCCATTGGTTTACTCTTTGGGGAGGCCAGACTGTACTGCATATACCTTTTCTTAAATGTTTGTCAAATCAAAATTTTACATGATTTAGTGAAACAGACTATATTAAACATGACTTTACATGACTCAAATGTGACTTTTTTTTTTTAACTTTTCAAGTATTTAAAACAAAAAAAAAAACACCTCAAATTCTGAATTTTCCCTTTTGAGTAGAACTTTTATTCATCCGGTCAGCCTGACAAAGATGGTGGATCTTTCAGCATACATGCAGTGAGACTAATATGTCTTGACAGATGCATCCTAATGCCATGTGGCGCCCAGTGATCAAACTTGTGTTGGCAGGTGTTTAGAAGCTTCGCTTTGTGGTAAACATGGGATGTAATGTATATGCAGCGTGGCTCATTCCTGAGCAAAGGCTATACAGTCTTCACTCACTGAGAGAGGCAGCAACACCAATGTGCAGAACGGCCTGCGCTCCCCCAGAGATGTCAGCCAGGGAGAACAGCTTAAAGGAGGATAAGGAAGAGGCATGCACTGCGGCAAGGGTTGGGTGTGGCTCAGTTGTGCAAGGGGCATGGCTTAAAAAGCGGTACTAGTTACTTTTACATACAAAAACCATAGAATTATAACAATTGTGTATAAGAAAAGAAGCAGTGCTGTGCAATGATCATGTATAAATGTGAGCAGTTTAGGAAACCGTAAGCAAAAGCGCAAAATTCACATTTATTGTATGTTACACATAAGTACAAATCAGGACTGTGTTGCAAAATATGGTTAACCTGGTAACTACGTATAACTTTAACTACAGGAAGGCTAGCCTTGTCTAGCCCCGCTGCTGGAAGCCCGTAAATCTCTGGTTGGCTGAACGGTGCACCTGTGCCTTCCGCCCGCACCAATACGCTGAGATCTCATGCACTGGGGATAATCGCCCAATGTGAATGAGGTTCTAATGTATGATCAATGGCCTTGACATGACAAATCGCCGTGATAACTCACCCTAAAACCCTCTTTTTAAAACGGCCAGCTGTGCGGCTGGACAGCGCACCGAATTTTACTAAGGTTTTGGGGCAGTATGCACCCCGGGATAAATGTCTGGAAAGCAAGCAGCCTGTCTTTGCCTTCCTGGTCCCGCATTGTACATGATGACTTCAGGGACTGATGGACAGAGCTAATAAGCAAACTTACTCCTTGGGACCAGTTGCATGGAGATGTGGAAGCCTGTGGGTGTGAGAAAAAAGGTAATGGTACCCTAGGCATAAACAAGCATTTAGACACTTGCAGTGCTCACCACTGCAAGGGTAGTTTTTACATTGCCCATGAGTTCAGCTTTTACATGCATCTGATCCCTTTGTGTTTGAGATAAATTTGTTTGCCCTGTATGTTCTAATACTTCTCTGAGATTGGCTTAAGCTGGCCATACCTGGTTAGATGTTTTTGTTCAAACATCAAAAAAAAAAGTGGTCAGAAGATTCTTTCTTGCCATCGAGTCATCCAGTTTCATTCAAAAGCCCTTCAAAAGTTTGATCCAGGCCTATTCTAATGCAATCCCAGATGTATAAAGCAGGTTTCAATACATTATAAATGATTTTTCCAAAAGAAAATCGCATTTAGAATTTGGTTTGAGAAAATATTTCAATGTTCATCGCTACGGGCGAAAACTAAAGTCAACTAATCATTAGAAAATAGAACAAACATTCGAAAGTTGGAAATTTTCAAATGCTATGCTACTGGCATATGGCCAGCTGAAATTGGCACAATGTATGGCCACTTTTAGTCCTGTTACTTTGCCTAGTTTGTATAGCGCTTCCACATGTCACACAATTCAGTTGTGTCCGGCCAAACAGCGGTGTGACTCCAGCACCTGATCAGGAGAGGTGTTAGACTAATCTGTTTTATTTGAAGTCAGGCTTGAGCAGGTTTAGAGCGGAGGTAGGGCACCTTTTTGTTTTTCCACCGCCTGTGTAACTTTCCTGCTGGCTCCAATTAGGCTGCTTATGTGTCGGAGGGCCAGTTTCCTTCCACTTGTCACTTTTTTTTTTTTTTTCCTTAAACTGAAAGATAAAGGTGTTACACAGGATCTGATGTTTTTCACTGTGCTTTTGCATAATTAGCACTTGGGGAAAAAAAATAGCACTGTAGTGATTCAGTATCTGAAGATACATGTAAGATCGCTAATTGCATTATAAAAAGAGGATTATTTTCCTTTATAACTGGTCTACATTCCATCCACAAAAACAGCTATGCACTTTGAAGGCCTACCTGATTGAGTATACACTGTATTTGTTAGCTATGCCCTGGTGCTGTTGGTAATCTAAGGCTGGCCAATGTTGGATTTTTTTTTTTTTCCTTTCATTCAGCCAGCAGGCTGAATGAATATAAACAAATGGATTCCTACATTCACACAATTGAGGTGGCTAGAGGAATCCTTTGTGCCTTTGTAGTCTGACAGCAGGGACGCTCTGCTGTCAAAATACACTGTTCAATTGCTGCAAGCGTTGATGGAGAAAGATTTTGCAGCAAGAGGGTTTGACAGAAGTCGATCATTAGATCGACTTCTGTCAAGTGGGAGGGGCCACACATGGATCAAAATTTGGCAGCTCCCTGCTGAACCGGCTGAATTTCGATCCATCTTTTGCCCACTTAAGGGATCATTTACACAGCTGTTTATGACCGCTCATATTGAAAGCTACAAAAGTTTACCCTTGGGACTTTAAGTGAGGTGCAGGATACTCAAAATAAAAATTGTAGATTTATTGATGCATACAATATCAGCAGTAAAACAAACAATTAATGTGTTGTCAACAGATCTATAGTGTTTTTTATATTTTCATAGCTAGACACAATATCCCATAAAACCATCCATAATATGTATGGCAGGGATATGCAATTAGTAGACCTCCAGCTGTTGCAAAACTACAAGTCCCATCATGCCTCTGTCTCTGGGTGTCATGCTTGTGGCTGTCAGAGTCTTGCTATGCCTCATGGGACTTATAGTTCTGCAACAGCTGGAGGTCCACAAATTGCATATCCCTGATGTATGAGACTGCATCCCAATAAACTGACGCATTTCGTGAACAACTGTTCGCTTCTTCAGGGGTTGATGCAAACACAATATCTATGGAATAAAACTGTTTAAGATATACAGTAAAGATAGTAGATAATGCTTTACTAGTGCAAAAGCACTAAGTGGTCACAAAAGGGGTCTGTACTTACAAATCTGTTGAGAGATCAACGCTCATATTCCATTGGCCACCGCTGCGAATGTCTATCCTGGGAGCTGTGGATATGGGATCCATGCGGGCCTGTCAAGACAAATAAGGAAGGACACAAGCCCAAGCCAACGTAATGTGGCAACCACTCGTATCTGTGCGTTTATATAGTGGTTAAGGCCGGGTGTTTGCAATCAGTCTGTACAAATCAATACAGGCCCTGAAGCTGTCTGCCTGTAGTTGCATAAGGAGCGATTACCTGCATTTAGAGATAGATGAGCAGCCATGTACACAAACTACTGTCTACAGTGTTCTGTGGTGCTTACACTGCTCCTTGTGCGGTAACATGTAGACCGTGTCGCCTGATCATTGATCCGACATCTCGTCGTACCCACCACAGAAATACACTAATCTGGGGGGGTGTAAGGCCCTGGGCAGCCATGTGACTGAGCCCTAAAGGAGATTGACCAGTCTGTGTTTGGCCACCTTTTTACAGTATATTCAGGTACTAGTGAAAAATACATGAATATCCAGCTAAAAAAATTTCCTTCAGATTTGGTATATATTGTACTTGACAGGGGCCGATGTATGCAAAACTAGAAAAAAAGGTTTTTGGCTTGACTACACCTGAATGATTTTAAATACATGACTGGATTAAATTGTGCTTTTCTTAAATATCTGCCTAGAGGTCAGGGCTACTAGATGTGTACTAATCATCTAAAATGAATATCTCCATGTTTATTTCATGCTGTCAGCTTATTTTCTGTCCTTTGATTGCCCTTTAGGACAAGTCAGCTGTAACAATTCAGTGTTTTAATTGGCTTGGGACAATTGTCTAATTTATTTGTCTTGGGCCCTCTTCTAACATGTGTAATAAACGTTAGGAGGAGCCCCCCTGCTGTGCCCGCTCAATGTTCTGGACATATCTGCCATTTCTGGCCAGGTGGGATCCATTAACACAGGACACTTTTATTCATACTATGTGGATGGTATTTGTTGTGTGTCAAATTAACTATTCAATTAAACAAAAGCTTATTGTGAATTATTAGGTAGAATATCTATGCATATTTATTTACAACAGGAGATGTGCAGGATAGCAGCAGCCATAAAGTCCAGTCTGAGGTAAGCTTTTAGTGTGGCCTAGCTGAGATTTCTTGCTGTTGGCAACCATGGGCCTCATGAATAAGTTAGTCTGAAAGAAAAGTGTCTGCTTTTCCTATTCCAACCAGTAGAATTTTTCCATTTTCAAATCTAGTCTACGCAGTAACACAAACAAAAGTACTTTATGCGGTTATGCTGTATGGTTATGGACCTAAAGCCTGATACTTCAAACCACAGGATTACAGAACGGAGCATTAGACCAAAACATGGATGAAAGTCCAAATCATTTTTTCTTTTTTCTTTACAAGGGTAGTTGATCTTCCCCTGTGCTACCTGCAGACAGCCTTGGCTGACCTTTCTCTGGGGATACAGTTGATCAGATTTGGAAAGCTTGTCTGACCACTAACGTTCACCTGTTTGTAAGTGCTGGAATGTTTTGCCCATTCCTCCTGTCTTTTCCCCTTTCCAGTACCATAGCTGTCGTTGGCTTTGCAAAGCATTCACTTTTATTGAAATCTTTAGACTGTTTTGCCTCAAGATTGTCACATTGCAACTACATACGTGTCCTTTTATGTGTATGGGTTCCCTTAGGGCTTCACTATGCCAGGTTGTTGATTGCTCTGCTACAACCCAGAATTGTCCCCCCAGATGGCCTTGTGATAAACAGATTACCTGTATTGGTCTCTGGGAGCCCACATAAATCTCATTGGTCACAACAATCGTGATCACAGATGGTTACCAAATACTCACTTTATTAGTGGTGGACAGTGGCAGCTCTTGGTTGTGCAAAAGCCTTATTAAGGATAGCTTGTGTAGGAAAGAGCTGCCCAGAGACTTGAGAGGACGGCTGTTTATGCAAGCATGATCTGACCACTCTTGGAGCAAGCTGCATGTAGAGAAATCTGTAACTGCTATTGTTTGAGGTTTATAACGATGAAGAGGGGATGGGTGGGGAACAGGTCCTCACCATTGGCTTATTGTGGCGCTAACCTGATTGATAGGGGCAGGTTTTCTTACCTGTCCAGGGTGCTTATCCAACCTGACAGTTTTTTGTTGGTGAACTGGGAGGCCTCCAATAGCCATAAGATGGTATTCCAATAGGATTGGTTAATTGCATTAAATGCCCAGAGTGTTAATGTCAGCCAGAGTTGGAAATATGCATTTTTTTGGGTTAGTTTGATTCCTCGTGTCGGGCACCAGATTTTTCTGATTATTAGTTTAGCCATCCAGTAGGCCATCCTCTTCCTGTCTGTGGATCAAACAAAAGGAACAAAGATTCCTGCAAAAATTTGATCCAAGGTTTTTATAAAACTGCAGCCCTGAGTAGCTGATAGGTATGCCTTTTTATTTACCGTCTTCTGATAGAGTATGGTTGACTGCACTTGACTTTGAATTTTTTTTTTTTCCCCTCTCTCTGTGTATATCATTCCATTCTATTGTGTGCATCCAGGATCATTTGGTTTAGTCATCCTTGTAATGCCTTATTTGTAATGACATACTGTACAATGGAGAGTCGGGCATTCCTTGGTGGGGTGGGCTGTTCCTTTCTCCAGTTCCACATTCTGATGTGCAGCTGATCAACTAAGATGTTAGCCAGAGCTTGGGGAACCTGAATGTTGTAGGCGTAGACGTTTCCAGATCTGTGATCTATGTAATTGTGTGGGTGTGAAAGAATCACCCAATTATACATTCCTCTGTTTTTCAGGTATTGACGATTTATTTATGTCTTGATAGCTGTATCTGTAAAAATATGTCCTGCCTCTGTGAGGCATGCAAATTCAGCAATTTTGTTTTTCAATTTCAATATCCTCAGTATTTTACAGAGTTTTGTAACCCACTTACTCATCGAGTGTCGAGTGCGACAATCCTTCTCAATTTACCCCTATGTCTTTGCCACAAGTCATTGAAGGAGAGCAGTTTTGTAGTAGAGAAAGCTAACATAATGATGTAGCACAAGACTGACTTGTATAAAAAAAAAAAAAAAAACAACTTAGCGACAAATCCCAGCGACTATTTCAGACAATGCTAACAAAAGTCACTGGTATTAGTGATTTGTAGCAGTGAGTAACAATTGCTACAAATGCAACCGTCTGATATGTACCAACGCATTGTACTCTGTACACCAGGATGTACATTGAGCGTGAAATATGGAATCATATTGGGTCAAGGACTTGTTCTTATCCATTATTATTATTATTATTATTATTATTATTATTATTCAGGATTTATATAGCGCCAACAGTTTACGCAGCGCAATATAAAAGGGAGACAATACAGTTATAATACAAAAAAATTCAAGAGGATTAAGAGGGCCCTGCTCGGAAGAGCTTACAATCTAATAGGGTGGGGCAGGTGGTACAAAAGGTTGTAACTGTGGGGAATGAGCTGATGGAAGTGGTAGGAGATTAGTTGGAGACGTGATAGGCTTTCCTGAAGAGATGAGTTTTCAGGGATTGCCTGAAGGTAGCTAGAGTAGGGGATAGCTGGATAGATGGAGGTAGCGAGTTCCAGAGGATGGGAGAGGCTTTGGAGAAATCCTGGAGACAAGCATGGGAGGAGGAGATGAGAGAGCTTGAAAGCAGGAGGTCTTGAGAAGAGGGGAGAGGTCGATTTGGGTGATATTTGGAGACAAGATTAGTGATGTAGCTCGGGGCAGAGTTGTGAATGGCTTTGTATGTTGTGGTTAGTATTTTGAATTTAATTCGCTGGGTGATTGGGAGCCAGTGTAGGGATTGGAGTAGAGGGTTGGCAGACACTGAGCGGTTGGTAAGGTGGATAAGTCTGGCAGCAGCATTCATAATAAACTGAAGAGGGGATAGCCTATGGAGAGGTAAGCCAATGAGAAGGGAGTTGCAATAGTCAAGGCGAGAGATCATTATCAAGTTAAACAAAATGACATTTGTTTCTGGTTGCTTTTTGTCTTTTCTCTTGACCATCCACATTTGCTGAGCATGGCACCCATATTTTAGAGGTACTGGATGTGTATAAATGGAGCCTACTGTAAAATGTTAATGTCTGAAGACAAGGAGATGCTGGTACAAGAGTTGTAATGGAACGCTCTAGTGACCACTTATATTTTTTCATAGTAAGCATTATTTCTTATTATACACAAAGACATGGACGCTTGGACACAGTAGGGTTAATTTACTGAAACTGCAGAGTGAAAAATGTGGTGAGGCTCTGCATAGAAACCAATCAGCTTCCAGGTTTTTTTTTTTTTTTTTTTTTTTTTTTTGTCAGCTTAATTGAACAAGCTGAAGTTAGAAGCTGATTGGCTACCATGCACAGCTGCAACAGATTTTGCGCACTCCAGTTTTACTAAATCGACCCCTATGTCTTCTAAGGCCCCTTTCACACGATCGGACCGTTCAGGTACGCCTGTCAGTTTTGACGGCGGACCTGAACGGGCGCTCCATGTTATTCTATGGAGCGTCGGATGTCAGTGGAGACATGTCCGCTGACATCCGACCCGGTCCGATCCGCTGAAGAGCAGACGGATGGCCCTACGTCCAGGTCCGTCGCTGGCGGATCGGGGGAGATCTGACGAAAACGGACACGCTGTCCGTTTTCGTCCGATCCCTCCATAGGCGGCAGCGGCGCCTGACAAGCCCCTCCCCGCTCAGTGAGCAGAGAGGGACCTGTCATCCGCCGCCTCAGCGGAGATCAACGGACAGATCTCCCGCTGAGCCGGCGGACCGAGGCGGGCTCCGTAGAAACGGAGTCCCCCTCATGTGAAAGGGGCCTAAGTGGTCTAGCTTCAGTAATGTGAGTTGTAATTGGTTGTTAGGGGGTTACTGGATGTGTGTGAATGGATCCCCAATGTAGAATAAAATGTGAGGCCAAGGAGATGCTTCTTGACTAGATTGCATAGTGGTACGAGAGCTATAGAACATTTTATTGACCACTTTTCTACTTAAACTAAAATTGTGTTGTGCTATCAATATAAGGTGCATAAGGTTATTATAACCATAATACAATCAAGTAAAAAAAGGTCTGTGTGATTTAAAAACCATATGTGCAAATAAAGATAGAATTGAAAAAATTCGTAAAGAGTCGAATAACGTCCAAAAAGAAATTGCTTTTGTGCAAAACATTCATATGAACTTTTAAGTGTTAACAAGAACCAGTCCTCCAAAGTGAATGAAGAAATATTCTTCACACCCAACTCACAAGCCGCTTACCAGGTGTTAAGACCCCAAGATTGAGGTCTGGCTGCGCCTTATCCCAATATCCCTATGGGATAGATGGATTCCAAGAGCCAGTGTTCGAAGATTGATTAACCATGCTATCAAGATGATCCACAATCGGCTGCTAAGACTTCAAGATGGAGGTCTGGCTGCGCCTTATTCCAATATCCCTATGGGATGGATGGATGCTAAGAGCCAGAGTTCCAAGATTGATTAACCATGCAATTGAGAAGATCCACAATCCACTCAATGAGGAGGAGGGGGCGTAGAAACAAAGGAGGAACTCCTAGTGTAGTATTAAATGTTCAAGTTTTTTAAAAAAAGGTTAAAATTACTTACAACAAGCAGGAGTAAAATTGCATAGAATACAGTCATACACATGCAGTACCCTGGCAGGCGTGATGACGTTACTGCTGTAGCTCCTCCCAGGGTCATAAGCTATCACTGATAGCATTTATTGTTGTATTGTGACACTTTTGCACAAAATTTTTTTGTTTTTAGTAGTTTCCATTATTACTTCTTTGCAGAGGCATGGACACCTGGGCACAGCATCTTATACTGCTCTGGCTTCAGTAATGTAAATTTAGATTTTTAGGGGTTATTGCACTTTGCTTCTTTTCTGTTTATTAAAATTTTAGATTTTACAAGTAAAATTGATACAAACCTTAGAAGCCTGAAGGCCATACACATGTCTGGTCTCATCTTTACTTGTGTAAATAAACAATGTTACATTGGTGATGGCTTCAGGTATAAAGATCTGAAAGACATGCCAATTGATATAGAATGAATTAAATTTAACAATGGGTTGATTCTGATGTTACTAGGACAGTGGTCCTCCTTGAGATGGGTAAAAATTAGAGAAGGAAAAAGGAAAGAAAAGCAGAATAATAAATCCACGCATTTCTGCACTTTGTATCTTGCACTGATTGTTGACTAAGGCTCAGGCACAATAGCCTGATTATTTTCATTTGAAAACCCTTCTATTGTCCTACAACTTCTACCTAATTTGTCTTGCAGCCTCAGTTGGCTATAGACTCCGGACAGCTACTGGACTCTGCACTGGTGCCATTGCTTGATAATCAGTTATGATAACCTCTTTTATAGCACCGTACCTGGTGTTAGAGGCCATTTAATCTTAAGCATGTAAAAACTAGGAATAACATTTCTGCCCAGAAGAGCTTGCAGGATGGAAGACCTGGATTAAAAAAGCAGTGCTTCAGTGCCATTCTTTGTGTATAAAATGCCAGTGAACTGAGCAGTTCCCTTTCCGAAGAGACGACTAATAAAATACCATCGTTCTGTTTGCTTTCAAACACACAAGATTTGTTTTTCTTGGTAATCTGTTAGCATTTTGACAACAATCTGTCTGTCATCTGGCATGGAGAGAGGATTAGCCGGAGTTATACATAGCAGACAGGAGGTGTGGCGGGTGGTTTTCTTCCCTCTTTCTATTGTCTCATGCGTTAAGCGCACAGGTAGGTAATGTCCTTGTCACATTCATGTCAAGTTATAGCATCCTTTAAGACATCCAGGGACTAAAACTGCTAAAAATATATAGATCTGTGTTTGTTGTGATAGCGGACAGAGAGGTTCCAGGTGCTCTCTCTGCTGGTTGGATAACCAAATTCAATGCCTAGTACACGATGAGAATATCGGACAAAAAAAAGACACACTTAGAGTGATCATCCGATAATCTATTCATTAGTACACAGCTTATGAAAACCGATCATGATCATTCATTCCAAAAATATCTGAAGGGACAAGAACGAAATATGTTCTCAGACGATAACTGAACAAACGATTTTCCTGTAATTTAGTATAGTATATGTAAGAAAAAAATGTGACCAAGACCACGCAATCGCAGAAACGAAAGAATACTATACATTACATCACTTACGAAGTTATATTATGTCTTACGAGAATATTCCCTACTTTAGTAACCTAGCAGCACTAGGGTCATCAGTTTGAATCCCAACCAGAGCGCTACCTGCCTGGAGATTGCATGTTCTCCTTGTGCCTGCGAGAGTTTTCTTCGGGTAGTCTGGTTTCCTCCTACACGTCAAAGACCTGCTGATGGGTTAATTGGTTCCTGTTTAAATTGACCCTAGTGTATGTATGAATGTGAGGGATCTTGCATTGTAAGCTCCTTGAGGGCAGGGACTGATGTGAATTTACAATATATATGTTTAAAGCACTGAGTAAATTGGCGGCGCTATAGAAGTACCTGTAATATGTTTTCAATATGAGACTAGCAAGCAAAAAGTAATAATTCTTCGGATATTCTCATTGTGTGTACTAGGCTTTAGGCTTTCCAGTAGATATTAGATGGAAGCCTGGATGTATATGTTTTGTTGAAGCTTTGTTTCTCTAAATAAGACCATTTGTATAAATGGTGCCAAACAATTGTTCTGCAGAGCTGGAATGTTTTAGCAATTTTCTTTTGGTTGAGTGTTTTTTGTGTTATTATTTGACATGTCAACCTTGTACTTGATAACATAATTTTGATATCTGGCAACATTGTGGGCATATGTTTTCAATAAATGATATTGGAGAGAATTGTCTTTTCTTATATTAGAGAATATTGATACTCTTTTTTTTGGAATGGTCTTTTGCCATAATGAGTCTTCCCTCGCTTGGAAACAATACCTTTTGTCCAAGTATCCTAAAACTAGCCAAAGACACTAGGTCTTTTTTGAGCCAATTGCTTCCTATAACATGAATGGTCGCATTGAGGGACTCTTCCTGTTTAGTCCTGGATAGGCTGACCATAGACAGTTCATATCTCGGCCAGTTCAGCAGGAAGCAGCCGAGATTCGAACCATGTGTACTAAGATGATCGATCAACTTGGGTGCAACCAGCTTGCCGGATTCAGTTGCGATCATCGCTAGTGGCTGCTGTAGCCACTAACAAAAAATAATCTTCTCCTGTCCCGCTAGGAGTAGACAATTGCCTGGCAGTAGGGATTTCCCTGTCAGCACGGTCTGTTGATGGGGAATTGTGCAAATCTTTCTTGCAACCCGTGGTTGCAGGAAAGAAATTTGCATAGTCTATGGCCTGTAGTCCTTTAAAGAGACTGACCGCTATACTTCCAGATAAGCTGTAGCCTAATGGTGTCTGCAGGTGCCTTGTAGATCTTAGTTTGTCCCCTGATCCAGCCAAAAATACCCAGATTGAGAGACTATCATCTAATGTCACTGAGTACCTAAAAAACTTACTTGCTAAAGACAACACACCTAATTTTTTGTTCTCCAATTTTTGGCATTGGGGGAGGGGGATAAAGCTGATCACAACTACCAAATTCAAGCTTCCATTGTTTTGGCACAAGGCAACAACTGATTGGTCTTTCGACTACAACATGCTTATTGCTGGACACCTATTATTATTTTATTTTTATTTATTTTTTTAACATTTACTCTAGATATTTTTTTTTTTGACCAGCTTGTACAGCTGGAAACAGAGTTGACTTGACATCCATATCCAGTTTCAGCCTACAGAGCTGCACGGTGTAGTTAAACCATGTTAAACCCATGTGTCCTTAGAAACTGATACACCAGATCACAGTCTTGGGGAAAATGAGTTTAGGAAATAGGAAAGCAGAATTCAATAAAAAGTGAGCCGGGTCCCAGTTCTCCCAGGACTTTTATTTTTTCTGTTTAAAGTTTGACACACAACCAGAAACCTGATAACGCACCATAGAACTGTGTAGTGTCATCCGCTCACACTGGAAGACCACCCTTGAGCCATGGCAAAAGATGCCCTGGGATTAGCGGGTCAGCATAAGGGAAAGGCATGTAGACACGATCAGCACAGGGATCTGAAACTAAACACTGGGTCAGACCAGTTCAGCCTTTTGAACATTATCCTGCTGACCGTAAAAATATTATCGGGATGTGCTGCTAGATATAACCCTTTTTATTGCTATGCTAGAAATGCTAACCATAATGGAAATAGTTCTAGGTATCTTCATTTGTTTAGTGTTCATGAATTGCATAGCATTAAAAGAAACCCATCCTGACAGAAAAATAGACACAGCCATTGTATCTTGTAAATGCCAGTTGCCTGGTGGCTGCCATTATAGGACAGCCACCAGGCTGAAGTCCTTACCTGTATGCAGATAAGGACTTTGAGCGTTATTGACTCAGTGTATTTAAGCCATTGGGTTAGAATGACAGTCTGGTAACTAGCATTTTAGGAGGTCAACAGTGGCAGCATAAGTTCCTTTAATGGGTCAGAAAAACTTAAAGGCCAGATTATTAAATCTTAAAACACAGATGCATCGGAATGAGGGGGGGGCCATCTCATGCTAGTCCTTCATTAGTTGTGATGACATCAGAGAGCTCTGACTGGTTGAGCAGCAAAGTGAAGTGGCTTTTGGGGACCATTTGCACAACAATGAGAATGCCTGCAGGTGCAAGGGATAAAGTAATTATTTGTACCTATTTCCTTTCATCCTAGCCAGACACTGGGGTAGGTATTGAGAAGTTCTCGTATAAAACTCCATATCACTCAGGTCTTTGAAATGTTCATTGGTAAGGAGCATCAAGAAAAGCCAACACGTTTTGGGGGGAGGCCCTCCCCTTTCTCAGGGCTAATGTGCAAGAGAGCAGTGAGAAAGGAATCATATAATATCTCACATAAATATTATAGTGATGTACATCCTTAAAATTTATATAACAATCGAGTAAATAAAAGCCATAAAATGCCCTTTTCAATAAAATGGTGGTGAATTTGACAATCAAGGTAAACCCATAAAGTATATAACATTCATGAAATATCCTAAACAAGCATTTATCCTATGCTGTGCAGGGGAATCCACTGCATAGGTTAACTTAAAAGCAGCCTGGAGTGGGACTTTAAAGTACATGTGAACCTAAACACAAACATCTCAGATAAGCTTTTATGTTAATCTAATTTTCATTATATGTAAATCTGCAACTTTCTATAAAATGATACCTGGTGATCCAGCCATGAAGTTCCTTGCTCAAACACTTCTTTTTTTTCCAAGGATGGCAGCACTCTGTTCCTGGTTGTGCTCCTGCATTGCCAACCTGACACAGGCTTCAAAGCGAGTCTACAAGTAGCTGTTTAAACACGCAGTATGCAGGCATGGTCCACAGTTGTCACCATCAGGAAACTGGTCCTGAGACATGCTATGTAGCTATAGCTTTGGGGGGGGGGGGGGCATTTTTTGGGTGTGCAGTATTGGTAAATTTGGCATATGGCTTTCTGGATGTATGAGGGGGGGCTTCTTTTTAATTACTGTGCATTCAAAATCTTTTGTAATAACTTTTTTTTTTTTTTTTTTTGTTCATAGGACCTTAATTATGATGTACAAAAGGATAATGTGGACCAAAGATTCCTTAGCATCTTTCGTAAGGGCAAGAAGAAGACAATTGTTCGAAATATGGGGCAAATGATCCACTATTCCAAGGTCAAGTTCCGCTTCCAACATATTCAGGTGAATATATATAAGTCCATTGTTTACTGCCTTTTCAAATCCATATATTTGTATTTAAAAGACTGTGTATTTAAAAGAGGTGTTTTATCTTGATGCATTAAGATAAAAAAACCTTCCGTGTGCAGCAGCCCCCCTAATACTTACCTGAGGTCCCTCTCTGTCCCTCTCTGTCTAGCGATGTCCACGAGTGTTTCAGCCGTCCAAAATTCTCCCACCTGATTGGCTGAGACACAGCAGCGGCGCCACTGCTGCCAATCAAAGTCAGCTAGCCAATCAGGGGATAGAGGGGGCCGGGTCGGGGGCTCCGTGTCTGAATGGACACAGGGAGCTGTGACTCAGGTTAGGTGCCCCATAGCAAGCTGCTTGCTGTGGGGGCACTGAACAGGAGGGAGGTGCCAGGAGCACAGAAGAGGGACCCGAGAAGAGGAGGAACCGGGCTGCTCTGTGCAAATCTACTGCAACAGAGCAGGTAAGTATAACAGGTTTATTTTTATAGGAAAAAAAACGAAACTTTACAATCACTTTAATAGCTCATTCGAGAGCCCCTCTCTATATGTAAAACTATTTAAACGATTCACTGAATTAGAGGAGACCTTAAAGGATCATTAAAGATAAATTGTTTTTTTTTTTTTTTAAATAACAAACCTGTTATACTTACCTCCACTCTGCAGCTCGTTTTGCAGAGTGGCCCCAAACCTGGACTTCTGGGGTCCCTCGGCAGCTGTCTCGGCTCCCCCCCCCCCCCCCCCGCAAGGACTCAACACGCCGCATCATTGGATGTGATTGACAGCAGCGCAAGCCAATGGCTGCGCTGCTTTCAATCCATCCACTGTAACCAATCAACGGCCAAGCTGAGCGGCAAAGAGGATGTCGGGACTTTCGAGGGGTCAGATAAGTAAAACAGGGTGGCCGGTATTGTCGGATGTTTTTTCATCTTAATGCATAGAATGCATTAAGGTGAAAAAACTTTTACCTTTACAACCCCTTTAACTTATATGATTGTATCTAGTGTCCTCTCAATCTAAAAGCAAGTTGCAAAGACCCCATGCTAATGAATATTCATGTACAAAGCAAGTAGAACTATATGCCTACTAATTATCCAAAAAATATATCCCAGTCCAAATGTATCACTTTTTGGGAATGACATAAGGGCTTAAGCTACAGATTAGGAGATTGTGTATATAAAAATAAACCCTAGGCAAGCATCTGAATTTACATTTGAAATATGTATTTAACTGTTTTAATATATTTCTGTGCAGCCAGTATTCTGACTTGGGCACTACTGCCAGACAGCACATTCAGGTGCTCAATCCCAAGTGCTGCAACAGTAAAGCTTTGCTGAAAATTGGTGAATTTAAAATTCACTGCTTTATCAATATGTCCCTAAGAGACTACTATGCATGGCTCTGAGAGATGGCGTGTGATTTATGTATATATGACTTTATATTGCAGCCTGAGGTGTATTATCGATCTCTTTAATCATAATCTAACGTAATAGGAGGCAATTGCAGATTTTTTTTTTTTTTTACAAGGTCATAAACCTTAGAAATGTGTGGTATTTCCCTCAGGTGGATGTGAGGTGTATTGTTTACATTAATGGAAAAGATAATCCCTCAGGCAGTAGGCAGTTGATTTACATATAATCTCCCTGTTGGATGAAAATCTGCCTTTCTGGACTAGTTTGCTGAATTCCCTCAGAAGACAAAGTGTTAATGGGATCAGCTGTTTGCAGAGGCCGTGTGTTCTATATCACTCATATCTTTATACAAGTTTTTCCCTACTCGTGTGCGTGCGTGCGTGCGCAGCACCCTGCGTTGTTACCTGTGACTCACTTCCGATCACTGACATCGCTGTCTTGAACCTTGATCTCACGTCTGGATGATTCGGCACTGTGCGTGTGTGGATTTAATAAAGCCCATCCCTTTCTTGGTTATATTGATAATGGCCTTCCGTTCCATTATCAGCAAGTTTGGCAGACTTGCTGATAATGTATTGTAAGTTATTGGGCTTCTTTAAAGTGAATGTGTATCAATGTTTTTTTAGGTATAGATATATGCAGTTTTTTCTGAAGCCATTGGATTAGCATAAAGGCCAAGCAGAAACAAGGCAGCAAGGGCAGCTGTCATACCTCTCAGAGCAGGTTTTGGCTGGCCATGGGTGGATTAAAATTCGTCTGGATCTGCAGAGACTGGCCCAATTTCCATCCATCTATGGGCAGGCTGGTTGTACAGCAGGCGATCTCTCGATCGCCTGCTGTACAACCAGCCCGTTGGAAATTTGTCCCATTTATTCGTGCCACGACTATGCTGATGAGTGTATTCTGGTGACGGGGAAGCCTCCTCACTGTCAGAATACAGTAGCTTCGCAGAAGGGATTCCACCATCCTCCTTGAATGGGGGAATAGATTTCATTTTCTTTTGTTCAACCTGCTGGTTGAATGAAAGAAAAAAATCAAGTATGGCCTGCTTACTTTCAGAACAGGCTCCTTGTTAACACATCAAAGCCTGTTCTGGTCCACTAAGGGCTCCTTCACACCAGCCCTGTCCTGCCCAACACAGTCCTAAGACCTAGACAAGGCAGTTTGCCCTGCGTCTTCTTGTTTCAATTTACTTACTGAAAAAAGTAGGATGTGCTGCATTTTTGCACAGCACGTTGGGACGCACTACACCACATCAAACCGCCCCTTCAAAATGCACAAGCTATGTAGAGCAGTGGTCGCCAACTTTTTGGACCTCGAGGACCAGGAAAGCGAATCTCATGGGCCACTAACATGAATTTTACATGCCTTATACACACAATGCTCCGGGCTCTCTGCCCCCCTCCCCCCTGGATCACACTGCTGGCTTATACACGCAGTGCTCCGACTCTCTATCCCCCTCTGCCCCCCCGCACTCTGCATCACACTGCTGCCTTACACAAACTCCCCATTGGATCTCACCTCCTTATCCAGCCATGTGCTTGAGCTCGGTGCTCCCTCCCGCAGTCTGTGGTCAGCCCTGCCATTGGAAAATCCCCTACTTCTTTACCTCCTGCTCTCTGCACTACTACCAGCGTCTCACTCTGAGCTCACAGGAGCCAGAACTACAAAGGAAACTTCGGGTATCGTGCATTGAGAACAACACTGGAAACAACATCAGGCTGTATATATCCGCCACAATGTTGTTTTGCGGCAGAACCCCTGGGGACGTCAAAATTTTCTCGTGGTACTTGGACCATTGGTTCGCGACCGCTGATGTAGAGCATAATGCACTTCCACTGTCGTGAATGGGCCCTTCTTCAGCAGAGTAGTCCATTTCCAAACTGTGCTCTGTAGTGAATGGCAGGAACAACTTATTCTCAGTAAATGTAATCATAGTGGTGGGAGGCTGCAAGCCATACTGCTGGAAACATAATGTATATATCAGTGGCGGACACTCACACTGGGTGCTAATCCATGCACCCGACCCCTAATCTACATACAGGGCGCCGGACACATGGATTTCAATGTTTTGTTTTGTTTTTTGAAGCACATGATTAGAGCCTGAGGAGCACCTAGTTGTGTGACATTAGCGAATTGATATTCGCTAATGTCTTCCTGTTTCTTCTCCCGGCCAATCAGGAAGGGGGGAAGGGGGTCCTGGGACACGATTGGCTGCGAGTCTTCAGTCCTGATTGGCCGGGAGGAAAAGCGAATGCCTGGACTTGGGAGGAGACGCGGGGGTGGGGGGTGGGGGGAGCTGCGACCTGGATGGGGTAAGCCGGGGGGGGGGGGGTGGTGGTCTAACTGCCACTGAAAAAATTGAGCACCAGCCACCTTCTGGTGTATATATAAAAAGTGACCCACCATATTAGTATAATGACTAATGAAAGTTCTGTTACCCTTTAAAAGTCATGGAAAACAGGACCTGCTGAGCCCAGTAACTTTTCAGTGAATTTTTTTCATTTTGATCCCCTAATTTTTCAGATTTTTAAGCTGTTCTGTATCTTGACTATTTCCTTGTTTACATATACAACCATATAAAATGACCTAGGTGAAATAGCATGTCCATTGTACTGTAGATAAGGGGTTTATCCTGTACTAGGGTAACTATGGTCACTTACTGCACTGTATCTATGGGGGAGCAGGAGTAAAGTTTGCATACACTTAAAGAGATGATTGCTGATATTTTTCACCTTTTTGTTTCTGCCAGTAACACCATTCCTGTCCTGGGTGACAGTTTTTGCACATCTTTTTTTGCACTTTCTAATTAAACAAGCCATATAGTGCTATTTTATTCAAGGTTGTGTTATAAAAATCTAGCTCTGTTTTAAAGCACAGTGGTGACTAATTCAATGTGCACAGTAACATAGATTTGGGAAACCTTATAGATTTATTCCTTTCTGCTGTCGGGCTTACAAAGTGGTTCATTGGTTATTTTTAAATATTTATCATTATTAAAACATGTTTTTAAGGATTTTAAGAATAATAATAATGGCATAGTTATATTTTAACTTGAAGTTTCCGTATGTTTTGTTTGCTTTGGAATAACCAGTGCCTCACTGAAACCACTTACCAGTTCAAATATTGTCCCAGGCCTAGGTGGTCCATTGCTATCGAGGTGGCTCCGTATTTAATAACCAGTCTGTCTTGTTCCAGACGTTATTAGTGTGACTATTAACTCTTTTATTTATTTATTTATTTATTTTTCTTTTCCAATTGTTCCAGGATATTAGTGACTGTTACTTGGAATTGTTTGAGTCCCAGCTGTACTTCCAGTCTCGGGGTCCCACCGGTTTGACATATCAGGTATGTTACCCCTTCATAGTAATGAATAGCATTGCCTCATCAACAGGCTTTGGGAATATTTGAACACGGCAGGAACAAAAAGGGATTTCTTGTATTTCCAGACAGACAAATCCTGCTCAAATATCTCTTGACCTTTCACCCCCCAGGGTCACATCCATTACATGAGTTTACACAACACTAATGCTCAGCCTTTATCTGAGCCCTGAGAAACACGCTGACTCTTTTCAGGACCTTGTGAAAACATAAACATATTTTGTGTTGGCTGTTTGTGGTGCCATACAAGTTTTAGATCTTGCATTGTGTCGTCAGGCCTGGCGTTAAGAATTTGGCTGTTTTAGTCACTTGTTTATCATCTAACAATTATTGCACTACTTGAATATCGGTGAGGTTTATGTTTTGATGCCACACACACATAACAGACAAGATTAAAGTCTTTACCACATGGGAAATTTCTGACTTGTGGTACTAGGCAACCAGACAGGGCTGCTGCTATCCAATGACTTTGAATTTTATCTGATTTAGGAACTTCCATTAATTATAAACCACTACAAAATTCTGCTTTTAATGTTAATTACCCTGCAAACATACATCCCAAGTAGCAAATAACACTTTTCTAAAGCCCACAATTGGGTGCTAATGTGCCCCAAAGCTGGTCACTTCTGTTTCAATCTTTTTATTAAGATTTCAAGTAACAACGAAAACATAAAGTAGCAAAATCAAGTACAATAAGGAACTGTCATAGTCAGTATATAGGAAATGGTTACATCAACCTAAATGGTTTAGCCAGTGTCCCATGGAAAGTCCATTAGTAGGTATGAAAAACTGCTCCAAGGTGGTCCACTATGAAGCGTCCCTAAAGGCTTCATGTACACATGGCTTATTATGACCGCTGATTCTTCTGCATTCAGGAGAGGGAGGATGAACCTCCACCTAACCGCAGCAGCTCTTAAAGGATCCTAAAAGCCTATGTGTACATGGACATACAGGCTTTTAATGTGTTGAGTTTAGGAGCTTTGGCAAAAAAAATGGCAAAAGCTCCTAAACTCATGTTTAGGAGCTGTAATGTACATGAAGCCCTATAGTAGTATATGTTCAGCCATGTTCTAAGATGGGGCCAAACGACAAATGGGCCTTGAATCAGGACCGGCGGATGGGGTCGAGCAGGATTACACCTGCCGCAAAGCTGGTCATTTCATCCAAAATGTATTCCCCAATACTTCCTGCAAATGGAAGTATCACATCTTTTACTTCCACAGAAAATAAATATCTAGTTTCAGATTTTCCAGTGTGCTGGAGGTTCAGCATTGGTCAGAATACATGTGTTTTTGTTTTGTGTTTTTTTTTTTTTTTTTTTTTTTTTTTTTTTTTTTACATGACTGCACTTTGCATTACTTAAAAAGGATAATGTATTGACTCTCTAATGTCTAAAAAGTAAAGCTGGCCATACTCAGATCCACATTCAGGACAGTTCAGCAGGGACTAGCCAAACTTCACTTAGTATGTGGCTGTCTCCATTTGACAGAAGTCATTTGTTTGATAGACTTCTGTTGGAGGAAAATGTTGGAACATTTTTCTCTATCAACCCACTGGCTAAGTGAAAAAAATAAAGTAAGAGTGTATTGCCAGCTTTAGGGAGAATATCGCTAATGCCAACAGCAACCAGTCAACTACGTGTTTTATAACTGGATAAATTGCAGGTGAAAATTTGCTATACAGGTATTTGTGTAGATTGTGATTGGTTTGACATTTATGGAAAGAAACATACTTTAATACAATACCTGCATGTTCTCTAGCGTTTTAACCATAAAGCAATGTGGTTTTCTGTCTCTGTACTTAAGACTGATTTGATATTCCCACAGCACCCCTAGTATTATGGTTGGAGGGATAACACCGGCCAACACACATTTTGGTGCCTGGAATGTTAAACCTGTTCCCAGGTATATTTGATCCGCTGATTCCAAAAATGGCACCAATTTTTCCCTATCAGCGCTAGTTTTTGAGAAACAGCATGAATGCCATATGCCACTCTTCACTCTGGTTGCCCGTCAGAAATCAGGATATTTTAATGTAGTGTTTAAATTTAATCTCCTTGCAGCACAAAAGAAATACATAGTTGCCATAACCTCTACAGTGTTCGATCTGCAAAAAATAAAATGATATGCTGTAGGTGGCAATATATACTCGAGTATAAGCCATCCCGAATATACGCCAAGGCACCTAATTTACCACAAAAAAACTGGGAAAACTTATTGACTCGAGTATAAGCCGAGGGTGAGAAATGCAGCAGCTACTGTAAAAGGAAAAGAGGGTCAACAATGCCCATCTGCAGCTGCATGCCTCCCTGTGTCCATTGCAACCCTTCCCTGTGTCCATTGCAACCCTTCCCTGTGTCCATTGCAACCCTTCCCTGTGTCCATTGCAACCCTTCCCTGTGTCCATTGCAACCCTTCCCTGTGTCCATTGCAACCCTTCCCTGTGTCCATTGCAACCCTTCCCTGTGTCCATTGCAGCCCTTCCCTGTGTCCATTGCAGCCCTTCCCTGTGTCCATTGCAGCCCTTCCCTGTGTCCATTGCAGCCCTTCCCTGTGTCCATTGCAGCCCTTCCCTGTGTCCATTGCAGCCCTTCCCTGTGTCCATTGCAACCCTTCCCTGTGTCCATTGCAACCCTTCCCTGTGTCCATTGCAGCCCTTCCCTGTGTCCATTGCAGCCCTTCCCTGTGTCCATTGCAGCCCTTCCCTGTGTCCATTGCAGCCCTTCCCTGTGTCCATTGCAACCCTTCCCTGTGTCCATTGCAACCCTTCCCTGTGTCCATTGCAACCCTTCCCTGTGTCCATTGCAGCCCTTCCCTGTGTCCATTGCAGCCCTTCCCTGTGTCCATTGCAGCCCTTCCCTGTGTCCATTGCAGCCCTTCCCTGTGTCCATTGCAGCCCTTCCCTGTGTCCATTGCAGCCTCAGTGTGCCGATCTGCCTACCTGATCAGCCCGTGTCATGCAGTCAGATGGCGGCCATTCCAGTGTACAAAAGCTGCGGCGCCTCCTCGTTTTCGTCCGTGATAGGCTGAACACTCAGTTTCCCAGCAGTCATTGTTCAGTGTTCCGCCTATCACGGACATCCTCTCATCCTTGTCCGTGGAATGAGGATGAGAGGACGTCCGTGATAGGCGGAACACTGACTCACTTCTGGGAAACAGAGTGTTCCCCTATCACGGACGAGGAGGAGCATTACGGCTGCCGTCTGAGCATTACACACGGGCTGATCAGGTAGGCAGATGGCAGTGACTCGAGTATAAGCCGTGGGGGCACTTTCAGCACAAAAAAATGTGCTGAAAAACTTGGCTTATACTCGAGTATATACACACACGCCTCCTATATGATCATAACTATAATACAGTTAATAACTTACACTTTAGAATCAAATGTTTCAGATGTAAAAGTACAGTTGGAAGTCTATAAACACTCGCTAGATCTGCTAAATTATACGCAAAAACACAAACTGGGTAGCAAAACAACAAGTTGATCAACAAGATCTTTTCAAAGACTGACTAAACAATTAAATAAATTCAACAAGAAACTAGAGCTGATGCAGTTTAGCCAATGCAATTTTCTGAATCGGCTCCCCAAATAACCCAAGGAACACTCACTGTTCCTTTCCTAATGTGACAAGACATAATTGCCCTTCTACATCAGAACAATAGGTCTATAAAA
The DNA here is from genome assembly GCF_042186555.1 of Aquarana catesbeiana. Lineage (NCBI taxonomy): Eukaryota > Metazoa > Chordata > Amphibia > Anura > Ranidae > Aquarana > Aquarana catesbeiana. Next base: position 183,215,628 of record NC_133333.1, read on the forward strand.
CCCTGCCCTGTTGTATTGTCCATAACATAGATGGGTGTCGTTCTGCTTCCTAGCAGCAGGACAAGGCACAGCTGCCTATAGGAGTTTTTTTTTTTTTTTTTTTTTTTACTAGGGGGACGGAAATGGCCTACAGTGATTAAACCGGCACAATATTTTTAAAGCTGCATAGGGCTCTTGAATACGCTGGGGCTCTTGACTGCAATGCTATATTTTATTAAAAACTTAAACTAACCCTAATGGCTTGTGCAGCTTGCAGAGTTATTGAAATCTTATAGTTAAAGGTGAACTTCAGGAGGCTACAAAATTACTAGTTATTACAGATATGTATTCATAAAAAAAGCTAGGATAAGTATCTTGATTTTGTCTTGATATCAGCATCCTTAGAACTAAGCCATCAATAGATAGTTCAATTCTCGGCTGATTCAACAGGGAACAGCGAGATTTGATCCATGTATGAGCAGGCTGATTGTAGCCAAGTTGTTCCATTGATCGACTTGGGTACAACAAGCATGTTGGATTCCTAGCATGCGATTTATTGACAGCGGCTATAGCTGCTAGCAGTAATCGCTGTGTTCTCCGGGCAGGGATGCAACACCCTCACCTAACCCCCCCCCCCCCCCCCGCGTCTCACTGCCAGGGGAACACAATAGCCCCACAGGACTGTGCTGATGGGGGGAATCAAGCACTTTGGTTGCAGAAAAAAAATCGCATCGTCTATGGCTTGCCTTATTTGCTGTACAAAGAACATGCTGCCAAGAGTAGACAGCAGAGGGATGACTTTGTGAGTTTTCTGCTTTTAATTCATTCTCCAATCAGCAGGTTAGGGGTGTGTTCTTGTTGTGGTCTTTTGTTGTGCTCTGGTGAAGGTTGAGGGTTTTTCTGCACTGTCTGTATCCTAAAGCTGTGTGCAGTGAACCATAAATCAATTTTTTTTTTTTTTTTTTTTTTTAAGCTCATCAAGGACTTTTCCATATTAAACTACCCTTGATTAAAAACCTGTTACCATCAGGCCTCATTAATGCTTTATTTTTGGTAGTTTAATATCTGGAAGTGGTCTAAACCCCTCTACATATCTATTGGGCTTTGCTTGCATGCACATTTGGTGGCACACATCACTTGTCAGCGTCTCAGCGTCTCTGTTTTCAGCGTTCAGAACACATTCATGATCTAGGCTGTACACAAGTCACTGACTTAAATTCTTTGCATTGTTCTTCACTCAGATACTTGTTCTCCCATTTCACTTCCTCCATATTGACACTCTGAGTGCTTTAATAAGCAACCTGCACTTATGTGTGATTATTTGGGGCATCAGATTTCACTGTTCATTGGTTTAGTGTAGTTAGAACAAAGGAAAGTGATTGCTGTTCACTTGTTTTGGGCGTTTCATGTGGCTTGTCTTTAGTAAATACACCCTCCTGGCAGTTCTATATCGAATGGATTTTGAATCCTGGCCTGATGTGGTGATTCACTCTTGTCATTGGTTATTTTTCAGGGTCTGGTGCCACTGAAGGAGCTGAGCGTTTATAAATTAGAGCGCTCTAAGGTTCCACCCAAGCCGGACGAAGAGCATGCTTTCCGAATCACAGGTAAAAATACAAAAGGCCAAGCCATTGCTTTTTGTGGTCCATTGCTTTAATACAATATGACTTCCTACAAATGATTGTCTTTGCTGACTTGTACATCTACCTGCCAATACAATTGGTACATATTCTAGAATTCGTTGTATTGCTTTTCTTTAAACTACGTTATATTTTCACATTCCCTTCTTGTACTGTGTCCCTTTCACTATGATAACAGTGGCTTAGTGGTTAGCTGGTTAACATGCTTGGCTTGCAACACTCAGTTCCTATGTTTAGTGCCATCCAGGGACAGTATCAGCATAGAATTAGTACGGTATGTTGGCTTTCATTGACATGAACACAGCTCCAGGGTTTTGAGCAGCAAAAACAAGTTGGAAAGTAAAATGCGTCCCCCAACCCTTGACCTTCTCCTCATTCAAGCTCTAAAAGTTAACATAACCCCAGAATACACCCTTAACACTTGTGGTATCTGCAACAATAAACCCCTAAAGGGTGAAAGTGTTGGTGGTGGTGGGGAAGGGGGGTTGGGGCATTATTGTGAAACCACCGTTGCATATGTAAGGCCTTGGTTCACTTATAACATGCAGATTTGTCAAAAAATTTTCAGACCTGTAGAAATTGCATGTATTTCTTTCTATTTTTTATTTCTGTTTTTTGTGTGTTTAGGTCCCTTGCTCAATCCTCTAATTGTCTATTGTGCAACCCAACAAGAGCTGCAGAAATGGCTCTACCACTTAGAAAAACAGATCCAACTCAATGGAGGAAACCTGGACTCGTTGCCTGTTGCAGAGGTATGTCTGAGACCAAAAAGTAGCATTTTATGTGCACGTCCATATTCGGGATAATGCAATTCTTGGCTTGAGCCTGGTACACAGGCAGAGGTATCAGATTCATAGCTCAACTAAGTTTCTTGGAACTGCTTGATGATTATTTGGACATCTGTAGGCTATACTTGCTGGATCATTTTTTGTTTTCATACACAGATTTTTTTTTTTTTTCAGTAATTTCTAATCTGACGCTAAAGGCTGTATTTACTAAAGGCAAATAGACTGTGCACTCTGCAAGTGCATTGGCTCCAGAGCTTGGTAATTGAAGGGGGGAGCTCTGTTACCTTACATCGTCCAATCATGTGCAATCAAAAATACTTTTTTTTTTTAATTTTCCTTGTATGTGATTGGGTATTTATAGCAAAGTGAAGCCCCATCTTATTTACTAAGCTCTGGAGAAACTACACATGAAAAGTGCACAGTCTATATGCTTTTAATAAATCCACCCCTATAGCTGTTATTGTATCTTCAACATGATTGAAATCCTGATGTATCATCATGATCCTATTTGTTGCTTTGGTAATATAGTGTTTATCTTGGTAATATTAGTAATTAACATGTCTGAAGTTTAGGTATGGTGTTGAGGATTAGGATCTAGCTAAGGGTTACAGTTACGAGTTATGCTCAGGTTTAGGGTTGAGTTTAAGGTATTCAGCCAATGTTTTTGATGAAGGAGGCAAAGATTAGAATCGCTGTTATGGTTTTAAGGTTGGCAGTAGAAGGAAAGTGTGGAGTACTGGAACTCTTTTCAGTAGGTGTTCTCTTTCAGGTCTCGAGCAGGGTAGAAGAAGCGATGTCCTTCGGCATCTCTCCAAGGGCTGATGTTTGAAAGTGTTTCATTGCTGAAGTAGGGACTGGGTGTTCCAGAATGAAAGCAGCAAAAGCAGAACATATACAATCTAGATTCAGTTTTATTCACACTATTGTGTCATAAAGATCCAGCATCTTTCAAGGTTTCAACAGGTACCCCTTCATCATTCAGCCTCAGCAACATCTGGAGTGGTCATCAGGCTAATTACTCCTCAGGATCATCAGTCAAGCCGCGATGACGGGGGCCCTTAGAACACCCGAAACATGCTGGCTTTTTATGACATAAGAGTCTACAAAATATTGAATTGGGCCTTTATACCTTCTGCTTTTAACATTGTGTGAGTTTTCTTAGAGATGTCCCCTCACTACTTCTTGTCTCAGTGGAAATGTGAAAGGGAACAAGAAGTGAAATAAAACTTCCAATGGGGACACAGAAGGCAATAAAAGCTTATGAAAGTTCTAGTTCGACATAACCTTAAGCGTTCGGTGTTCTGTTGAAGGCATTGTGTTGAGGATGAGGGTTAGTGACTAATTTTTTTGGGCCTGATAAATAGATTTTTGAATGTGAAAATGTTCAACACGTGATAAGTGATTTGTATCAAAATTAGCATAGTGCCACTTAAAGCCTCTTAAAGACAATTACTTTAGCAGTCTTTGCTCTGTATTGCTGCGGTTGTTGTTTACCAAGGAGGACTAATGGCTTACGGCAGGAAAAGGGAGTCTTGCATAGAGGAAAGTCTATCCTGTAGCCAACACATTTTTTTCACAGTTGAAGACAGCCGATTCCACCTGTTCACTGTAGCAGTGCAGCTGTGATCAGTACAGAGGGGGTCACACACTCTCCAGCTGTCACTTTGCACAGGGCCTGTTTAATAGTTATTTAATGAGCACACTTTTCAGTTCCTGTTATGGATTGGCTGCTGTTAGATGTGTACAGTCTACTCTTACTTTTTTCTTTCTTTTTTAAAACTGACCCTCTTGCATAGAATGTCAGTAGGTAATATTGTGCAACACAAAAAACTTGACATGTTATGACACTTTTTTGAACCAGTACATAATGTGCATCCAATGTACCCATATGTAGGGATGTTTATAACATGGCACATTGTCCTAGGAACACATGAATGATGCAAGCTGTTATACAGGTTCCACCTTTTTTTTTTTCTCTCCAAAATCAAAAATATGCGATTTTGCAGAAGTTGAAAATATATGTTTGATAGTCTCCGGTCCGAAAGGAAAAGGCTGCATGTCTCATTAAACCATTACTCAGAGAAATATGGGGGCCTCATTTTGCGAATGCTGCATTCCTTACTGTTCTGCTAATCAGCTAATCTTCGGCTTCAATTCTGAGTCACTGACCTGGAACCAGTTTGCATAGGAACTTTGACAACATCAAAAGACTTTGACTGCTTATCACATCTAAGTTAGTGACTCAAGGGGCTCAATTCGCAAAGCTAAAACACTAGGATAAGAAGCTTTATTTACAAAAAAAAAAGTGACTGTTATTTTCAGCTGTGCCAAGTGAGACCTGAAAATTAAGACTGGCCACAGAAGAAGCAAATTTCTTTCCTGCAAGACAATGTTGACAGGGGAATCCCTCCCGTGGAGCCATTGTGTTCTCTGGATGGAGGAGGCCGTCCCTGCCAGGAAAACACTGTGATCATTGCTAGAGGCTAGGATAGCCGCTAACAATAATTGCATCTAAAATCCAGCAGGCTGGTTGTACCGAAGTTGATCGATCAAACAACTTTGGTACATTCAGAATGCCCATACATAGTTTGAATCTCACCTAGTTCCTGCTGAACTGGCTGAGGTTCGAACAGTCTATGGCCGGCTTAACAGTCACATGGCTAAGTGTTGAAGCAAGAGGGCCAGCATGACAAGCAGGTAAAATAGCATGTGCAGAATGAGACTTAAAGTGGTTGTAAAGGCACAAGGTTTTTTTACCTTCATACATTCTACGCATAAAGGTGAAAAACATTTTGTGTGCAGAAGCCCCCCTAATACCCACCTGAGCCCCCTCTTGATCCAACGGTCAACAAGAGCCTTGGTTCTACGGGGGCTTGCACTTCTGATTGGCTCAATAGCTGCGATTGTGCTGGCAAAAGCCAATCAGGAGACAGAGGGGGCAGGCGGAGCCATGGCTTCGTGTGTGAATAGACACACAGCGGTGGCTTGGGAGCACGTCTGGGTGCCCCCACAGGAAGCAGCTTCCTGTGGGGGCACCCAAGCAGACACGCTCCCAAGCCACCGCTGTGGCACCTGGCAGGAGGGAGGGGCTCGGAAGCGCGGACAGCGGACCAGAGAAGAGGAGGATCCAGGCTGCTCTGTGCAAAACCGCTGCACAGAGCAGGTAAGTAGATCATGTTTGTTTTTTTAGGAAAAAAACAAAACACAATTTTCATAATGCTTTTAGCGGCAGCAGTGTGGAAAACTTATTTTGATCTGAACTAAGCTTATAACTCCTCCAAGTTGTCCCTGTGCCCTACGCCCTCAAATTTGCTGCAGTGCTTAAAAATCAATGCAAATGTATTTTGTTGCTGTCCCTGTGTACAATATTGTGCAGTATGGACAACTAAAAAAAGTGTACTTCACCTTTATACAGTATATCCTATACAATTTTAGTTTTATTACTGTTTTATATATATAAATGTATATTTTAAAAATCCAATTATTGATTTCAATTGAATTGCATAAAGAACGGTTTTCATTGACCAGAAAAGAACAAACAGAAAAGCAAAGGACAGAGATTTCAAGGACAAATGTTTTACAACTAGGGTTTGTCCCTTGGAATCTGTAATTAGGGTGTTGTGTATGTATTTCATTGGCTCAGCTCTATTTCATGCAGGTGCCTTGGCTAGCTGTCAGCCATGCTAGTGTTTTGGCTGGATAGGTGTTACTAGCTCAGCTGTTATAGAGGCCTCTGGAGTACATGGTCCCGGATCAGCACTTTTTTTGTGAGTGAGTTTAGCTAAAGTGGAACTAAACTCATCAATTTAACAGTTTCCCAAAACAGTCACAGTTGTTTGTGCTTGCAACTGAACGGTCAAGCCATTAAAAATGGCTGGTGTCCTAACCAATCATATGTGTAGCACCATGGTAACTGCACATCAAACAGAGGCTAGGATTGCAGCCTCCTTGGCTGTAAGGATAGAAGGGTTTAGTTCTGCTTTATGTTAGAACACTGAAATCTGATGGAAGATCTGCTGGATGCTGCACTCTAATTTTGAATAGATTGATATTATATTGGTATACAGGATTTATACAACGCCAACAGTTTACACTTAACAACATAACATAAGGGCAGACTGTACAATTTCAATTTAATACAGTAGGCATCACATATGAACATTAATTTGATGATCAAATCCCTTTTTTTTACCTTGCCAATTAGTCGGTTCAGACTGTCATATTGGACAGATTTTGGCAATTGCTTCAAAATCTGAGCTGCCGGTCTGGTTGGAAAGTTTGCGTTAATCAAACATATGGCGTAATTTACACGTGTGGCTGGTCAGCCAACAAGTATTGTGTACTTAGCCTCTTAAATGCTTTAGAGATTAGCATACAGGCTTATTAAAGCAGGCCATAGATTATGCAATTTTCTTTTCTGCAATCACGGATTGATGGGGAAATCCCTCCTGTGGAGCTTTCTGTTGGGAGAGCACAGTGATTACTGCTATCGACTATAGCCACTGGCAATAATTGCATGCTAAAATTTGACATGGTGGTTGTACCCAAGTCAATTGATGGATTGACTTGGGTACAATCAGCCTGCCCATACATGGATCGAATCATGGCATGTCCCTGCTGAGATTGGATCCATCAATGGCTGGCTTTAATAAAGCAAAATGAATGGTAATGGTTCTATACAGCAGGTCATCCATAGTTGTTACAATTTCTGGAACAATTGATGTGACACTTCTCTGCCATAGGAAAAATGAAAATGCTGCGACTTTGTGTGCATTGGCTCCTGCCCGGAGTGATGTTCCACGGGACAGTTTGAAAATCGAGGACTGTCTGACACGGCAACCTGCTTCGATCCATCAGAAACAATTGAACTTAGTTTGTAACTGACTGGTCGCTATGGGTTATTGGGATTTGCACATTGCTCTTTTGTTTTATAAAGCATGCTCATACAAGTGATAAGTAGTTCATGATTGATGGACATGAAGACCTTGTGCAGTGCCTTAAAAACTACATTTCCAGATCATAAAACCCGGCTCTGATCCTGCGTCCTCTTTCACCTTCCACGCTCTTTTCTCTCTTTGCACCTGTGGCTCCTGAAACTCGAGATTTAGCTGCTATGGGAACAGACAGTCCTGGACAGCAGCAACAGCTGCTGAGGGTGGAGAGGCTTGCCTGGCCTGCTAAGGGAATACCCTGGGTGTTAACACAGCTGCAAGCAGATTGGGTCACGCAGAATGGCTCGCTCCCCCCCCCCCCCCCCAGCTCATTATTTCTGGCTGAAGTTATCACCCCACCCAAAAAAAACAAGAAAACAAAGAAGTACTATGGTGCAGGACTTTACAACACTATAACTGGACAATAGACGCAGACACCAGTGTTTATATATACGCTAAAGCATAAATGTGATCAATCTTGTACACATTTTATAGTGCACCCCTTTTTGTCCACTCATATGCAGAGAAAAAAACTCCCATCACAATGACTTTATTCAGTCTAAAGGCTCGTACACACTATAAGAAAATCAGGCGAACATTTTTGTCCAAAGAATTTAGTGTGTTGTACGCAACTTTCGACAGCCGATTCCGAATTTTCGTATGAAACTTCTTGAGGGGACAAACTCCAAAAATTTTCTTGTACGGGAACAGTAGGAACGATTTTCGTTTTTGATGTGTACCGTTTTCTTGTACAAAAAGTCAGAAAAGAAAGACTGCGCATGGTCAGAAACAATAAACGACAAAAAAAAAAAAAAAACCTTTGCCGTACGAGGAATTTTCGTATGAATTTTTTTTTTTATTCATCAGTTCCGATGTTGCTATGAAACATTGAAAAAAATCGGACCAACGGTCGCCCAATTTTCTTATAGCGTGTACCCCACCTAACGCTGACAAAATATTAGTAGATTTTCGAATGAATAGTTGTATGAAAAATTCACATCTGTACATTTTATGACGTGACAAATGTAGTTCAAAAGTACTTAAAAAAAAAAAAAAAAGTTTGCTTTAACATTGAGTTTTTGGGTGAACTTTTCTGAAGCCACCCTGCTCCTTAGAATTGTTTTGTCACTGCGGTCAAAAACGTCACTAAAGATTAGAAAATCGAGTAAATGTTCTCAAAATTAGAATTTTCAAAAAAATTCTACTAGTGTACGGCCAGCAGCAGAGAAAATGGTTTGTCTTTTGTACACAGATTAGTTTGATATGTCGTATGTAGTATTGAAAGTATTTGTTATGTCTGTTCAGTAAGTGAAAAAAAAATACCTGCTGATCCTGCCAGTAAACTTCTTATTGGTTAATAAAAGTATAGCGCCCCCCCCCCCCCCCCCCCCCCCCCCCCCATGCTATGGAGACGAGAAGAGAGGCAAGGGATCTGTAGTCTTTGCAGACTTCCTGTTGTAGGGTGATAACTTTACTCCTCTATAGATGCAGTACTGTGAATGCGTATCATCACCATAGGGAAAGGAAGTGTGTTGCTGGCAGGATCACAATTTAGAAAAAAAAGAAAATGAATGCAGCCACCACATCCAAGGGATGGTAAGCTGCATTATATTCTATTTTTGTTCTTTTGATTTAGATACTCGGTTTTGTGAACTTTCTGAGCAGCCTTGTATCTAAGTTTTACCATGGTTTGTTATTTAGATCATTAGATGATTAGTGGTTTGTCATAATGATAATGAAAGCGTCAAATTGTTTCCATTAGAATTATACAGGAATTATTGTGATTCAATTCTGAATGACCATCTGATACATGCTGGTGGCAGCGCCTCTTCTACTGCTTGTAGTAATGTGAATGATTTTTTAGTTGGTCATAAATCCAGTGTAAATCTCCATTAAGCCAGCCATACACCAGTAGAGCTTTGTTTTGAACATTCATATGGAAATTCTGAAAAAGCCAGTAAAGTTTTGTCAGGACCTAATACTTGACTGGATTCCCAAATGCATTAAACCAATTTCTTTTTTCTGCTTAGACTATTCTCATTATGATATGTATTTTGTTAATTCGAGAAAAAACAATTCCATCCAGCTCCTTCAAATTTACTTGTCATTATGGTTGAAAACATTTGACGGTTTGACCCCACTAACCATTTGAAAATTTAACAAATGTTTCCAAAAAAAATTTCTTACAAAACATTATACAAGTGAATGGCCAGCTTTAGTGTAAGAGAGACAAAAAAAAGTTTTTGTGTTTTTTTTTTTTTCTTTTTTCTTTTGTCCCCCCCCAATCCAATTGAATATAATATGCCGGGGCGGCACAGTGGTGTAGTGGGTAGCACTCTCCCTTAGCAGTAAAAAGGGTCACTGGTTTCAATCCCAACCACAAAACTACCTGCCTGGAGTTTGCATGTTCTCTTTGTTTCCTCCGGGTACTCCGGTTTCCTCCCACACTCCAAAGTCATGCTGGTAGGTTAATTGGCTTCTGTCTAAATTGGCCTTGTATATGAATGTGAGTTAGGGACATTAGATTGTAAGCTCCTTGAGGGTAGGGACTGATGTGAATGTACAATGTATATGTAAAGCGCTGCGTAAATTGATGGCGCAATGTAAGTACCTTTAAATAATAATATGCCTACATTTAAGGATGTATGGTTTGTTGGCATCTGCTTACCTAGTACATCCTTTTGGCTACCTGCAAAGGTTTTAAAGTAAACGCATGTTCATATGAAGTTATAGACCCTTGTGTAATCGGCTTTAGTCAAATTCCAAGTCAAAGGTTGATAACCTCCCTTTTTGTTTCCTCCAATTAAGCAGTGTAGCTAGGTCACCTCCCACCCCCAAGTCTGTAATTGGACAGAGTAGGAGCAGCAGCAGATTGATGAGCTCATCACTCTTCTCTTAGTGTATTTCATGGCGTCACATTTCTAAAAATATAAAAATATCTACCTGGTGTTCATCTTCAAGTGGCAATGTTGGGGTGGGCTTTAATTCATATTCTTGTCATCTCTTCTTGTTTATTGCCCTTCATGTGTAGTCAGATGATGATGTGTTTTTTTTTTTTTAACCAGGTAAACAATGGTAATATGTGGGAGAAGTCTGAGCTCAGGAGGTCTGTACAGAACCAGCCAGTGCTTGACTGGGAAGGAACACGGAGGGAATCCCTTGGTGCCATCACCTGCATCTCCAAAGTGAAGCTTCAGACACTTCCGTTCCAGGTTTGTGCTGCTGTCCTTTAGCAGACCAGTTTTCTATTTTGCTCTTGTTCTGTAACTGCATAAGTAGTACCAATACAAAATGCACTTCTACATTGTGCTCTTTTACCCTAACCTAAATGAACCCACCCTCCCTCCACAAATGCCTACTTACCTGGAATCAACGCCCGCAGCCTCTAGTGTTTGCATACATCCTGGCTGCGGCTGCACATTACTTGCCAGGGGCCATCTCCTTACAGTCTCTCCATCTCTGGCCTCAGGACACAGTACTATAGAAGTCTGGGGACAGTGAGACTTGTGACGCCAGTTGCAAACAAGCTACAATATTACTAGTAAACCTTGGCGCCCGCCCAAATATCAACAACCATAAAAAAATGAGTATGTGAAGCTGCTTCTTTAAGTGGATTAACCACCTCTGAACTGGAGAAAAGTAAGGCGCTAACACACATCTGCAATTTGCATATAAGCAATAAGTGAATACCAATCCAATAATCTTGAGAATTCAAAATAGAAAAACAAATAACAAAAAAAAAAAAAAATGTCAAAAACTACACAGTCCGTGAGCTCAGTTTTTTGTTATTTGTTTTACTATTTTGAATTCTCACGATTATTGGATTGGTATTCACTTATTGCTTATATGCAAATTGCAGATGTGTGTTATTGCCTTACTTTTCACTTTTTTCCAAGCTATTTAGGCAGCATTTGAGGTTTTTAGATTGTCACAGGCTGCTCCCCAATGTTCTGAAGTATGTTTGTTTTTTTTGTGTTTTTTTTTCTGAAATAAAGGTTCAGTAACATCCCACATGGTGTTGATTGCTGCCTAGTGTAGAAATGTTCTTGCAGTGATGACCGGTCCGTTTTTGCTGAACTTTTGGCACTGCAGAGGTTAATTTCCTCGACTTTAACAATGCTGAACAGTGAAAAAACCCAGATGTCCTCCAGCCCCTCTCTGTTCTCTTCACATTCATGAAAGTTCTGGTATTTTTTTCACAGAATGCAACACATTCTGTGAATGGAGGAGGGTACCCTGTCTTTCTTCCACCCTACCCCCATTCACAGATGGTGTTACGTTCTATGAAAAAAATACAATTATTTTTCTTATGTCATTGTTTTGCAATTTCACCCCCGTCGGAGAAGTCGACTCCTGCAGCACAGTAAGTTCAGCGATGTAAAGAGAACCTGTCATCACCGCAGGGAACATTTCTTCACTAAGGAGCAATCAACAGGACATGGGGTACACTTCATTAAAGACATGTAATGTTACTGGACCTATATCCCAGATTTGTTTTCAACTAAAATTCAGTTTTAGGATGTCCCTGTCCAAACTATTCATTTAACTGATGAGTCACAAGAGATGCTTAATAAAGCAAATCTATACTAAGGGAACCAAGTATGCTGCCATTGTTGACCACCTTCTGAAAATGCGAATTCCCTGACTGTCTCCTATTCTTTTTATGCCACTGACCCAGAATAAGCAATCGGCCAGAAAAGCTATAGCCCTTAAAATGGTTCTGAAGGCTGAAGGTTTTTTAAGCTTCCCCTGCACCCTCCCTCTAATACTTACCGCGATCCTTCAATGTGCACAAGAGCAGCTGCTCTCCTGTGTGTCTGCCTCCTCATTGGCTGAGAGACAGCAGCAGGGGCCATTGGCTCCTATTGCTGTCAAGCACAGCAGTGAGGAGGGGGCGGAGCCGAGCCCTGTTCTGTGTCTTATTGACCAGAGCGTGGCTTGGGAGTGAGTGTGCACAAGTGCCCCCATAGCAAACCGCTTGCTGTGGGGGCACTCAGAGAAGAGGAGATGCCAGGAGTGCTGAGGAAGAGGATCAGGGCTGATCTGTGCAAAACCATTGCACGAAGCAGTTAAGTATGACATGCATGTTTTGTTAAAAAAAAAAAAAAAAAAAAAAAAAAAAAAGATTTACCTTTTTAATATTACTTTAATCTGCGTATTTGTTCTGGGTCAGTGACTCAGGAAATACTGAAGCCTTTAGATCAGCTTGACTGCCAGACAAAAATCATTTTTCAAATAATGTCAGAAATGACATCTTGCGTATTTCTCTGTGTATGCTTCCTTTTTAAGATTCCAGATGATTCTTACATAAAAAGAACTTTTCAGAAAGTTTTTTTTTTTTTCATGATGTCTGATGTTGGTAGCTGAGTCATACATTCTGGTCATATCTTGAAGGAAATGTCCTTTGGACTGATCTTCTTTTTCTATAATACAAGGATGAAATGTGATTAAAATGTGCTGTTTGCAAGACTCACCCATGACATACTGTAATTAGAAAGTAAAACATTTCTTGGAATCCGTTTTGTGATTAGAAAGGAATGTAATGGCAGGGACACTGCTCTGTTAATTTGCATGTGTCACAATGATATTTAAGCCTCTTATAATCTTGCTGTACTTGTATCTTCACATTCATTTCTGTGTCCATAAATTTTAAGTAGAACACGTCAAGAATGGGGTATTTGTGAGAATCTGACTTCCCATTCCTAAAGTGTATGTATAGAATAGAGTATGGAAGGCTTGGACCTTCTTCCAAACCGTTACTGTGTCCCCGCTAGGAAGATTCCGCCCTCTATTTGTCCTGTGATCATTGTCACAGAGACCGAAAGGTGAAATCCTAAATCTAGGACTTGTCAGGACTCGAAGATGCAAGGAGAAATCTTCCAGGGACAAATTTTCGTATGATGACTAAGATGAAAATTTCCTTCACTTTATGAAGGTTTCCTTTCACTTCCTGTTGCATCTTCAAGAATAAAAATAAAGGTAAATCTCTCCAGAAGGACACAGACCACAAGAAAATAACCTGATAGGGGTTTAACTATTTGCTATTGCCAAAACTAATAAAAATAAAAAAGCTTTAGCTATACATACAAAGAGACGTATGGGTTTTATTTTTTTATTTTTTTTAGAATCATACTTGCCTAGGTGGATGCCGCATTGGTCCCCCCAGTGCCTCTAACACTGAGAACCGAGCGATCCAACACTGCTATTCACTCAGTTCTCACAGCTCTTTGAGCAGAGAGCTGCTGACTGTCAGTCACCGGCTCTCTGCACTGCCCCCCCAGTGCTCACTGGAGTGCTGGGCTGTGGAGGGAGCGGCTGGCTCAGTCTCTCAGCAGCTCGCTGAGCCAAGTGCCAGTCCAGACATGTGGGCGGATCCTGATTCCATTGTGGTTATCTTGCCTGAGCCTGGACCGGTATTGTGATGTCAGCGAAAGCAGACTTCAGCCCGCTGTCTGCTGAAAACAGGTCACCGGAGTGCAAAACCAACTGCACTCCTGTGAACCACAGGAGAAGTGCAGCCAAACGAGTTTTGGCTGTACTTCTCCCTTAAGTTGTTATATAAGCGCAACCTTGCCTCCCAGGGATAGCTCTCCTGCCTTGGCTTGTCTTTCTGGACATCTGGAGGAATCTCACTTGAATATATTTCTTACCAGCACCACTAATTCACAAATTTAATATGTGATTAATGCTTTTTCAGTTGCAACATAATGAGTTTTTAACTTTGTTAATTCTTACAGGAGCTGAATGAGAGGCTGTTGGTCCTATACCCTTCCACTCTTGTGATACTTTCAGAAGAGGGAAAAAACCTTTGCTTTAGGGTAAGCATGTTTGTGTTTATTACTAAACATTTGTGTTCTTTATTTTCAGGTAAACTGCGGTATGGAGGTGCCCTACGTTTCCTCAGATCTGCTGTTTTATTCATGATCCTAAGCAGAATAAAATCCTAATATGTAATACCTTGGTTCTCATATAGATTGTTACGTTGCAATACTAGACTTCACCAGCAGATGGTGCTGTGGGTGAAACCTACAGCTGCAGCTCCTGGTCATGATACAATCCAGTAGCTGCAGGAGGGGATCTAGCAACCCAGAGCACCTACTACTTGCTGGATTTGGTGGTAAAGACAAAAATCTATTGAGGCACAGTCTCAGCTCTCTTAATGTACAGAACATTAAGCACGGTCTCTTAGGGAATGCATACTGTGCATGTCCTATTTTTCTGTGAGCGCATACATCATCAGGCATGGAGCTGTGTCTACATGTTTCTGTATCTAGAGGAACTGGTTGTGACTCAACATAGACTGACACTATAGAGAGAGGTGTGTGTGAGAACAGGATGCCAAGTGTAAATTACTAAATTGTCCTCATCAGGCAGTGATAACACCCTCCTTATTATTGATGCTAATAATAATCTCTTTACCACCAGAGGAGCAGCTTTGTGTTGTTTCAGCTGCAAGTATGGTTAAAGGTTTCAGCAGAGATATGTACAATTCATTGATCCTTTTGTTTTAACAGGGAGAACTGCCGCTTAAAGCCATACGGGTAATTGCAGACGAGAATGAAAAACGGAAGTCTTCTTTCTTCTTAGAAGGTGAGAAGAAAAAGGTGTCCATACACCGAGTATAAAGAATTGCAGGACTCTGCTCTGGCTTTTGTTTAGGGCAGTGGTTCCAAATCTTGGTCTCGAAGTACTTCCAACAGGTCATGTTTTGCGAATCTCTCTTAAAATAAAATAGCGGTTATAAATACCAAGCAAATGACAAGGAGATCCAGAAAACATGACCTGTAGGGGGTAGTTGAGGACTGAGATTAGAAACCACTGGTTTATTGGTATAGACTGGATCAAATCTTTATAGTGATATTCCATCCAAAACTTTGTAGATTTGGATAGAGTGGTAAAGGTTTAAATACTTTGTCAGATTTTTATTGCCCTGTGTATGCCTGTTGGCAGGATTTCCCTGCATTTTCTGTGTGGTCTCAATGCCAGGAAGTGAGGGTAAAAGCTCTTCCCCACTCTATCCAGGGCACTAAAGTCAGTTTTAGCTAAAATTGGGCTCCAGCAGATGTTGTAATTGGCACCTATAGGGAGATTTGAGTGAGCCAGGCTGAAGCTGGCCATACACCGATCAAAATTCAGCCAGTTTAACAGGGATTGGCCCAATTGAAGTCACTGTATGGCTGCCCTGACTTGACAGAAATCGATCATTTAATCAACTTCTATGGAAGGGACATGGAAATTTTTCTATTCATCAGCGGCTGAACGTTGTACTCTGACAGCATTTGAGGGAGACTATCTCCATCTGTCTCGTTTGTATGGATGGTGGAATCTGTTTAGTTTTTTTTTTTTTTTTCAGTCCACGCATACCAATCATAGTGGCATTATGAAGATGCAACTCTTTAAGGTGCCAGGTTTTCCGAATACTAATGTCTGATTAATTTCGGATGAGACCACTCATTCATATTGCAGGGGGCGGGAGAAAATCGAATCGAGAGTAAAGGGGGTCCATGTGAATTCCATGCACACCAATTTCCTTTGGTTGTAGAAAAGATGGAAAAGAGAGATAAAAGTCTTCTTAAATTAAAGTGGCTGTAAACATCAGACTTGAAATATGAACAAGCATATCCCTCTAAAATTTGTACTTGTCTCAATTAAGAGCACTAAATGTCATTTCTGTCTGCTGCTTCATTCCTCTATCAGCATGATTTAACTGTGGCAAGTTTTCCTGACACCAAGAGAAACATGGTGACAGGGGAGGAGAGCTCCAGCTGATTGACAGCCTCAGCTCTGTTGCTGTGTGGGTGTGTCCCTTCCCTCCTATCAGCTCTCAGAGCTCTCCTCACTGAGCTCTGCGGAGTGTAACTCTAGCTCTCCGACACTTTATTTCTAAAAGCTCTGACAAGCTTTATAAATTCTGGACTTTTAACCAATGTAAAGCAGAGAAGGCTGCAGATAAACAAGTACAACTTACATAGGAGGATTTGTTTCATCTCTGTGTATCACCCGAGGCTAGTCCTTCACTGGGTATGTGTAAGAGTTTACAGCCACTTTAAGGGAACTAGAAGTGGCAAAATCTGGTGCAGCTCTGCAAAGAAACCAATCAGTTTCCATTTTTTTTGTCAAAGCTTAAAGCGGACCTTCAGTCATTTCTTTTTTCAACTTTTTATCTATTAAATCTTCTGCCCTTGTTGTTTTTACTTTGGATAGTAAAACATTTTTTTCTGCCAGTAAATACCTTATACAGCCCACTTCCTGTTTCTTGTCTGGTAAAAAGCCTAGGCTTATGACATCATGCACAGCTCTCTCTCGCTCTCTCACTCTCTCATTCTTGTGAGAGTTTACCAGGAAGGGAGGGGTGATGAGTCATAAGAGGGCCAATGAGAACTGCAGAGCTGGAGGTGTGCTTCTGTGTAAATCCAGGAAGTGAACAGGCAGCAGCTTCAGCTGCCCACAGTTAAAATAGTTGCAGCCAGACTCAGTGGAGGGAGATTTCTGCAGCATATTTGGCAAGTACAGAATCACAGTATATATGAAATAATATGCAAAGTAATTGGAGGGAAGCTTCAGAATGGTAAAGATGTTTTTATTACAAATAATGTGCGCAGACTGCAGTTCCTCTTTGATTGAACAAGCTAAAGTTAAAAGCTGATTGACGACTATGCACAGCTGTACCAGATTTTGCACTATCCGGTTTTAGTAAATATGTGTCTGTCCATGAATGCATGATGAGTGGCACTGCATTAAAAGCACTCCAAAGTGAGATTCCAGGCAATTAAACTAAGGCCCCATTCACACTTGAGCATTTTGTAGCTTGAAGCCTGAAGCTACAAAACGCTGGAGGACAAAAAAATCAACTCCAAAACGCCTGAAGCCAGAAGCCCCAAAACGCCTGAAGCTCAAACAAGTTCTAGAACTTTTTTTTTAAGGCAGATATGGGCATTTTTTCTGCCTTTTACATTGGTGACCTTTTTGACCTGTACAAAATCGTGGCAAAAACGTGGTAAAACTGCGCGTCTTTCTGCCTGAAAATGCTACACTCAGGTGTGAATGGGGCCTAAGGCCTCATGTACACTGCTGCTGCTAAACGAACGTTTAGGATCAGTTGGGCGTTTTTTTTTCAACTGCTCCTGAACTCTCCCCTGTTATCTTATCAATACATGTACACAGGGTCGTTTCTAGGCAGTTAAGTTCAGAGGCATTTCAAGCGCCAAACGCTTCTAAACGTGGTAACTTGCGTTTAGCCGTGTTTCATTTACAGCCGTTTTTAATTTTTGGCTATTTTGGGAAAAAAAAAACGATTTTTTTTTTTCAAACGCTTCTAAACGCAAACGCGGCAAAACGCCGCTAAACGTGCCATGTAAATGTGGCAAGACGGACGTTTTAAACGTGGGTTACTATCAGTCAAGTTAAATAGTTCAGGAGAGGTTGTAAAAACATCCGCGTACATTAAGCCTAATAGTGCCCACCACCCTGGCCTAACTGCAATTTAGTGCGTTTGTGTTATTTGTTGAAGGCTGTGTTATAACAATAACTGGCTTCTGTGTCAAGAGACCCATTAACTAACATCAGGTTATGTCTGACCCGTGTCCTGACAGGAAGGTACATCAACACGATCCGGGTGATCTGCTACAATCCGCAGGATTATGATGAATGGATAGAACATTTGAAATACGCTCAGCAACAAAACCGAGACTCCTCGTTATCGGGCTCCAGCAGTTTCTGCGGCTCACACTCTGCACATCATGAACAGGTATACTACAAGTCGGAGCAGAGACTACCCAGCTTACTGGACTGGATTGTCTGCCTGAAAATGGTGAACAATTCTAGAGATGATTAGCAAGGATTCTTGAGAAAGAGGAAATCTCCTAATTTGCATGGGACCCTTCCATGTAATAAAAGGGTGGGGGAGGGGACATTTTCTCAGTCTCTTTCTATACAGCAGCAGGAGGCCCCTATTCAGTGTTTTGTGGAATGAAGTCTGACCGTAACAATACGGTGGTTCCTAAAGAATCTCTTTCCCACCAAAATAACTTTCTAAGGGGTCACAAATGTACCCTTTAGGATAAATGTTTTTTTAAGGTTTGTTTTGTGTTAACCGAAATTGCAAAAAAAAAAAATGGCCATCTTGAACATTAACATGCAATTAAGCCATGTTAAGTAGCATTAGATAGCTTAGAAGCTCCAATAATTGTAGGGTGCTGACAAGTATGGGCATTCACAAGCAGTAAAATAAAAAGTTCACATTTTTAAAAAAAAATAATAATTTGCAGGTAAAAAAAAAAAGTGCATTTATTATTTTTATTAGGAGTCTGTAAAGCACTGCACCTGCAAACAGCAGATTGTGGGTGCAATGCAGGGCTCCTGCAGACTGTCTGTGTAAGCTGTCTGCTCGTATCTTGTATGGGCAGCAGTTGCACACTGACAGGAAGAATCAATGTACTACCAGAGCACTCAACAGCACTCTGATAGTTCAGCGAGAACTACAAGCCAACAGCCGCAAAAGCAAAAGTTTTCTCTGATTAACAGAACTCTGGCGGAGCCCCGCACAGCCTCGATTTTTTTTTTTTTCTTTTCTATTGTGACAATAGAAGATCCTCGGCTCGCTGTCACTAAAGGTGGCCAGGCGACCCGGGTGCAGCATACAGTCTGTCATTGACATCAGTGTCTGTGGCCGTTGTATTCGTGTATACAGCTGTACTTTCATAAACACAAGTACAGTGTGTGAGTATATGCTGCATCTGGACTACCTTGGCAGGGGAAATATGCTGGCAATTATGCCAAACGACTTATGTGCACGAGTAGTAAATAGAATGCTGTTTTTAATCAGCGCTCCACAAATGTGTGTTAACCAATCTGCCTTTTATCAATGTACGACAGTGGTAAAGCCGGTATTTAAAGGGGTCAAAAGGAAACAAATAAAAGAAGTGACGTTTGTTAGGGTTTACATACACTTTTAGGGGTATGTGGATACACTTTCTATTTTGTCTATAAAAACTTTGTTATTTTAAATTGAGAGGAATCTCAATTTTTACAATGTCTTGGTACTTTTGACAATTTAATAGAAAAAAAAAAAACAATAATGAATCCCTTTCCAAATCACAGGTGACTGCAAGCTGCAGGAGCTCATTCACATCAGACGGTCGTACCAAATCCTGGGCGTCTTCAGTGAAGCTGCCCAACTCTAACCACCAATCAAACAACACTATTCAAGGCTCTGACCAGCCGTCATACACAATACTGGGCGAACAAACCTTGCAGGAGGATCCTCTGTCACCTGGATATTCACAACCAGTTCATGTGAGTCCCTTACTATTCGTTAATGTTATGGGTTTTTTTATTTTTTCCTAAGTAAATAAAATATAAGCTTAAGGTAAAATTATACTGATGCAATTTATTGATTTTTAAAGGCTCGGGGTTTTTTACCTTAATGCATTCTCTGCATTAAGGATAAAAATCTGAATGCAGCTTCACCTGAAGCCCCCCCCCCATACTTACCTGAACCCCATCTCGATCCAACGATGTCCATGAGAGCAGCAGCTCTCTGGGGTCTCTCCCTCCTCATTGGCTCACACACCAGCGGGATGTATTTAGTTAGTATCCATTTAAAGTTTTCTTTTTTTAGTGGTGTTTTTTTGTTTTTGTGTTTATAAATATGTATGCAATCTTAATATCTTGAAATTAAATAATTTAATGCATAAAAAAGGGTTCCTTTCTTAACTATGCTTAGTTAGTTTCTTGCAGGATTTCTTTTTTTACAAAGAAATTGTGTTCATTGCTGTAGCCTTGTTATGGAAAGAGATGCAATGCTGACACCTGCAGGCTACCAGGCATTACTGCATTTTATCTAAAGCTGTCTATTACTAAAAATACTTGAACATCAGTGAATCAATTCTAAAAAAAAAACAACTGTAAAATTAAACCTTTGAATTGTGAAGTGGCAGAGTACTGATATTTTGTTTCTATTTTTAAAGTGTTTGGTGAATCCTAATTGGCCCAGTGGACAAAATGGATCGAGTGATCTTAAGAGAGGTGGCAGCATCCGCGACTCTAAAGGAAAAAAGAACCTTTGCCTTCAGATTCCGTCCGTAATGCCACAGACTTATGATCTGGAGAACACGCCCTTTATGAATATCCCAGAGACCCCTAGTGAAGATATCCTGTCCCCCTTATATAAAGAGCCATATTCATATGAAAAATCCAAAGGGCACGCCTCTTTTACACCCCAGCTGCTGGTAAGTTATGACTAAAGAGGCATTCATCTTTTACTGCAGTGGGTATCTCCTCCTCCTATGTTATGTTATAATTTTTTATTTTAAAGAAAGACTGGTCGTTACTGCTTCCTCTCATTTTGCAGGGTTGCTTCCCCTCCTCCTCCTGTAATTTTCTGTTACTGGGTCTGAGCCCTGCTCCCTGCTGCATATAGTTAGTTGAAAAATATACCTTTAAGCAAATAAGTAAGATTTTTTCTTGCCTTGACCCATCTTCCACACGCAGCGCTTAGGCAAGCGTAAAGTCACTGGAGAGACCCTGGGAAGTATAAGGATCCCCTGACTTGTGAAGTATAGGGATCCCCTGACTTGTGAAGTATAGGGATCCCCTGACTTGTGAAGTATAGGGATCCCCTGACTTGTGAAGTATAGGGATCCCCTGACTTGTGAAGTATAGGGATCCCCTGACTTGTGAAGTATAGGGATCCCCTGACTTGTGAAGTATAGGGATCCCCTGACTTGTGTAGCATAGGGATCCCCTGACTTGTGAAGTATAGGGATCCCCTGACTTGTGTAGCTTAGGGATCCCCTGACTTGTGTAGCATAGGGATCCCCTGACTTGTGTAGCATAGGGATCCCCTGACTTGTGTAGCATAGGGATCCCCTGACTTGTGTAGCATAGGGATCCCCTGACTTGTGTAGCATAGGGATGCCCTGACTTGTGTAGCATAGGGATGCCCTGACTTGTGTAGCATAGGGATGCCCTGACTTGTGTAGCATAGGGATGCCCTAACTTGTGTAGCATAGGGATGCCCTGACTTGTGTAGCATAGGGATGCCCTGACTTGTGTAGCATAGGGATGCCCTGACTTGTGTAGCATAGGGATGCCCTAACTTGTGTAGCATAGGGATGCCCTGACTTGTGTAGCATAGGGATGCCCTAACTTGTGTAGCATAGGGATGCCCTGACTTGTGTAGCATAGGGATCCCCTGACTTGTGAGAAGGTGCCCATGCATTAGAGTGGAGTGTATTCCTTTGGGATTTGGGGTACTCTCCATACTCCAGGAATGTTGGAAGGATAGCAACATCATGCCCTGTATATGCAGAAGCATATAACCTTTTTTTTTTTTTTTTTTTTTCATTATTCAAGATTCATTTTTTATCCACCTTTAGACAGTATTTTTTACAGGGAGAGGTGGCCCTGGATCTAATATAGGGACTATGCATTTTTTTGCAAGGTTACTATCAAATTTTCCAGGCTCATAAAATTATGTTCAGCAAAATTTCTTTTGGTGGAGTGGGTACAGGGTGTGATCTCACACTGACAAAGGTTTGAAGAAGAGTTTTTCATAACTACAAGTCATTAAAACCTAAGTACTCAAACCAAGAAAGCAAGCAAGATGGCTAATGTTGTTAATGGTATACAGTATATGTGATGAAGTAAAGATTTGTAAATGATAACTTTTAAGTGTAGCATGTGCGGACTTAAAAGGCTATAATAGATCATTCCTGGTAATGTCATATTGCGGTGGCACGTGTACACCCTATCATTATAAAGATGTCCTCATTCTTAATGAGATGTGCAGTGACTGCATTATCTTAATGGTGCCAGTGTGCTTAGATAACCAGGCCTGATCTTTTAATAAGTGCTTAATGTAGAAATTAGGTCAATAATAACTTTTAACCTTTAGTATGCTATAAAGACAAACATGTTTTTTATACAAGGTTAGCTGGTGAATTTGGCCATTAGTGATTTGATTTAAATTCAGAAAAATAAAGCATGCTTTACAAAGTGTGCGTGTCTGCATTTGATTCACTTCTATACTTGTAACCAATTCATTGTATGTCCACAGTTAAGCAGAGTGACCAGTCTGACAGATAGCCAGAAGACTACCTCACCACCTAATTCCCAGGCTTTGTCAATGTCTCCGTTGTATGCTGAACCATATACATCAACTGGAACACCAAGTAACAAGCTGGTGGATGAGGTTAGTGTCAGTTATCATAGAGAATATCACCAACAGATTCATTGGGGTTGATTTACTAAGACTGGGAAATGCAAAATCTGGTGCATCTCTGTAGAGAAACTAATCGGCTTCTAGGTTTCTTTTTTAAAGTGAACATGCTGAAGTTAGAAGCGGATTGGCTACTATGCACTGCTCCGCCAGATTTTGCACTAAATCAACCCCTGTGTGTTTTCTCTTTTACACTTTGTGAATTAAAACTAAAATCTTGCAATCGTGCCAAAGGGTATTTTTGGTTTTCTTGTTCAGTTTTTTTTTTTGGGGTAGAGTGGGGATAGTATGAGAACTTCTGTCAGGGGTAGACAGGCCAGGAAACTTAACGTAAATGGGTTGGGTACACAAAGAACAGTTAAATCCGCTAGAAGTTCTAACCTTTGCTTATTCTATCCAAAATAAAATCATTTTTGGCTGTTGACCTTCAAGTATTATAATTTAAAGCTCAACTCTGGGCAAAAAATGTTTTTCCGGTCCAGTGGTGCTTTTCCTGCTCTGTACAGGTCAATTATTTTTTTTTTTATGTCTAGAGGTAAGCAGGATGTATATACTTGCCTGATCCTTCCATCCTCCTGAAACTGGCCCTCTCCTGCGGTGCAGCGGGGGGGACTATTCCTGGTCTATGTAGCCTGCTCTGGACTTTGACATCAAACAGTCCACTGTTTAAGACTATTGGAGCTCAGGGATGCCGGACCAGTCTTGTGCTGAGAGGATCAGGTAAGTATATCTCTGCTCTCTTCCCCACTAGAAAAAAACAAGCCATTAACCAATGCAGTGCGGGCACAGTCCCACTGCAAGGGAAATGTTGTTTTTATTTATTTTTTGCCCAGATTTGGGCTTTAAAATTGTAATAAAACGTAATTCTCATAATCGTTTATTCTGTCTCTCACTGATAGGGCAAGGTTTTGCATGTGTATCTACCAGGGGTGTTGCTAGGGGGTGGCTATTGGGGCTATAGCCCCGAATCTGGGGCCCATAGCCCCGAGTCTCTTGCCGCAGGGTCCCTGCTTAACCAGCGCTTCAATCACCCTGACACCATATAAACCATGGTGCCATGATGATTGAAGCATCAACACCAGCCATTGCCCGTGAAACATGGCTTACCACCGGCGTGCCACCCCCCCCCCCCCCCCCCCCCCCGCAGGCCTGCAAAAAGGTTGGTGATCACTGGTATGGGCTCTAGCCCCAGATCTTTTGCAGACCTAGCAACGCCCCTGGTATCTACTAACCTTAGACCACAGATGAATCTTTTAAAGCTTCACTAATAGTAATAATAATGTGTAGATAAAATATCAAGGTTAATATTTTTGTCTCTCAATAAGATTTTACAAAATCTGACTTCAAACCGCACTGAGAGCCATGTCTCCGACCTGAAGATAAACAGATCATTCCATGGGAAAAGCAACCCACACCCAGCCCTTCAGAAGAAGTATTCCAATCCAGTGACCGGGAGCCAGAAGCTCGTGAGGCCCATGGTGCACCGGAACAGTGAGCCAGACACATCTATCGACTCAAGGCTCATACCCACAAAACAGAGCCAGACCCCATTCTTCAAAAGTGTAAGTCTTCCTTTGCCATGAAATAGTAAAAATGTGAATGTGATCTGTTCCCACAGGTACATTGAAGTCTGAAATAATGTGAATATTCCTGGCTACATCTCTTTTGTAAAGAGTTTAATTATTGGCTTTGGTTGAGCACTGAAACTGAGGAAAGCAGTTTAAATGGTTCGTGGGTTACAGCTCAAATAGGGTTATTGTAGTTACAATCAGCCCAATTTTTTTGCTTGTTTTGGATAGAGTAGGAAGGATTATGGAAAGAGTAAGATAGAAACCCTGTTTTTATCGCTTACCTGGGCTCCATTGGTAAGACCCCTTCACTGACTATTCTGGTGATTAATAGTTTTAAAGGGCAGTAAGTGAGCAAGAATCTACAATCGCAGACAGAAATTTAAAAAAAATGTTTTTCTTTTGAAGAACCAGTCTGTTTTTATATCAGCCTCTTGTAAATCTCTGCCCAGCAGGATTGGGACTGCAAGAGGATAGGACAATCTGCGAGTGAATCAGGCTTTACTACAATGCCCAAAGTGACCTCATCAGTGTGTTGTTGTTTCTGTACTACTCAATCAAATGTTAGGATGGTCCTTGACCAAGCTGTATTGCCTAAACTGCTGTAAAGAATAACTAGATCATATCCTAAAAGTGATATCTTTCTTACTTACATATTTTAGTCACAAATTTAGCTTTTTGCCTCGCCTCCACTTTAAATGGTTTATACCAGTGCAGTTGCTTTAATTACTTAAATTTTTTTAATGATATAATAATTTACTGCATGCAAACTAAAAATTAAAGCTGGACGTGTGCTGGGATTGACTGTCCTGAAAAATTATGGGTGGGAGGATGAGGGAGCTCACGTCGTGGGGGGCTTATGTCCTTACTAGTGCTATGTCTGGAGGCAGGGCAGGGAAGGGAAATGGAGACTTTAGAATTGGGGCTTTTAGAAAATGTAGTCCTTGTAGTAAGCAGCAATGTGGCACAGCAAGTGTGAACTTTAGGCACATAATTTTGTTACAATTTTACAATTTGTTTGATATAAATTGTCACTGTTGTTTTTTTTTTTTTTTTTTTTTTAAATAGGCTTACCTATTATAATAGCAGAAGGTCAAAAGTTAGTCTATGTAATACAGAAGCATGCATGTTCCTACTATATTGTAAACCTATTTCTTATCATTTCATTGTAGATATCCTCAGTTAAAGAAGAAATTTCTTTCTCTCACCACAACAAAGAAGGTAATGTCATAAACCTGTCATGATGTTTATAGCACCAGACTGCTGCAAGGGTAGTTGAGGGAAAAAAGTTCAGACATGCAAGTGATAAGCCAGCTCCAATTATCAGGTTAACTGGTTATAAATTTACTATAGCTTTTGTGAAAACTATAGTAAGTTTGTTTTGTAACTATGTCTGTCTTGTTACCAACAAACTTTGAGTTATCCATGATCACTAACCAAAGCCTAAGTTACAACACTTACCGATGCTCATAATAATCCATGGTCAGCTTTAGTGTGTTTTGAGTGATATTGCAATTTTTTTTTCCTGTTTATAGCCCTTCTGTGTAGCAGCATAGTTATCCAACAGCCCTTTGACCATTGTTAAAAGAACTGACGGTCACTGTGCAGTCCCAGTTTTCACCAACAGGTGTCATTGCTGTTATTTCATTAATTGCAGGGATCTGAGCCAGGAATGTCCAAAATCTGTGAAAAAGGGGGTCCCTCTATGTTACCATACAGAGACAACTGAAACAAAAGGGATTTCCAGTTTTCATGAAAATCTACTTTTATAATCTGTCTACAGTTGAGTTAAATGATTTATGGTTCTCCAGACTGCAAGCTGCAAGTTCAGTACAAAACCTTTGATTTGGGCTTATCGGTTCATTCCCCAGTTCAGAGTTCCCGCTCAATGCCTATCTCATTGTATGCATAATATAACTTCTTATATCGGGAGTATGTGTGCTACTAAGGTAAACACCCATTAATGCAGTTGCAGTGCACACTTGCTCACAAGAAGGCAAAGAGTGATGTCTTCTCAGCATGCTGCTGTTCCTTTGTAGTCCATCAGGCTGGGGATTTATGTTTTGGGCCAGGCTGCACTGACGCTATAGTGAGGGTATCCAGTTTTTGTTGGTGTATAGTGGACAAAACTACTGTGTAAACCTTCCTTGGCACAACACCATACACAGTTGTTATAGTCAATAAACATATGTTACATTACAGTTGACCAAGATGTATTACGTTTATAATCAATTCTAAGTACCTACCTTAAAACACTTACTTTCTGTTCTTCCAGTTGAAGATATGTTTGACCTGCCCTCCTCTGAAAGTCTGAAGCCGGACAGTTTGGAGCACGACTATGCAGAGTTACAAAGCTTTCAGAGTGACCTCAGCTATGACAACATTTGGGACTATGAAGGCAAGGACAAAGATCCAAATTGGTTTTCTCCACCTCCTTACCCAGGACATGCTTACCTTGGTATCCAGCATGGAAAGGCTGTAGCTAGCCGTTGGTTGTAAAGAAGATATTTGGAGATACTGTCATGAACAAAGGGTTAATTTGTATCCCGTACCGTTGTGAAGGACATGTTGCTGCTTTTTGTTACACTGGGGGCTTGGCTGCCCAGCAGGAATATCACTGGTAGCTGAGAATTTTGGAGCCTTTTATACCCATAAATGATCATTTGTTGTCTGTCTGCTGCATGCAGAGATATTGTGTTAGATCAGGGACTGCTGGAAAAGCTATGTCCCTCACGTTCCCATGTTATTTTTGCCTTTACAACCTGTTCTTGTTTAAACAGACACTATAGGGAGTTTTTGCACATAAAAAATACAAAGCACGTGTTTCTAATTTACCTCCAGCTTAGCACAGCCCAGTCCCCAAACCCGACTTTTGTGACTAGCATCTGACTCACAAAACACACAATGCCTTCATTCATAAATGGCCTAAACACTCCCTGCTTTGTAGACCCTCCCAAAATACAAACATGTCTTGGAGAAGCATCTAAACCCATGACCACTGCTGGGACCCAGATGATGTGACTACTGTGGGGATGCAGATGTTCACTATTCTTTACTAAAGCAAGCCATACATGGATCGAAATTTGGCTAGTTCAGCAGGGACTGATCAAATTTCGATCCCTGTATGCACTAGCTGGTTGTACACAAGTGGATCTATTGGGTTTTTCGTGAACAATAAGTGTCTCCAGCTATAGCTGGCAAAATTGATCATTGTATTCTGCTGGCAAGGGAGCCTTCCTTGCTGGCAGAACATAATAGGGCTGTGGGAGTGATTCCTCCACCAGCGCCGCGTCTGTCGATGGGGAAATCTGCACATTTTTTTTTTATCTATTCCACCCGCTGTTATGGCCTGCTTAAGGCTTAGCTTATGTATTCTGTCAGTGGGGAGTCTTCCCTGCCGGCAGAATACAATGGTCAGTGTTGCCAGCTGTACTCGAGGGCACTGATTGTTCAGGAAAAACCTGACAGGCCATCCAGAACATCCTAACATTTTTGCTGTGATTCCTGTACACCAAGGGAATTCCTTGGATTCGGGAGATATTCTCTCTGTAATGCTTCTTGCTCCTATCAATAGATAGAATGGTTTTGTAGTTTATATTGAAACTGTTAATATGTAAAAAATATTTAATTAATAATTGGTTTATTATTTCAGCCATAAGGACCTTTTTTGTTTTTGTTTTTTTTTTATACTGGTTTTAAGGGTCATGTTGTTCTTATTTAACATAAAGCAATATTTATTAAGAACTGTTGCACTGTTTCTGGACTGTACATAATTTCTAAGGAATGTATGTTTTGAAGGGTGGGTTTTTTTTAGTTCTTTTGGAAATGTTATACTGTTAACTTTCAAAATAAAATCTCACCACTTCCCTTTCTGTGTGTTCTTTTGTTTCACCATCAATAAATCGAAGAGATTTATAATTGGATATACATTTGTTTGCCAATAAAATCGCTCACGTATGATATTCTTCCAGGTCATGTTCAAGGTAGATGTCATTGGGGAAATTAAATTAGTTGGTAAGGAAAGACAAGACCACATTTATGACTGAAAGGCAAATCAGTCCCTACTCCTAAGAACTTACAATCTTAAGGTTTCTACCTCACATTCATACTTAAACAATCACATACTAGGGACAATTTTAGAAGGAATCCAAATAACCTACCAGCATGTCTTTGGAGTGTTGGGCGAAAACCCTAGCAAGCACAGGGAGAACATGACAACTCCAGTATAGTTCCTGGTTGTGTGATCCCTGATATAGCCAGATAAACTAACCACAACTAATTTTGGTAAATAAAATGTATTTCAGCTGCCAGTATTTTCTACTATTACTAAAATAAGCCAAATGAAATAGACATTGTCCCTGTACAATAAATATAACTGGTTGAATCTGTTTTGTAAAGCAGCAGGATCACTTTATCAACCATGCATTTTTCTTTTTCTGTGCCAACGTTGACATCAATACTCCTTTAACATGGGCCAAGGCTTAACACAAATGTGAGCTAGCACCAATTAAAACAATTTGCTAACCTATGCACTTGCATAGATGTGCATTGAATGCCTTACACCCTGAAAAATAATTGGGTGATAAAGGGAGGCTTTTTAAGTTGTTAACAGATACAGGAGTATGTACCCCTACTGAACTGTGCAGCAAGTGCCCAGGCCTAGACTGGGGATTTGCTCGGTTGGCCTGGGGCCGCCCAGTCTGTGGCCTGTTGATGAGCGGGCCGCACAGCAGGAGGTTAGTGGTGACAGGGCTAACACAGACTGTGTTAGCCACTTACCTCCTGCTATGCGGCCATGCCTGTGTCTCCTCTGCTGCCAACAATGTCATCCTATTAGCAGAGCAGGGGGCGAGAGGAGTTGGACAGGGATCTACCAGTGGCAGAACTACCAGCGGGGTTGCTGGCTGCAGGGCTCTGAGCAGAGTCTCTCTCTCTCTCTCACACACAGCTCAGAGCCAGCACTGTGACAGTTTCCTCCCCCTGGACGGATGGGAGAGGAAAGATGGCTCATCTGCTCTTCCTCCATCCACTCCTCTCCTCCTGTGTCTGCTCCGCCCCCGCTCCCTGGGGATTTGTGGGCAGGTAGTTTGAGGCCAGCAGACACCAGCCAGAAGAGAAAAGGTACTGATGCCTGAGCCTCCATCCTGGGGTGAGTAAGCTCGCCCTCTATCCCCTGTCTGTGACTGAAATCTCCTGCCTCCCAGTGTATACATTAATGTAAGGGGTGGTCTGTGGATGCTGATGTAAGTGGGGGCTTTGGTGAGCAAAGACCCCCTTACGTCAGAGTTTCCCTTTTATCAGAGTCCCCAGCTTTCCCCCTTTTTACATAAGAACCCCCTTAAATCAGGGATCACAGAACACCCCTTACATCAGAGTTCCCCTTTACTTTAGAATCCACAGAGCTCCCCTCTTACAGTGTAAGTGGAAATTCTGCAGACCCTGATGTAAGGAGGCTCGGTGGACTCTGATGTAAGTGGGATGTGCAGACTTTGATGTAAGGGAGCAGGGGACGGGAGGAGCTGGAGGAGCTGGAGATGTGCACAGAGAGCATGAGTACAGAAAACCTTGGTTTGAGAGTGTTTTGCGAGACAAGCAAAATATTTTTTTTAGAAATTTTGACTTAATATACAAGTGATGTCTTGATATATGAGTAGTGTCATGTCACAACTGAGTATAAAAGAGAAGAGAGGCGCCAGCAATAGTGTAGCAATATAGTCACATGGTTGATGATTAAAAGAGGCACATCTAAGTATCCACATAAAACCATCCTCCTCACCACCATCCACGTCATCCCTTCCACGAGCAGTTCAAGCCTCACTTTCAGACCGCTCTACTGCAGTGCAGACCCCTTTATATAACAGTGCCGTAGAAAAATTGGCTGCTTAATCTAAATTGCCCAGGCCTATTTTTTGTCCCAGTCCAAGCCTGCAAGTCTCTCTACAGTTATTTTACAATTGACCTTACATCTAGTGTCAGAGTAGATTACAACTGGGTGGGAAAGTCAAAGTGGCCAGTACACAGGCTTATAGTTACATATTGTCTAAAAGAAATTACAATTTTAATGAGCTATTGTAGGTACCATGCAGATCATGTTGTTAGAGCTATTGAGATATTATTAAACTGTATGTAAAGGCAAAATACATACATGATTGAAAAAAGTCCATCCGGTTCAACCCAAACAAAAAAAATAAATAAATCCTACATTTCTGCAAGACATGCCCATTTTCCCAGGTTTTATCATTTTTTAAAAATTCTGCAAGTACAGAAAAACAGTTGATGTGCCATAAATATAGTATGCTTCTCCTACCTTCCACATTTGCATGACAACACAGTATTTCTGGCTCTGAATTCCAAAGCAATGAAAGTTGTCAGCCCTAACTTAATTTCTTAGGCTCCTTTCACACTGAGGCGCTTTGCAGGCGCTAAAGTGCTAAAAATAGCTCTTGCAAAGCGCCCTAAAAGAGCCACTCAATGCAATCCAATGTGAAAGCCCCAAGGGCTTTCACACTGGAGCGGTGCGCTTGCAGGGCGGTCGAAAAAGTCCTGCAAGCCCCATTTTTGGAGCGCTGTAGGAGCGGTGTATTTACCGCTCCTAAAACGCCACTTCCCATTGAAAACCATGGGAGAGCGCTCCAAACTCGCCTGCAAATCGCCGCTGCAGTGGTGCTTTGCGGGCGGTTTTAACACTTTTTCTGCCGCTAGCGGGGGGTTAAAACCGCCCCGCTAATGCCGGTAAAGCGGCGCTATATTTAGCGCCGCTGTACCGCCAGCGCCCGCACGCGTCAGTGTGAAAGTAGCCTTAGGCATTAAAGAAGAACCCAGACCCTCAGCTCCATCGCCCTTTATCAAACCGATAAAGTAAAATAAATTGCTTTCAACGATATGTCTTAACAATTCAAAAGGGAGCACATAAAGGAAGTTAATTGTTAAATTTTGCATACACTATAAGGACTTGTTCGCAGCAGAATTTAGTGCGAGAAACCTGCTTTACATGCACTTTTCCCGCACATTCAAAATGCAATGGGTGTGCAATCTGCTGTGGGTGTCAATATAATCTTAATGACATCACAAATGCAGTGTGTTTGCCTGCACTGGATCGCATGGTATCGCAGTATCATGCAATCAAGTTTCAATGCTTTTTTAAAAGTAGTTCATGCACTACTCTTTTTGCGCTCAAGTACGGTTTCAGCCTATTTAAATGAATGGGCTGAAAGTCACATCTGCACTGTGTAGAGTGTTTCTGTGAAATTCTGGTGTGAACCAGCCCTTTAAATTGTCAAAACAGCCACCAAAAAATTACTTATCACTCTTTGAAGAGAAGTCAATGGCCAACTCAGTAATAATTGTCCAAGCAGTCCACAGAAACCACAGCTCACCCTTGTATACTGTATACACGTAAGAATTTTAAGCTCAACAAACACATTACAATACACTCTGATTGTACGATCTTCTTTAAATCTACCAACAAGTATGCAGTGCAACAGTTTGCATAAATGGAAATTATTTTTTGGATAGATTAGCAGGCCCCTCGCTTCGTTTTGGTAGATCTTGATTGCAGAATGTAACGTGTGTGGTGAGCCTCGGATTGATCCATGCTTCCAGGCTGGATAAAAGCTAAAAATTGTTTTATACTGTAATTTAAAAACATTATTTACCCTCAATGTAGACTAATCAACCACCTGTTGAGAACAACTCAAAAAAAAAAAAAAAATCTAATTTCTGGATTTTTTTTATACCAATACATTGCCTATATGAAGACTTGTGTTCCATCTTTGATTAAACCTTGGAGGTATACTATTGTTTTACAATAATGTATTTCTCTTATCTCTCCCTCATGTATGTGACATGACTTTTTCAACCACTTATTATAACAAATTATTTTCAAGGCAAGGCCCTAAAATTGTATCTTGTCAATCCATGGAAAGGATGATCCATGCCTAAGATAAACCACTGAAACAGCCTCCATTGGTGTATAGAAATACTTTTGTGCCAAATTCTCTCAATACTAATAAAGTTAGGAGGCTAGACAATCTCATTCTCCTTTCTCCCATTCCTCTAGCTTCTTTTGTCTTGCCTTCAGAGCTTTGGGTACGAACACTGGTCGCTGGTGCTTGCCCTGTATCCCCTAATCCCTCCCACTACCTTTCCCCCTTTTTTTTTTCTTCCCCTTTCCTCCCTTCCAACAATCCTTATGCGACAGAACACATTTGTCACTGAGTACGGTATATACTCCTCCTTGATTCATGATAGTGACTATATGAGATTTTTTTTTTTTTTGGCAGTATGAATCTATAAAACATCCCGCATGACTGCTTATTTGGGCTAAGCGGAAGCTAGTCTAATGTATTAATTTCATTCTGATGATTTCGCCTTGATTTATGGATAATTCGTACCAAAGCCATGTGTCCTACAGGTTCAATTACCCCACCAAGATAAAACAATAGGACCATATCTGTTGGCTTCCACTCTCCGACACTGTGTGAACCTTCTGTTTTCTGATATGTTATATTACAGTATTTTGTGTACCGATATGTCTTTAGTACTATATAAGTTCAGGAGGTATGGTTGGTCCACTTTATACTATCTACAGGTCCTGTATGCCTTTGTACTGTTTACAATTACTATTTCCCTACTTTTACTTGTCTTTTGTTAAAAGAGTACGTTTAAAAGTATGGGCTTTTAAAAACAAACAAACATCATACTCACCTAGCTGTCCCCGCCGGCTCTGTAGTGAGAACTGAGTGATCCAACACCACTGATTGCTCAGTTCTCCCCCTCTTCTCTGAGCAGAGAGCAGGTACTGTCAGTCACCAGCTTTCTACTCTGCCCCTCCAACACTCACTGGAGCGCTGGGCTGTGGAGGGGCCGGGAGGGGCTGGCTCAGTCTCCCAGCGGCTCGCTAAGAGGCTGAGCCAAGTGCCAGTCCAGGCATCTGGGTGGATCCCAACCATATGGTCATGATCTTTTCAGAGACTGGCTCTGTGACGTCAGTCACAGTGATCACTCATGTGATCCATAGGAGAAGTACAGCCAAAAAAAGCTTTGGCTATACTTCTCTATTAAACTTTGGAAAAATGCAATAACCCAAGATTATACATAAAACTGTGTCTTGTATAAAGTGTTTTGATACATTAGAGGGATTCATAAATTTGGGATTAATTACTCAAAAATATCTTCTACTATGTAGGAAACCCTACGTATTGCTCACTGCATTTCTCACCTCATGCCAGATAGACCACATAATTTGTATTGAATTTAGCTTAAAGCAGAGCTTTATCCAAAAGGGGAAGTTCTATTTTAAGGCCTCTTCTTCCCCAAACTTTTTTGGAAGGGGGGGAGGGGAAGCAGGTACTTTGACAGGTACCGTCAAAGTAGAAGTTCCCCTCTCCCCTTCCCTAACCACAGTTATCTAGGACATGTCATAGGTCCCAAATGACTGTGGGATCATTCACAATGCGCAGTGGGCACCCGACTGTGAAGACACAAGCTGTCACAGCTGGGTGCCCACTGTTGAGATACCAAGGAAAGAAGAGCGAGGGAAGGGACGGCTCGGGTGAGCAAGCAGTGCTGACTTTTAACAAACGCAAAAATGACTGGAGCTCCTCTTTAAGTATTTGTCGCAAACTCTTTATCCAAAATACATGTTGAGCTTTTATCAAGCCTGGGAGTGCTAATTATGAATAACCAGTTATACCTGTGTCTCTGGTAGAAAAACATGATGCACAATTCCATTTTGTCATAGTCATATTGGCAACATAATCAGATGTTTACAGCTTGTTCTACAGCAGATGAACAGGTACAAAGAATGTTTTCAGGTATCACAGGTTATAAGTTTCCTGATGAATCCTACAACCTTTAATGACAGCAATGGAGTGTAACCTCATTAAGTAAATGCCTACAGGAGCACACATCTGGGATGGGAAGTACCTTTAGACGATGTAGAACCAGAGAACTGTGTACTGTGTGTAATCTGCTCTTTCCTCATTCTTCAAAGTTTGCTTTGTGACCACTGGTGTGTCCCATAAAGTTAGGCAATCATGTCTAGTTCCATGAGACCGAGATATAATTTCTGTTTCCCAGCGGTAGTCATACAATTTGATCTAATCAGTGATTTTCCTGACAGTGCATGCAATTAGATTAGAACACATAAAACTGAAAACTTTTTGTTTAGTTAAAGGTCACCAGATTCCTAAACTGTAATCTGCATATTGTAAATTTGTACCATGTCTCTAGTATGCCAGTTATTAGTGGTTATGCTGAACAATAGCTGGCAAACTCCTAACATTGGCGTATGAAAAAATGGTGTGGAAATTCCAGTATACCACTTCTTTATAAATAGGCCCTAAAGAAAGGAGAGTCACACGAAACAGAATTGAAATAACAGGAGGCTGCGGTAGTGGTCAGTAACATACTGTGGGATCACTCCTCTTTGTGTTAAAGCAGTTGTCTCTCTGCAGTGGTCCTCTGAGTTAGAGCTTTCCAATCAGGTAATATGAGATTTGCTGATTGGAGAGCGTTAACTCTGACTGAGCAGGGATGGTGAAGGTGTATCGGACTGCTGCAGAGAAACCACTGCTTTCACGTATAGGACAGCATTTCTTCTTTGCCTCCTCCTGTCTGGAGGATAGACTCTGTAGCTAGTGCTGGAGAACAATTATTTATTTTTGATCAGGGCTTTTTTTTCTCAGAGAATAGGTGCAGATACTCCTCGCTTCTGAGTCACCCCCTGTCTCTACCTCCTACCCATCTCCAAGCACCGTCTCTTGGCTCCACCCCTTACCCACCTCCCAGTACTGCCTCTTTTATAGAATAGAGAACCAAGTATCATTTTATGGTGCTAAGTAATATGTATGGAATGTGTTAATCACAAGAAAAGCAGTAAAATAGATCCCCTGGAGCCAGCAACAATATCCACCTCCCAGCAGTAATAGATCCCCCTAGAGCAGGGATATGCAATTAACGGACCTCCACCTGTTGCAAAACTACAAGTCCCATCATGCCTCTGGGTGTTATGCTTGTGGCTGTCAGAGTCTTGCTATGCCTCATGGGACTTGTAGTTCTGCAACAGCTGGAGGTCCGCTAATTGCATATCCCTGCCCTAGAGCAATGTTTCTTAATGCCAGTCCTCAAGTACCCCCAACAGGTCATGTTTTTAGGCTTACCATTATTATGTACAGGTGATTTGATCAGTTTAACTGCCTTAGTAATTACCACAGCTGTTTAATCTGAGGGAAATCCTGAAAATATGACCTGTTGGGGGGTACTTGAGGACTGGAGTTGAGAAAGATTGCCCTAGAGCCAGCAACAATAGATTCCCTACAACAAAATACCCCCCCCCCCCCAGCAACTATAGATCCCCACCAACTATAAATCCCCTACAACAAAATACCCTGCCCAACAACAATAGATCCACCCCAGGGACAGCTGGCCCTATCCAGCAACAACAGATCCCCTCAGCAGCCAGCATCCATGGACCCTCCAGCACCCCTTGCCATTACATACATTCAGTGCTGAAGGAGGCCAAAACTGTGTTCCCCACGTTCCTGCTGAAAAAAGCCCTGGTTATGATACTTCCAGAATTCTTGTCTCCTTCCTTCTTACTCCCTCTGCCTAGCTGAGCAGAAGGAAAGAGTGGCAGGTACCTGATGCTTGTCCACAGAGACACTCCAAGCAGTAGAGTACTGTGAGCTGCTACAGATCGCTTTATTACTCCCTGCACAGCAACAACGTGTCAGTTGTGTGCTGTCACTATCCCTGTGGGACCTCTGATCATTAGGGGTGTTGTGCACCATGTATAGTTGATTGGGTCCACTGTGATGTCATTTCATATAGGAAGGAAGGATGAAACACACTACATTTTTGCCACATCAATTTATTTATCTATACTTGCAGCATGTGTAATAGGATAAAACGTGCAATGTGGAAATATGCATGTATAGTATATATGTACAAATATGTTTTTATACTCTTCAATAATGGCACCAGAGCTGCCTGACTTCTCCCAGTCATATAGGCCACAGAACCTAAAGTTCCCTCACTGTTCTTATATAAAAATTCCTCCACCTTTAGACAGATAGTAGTTGTCAGCAATGCTAACTCTATGCAGGAAATCCATCTCAGCATGACATGAGGAGGAGGGGATGGGAAGGATAATGACATTGGCAATTGGCGAGGATAATGCCAGGGGAGTGGGAGGAATAATGACAAAACAAAACTCACATACTGACAGCGAGCTGAGCACTAACTCTCCAGAGACACCTGTCTGACTTTTTCACAGAGCTGCAAAATGTCAGCCTAGCTCTGGGAGAGGAAAATCTCAGAGGCGGAGAGCTGGTATAGAGTGTCACCCACATGTTATTCCCAGGAAGCCATGCTTTCCTACACAGGGCCATGTGGGATATGACAGTGCTGTGAAGGTCACTATCTTCAAAAAGGCAGAAGGTGATATCACACAGGCTTCCTGGGAGTTTAACCTTTACATAGCCAGACTAACATATACACGCACTTGCAAATACAAATGTCTTTTGATTTTAAATACAGTACATTGGAATGCAGACAGTACTTCTATTCCAGATTCAACAAAACAAAGCGTTATTTGTTAAATGGAGTTCCCATTTAAAAAAAATAAATAAAAGTCAGCAGCTACAAATACTGCAGCTGCTGACTTTTAATAATCGGACACTTACCTGTCCCAGGGTCCAGCAATGTGGGGGATAGAAGCCCCGCTCGTCTCCCCCTCCGTTTGGCGGCGACAGCATTGCAACTGTGGGCGCCCGGCTGTGGCTTCACAGCCGGGCACCCACTACGCGTGCGCGAGCGGCGCTGCGCGCCGTGATTGGCCGCTCAGTCATCTGGGACCTGTAATGTGTCCCAGATGATTGACAAGAGGGAGGGGGCAGAGCTGAGCCCTTCCTGCGCCGAGGGGAAGTGATGTCACCAGCCCAGGCACTGAAGGAGGCAGACTACAAGGGACCCCCTAGCAACAGCCATTTAGAGGTGAGTTAAAAAAAAACATTTTTTTCCAAAATTTTTTTTGTTTTGTTTTGTAAGGCACATTCATGCATTTTTTTTGGGTGGAACACCACTTTAAGTAATAGTGAGAAATTAACATACTGCACTCTCACGCCTCAGATCAGCCCCAATTCCTGCACTTTCACACCTCTGATCAGCCCCAATTCCTGGACCTTCACACCTCAGATCAGCCCCAATTCCTGCACCTTCACATTTCTGATCAGCCCCAATTCCTGCACCTTCACATTTCTGATCAGCCCCAATTCATGCACCTTCCCACTTCAGATCAGCCCCAATTCATGCACCTTCACACTTCAGATCAGCCCCAATTCATGAACCTTCACACCTCTGATCAACCACAATTCCTGCACCTTCACACTTCAGATCAGCCCCAATTCCCACACCTTCACACCTCAGATTAACCCCAATTCCTGCACCTTCACACCTCTGTTCAGCCACAATTCCTGCACCTTCACACCTCAGATCAGCCCCAATTCCTGCACCTTCACACCTCAGATTAACCCCAATACCTGCACCTTCACACCTCAGATCAACCCCAATTCCTGCACCTTCATGCCTCAGATCAGCCCCAATT
The DNA here is from genome assembly GCF_042186555.1 of Aquarana catesbeiana. Classification (NCBI taxonomy): domain Eukaryota; kingdom Metazoa; phylum Chordata; class Amphibia; order Anura; family Ranidae; genus Aquarana; species Aquarana catesbeiana. The sequence goes on from NC_133333.1 coordinate 183,253,360, forward strand.
CCTGCACCTTCACGCCTCATATCAGCCCCAATTCCTGCACCTTCACACCTCAGATCACTGTACCCCCTGCAAATTTGTATCACCACTGTACCCCCTGCTCATCTGTCCCACCACTGTACCCCCCTGCTCATCTGCCCCACCACTGTACTACCCTGCACATCTGCCCCACCACTGCACCCCCTTTCTCATCTGCCCCACCAATGTACCCCCTTTCTCATCTGCTCCACCATTGTAACCCCCTGCGAAACTACCCCACCACTGTAACCCCACCGTACCTCCATGCTCTTCTGTCTCACCGCTGAACCATCTTCTCATCTGTCCTAACACTGAACTTATCTGCTCATCTGCCCACCACTTTAACCCCCTTTCTCATCTGCCCCCCCCCACTGTACCTCCTGCACATCTGTCCCACCTCTGTTCCCCCTGCTCTTCTGCCCCACCACTGTCTACTCATCTGTCCCACCAATGTACCTCCTTTCTCCTCTGCCCCGCCACTGTACCCACCCCGTACATCTGCCCCACCTCTGTACCTTCTCATCTGTCCTAATACTGAACCCATCTGCTCATCTGCCCCATCACTGTAACCCACTTTCTCATCTGCCCCACCAATGTATCTCCTGCACATCTGTCTCACCTCTGTTCCCCCTGCTCTCCTGCCCAACCACTGTAACCCCCTGCTCATTTGTTCCACCAATACACCTCCTTTCACATCTGCCCACTGCTCTACCCTCTGCTTTCTGTTCCACCACTAAACCCCCTTCTCATCTGGCCCAACACTGAACCCCCCTGCCCATTTGCCCCATCACTACACCCTCCTGCTCTTCTGTCCCACTGCTGAACCCCCTTATTATTTCTCCCACCACTGTACCTCCCTGCACATCTGCCCCACCGCTGTACCCTCCTGCTCTTTTGTCCACCTCTGAACCCCTCCTGCTCATTTTCCCCACTGCTGTACTCTCATCTGCTCCACCGTTGTACCCTCTTCTCATCTATGCTATGCGTGATATGCAGAGTGGTGAAAGGAAGCAGAGATAAGACACATCTACCTGTCCTGGCACACTCATCCTGCTGATCCACCTCTTGCATCCAGCCCGCATGCTTGTATTTGATGTCACAAGCATCTGGAATGGATGCGCAATGATGAGCTCAGGTCAGGGGCATTTTCTGAAAGCAGTGGGACTGTGTGCAGGATCATAAGTTGGGCCCCCGCAGCTGAGGAAAACTGCGGCGCTCTGCACTGCACCAAAAGTTGGGTGTGATTTTCATTGCGCTGAATACTGGCTCTGGCTTAAAGGGACACAGAGTGCAGGAGTTCAGTAGTACGTGACACAAAGGTTTAGGAATAATTTCAACAAAGTTCCCAGAAGCTCAACAGTAATTCCACAAACTGTCACCTGATTGTGGTTTTCTCAATCACAGTGAAATTCCTTCTTTCTGAGATTGGTAGTGGCAACCAAGCGAGTCATCTTCCTCCAGATAGTGGGCGGGGCTAGCAGGACTGTGATTGGCTTTAGCAGTGGCCAATGACAGTTCTCCTCCTCCTGGAAACAGGGACGGCCTCCCCCAGCAGAACTACACCCAAGCTCTTCCCCATCACAAGAGCTGACGATTGCAGCTACAGCAAAGTTAGAGAACCAATCAATGTTTCCCATCTTTTACAATGTGTGGGGGCACAGTGCCTCCCCCCCTCAGTGCACGTGCGGCATGGGGAATTCTGAAATTGGAATGCATTAGTGTCTCACTGACACTTCCCTGCTCTGCACTGCTGATGAGGAGGGAGTTGAGTGCCGGAAAAAGATGCTTTGTGTGCCGGGGGTTGCCTACCTCTGCCTTAGACTGAACTACATGAGTGATCCACACTGACAAGCAGTTTGCTATACCCTCAAATGTTACCCCATTTCATTATAGAATATTTTCTACTTTATTCCAAAAATGAAGGTCTACTTACCCCAGGACTGTTACAATTGTTACAATTAAAAACAAAGAAACCAGTCCATGCTCTTATAACCTTTTTTATTCTTGTGCCCCTTTTTCAACAACTGGTATTCCTACAATGAGTCCCAGGGCTGGGACGAGGGGTGGGTGGGAAGGGTAGTTGCCCTGAGCGCAATGGTTTACTGTATGGATGGGGGCACCTTCCTTCTGTTCCAAGGCTGACAGGAGTAGTGAGAGTGGCAGTGATTTTAACAAGTGAGTGACTGCTGGGTATGGAATCCCCTAAACTTGCACATCATGAATGGGGGAGGGGGTACAGTTTGTCATCTTTGCCCTGGGCATTGGATGACCTTGTCTTGGCATTGATGAGTCCAGTTTCTTAAGTATTGTTTTATAATTATTGTTCCTGTGCATCCTTTGGGCTCTTGGATACTTGAACTATACATTTTACCAGTTTGCATATTTTGAAATATTGTAAATTAATTCAAATTGCATAATTTGAAATATTGTAAAAAAAAATTCAAAGCAGCAAGCTGATCCCTCAGTTGGTTATGATGATCGTTCGAGAGCAAGACAAGTTGACTGGATCAGGATGGAAAATGTATGTCCATTGTTAACTTTTTCTGTGTGTGCAATAAATACCTGATTTGAGCTGGATTTAAGCTTTTGTAATATTGGTGTGTTGTGAGATATGCACAAAGATACTCATAAACAAAAGCCCTGTGTATACAGATGCTTTATCATTGTCTGAGAAGCTTTTCTCTCTGTATAGGTCAATGGGAATGCAAATGCAGCTAGAAGCAGCTTGATGCAAGTCAGGTTAGATGCACCTATGAAGAACTAAGACATGTCTCAAACAAACTGATTTCAAATAAAAGCTAAATGCACCAGAAAAAAATGCACTATTCCTTTCATTGACACCAACGATGGGGCACTATTCCTCCCACTGACACCAACAATAGGCCGCTTTTTCTCTTACTGACACCAATGATGGAACACTATTCCTACCACTGACACCAATGATGGGACACTATTCCTCCCACTGGCACCATTGATGGGACACTATTCCTCCCACTGACACCAACAATGGGATACTTTTTTCTCTAACTGACACCAATGATGGGACACTATTCCTCCCACTGGCACCAATGATGGGACACTATTCCTCCCACTGACACCAACAATGGGATACTTTTTTCTCTAACTGATACCAATGATGGGACAGTATTCCTGACACTAACAATTGGCACTATTCCTCCCAACAATACCAATGATAGGGGAACTGTTCCTCCTCATACTGACCACTGGTGCTATGTAATTTTCTATCTCCCACTGAAAATCAAGCCGTAGGCCAGTCATACATGGTTCGAATCTCGGTTCAACAGGAACTAGCCGAGATTGGAACCATTAATGGGCAGGCTAAATTACCAAGTTGATCGATCAACTTGGGTACAACCAGCCTGCTAGATTCTCTTACAATTATCGCTAGCGGCTGCTATAGCCACTATCGATAATCACTGTCTTCTCTCGCCCGCTCCCCGCCAGGAGAAGACAATAGCTGATTCCCCTGTCAGCATTGTCTGTGTTGATGGGGGAATCATACAAATTTCTTTTCTACTCCCACTGGCCACAGTTCGGCCCTCCTAAAGTCTAAAGGACAGTAATCTAGCCCTTTAGAAAGTTTGGAGATGCCCGACTTCAGAGGTTGTTATTGCCACAAGTGAGACTTGTGTATAAGATAGGCACCAATCCCAGCAGCTAACAATTCACTTTCAGTTACAACTATTGTCTACAGTTCTGGAAGGGTAAACTGATAAGGAAACAAGATAATATGTCAACTCTGGTATGTCTGTCATTCCTGGATGTTATATTTGAGCCATTGCTGCAACACATTACCTGTTTTGTCTTGCATATTTCACTAATGCAGGGGTAGGCAACCTGGGGCCCTCCAGCTGTTGCAAAACTATAAGTCCCATCATATCTCTGGGAGTAATTGTAACTGCCAGCCTTGCGATGCCTCATGGGAAATGTAGTTCCACAACAGCTGGAGGGCCCCAGGTAGCCTACCCCTGCACTAATGTGTATATACAAGAAATTACATACATTTTAATTTATATACTAAACATGACAGCATACAGTAAACAGTTCGGTAACAGCTGGAAATCCAAGCTGTGTGCACTCTTAACCCCTAAATAAATGAATATTCTTTGGTAGTCAGCTAGTATTTTATTACCCTCCCTGTCTCAGGAGTTCTCTAAGCCACAACCCATCAGGAAATAACCATGATATGAAGGTCACAGTTCTGGTGATGCAAGGACACGATTTTGCTTTGTACTGGATTCCTTACATCTGTTTCCCCACCACAAGGCAGTGATCCTGTCTGATTTATGACTCCAGGTACAAACACATTGCTATTCCATAAGAGTAAAGAATTATGGCATGAGAACAGACACAACAACATAATGGCTAGTCACAAGCTCGGGGAAGTAAACTAGACACAATTTATTGTGTATCATAGCAACACTGGTGGCATCGCAATCAAAACACAAAACTTTCTTCTGTTCCCATCCGACTCTTACTAGGACTTCCAGGTGTCTCTTCAAGAAAATATGTACTCATACCATCCATAAGGTCTGTGAATCCCGTAATATTGTCCTGTAATAGTGCTAAACACTTATGCAAAATTGTAAACTAAAATAGCCATACATACAACACAGAATGGTTAGCATGGCTATGAAGAAGAGAAGTACACTTAAATAGCCCTCTAAAATTCTCCAAACTGCTGCATGTACAGAAGCAAATGGGCTGCTTTTATACATATTTATTTTTTATGTTAAACGTTGCAATTTTTTCGATTTAGAACAAGCCTAGCTTTACTATTGCTTGCTGACCTTTGATAATGAAGCTTAAAGTAAACTTTATAAAATTTTAAAATTCTGAAAGTAAACATCCTGCTTTTAAGTAGTCATTACAATATGTCCATCGTTACCTTTCAAGGTTTTAAATAGCCTTCTGCACCCTTCTCTGGCTTAGTTTAACTTTGTTATTCCGGGCCTGACTTTCTTTGACTTGAGGGAGCTAAACTCCACCTACCACCATCCCTCTGTGCATGGAATGTGCCTAGATTGGTTACTGAGGCAGTTTCATTAGACACTGGTGTGAGAGTTGACACAGCTTAGCCATGATGTCAGAGGAAGTCAGGCTTCAGTAACAATTCAAATTTGAATCAGTCTGTCATAGACACGCCAGCCATAACCAAAAGGAGTTTCTAGATCAACTTTTCTCAACTAGGGTTCCTCCAGAGATTGCTAGGGGTTCCATGGTGGATTGACTTCCCAACTTGTGATGTCTGAAACAAATAATCTTTTTTTTTTTTAGCTGACCATAGATTTTTCAAAATTCAGCTGTTTCAGCAGGACCTGGCTGAATTTTGATTCATTAATGGGCATTTCAGCTTGAGAGAAGTCGATTTAATGATCAGATTTTCTCAAACAGGAATTTTGGAAAGTTTATATTTGATCAATACCTGTAGTCAATTGGCTGCAGGGCTGGCTGTTGGAAAAGAAAAGATCCATGTATGGCCAGCTTAAGGGTTGGCATTTTCACAATGACCATCAATGTCAATCCTTGTGGCCACCAATGCAAGTATGCCCACAATGAACCAACTTGTAAGTCAAATACTTTAGGAGTGCCACAATATTTATTTTTTTTATTTATTAGATCTACAACATCTAACTGATGCTAATGTACTATGAGCTGCAGATGTTATAATTTGTAGCAGGGGTTTTATGAGGTGTGAAAATTATTTCAAGGGTTCCTCAGGGGAAAAAAGGTTGCGAAAGCCTGACCTAGATGATTAAACAAACTCTATGTTGATAACTAGTATTATAGAAAGGTAACCCCTTCATCTGCTTCACTCGAAATGAAGCCAAACCCCTTTCATTTGGTATTGGATATATTAGGGAACAATTAAAACCCTCTGTTAGGTATATGTGTTGTCTGTGTACCATTGGGGGAATTGCCCTGGACTTTGTATTCTTCAGGATGCAACAAGGAGTGAGAAGAAATATTTCAAAGTTAACCTTAACAGGTATCCCCATTGGAAGATTTCCCATCATCACCTATTGTTCTGGTGACAACAAAATTTGGATTTCCCATCACTTTCTGCCTCGGTGACACCAGTACAAATAGAGTAGTGAATCCTCCCAAAGCTGGCAAAGATATACATTTTAAAGGGGAAATTAAAAAAAACGCAAAAATGAACACTTATCATAACACTCAAATGTAGGTTTTCCATTTACAGTTCTCTTGAAACTGTAATCTAGCAGGCATCTACGTAGGTTGGCCGCTACCATACTATATAACATTATGCTACACTGTACCCAATCAGACTATATTTTACTATATGATTGGTACTTAATGTTAACAAAATCACTCAAACAAGTCCTCTTAATAGCGCCCAATATGCTGCTATCTAAACTTTACTTTATTTGTGCGCCTTTTTCCTGCAATATGGGATATGATGTATTGTTCTGTTACCCATTAAAAAAAAAAGTTTTGAAGAAAACCAAATCTGATGGGGGCACAAACAAAGCTTTAGGGTAATGTAGGCAATGGGACAGAAATGGGGGTAAATCCCACCATTTACAATTGTTACCAGAACAGGAGGTCTGGAGATTCTAAAAGCTACCCCCGACTTGGTAACAAAGGTGAGTGTTCAATTGTCTACAGGGAGAATGTCTGGTATCTAGTACAGGAGGAAGAGCAGAGGGATCCAACAGGAAAATATCAACCTTTTTGAGCTTCTATTTCTGTATTACTCTAAAACAATAAGCAAGTCTTAGATGGAGGACCTGTGGATTTCAGCCTCTGCTGTGAACTAGACCTAACATATCAGCACCCTACAATACAACATACCATTTACTTGCCAATACACTTCACATGGTTTGAAGATCCCAGGAATGTGTTCATAACTAATTAGCTCATGCCAAGTTTCTCTGATATACTTGTTCATTCACAGCATTGTCCACCAGGTGCTGTGAAATAAAATTGTCCAATTTATGGAAACATTCAATACTGAAGCAGCGAGTTTACCTTATTCACCTAATATTATTTTCAGTAATAAAAAGAAAAAATCTATGAGCTACAGAGAAATCTGCACGCAGACTAGAGGCCTTTGTATCCAAATTGCTGTAATTCCAGTGCAACCCTGTCAATTTCTGTTATCTACAGTCCACCTTGTTGGTTGGACATTTAAATCTCTTCCAAAGGCTCCAATGTCGGCCCCTGCCAGGTTCTCCTGCGCCTTCGTAAGTAGCGAATGGCAGAGACAGCGCCAATGTTTGCAACTAGAGCTAGAAAACAGAAACATTAAAAGAGGGATGTAAGAATATTACATGTTGAGTCATATAACACATTGTAAAAAGAAAGTATATTTTTTAAGTTGTTACATGTTAGATTGAGTAATCTAAACTACATATATATTTTACATTTATTTGAGGTTTGGAATTACAGCAGATATCAAATTTTATACTCAACAAACAAACCTGATTTAAAACCTTTATCTAAAACAAGAGCTGTAAAATGTCTTCCAGTGGATCTTCACATCAAGCCACAATGACCTCCAAACTTCATCCTTTGCAGACAACACCTCAGAACTAATTAAATTGGTAAATGTGATGCTTAATTGAATACAGGTACACTTTTTATATTACTTAGAAAAATCCCATTCAACCCTATCCCGTCTATGTGGTTAACACATGTAAGTTGGCCTCAGTCTTGCACCACTTCACACGCCACGTCACACTTTTTATATTAATGTCAATGAAATCTGAATTCCAGGTAAATAGCTAAACACAAAATTAAAATACATATGAGGGAATTCTTCAACCTGAGAAAGGATTTGTATTTATGTCCCTTCTGTACTGAGATTTACACAGCTCTGTCACACAGCATAGCCTTAATTGGCAGGGGAGAAGACTAGATTTTTCTCTTCTGCAAGTAAAGAGGAACTCAATTTTGCAAAAATGTTATGACATTTTATGACAAAATAAATTCTCTGAGGGGAATCTATCAAAATGGGAGCATCCAGAATAAGGAACAGATGTGCATGGCAACCAATTAGCTTCTATCTTTCATTTTCAAAGCTTAGCTGAACAAGCTGAAGATAGAAGCTGATTGGTTGTCATGCACAGCTGCTCCAGATTCTGCATGCTCCAGTTTTGATAAATTCCCCCTGTATGTCTCTTCTGCCATAAAGTGCATGCACAGCTCATTGTACAGTAGGGATGAGCCGAACACCCCCGCTTCGGTTCGCACCAGAACCTGCGAACGGACCGAAACTTCGGACGAACGTTAGAGCCCCATTGAAGTCTATGGGACTCGAATGTTCGAAATCAAAAGTGCTCATTTTAAAGGCTAATTTACATGGTATTGTCCTAAAAAGGGTTTGGGGACCCGGGTCCTGCCCCAGGGGGCATGTATCAATGCAAAAAAAAGTTTTAAAAACCGCAGTCTTTTTGGAAGCAGTGATTTTAATGATGCTTAAAGTGAAAAAAAAGTGAAATATTCCTTTAAATATCGTACTGGGGGGGTGTCTATAGTATGCCTGTAAAGAGGCGCGTGTTTCCCGTGCTTAGAACAGTCCCTGCACAAAATGACATTTTTAAAGGAATAAAAGTCATTTAAAACTGCTTACGGCTTTAATGTAATGTTGGGTCCCGGTAATATGGATGAAAATCAGTGAGACAAACGGCATGGGTACCCCCCCACAGTCCATTACCAGGCCCTTTGGGTCTTGTATGGATATTAAGGGGAACCCCGCACCCAAATTAAAAAAAGGAAAGGCGTGGGGCCCCAGGCCCTCTGAACAGCAGTATACAGGCAGTGAAGACAGGGACTGTAGGTTTTTTGTTAAGCAGAATCTGTTTGTAATTTTGAACTGGTACATTTTTAAAGTGTTTAGCTCCAGACAAAAAATCTATTTTAAGCTTTTTGGAAAACATAGGGAAGGGTTATCGCCCCTGTAACATTTGTTCTGCTGTCTGTGCTCCTCGTCAGAAGATTTCACCTCACTTTCTGTCCCAATGACAAATGTTTTTTGAAAATTTGGCGTTTTTAGTGAAACAAGGATTGGTGATAAAGCATCAGTGGAAAGGAGAAACGTTTTCCCCATATTAACACTTACAGGAGAGAATTTCCCTTCCTAGGGGTAGATTTCATCCCACTTCCTGTTGTCTCCTTCTGTTTGCAAGTAGGAGTCATTTGTAAGTTGGATGTTTGAAAGTAGGGGCCTGCCCTATATACTCTGCAGAAATTGGGGCCTTAGGTGTTGGTGTTGCCACAACACTGTAAGCCCTCACAGGGCCCTGCTGTGAAATATTAGATCAAGAATTGTAATTACATGCCCCTGTTGAATAGGGTCAGAAAAATTGGGCCTTTGGTGATGGTGGCGGTGGTGCTGGTGCCACAACACTGTAAGTCCTTACAGTTACACTTGGTGGGGGCTGGAACGGGCCCTGCTGTGAAATATTAGATCAAGAATTGTAATTACATGCACCTGTTTAACAGGGGCAGAAAAATTGGGCCTTTGGTGGTGGTGGAGGTGGTGCTGGTGCCACAACACTGAGTCCTCACAATTACTCTTGGTGGGTGCAGAAACGGACCCTGCTGTGAAATATTAGATCAAGAATTGTAATTACATGTCCCTGTTGAACAGGAGCAGAAAAATTGGGCCTTAGGCACTGGTGCCACAACGCTGCAACCCCTCACAAATACTCTAGTTGGAGCTCAGGAACGAGCCCTGCTGCAAAGTATTGCATCAAAAATTGTAATTACACGCCCCTGTTAAACAGGGGCTGAAAAAGTGGGCCTTAGGCACTGGTGCTGGTGCCACAACACTGCAACCCCTCACAAATACTCTAGCTGAAAGGCAGAAATGAGCCCTGCTGCAAAGTATTGCATCAAAAATTGTAATTACACGCCCCTGTTAAACAGGGGCAGAAAAATTGGGCCTTAGCCACTGGTGGCGGCGCCCAGAACCAAAAATATTCTTACAAGCTATCATCATGATCATTGAGGAGGAAGAGGATAGTCACTCAGCATAACAGTATAGTCACTCAGCATCAGCATAGTGAGTCTTGAAGGAATCTGACATTTAAAAAAAAATTATTCGGTTACATCAGCATCAGGTGCTTGGTATCTGGTGGTGATCCAAGACTGATTCATTTTTATGAAGGTCAGTCAATCGACCGAGTCAGTGGACAGGCGCACCCTGTGATCGGTTACAAAGCCTCCAGCAGCACTGAATGTGCGTTCCAAAAGAACGCTGGATGCAGGACAGGCCAGTAGCTCAATTGCATACTGTGCAAGCTCTGGCCAGTGAGCCATCCTCAAGACACAGTAACCCAGAGTCAGATCTTGCCCCTAGGTATTCCTGCACCATGTAAAACAGATGCTGGCGATGGTTGCTGGAACCGATCATACCTTGGGGCTGCGGACTAAAAAATTGTCTGAACGCATCGGACAGACGGCCACCTTCTCCACCGCTCCTTCTTTGACTGACCGAAGCCTCAGCAACACGTTGTCCAGGAACAGGAGTTTGTAACCTCCCAGTCTCTGGGAACGCGTTGCACAGACCTTTCTGCAAGGCCTCCCTAAGATGTTTCATCCTCTGCTCCCTCTGCGATGGCTAGATAAGGTCTGCAACCTTACCCTTGTAACATGGATCAAGGAGGGTTGCCAGCCAGTAACGATCCCTCTCCTTGATACCACGAATACGAGGATCCTTCCGCATGCTTTGCAGAATCAGGGAGGCCATGCAGCATAGGTTTGCTAAGGCATTCGGTCTGGAGTCCTCTGGGTCACTAAGGATGACATGATCCGCAGCCACCTCCTCCCAGCCACGTACAAGTCCATGGGTTTCTTGGGACTGTAAATGATCCCTTAAAGACTGCTGCTGATGCTGAGTTCCAGGCTCCACCTCCATGCTGACACAATACTCCTCCTCCTTGTCCTCTTCCTGTGTGATCGGCGGGCACGCAGGAACACTGTCTGGATAAAGGGGGCCTTGAGAGCTAAGGAAGTCCTCCTCTTCCTGCCTCTGTTCTGCCTCAAGTGCCCTGTCCATTATTCCATGCAGCGTGTGCTCCAACAGGTGGACAAGGGGGACAGTGTCACTGATGCATGCACTGTCACTGCTCACCATCCTCGTGGCCTCCTCAAATGGTGACAGGACAGTGCATGCATCCCTGATCATGGCCCAAAAGCGTGGGGAAACAAAATAAGCTCCCCTGACCCTGTCCTGGTGCCATAGTCGCACAAGTACTCATTGATGGTCCTCTGCTGCATGTGCAGCCGCTGCAGCATGGCCAACGTTGAATTCCACCTGGTGGGCATGTCACAGATTAGGCGGTTCTTGGGCAGGTTAAATTCCTTTTGGAGGTCAGCCAGCCGAGCACTGGCATTATACGACCGGCAGTAATGCACTCAGACTTTCCTGGCCTGCCGCAGGACATCCTGTAAGCCCGGGTACCTGCCCAAGAACCGCTGCACCACCAAGTTAAGGACACAGTCAAACAGGACACATGGGTCAGTTGTCCCTGTCGGAGGGCGGAGAGGAGTTTGATGCCATTGTCGCAAACCACCATTCCTGGCTTAAGCTGGCATGGTGTCAACCACCTCTGAACCTGCCCCTGCAGAGCTGACAGAATCTCTGCCCCAGTGTGGCTCCTGTCCCCCAAGCACACCAGCTCAAGCACCGCATGGCATCTTTTGGCCTGTGTACTTGCGTAGCCCCTTAAACGTCTACAGAGCACCGCTGGTTCCGAGGGCAAAGCACAGGAAGAGGCCATGGAGGAAGAAGAAGAGGAGGGGTGGAGGAGAGAGGTCTGTCAGAATCACCAGTAGTAGCATTTTGGAGGCGTGGTGGCGGAACAACCTCCAACACTACTGCACCTTGTCCTGCATCTTTCCCAGCTGCCAGCAGAGTCACCCAATGCGCTATGAAATTTAGGTAACATCCCTGTCCATGCCTGCTGGACCATGAGTCAGCGGTAATATGCACCTTACCAAGACATTGACATGCCAAGACATTGCCTTCCACATGCCGGTAGAGAGCCGGAATCGCCTTCTGTGAGAAAAAGTGGCGTTTGGGAACCTGCCACTGAGGAACCGCACATTCCACAAACTCACGGAAGGGGGCAGAGTCTACCAACTGAAAAGGTAGCAGTTGAAGCGCTAGCAATTTTGCCAAGCTAGCATTCAACTGGTGGGCATGTGGATGGCTGGGAGTGAACTTCTTTCTGCGGTGCAGCAGCTGGGGCAGGGAAATTTGCCTGGTACAATCTGACATTGGTGTACCGATAACAGATTGCCCGCAAGTACTTGGCTGTGACACACCTAATTCTACACCTTCATTCCTCTCAGTGCAGGTCTCAGAGAGGACTGAAGGTATAGTGGGGTTGGAGATCCCAGCTGATGAGGAGCAAGGAGAGGTCCTCTTTGTTCTTTGGTGTGGGTCTTTTAGGTACGCTTGCCAACGAACTGCATGGCAGGTCAACATATGTCTGGTCAAGCATGTGGTGCCCAAGCGGGAGATGTTTTGGCCACGCGAGATACGCTTGAGACATATGTTGTAAATAGCAGCGGTGCGATCTGATGCACTCGTCTCAAAAAAGGCCCACACCAAAGAACTTTTGGAATAATGTTGCAGAGACAGCAGCGCCCTGCACATGCGGAGCTCTGCGGTGTGATGCAGTCTGTGTGCTGCCCTTAAGCTGGGCCCTGGAGGGCATCCTGCCTCGTTGGTGATGTGCCTCCTCCTCCTCTCTCCTATCAGGCACCCACGTGGAGTCAGTGACCTCATCATCCCCTCCCTCCTCATCACTGGAGCAAACCTGGCAGTATGCTGCAGCAGGGGGAACATGACTGCCAAATTGCTGTCCTTCTTGGGCACCCCCTCTGTCTGGGCTCACGTTACTGCCTTCCTCTAGCTGAGTACCATCATCGAAGCCTTCAAAATGCTGGGAATCCTCCTGGAGCATGTACCCAACACTGTGGTCAAACAGTTCGGCGGACTCCTCAGGAGGACATGGTGGGGCTAGGGAAGGAGTGACTGATGCCATTGAGCCGAGGGAAGAGGCCGCATTGGCAGCTGCTTTGCCAGACAAAGTACCCTGAGCCTGGGTGAGAGAGGATGAGGAGGTCGTCCAGCCTCGACCAAGTCTTCTGCATGTTGCGGCTCAACACGGCCAGCTGCCAAAAAAAAGGACAAGCGTGTCCCACGGCTACGTGCTGATGAGGATGCACCGTCTCCATGACCAGCACTGTTGCCTCTAGACACAGAGCCTGCTTGCCCTCTTTTATTGGCTTGTGACTGTCTGCCTCTCCTTGTTGGCCTTCCAGACATACTGTTGGCCTGAAGTGAGATGTAGCTGCACAAAACTGGGATGTATATATATACTGATTATACTGCAGCTAGCAGAATCAACTGCCTGCCTGTAGTATTATTAGTATGAGAACACCTTCACCTGGCTTCAGGTAGCTATACTGTAGGTGCAACTGTGCAGGGTACACAGTACACTAACTGGAAATACTTCAAGAGCCTGCCTGTGCTAATAATAGAATCAGAAAAAGCACACAAGCACCTGTCTTCAGGTAGCTATACTGTAGGTGCAACTGTGCAGGGTTACACAGTACACTAACTGTAAATACTTCAAGTGCCTGCCTGTGCTATTAATAGGATCAGAAAAAGCACACAAGCACCTGGCTTCAGGTAGCCATACTGTAGGTGCAACTGTGCAGGGTTACACAGTACACTAACTGTAAATTCTTCAAGAGCCTGCCTGTGCTATTAATAGGATCAGAAAAAGCACACAAGCACCTGTCTTCAGGTAGCTATACTGTAGGTGCAACTGTGCGGGGTACACAGTACACTAACTGGAAATACTTCAAGAATCTGCTTGTGCTATTAATAGGATCAGAAGAAGAAGTACACAAGCACCTGTCTTCAGGTAACTATACTGTAGGTGCAACTGTGCAGGGTTACACAGTACACTAACTGTAAATACTTCAAGAGCCTGCCTGTGCTATTAATAGGATCAGAAGAAGCACACAAGCATTTGTCTTCAGGTAGCTATACTGTAGGTGCAAGTGTGCAGGGTACACAGTACACTAACTGTAAATATTTCAAGAGCCTGCCTGTTGCTATTAATAGGATCAGAAGAAGCACACAAGCACCTGGCCTCAGGTAGCTATACTGTAGGGGCAACTGTGCAGGGTACACAGTACACTAATTGGAAATACTGTAAAAACACCTGCCTGCCTGTCAGTATATTAGGAAGAGAATAACAGGAATGGATCTAGCTAAACTGAATACAATGTATATATATATATATATATATATATATATATATATATATATATATATATATATATGTATATGTATATATGTATATATATATATATATTCAACCTGCCTACTCTATCTAACTTAAATCAAATGACACTCTCTCTCTGTCTATTTATCTCTCTCCACCACAAGACACTACACAAGGCCGCCACGCAGGCAGCTTTATATAGTGTGGGGCGTGTACTAAACCCCCTGAGCCATAATTGGCCAAAGCCTCCCTGGCTTTAGCCAATTACAACTCTCTGAACACACGGCGCTGTGATTGGCCAAGCATGCGGGTCATAGTGCATGCTTGGCCAATCATCAGCCAGCAATGCACTGCGATGCCACAGTGAATTATGGGCCGTGACGCGCCACTCGAATTTGGCGCAAACAGCCCATATTGTTCGTAATTCAGCGAATGGGCGAACACACGATGTTCGAGTCGAACATTCATTCGACACGAACACGAAGCTCATCCCTAGTGTACAGTCTTTGCAGGATGTTGTTCCTGGATGAAGAAAGTTACAGTGGGGAAAATAATTATTTGATCCCCTGCAGATTTTGTAAGTTTTCCCATTTACAAAGAAATGAAGAGTCTGTATTTTTTATCATACGTGTATTTTAAATAATAGAAACTGAATATTAACCAAAAATCCAGAAAAAACACATAAAACAAATGTTATAAATTAAATTGCAGTTAAGTGAGTAAAATAAGTATTTGATTCCCAAGCAAAACATGACTTAGTACTTGGTGGAGAAACCCTTGTTGGCAAGCACAGAGGTAAGACATTTCTTGTAGTTGGTGACCAGGTTTGCACACATCTCAGGAGGGATTTTGGTCCATTCTTCTTTACAGATCTTCTCTAACTCCTTAGCGTTTCTTGGCTCTCTCTTGACAACTCGAAGTTTCAGCTTCCTCCATAAATTTTCTATAGGATTAAGGTCTGGAGACTGACTAGGCCACTCTATGACCTTAACGTGCCTCTTCTTGAGCCACTCCTTTGTTGTATGTTTGGGTCATTATCATGCTGGAAGACCCATTCATGAACCAACTTTAGTGTTCTGGCTGAGGGAAAAAGGTTCTCAAGATTTTACAATGTATGGCCCTGTCCAGTGGACCCTCAGTACGGCAAAGTCTGCCTGTACCTTTAGCAGAGAAACAGCCCCAAAGCATCGTGTTTCCACCTCTGCGCTTGACTGTAGAGATAGTGTTCTCAGGGTCATAGTCAGCATTTTTGTTCCTCCAAACATGGCAAGTCGAGTTAATGCCAAATGGCTAAATTTTGGTCTTATCTGCCCACAGGAATTTCTCTCAGTCCTTCTTGAAATCATTTAGATGTTCATTGGCATGACTGTACATGTGCCTTCTTGAGGAGAGGGAGTTGCCATGTTTGGAGGAAGAAAAATGCTGACTATGACCTTAAGAACACCATCCCTACAGTCAAGCACGGAGGTGGAAACATTATGCTTTGGTACTGTTTCTCTGCTAAAGATACAGACCGACTTTGCTGCATTGAGGGGCCAATGGATGGGGCCATGTATTGTAAAATCTTGGCTCAGAACCTTCTTCGTTCAGCCAGAACACTGATGATGGGGTATGGATGGGTCTTTCAGCATGACAATGACCCAAAACATACTGGAAAGACAACAAAAGAGTGGCTCAAGAAGAAGCACATTAAGGTCATGGAGTGGCCTAGTCAGTCTCCAGACCTTAATCCTATAGAAAATTTTGGGAGGGAGCTGAAACTTCGAGTTGTCAAGAGACTGCCAAGAAACCCTAAGGATTTAGCGAAGATCGGTAAACAAGAGTGGATCAAAATCCCTCCTGAGATGTGTGCAAACCTGGTCACTACAAGAAACGTCTTACCTCTGTGCTTGCCAACAAGGGTTTCTCTATCAAGTACTAAGTCATGCTTTGCTTGGGGATCAAAACTTATTTTACTCACTGAACTGAAACTCAATTTATAACATTTGTATCATGTGCTTTTTTTCTGGATTTTTGGTTGATATTCTTTCTCTATCATTTAAAATACACCTATGATAAAAAATTATAGACTCTTATTTTCTTTGTTAGTGGGCAAACTTACAAAAGCTGCAGGTGATCAAATTATTTTCTTCTCCACTGTACATCATCCCAGTCAATACACATACTTCCCATCGCCCCAATCATCACACATACTTGCACATTGTGGCAAAAGCTCCTGGGGGCCCCAAATTGTTTCTGCAGTTTAGTTCCACTTGAAATAACACTTATCTCTCCACCTGGCTGTGACTGGGCAGTGAACGAAGGATCAGCAGAGCTTATCCCTCTGTAACTCTGCTCTCTACTCATATGAACATGTTTCTTGCTAGCACATGAGCACTGCAGCACAAAATACTTGCTCCTTCTTAACTACTTGCTTCTTTTACATGTCTGAGCACTGCTGTACATTGGGATTGCAAGAGCCTAATACTGGATAAAACTCAGGTACTTACACTACATGCAAAATACATTTAATAATGTATTAACGAATACAAAGTTTTTGTTTGTATCTTTTATGTCTGATTGCAGTTCGGCTTGAAATGAATAATTACCAAAATTGGGAATTAAATCAAATCTAAAGTATATAATACATGAAATCCAGCAGAAAGTACTACCATGTAAACTGCTCATAGGAATGCTGTTTAATAGCACAGCATTCACATTTCACATCATAATCCATAATCAAAAAATACCAGCAACAAGCTGAAATGCATATGAACCAACACATGCTAAAACGCATCTGAAAAAAAGCTTAAAGTGTATTTTTAGCCAAACCATTTCATTTTAATTTTGAATAGTTTAGGGAAGTGTTAAAACCTGCATCAGAATAATGTTTGCTGCCTGTGTCTCATTGGGTAGATTTCTTTTTACTTCCTGACCTGATGTTGCAACAGGAAGTGAGAGAAAATTTCTCTAGAATAAAGGAAAGTTGCCTCCTATACAGCTGGCACCAGAACAAATGTCCATATTGGAATATTTACCTTCTCATGTCACCCCTAAAATTTTGGATTGTTCTTCACTTTCTGTTCCGGTGACAATAGTCATCAAGACTAATAGATTGAATCTCTCCATCAGTGACACAGTAATAAAAACTCGACAGGGTTCTAACCCTTGTATAAAACAAACACACTGCCAGTACTCAAGTGCTTTGCGATGTAGGTAAGATGCTTGGCTGGAAACCTCTTGTACACTGATCCAATTCTTAGGATGTCAAGGGATCATTCACTGCTTGGCAGCTCTTATCAGACTGGGGGATCTTCATTACTATTTTTTCATTACTTTTTTTTTTTTTTTGGTTGAACTTGATGGACTTGTGTCTTTTTTCAACCTGACTAACCTTGTAAAATGACAGAAACAAGAGAGTGAAATACCACAAACACCACTTCATTCATAACATTCATAAAAATACTTACAAAAGTATAAAAATCACAGGCGTGTAACTATCAATGGCGACCCTAGGGGGGGGGGGGGCAGAGGGGGCCCTGACCCCCCCAACATTATGATGTGCCCCCCCAAAAAAAAAAAATTTTTTTTTTTTTTTTTTACAAAAAAATCAATGTCTAAGAGGGAGAGAGTCCCCAGTCAGCTCCTGCAGGTGATTCCTCCCCCCTCCCCTGCTCGCTGACACTGCATAATGCGAGCGTTCACACAACCATGGCCGCCTGATCTGCTCCTTCACCTGCATCCTCATTGGCAGGGAGAAGAGCGAGTTGCAGGAAGGACTCCACCAGGACTTTCAGTTACTGAAAAAACAGACTGATTTCTCCCGTCCTTAGGACAGGAGGACCAGCCTGTAAATTCCAAGAGATGCCAGACCAGAGCTGTCAATAGCAGGGGCAGGACAGCAAGAGGAGGCTGGGGAACCCCACAGTGGCAGAACACCAGGGCCCGGAGGCAAGACAACCTTTGCAACCCTGATAGTTCTCCCACTGCTTTGGATCCTTATATTTTCTTGATATGCTGGTGACATATATCTCTTGTTTTCTGCCACCCTGGGGGACCCCAATACAGTAGGAAGGGAGCTCACTGCAGAACATGTGAAAGGGCACGTTGTGGGGTCGTAGTAAAGGGCCCCAGGATATATATATATATATATATATATATATATATATATATATACATTTTATAGTTGCCCCCCTACTTTTGTCCCTGTCCCCCCATGTGCCCCCCCTAAATTTGAAAGCTGGAGACGCCACTGGTAACTATCATATCTCTTCTCATCGCTATCATCTGAATAACCAATAGGGAGACCTCTTCTGAAGAGGGCTTCTCCCTCAAAATTCGTCAACCCACTTGTATATACTGCACTTTGTTACAGTTAGCGGAACAGGCCTTTCTATTGGTTATCCAGATGATATAAATGTGAAGAGGCCTTGTATATGGGATATGGTGGTTACGTCTGTGATTGTAATACTTTTTTGAGTATTTGTATTACATTTATTAATAATGTGGTGTCTGAGGCAATAGGCTGGTGCATGCTCCCATTTCTGTCATTTTAGGGTTCAGAACCTTCCCTACAATATCCAAAACTAAGAAAAAAGTACTGGCCATATGCACACTTTAAGATGTACACATTTAAAAGGACACCCTTTAATCTGGGTATGAATTATTTATAAAGAAGTGAAAAAAATGTGTTATTAAAGAACCTCATAAACAGAAAATCATAAGCAGCAAATCTCCTGCGAGACATATACACAGTACACAAACATAAGAGTATATAGAATTGTTCTAATCAAACAAATTATAATAAATCAACTCAGAATAAACATAACAAAACAGTCCACAGGTGTTGTGATGATATATCTTAAAAACTCCTGGTGCCGATCTTCACCATCCACCACCTTTTTAATGATCTTATACATCAGTGCCTCCACCAACAGCTGAAAAACTTGCTTACCAGCTCCTGTGGACCCCTCATTACAAGGGGTCGTTTGCACTTATGGCCTAAACCCAGCCAAGGTTTTTCTCCAGATCCGGTAATTCTCCTACATTGGATCACCCCTTGGCACCGTGTTATATGTAAGAATCTCTCAAAAGAAAACCAGAATGCTCCACAGTGTAAAATCCTTTTAAAATGTATTAGAATATAAAATATTGCACTTACAGAATCCGCTGATCAAATGTACCTTAAAGAGGAGCTCCACCTTAAAAAAAAAATATTAAAAGCCAGCAGCTACAAATACTGCAGCTGCTGACTTTTAATAAATGGACACTTACCTGTCCCAGGGTCCAGCGATGTCGGCAGCCAAAGCCGATTGATCGCTCGTTTCTTGGCTGCCCCCGTCATCATCCTCGGTCAGGGAATCAGGAAGTGAAGCGTTGCGGCTTCACTGCCCGGCTCCCTACTGCACATGCGCGAGTCGCGCTGCGCGTCTTCACTGGTCCTCGCTGTGTTCTGGGAACTGTGTGTTTCCCAGAACACAACGGGGCGGTCATCTGCAGCTATTCTGCGGCTATCTAAGCCCGGAAGTGGGTGTAGATACCTGTATTAGATAGGTATCTGCACCCCCCTCCCCCCTGAAAGGTGCCAATTGTGGCACCAGAGGGGGGAGGAATCCGATGAGTGGAAGTTCCACTTTAGGGTGGAATTACGCTTTATGTTTGGTGTGTCGGCCGCCACACAAACAAACAAACCCATCCTTCTAGGACACATGTGGGATTGGTGACGTCAGAAGGCCTTGGCTGGGTTTAGACCACAAGTGCAAACAACCCCTTGTAAGTGAAAGGATCATGTAAAAAGCCCCTTGTGTTTTGTAATCTAATATATGAACCGTGCCTTTTGTAATAATATGAATGAACCATTATGACACCATTTTGTATACCCCCGCCATTTTGTATGAAGTCCCTTACTGTGTAAGTTCAAACTTGTGTAAGAATGCTTGCACAGCACCCCCCCTCCCCTTTATTTGCTCACTGCGGTCAAACCTGTTCTCGGAATGTATATCCTGTTTAGCCTTAGGCGATCAGCTAAGATATGTGACTAACGACCTATCTAACCCCTGATAGATACAGTGGGGACGGAATGTATTCAGACCCCCTTAAATTTTTCACTCTTTGTTATATTGCAGACATTTGCTAAAATAATTTAAGTTCATTTTTTCCCTCATTAATGTACACACAGCACCCCATATTGACAGAAAAACACAGAATTGTTGACATTTTTGCAGATTTATTAAAAAAGAAAAACTGAAATATCGCATGGTCCTAAGTATTCAGACCCTTTGCTCAGTATTTAGTAGAAGCACCCTTTTGATCTAATACAGCCATGAGTCTTTTTGGGAAAGATGCAACAAGTTTTTCACACCTATATTATGGATATCCTCTGCCATTCCTCCTTGCAGATACTCTCCAGCTCTGTCAGGTTGGATGGTAAACGTTGGTGGACAGCCATTTTTAGGTCTCTCCAGTGATGCTCAATTGGGTTTAAGTCAGGGCTCTGGCTGGGCCATTCAGGAACAGTCACGGAGTTGTTGTGAAGCCACTCCTTCGTTATTTTAGCTGTGTGCTTAGGGTCATTGTCTTATTGGAAGGTAAACCTTCGGGCCAGTCTGAGGTCCTGAGCACTCTGGAGAAGGTTTTCGTCCAGGATATCCCTGTACTTGGCCGCATTCATCTTTCCCTCGATTACAACCAGTCGTCCTGTCCCTGCAGCTGAAAAAACCCCCACAGCATGATGCTGCCACCACCATGCTTCACTGTTGGGACTGTATTGGACAGGTGATGAGCAGTGCCTGGTTTTCTCCACACATACCGCTTAGAATCAAGGCCAAAAAGTTCTATCTTGGTCTCATCACACCAGAGAATCTTATTTCTCACCATCTTGGAGTCCTTCAGGTGTTTTTTAGCAAACTCCATGTGCGCTTTCATGTGTCTTGCACTGAGGAGAGGCTTCCGTTGGGCCACTCTGCCACAAAGCCCCGACTGGTGGAGGGCTGCAGTGATGGTTGATTTTCTACAACTTTCTCCCATCTCTCGACTGCATCTCTGGAGCTCAGCCACAGTGATCTTTGGGTTCTTCATTACCTCTCTCACCAAGGCTCTTCTCCCCCGATAGCTCAGTTTGGCCGGACGGCCAGCTCTAGGAAGGGTTCTGGTTGTCCCAAACGTCTTCCATTTAAGGATTATGGAGGCCACTGTGCTCTTAGGAACCTTAAGTGCAGCAGAAAATTTTTTGCAACCTTGGCCAGATCTGTGCCTTGCCACGATTCTGTCTCTTCAGGCAGTTCCTTTGACCTCATGATTCTCATTTGCTCTGACATGCACTGTGAGCTGTAAGGTCTTATATAGACAGGTGTGTGGCTTTCCTAATCAAGTCCAATCAGTATAATCAAACACAGCTGGACTCAAATGAAGGTGTAGAACCATCTCAAGGATGATCAGAAGAAATGGACAGCACCTGAGTTAAATATATGAGTGTCACAGCAAAGGGTCTGAATATTTAGGACCATGTGATATTTCAGTTTTTCTTTTTTAATAAATCTGCAAAAATGTCAACAATTCTGTGTTTTTCTGTCAATATGGGGTGCTGTGTGTACATTAATGAGGAAATAAACAAACTTAAATGATTTTAGCAAATGGCTGCAATATAACAAAGAGTAAAAAATATAAGGGGGTCTGAATACTTTCCATCCCCACCTGTATAACCCTAGACACGTATGCATTAAACTAACCATTCCCCCTCCTTTGTTCTATACTGTATATAAGCTACTTTCGCGCTCAATAAACTCAGACATTTTATGAATACACAACCTGCCTCTCGTTCATAAAGTGTCTCATGATATCTGAGGGCTCTGCTGGTGTACCAACAAGAAGGGTGGTCATCCAGAATACCTACTATTTCCTTTCAGTAATGAGGGGTCCACAGGAGTTGGTAAGCAAGTTTTTCAGCTGTTGGTGGAGGCACTGATGTATAAGATCACTAAAAGGTGGTGGATGGTGAAATTCGGCACCAGGAGTTTTTAAGATATATCATCACAACACCTGTGGACTGTTTTTTATTTTTATTCTAAATTGATTTATTATAATTTTTTGATTAGCACAATTCTATATATTATTATGAATTATTTATAACAACATGAATTGTGTTTTAAATGCAGATAATATAAGTACCTGAAATCTGTCTTTATTTTAATATCTTATCATCCCTTGCACACCAGGACTCAGAATAAGAAAAGATAGGGCAGCGGTGTAAATTAGGCTCTACTCTACTGCACAGTGCTGAAAATAAAGCAGTAGAATCTTGATAACAGGAAGGAAAAGCACAGAGATGATGTCATCAGTGTGCTGCTGCTCCTTTATTGTCCAATTAGCAAGTTTGGAGCAGGGAAGTGACTGAGAAAGCAGAAATTTTGTTAGACGCGTTTGCTACAGTTACATCAGTACTGCTACAATTTCTTTTTTTTTATAGGAGGAATATTGAACCATGTTTATGACAGACTCCATAGACCATACTTTTTTGCTGGAATTCTATTTTAATAATTACGTTGCAATAAGTGTAGAAAAGCAACCTTCATAAATTAGTGTTTGTGTTCACTGTGATAAAGCAGTGGGTTGTGAACCATATGTTGGCTACTTGCATTATTGCTAACAGCAGCCTTTCCGCTGCATTAGTACCTATTTATCCAGCCACCTATTGCTTTATTGCCTTCTCACAAGAATGAAGCCAGGCAGTTTGCCCTAATATATATCTCTTCACAATAAAACTTTAACTTAATGTTAAGTGTCTGACAGTTACTTTTTCCTTGTTTGTGTGGCTTATTCTCCACTGTTATATATATGCAGGTGGCAAAGGTTCCTCTTGATGAGGTATCAATATAAATGAAATTAACAAATGTACTCTGAACACACCTGTTTTCCATCCATCTGAAGACTGCAAGTCTGAAGATTTTACAGCCCAAGATGCAAGAGCTAGAAACATCAAGCATGCGTCACTCCGGCTGGGGGATAAATATGGAACAAGAGAGCCTGCAAACAGACATGTGTGTAAGTAAAGCCTGACAGCATTAACAAAGCTGATTTTACTATAGAAGTGTTATTGTGTTAATATGATCATAGGATTAATTAGCAGTTACATCATTGCTTGTACCTGTTGTTGGTTCATTTGTCTCTTCAGACGTCCCACGGTGCAAATGAGGAATGAGTGTTCCACCTCTGCCATGAAAAGTATGTCTTGCTGTATATTCTTGTAGTCTTTCAGGAACAATAGACTGGAAAATGCTGGGGGCCCTTGGGGCAGGCGGTATACTGAATACGATGCCTTCCCTGTCCTGATGCTGAGGTCCATCAGCAAAAAAAAACTCACAGGCTTCAGGCCAAGTGGCAACAACTGTAGGTGATGAAGGTTCATCTACATTTGATTCTTCTGGTTTATGGTCTTTAGTTTTTATTGTATGTTCATCCTCTTCCACAAAGAAATATTCATACATATCTGGTGTGTATACGACTGCTTCTTGTATTGCTTCTTGACTTGCCATATTTGTTCCAGTCTCAACAATTCCAGATTCTGAAACATCATCAAAGAAAAAGTCATACATTTCAGGAAGGGTAAGGGCTGTATTTCTATATGATGGTGACTGGTGTTGTGTTGCTAGGCTCCTACTGAACACAGTATGCCCACTAATTGTAGCAGGTACCAGGCTGCACACAGGATTTGTACCCTCAGCTCTGGGAAGTCTATACTGGTCAAAACTCAACTCATGTGAGCTCACAATGACTTTGGTGTCTGGCTTCTGTATCGCTGACTGAGTTTTGGATAAATCCAAATTTTCAATTAGGGGAATATTTTGCTGCACGGCTGAGGAATCTCCAGGGGCTTTGGTTGTAAAGAGCGGGATACAGTCCTGGGTATCATATTGTGTCACATTGGCTTTGAAAAGGTTTTTAGTAGAAACATGGCTGTCCATACTATAAAGTGTTGAATTTGTGTTTTTAAAGCAATCATTTTCATTTTTAGCAGTCAGTTGGTCATAATTTTCAGGGCTTTTTTGTAAAGTGGTCAGATTTGGCAAAAAACACCTTTGAGGATCCTCTGTTGTATTGGTTATACCAGGGATGTGTCCATTCGGTAGACACTCTGATAAGGAAGGGATGTTTACCATGATACAACTTTGATTATCTTTTGAAATATCACGCAAATCTTTTGAATAAAGTAACTGAGCACTGGTTCTAGATGGATTATTAGTAGCTACAGAAAGTCTTTCGTTGGGGTGCCCCCTTTCTGACTCTTCATTAGAAATTACAGAGGGATTCATTCTTTCTGTGCTGTGGGCTTGGCTATCCTCTCTGTCCCTTTCATTATGGTGTTTCACCCTTGTGCTGAGAGATCTCATACATTCTACAAGACTTTCATTAACTGCCCTGTCTTGTGATTTTTCTATGGTTAAATAATTGTCCTTGGGTTTTGGACGTGGAATGCCTGTTCTATGTTCTGTTTCCACCTTCTTGGACAACAGAGTCTCTTTCTGACACAGAAACCTAGCGACTGATCCAAACTCCTCCTCATCCTCACTGCCAGACAACACATCATCACTTGAACCTATCCATTTGTAGGGTGAATGTCTTGGTGGAGACAAGGCTACTGGCATGGTCTGGGGTTCCCTGTGGTCTCCTACTGGTGGACATAAGCTGACCCGGATAAACTTTGGCTTGCTAGTTGCTGTTGAGCATATTGCATCTTCATGTTCTGTGTCACTCAGTAAAAGTTCCTCCTCTGTGGCTAAAGACACTTGCATTAGGCCACATTCCTCAGCCGTGGAGTAAAATTCCTCCCAGTCACGGTCACTGATTTGAATACTATATTCAAAGTTATCCATAGCTGCAAATAGAAAAACATATATTATGAGTGCTAAGTGATAATAATAGGTCAAACTGTATATACATTCAGTTCTTGGTAGACACTGAAGTTTTAAGGTGGCCATACATGTAGCTATTTTTTTATTGATTTCCATACGTGTGATTACAAACTAGCGAATTATCATCAATCTAAATATCGATGTTGCAACTCATAGGGTATTATCCCACACTTTGAAACCAACAAAATCTAAACAATCTATATAAAATATAATCATTTAATCATTTTGAATTACTATTCGCTTTCTGACGCACGCAGATATTTGATTAGAAGTGATTGACAAAATTCCACCACTGGCTTGGCAGAGTTTAAATTGATTGAATAGAAGGCCTTGATGTGTATTTTTTTTTTTATTGGATCAGTTTAGTTGCGAATGGATTTACGGTGGTTTACACCAGTGGTTCACAATGGTCTTCAAGGCCTTCTGAGATTTGATACACCCAGATGTTAAAATGGTGCTTACCAAATGTTCTTCTGATCATCAGCAGAGTGCTTCCTAAAGCGGGGCCACGCATACAAATGTAGGAACAGCATCTGCTGAACAAAGGCTCCCAGCCTCTGGTTGTTTTCCCACGTATGCAAGTATGTACTGGTGGCTCCCCAGGCGCTAAAAAGTGCCAGTGAGCTGCTAAGCATGTGTATGAGGTCCAAAAATATATATTTATAGCCCAAACATTTTCGTTAGCTTTGAATACAATTGTGAGGGATTAGAAGCATTGTCAAGTTTTTACTGCTGTATTTGAGCCAGAGGGAGGGCCAAACAAATGATTTAGAGTCCAAAAGCATTTCTTTGATTTTTGAAACATCAATCGAAGCCAGGACATTATCCAGCGAGTGAATGCCTGTGTCAATGACAGAGCAGCAAGCTTAAAGTCTAAGTATAGGTGAAAAAATAGGCACAAGGGACATTACTTAACAGCAGTGTGATGCTGCTGTCTCAAGGTTTAGCTGAAATCTTCCTCTGTGGCAGCGATGCGGCTTGGAATGAGGCCCCTGAAAAGCTGTTCGATCTTCATGTTCTAGCATGCTCAATCTCAGCTGCAATGCTCTTCCAGTTACCTCCAGAAGCCTGTTCCCATCATGAATACAGCCCTGAGGAAGGGGGAGGCAACTCCCCTGAAACGCATTGGATTTACCTGTTACTAGCGGCGGCCCGTTCACAAGGGGCGCCACACTCCCTAATGTCTATGTGCCCAGCCCCTAACCTCCAAGCAGGGCAATAGTCACATAGAGTTCTATGCTTTTTTTTGCAAATTACTTGATTAGAGCCGGAGGCTCTAATTGGCTTCAAAAGGGGTGGGCTCAGGGTGCAGAGCAGTGTCGCCTGAGCCCACCCACTTGTGACAATAGCGAATCAACATTCGCTATTGTCTTCCTGCTTCTCCTCCCGGCCAATCAGGACAGGAACTGGGTCCTGAAACCAGATTTGCCAGAAGGAGAAGCGACTGGATTGTCTGTGAAGAGAAGTCGGGCAAGCCATCCGGGACCTAGATGCGGTAAGTGCGGGGCTAGCGGGCTTGCAAGCGGGGCTGGGTGGGTTGGATGGCTTGTTTGCGCCAACCCCCCCCCCCCCCAAAAAAAATGGAAAGGTAAAGAGATGCTGCACTTAAAGCCCAACTCCGAAAAATTCAAAAAATTCTAAAATGACCTTTTGCAGTGGGGATGCACCCACACTTCTAGGGTCAGCGGCTTGTTTAGTCAAGGAGAGAGGAAAAGCACTCTATTACCTGATCCTCTGCTGCCCCAGCAGATGGTGCTACCCCATGTGTCAGCAGTGGACTGTCCCTCGACGTCATGAGGTCCAATCTAGGGCTGTGGACCCTACATTGCGATAACTGAACACTGTGAAAACAAAAGAAAGGGCGCACCAGCCTAGCACATTATCCTTATACACCATTTATTGACCCAACCCAAATTGCCAGTGGGAAGAACTTAGGATTCTCATCAGTCACTTTAGGAGATAAAAAAAGTCAGGCTACAGGTAATAGACCACTTGGCTCTGAAGAAGAGGGGATACCCCTTGAAACGTGTTAGCCTTTGTAGACCTGCGTGGCTTCTTCCAGTGATAAAAAGTTTGTGCAATGGTTTTGGCATACCTGTTTCTGGATTATATTGATGAGCTTGTTCATACATTGGTTTGTGAGTATAATATTTGCTCTTATCTTATCAATAAATAGTGTATAAGCATAATGCGCTAGGCTGGTGTGTCCTTTCTTTTGTTTTCACAGTGTGCAGTGCATTGGGAGTACCCCAGTCCTAAGAGGGCAGCAAAGAGTGGTTTGAGACTTTGGAGCAGAGCAGAAACAGAGAGGATCAATTGACTTTGATCATCACACTTGAGTGCAGGATGGTGTTTTTCAGTACTATCTTGGTCTTGATAACATCATGACCTAAGTTACTGGAGTGTGGGGGATGCTGTGGGGACTGGTCTAGCAGCAGGGAGGATCAGGTAAGCAAATTTACAATTCTGCTAGACCTAAATGAGCAAATATAACTCTGCACCCTCCCACTGCAAAGGATAATTTTTACAGAGTTGGACAATAAGTAGCACTGTCTCAAAGTAAAACTTGCCCCTGACCATGTTTTTATTGTGCATTTTTTTTAAGCAAAAATCTCTCTCATCTACATTCTACCTTTACAAAGCTGTCATAGTTAGTTGCCCAGGATTGCAGCATCAGGGGTCAGAATTATGTGAAAAAAACCTGTTGTATATAAGTACGTATGTATTTGCCAAATTAGACTTATATTTACATGGATGCATGGGGAAGGCCAGGGGCAGCCACCGACGAAAATAATTGGATTCTTGCTGGCCTGAACACACTGGGGTTGATTTCCTTAAGACAAATAGACTGTGCACTTTGCAGTTGCACTCTGCAAGGGCAATTGCTCCAGAGCTTAATAAATGAGGTAAAGTATCACTTTGCAAAGAATATCCAATCACGTGCAATGAAAAAACCCCAAACAAAAACAGCTTTTTTGCTTGCACATGATTGGAAGATGGAAAGTCAGCAGAGCTTCTGCTCATTTAATAAGCTCTTTTGACTGTGCTTTTGAAAAGTGCACAGTCTATTTGCCTTTAGTAAATCAACCCCAAAAGCCACGTACACACGAGCGGAATGTCCGACAGAAAAAGTCAGACGTAAGCTTTTCATCGTCTATTCCGATCGTGTGTATGCCTCATCGGACTTTTTTTTTCGAAAATTCTGACGGACCTAGAAATGGAACATGTTCCAAATATTTCCGACGGAACCAATTCCTATCGGGAAAACCGATCGTCTGTATGCTGTTCCGACGGACCAAAAACGACACATGCTCTGAAGCAAGTACGAGACGGAAGCTATTGGCTACTGGCTATTGAACTTCCTTTTTCTAGTCCCGTCGTACGTGTTGTACGTCACCGCGTTCTGGACGGTCGGACTTTGGTGTGATCGTGTGTATGCAAGACCGCTTGAGCGGAATTCCGTTGGAGAAACCTTCGGAGTTTATTCAGACGGCAAAACTGGTCGTGTGTACGCGGCATAAGTGTATGACCAACAGGACCCTGTACAATACAAATCAATGGGGGGCGCAGCCGCTGTTCGCATTTAACCACTCACCTGAGTGGTTACATGCAAAAGGAGCCTCCAACCGACCCCGGATGCAGCCAGTGTGCATTCAGGGTCGGTGTTTCTGTGGAGTTCTGGCCGCAGCTAATTGGCCAGTTTGTATACAGCATTGCACAGAGTGTTCCTACGTCCAGAGGCGGCATTTAGCTGCTACTGAACGCAGCAAATTATCCATACCCATGAATGGAGCCTCAAGGACAATCTGATTTGCAATAGATGTTGAATGTTTTGATGTATCTACCCACGCCCATTCATAGAAATTTTTTCTGGTTTTGTGCTTTTGGAATGTTAAAGATGTCAACAACGTCTTCACAGACACCCTGCTCTGCACAGACACCTGCATGAAGAAATGGATTCTCTATGTGTGGTTTACACATAAATTAGGTCATGTCTCACGGATTATCTTATCAGGTCCAGGCCAGGGTCGGGTCACTGAGAGGCCTTTACCACAAGTGAACGCAACATGACTGCCTGTCAAATACATATCTGAAGAACAATTAAATGTACAGAGTATAGAGTACGAAAAATGTGTCAGGGCACATACTCAAATTACCAAGGACTTAATGAAATAATATTCTTATACACAGCAAGGGTTAATGTGAGCCTGTCTATCTCTCAGGTCCTTCATGACCTTGGAATAGTCAGTCTGTGCTTTCAGTCACAGCAGGCACAGTCAGTTCCAGACACTTGAGGTTTGCTGAGGGGGAACAAATCCTTCATGGCCAGTATCTGGTTGTTCGTCGCATGGGATTATTTTCCCTTTAACGTGTTTTTATTCTTAAACTCTGTTTTACAAGTATATCCTCATATATTATTAAAGTCCGAGGTAATGTGTCTCACATCCTGCATGAATGCACCGTTATATGCTCAGCTATAATCTGTAGTGTAAGTGTTCTTTCACACCAGAATAAATACACAAACATACACAGACAATATTATAGAAAAATATTCTTCAGCGTGCAATTTAGAAAGTATACTTAATGGTGCTCAGTAGCAGCTGAGTGATAACAGAATTCCAAAAATAGTCCCTACACAAAAATCTGGTTAAAAAACACTACTCAATTATGAATTCTTAAAGTGGAACTAAAGGCATTTTTTTTCATTTTGGATGGAGTAAGAATAGGTTTTAATCCCTGTCTGTTTTTTTGTCATCTGTGTCCCATTGGGGAGATTTCTCTTCACTTCCTGCCCCATAGCTAAAACAGGAAGTGAAAGGAATTCTCTTCAAAGAGAGACAATCCCTGGTTGTCACCAGAATTAATGTCCCCATTGCAGGATGTCCCCTCTATTCCTGTTCTGGGAATTTCTTTCACTTTCGATCCCAGTCCTGATCCCAGGACAATTAGAGAGGGTGAACCTAGCTAATGAGGACACAGACTGCATTTAAGAATTTGACAGGTGTTCTAATCCCTCTCCACTCTATCCAAAACTAAAATCTAAATTGGATATATCTGAACAGCCTCAGATGATACACAGAGATGAAAAAAATCTCCCTACATAAGTTTTACATGTATATCTGCTGTCTTTGGCTTGCTATATTCTTTAGAATTCTTACATTGTGTTAGAAATTTGACTTCCTCATTCAGCTGTAGGAGTGGATTCTTGGCTTACACTGTGTGACAATTGATTGGAGGAAAGGCACACACCCCCACTCCATATAGGCAGAGGAACGAAGATACTTTCAGAGCTGTGCTGTGACAAGACAAGCTCTCTGCTAATCTATTTATTTTGGTTTTATCTCCTGTGTCAGAGAACTTGTCAGAAGTTATCATGCTGACAACAGAGTAACGAAACAACAGAAAGACACAGGACTCAGGGCTTTGGATAGAGATGAGTAAACACTACAGATATATGTGCCTAGGTCAAATTTCAAATCAGGTTTACATCCACTTTAAGTTATAGTTGTGTCATTAAACCCACATTATTAAATAAACTATCAATAAATGCTGTGTTACGTGCTGTTCATAATCACTCTGGGATTTGTCTTCAGTATTCTGCATAAAAACTGGTTAATCCTGTTGTTCACGATCTCCCCTTCTGTCCATGTCCCTACTGCAGCTAGGGATTTTGCAGAGCAGTTTTGGCAGCTCTGCACATGCTTAGTTTTCAGTGAGATTCTATGCTGAGCATTTCCTCCCTATCACATCTGAGCAGCCCATGTGACTATAGAGTCACGCATGTGGGCGTATACACAGTGGTAAATGACAGCCCAGTACCTCCCTCCTCCATGCCTACTAACCAGCTAAACACAATGGGGGCGGGATATTACATCTTAAATAATGGAGGCTTTACCTCCCTCTTATTCTAAGACACAGGCTGGAGGGGCGTGACACAGTCTGTGACTGCCAGAAATCTGCCCAGACCATGTTATTGCCAAAAAAATAATAAAGATTTGATTTAAAATATATATTTTTATGACAATTTAAAAAATGTATTGATATTATTTTTTTTACTCTGTATTCCAAAGGCTGTGTATTTATTATTTTGAACATGTGACAAGTAACAAAGGACTAGAAGCTCCTCCTGCCACGGTTTCCCTGCACACAGGCTGGGAGAGAGCTGGGTCATGTGACAGCTGTATATTGATTAGGAAAAAAGGTATTTTTTAAAAATCAAATTAATTACAGTACCATCATTCGTATACAGAAAGAAAGGGGACAATGTACATTAAATGGTTATTTACTAGAGCTGAAGAGTGTAAAATAAGGCTCACTTCTGTATAGGAACCAATCAGCTTCTAACATCAGCTTGTTCAGTTAAGCTTTGGCAATAAAACCTGGTTGGAACCTGATTGGTTCTATACAGAAGTGAGCCTGATTTTACACTCTCCAGCTCTAGTAAATAAATTCCAAAGTGTGTGTTTAGTACCACGTTAAGTCTAATAAGTCCCTTCTATTGCTCTCAGCCTCCTCCAAATCTCTACATTTCTTTCTTTTTTTGGTGCTGTGCTCTGGCTTCCTGTTAGAGAGTGGCTACATTTATTCTCCATGGTCCCAATGTATGTAGGAATGTAGCCACCCTCTCGTGCTCACTCCCGAGATCTGAGATGGAATAGCACAGTGATGATGAACCTTGGCACCCCAGATGTTTTGGAACTACATTTCCCATGATGCTCAACTACACTGCAAAGTGCATGAGGGTTTATAGTGTGCATAGAGCAGTGCACATCACCAAAACAAATGTGTACTGCTCATTTCAAACAAACAGAAGTGAGGGAGAAAAGGAGAGGTTCTGGACATGGGGGACATTACAAGGAGGCAGAAAACACAGTAAAGCCTCATACACACGATCAAACTTTGTACAAACTTTCCTGTGTATTTTTGTACAAAGGGCGTTGGCCGTAAACTTATTAAGCATACACACGGCAGGACTTTTTCGGCAACAAACACGAACGTAGTGACGTCACTTCAAAAAGAGGATGTTCAATTCTCCTTCGCCACCCTTTGGTCAACTTCTGTATTGTTGTCTGATCTTTTGCATTGGTTCTGAGCATGCGTGTTTGTAGTTTGTACAAAAGTCCGATGGTTTTGTGTACACACGATCAGACTTTGCTCCATCTGACTTTTGTTGCCGGAAAGTTTGTCCGTTCGCACAGCCAACAAAAGTCCGATGAAAACCGAAAAAGTTTGTCCAATGGAGCGTACACACGGTCGGATGTTGCCCTAAAACAGCTAATTTGCATGTTTGTTGTCAAAAAGTACGATCGTGTGTACAGGCCTTTAGTAACAATTTCATGAAAAATAGATTACAGGGCCATTAAGCAGTGGATGTATACGGAAAATTTTTGGAGAATAGGGATATGGTGTTAATGTGTTCACCTTTGTAAAAAAGACCATAATAGGTAACACATTTTCTTGAAATGTATATAAAAGTGATTGAATGTAAACAAAATAAAAAGTAACTTGCTTGTTTCATACACTATACAGAATAATAATATACCCATAAAAAGTGAAATACCACCTTGATTGTACAAGCTTACCTTTAAATCCACAAGGGTATAAGGATCCGTATTGTGAATAATAATAATACGCAGAGAAAGAGACAGCAGTAACTGCCCTCCCCTGCCTATTGTATAGGTACAAATGGTGTATGGTGTATGGTGTATGATGATCAACAAAACCCCAAAGTGATGTAATTAGGATGTTTGCAGGAGTACAGCGTCACTTGCAATGCATTTTGATTTTTCTGCCTTGCTTAAAGGCATGGTTCACCTTTACCAAAAAAACTGCCCAGACAGATAAGGGACATCTGCAGATAAGACCAAACTGTGCAGCTTTCACCAGTGTTAAATAATACCACTGCTATAGGTGTAGGCCATTTGCGTACTTCATAAGGTTTGATCAGAAAACTCCCAAGATGTTACTAAGACGGTTGCTAAGAGAGGCCTAGCTGTTACTATTCACTTCCACCATCAGCTCGGTCTCTGTACAGCGATCGCGGTTTTTGCGCAGAAACATCAGCATCCCAGTGACGCATATGTGCGGCATGTGGGCGTTAAAACCTACCCTTTTGCCGATGAACATATTTCAACTGTGGGTATAGGGTTGTGTACAGTATATATGCATAGTATATGTTTTTTGACTAGTGTCTTTTTTCAACCTGACTATGTAAATAACTATATGTAACAGGTTGACGACATAATGCAAGTTGATATTCATAGCAGCCAATTGGAAGTTAGCAGAGGAGTGTGACTCCTGATTGGAAATTCTTGATTGCTCGATGCACATTGAGAAAGATCAGGGCAATGCTGAGCAGAAGTGAGACAGATTATGAGACACATATGAGACAGATTTACTGCAGGATTGCAGCTTAGTTCATAAAATATGCTGTACCCCGCTTCTCCAAAGTAGCACTACAGCAATATAAAACCTGCCCCAAGCCCAAGTGAAAATCCATCTCATCTCCAGGGGTAAATCCGTCCCAGACCTTTGCAAAACCGTCTCAGATTGCGATTGCAGATGCAGGGGTCATAAATTCACAAACAAATTCTCGTTGTATACTCTGTACTAAATACGGACCAGACTGACTTTCATGTGCGTCTACATTTGCTGCTTTGCTTGATAGATCTCCCCCAGGAGTTTTGACTTCAGAATCAATAGCTGATTTTTTTAAAAATAGTAATTAAATGGACA
This sequence comes from Aquarana catesbeiana, assembly GCF_042186555.1. Lineage (NCBI taxonomy): Eukaryota > Metazoa > Chordata > Amphibia > Anura > Ranidae > Aquarana > Aquarana catesbeiana. The sequence goes on from NC_133333.1 coordinate 183,287,294, forward strand.
GTAGAATCAGAAATGTGAAGTCCAGGTTTTGATTTCTGAGCTTCACTTGGACTCCTGACTTAGATAAGTCCCATTAAATCATGTTGTAGGAGGACATAAACCCCTTCTGAAGGAACTTTCTGCGGCACCTTACCTCACAATCGTCTCCTCATAGTATGTCGGCCTCTTCGAGTGTCTCTAGTTCCCTCGGGGTGCTACGTGCTGTAGGACACACAGGTACCTGTCATGCCCCTTGTGTCCATTCAGGTGCTGAAAATAGGGCCTAGCGTGTGCAAGTAAAGCACGGGACCAAAACTCTCTGTGAATGCACGCCTATAAATAGCGACCACAGATAGCAACCACTGAAGTCACTAATAAGCTGTGGTGACGCTACTGACAAGGGCTGGACAGCCGCTTAAAGGTCCAGTCTTTTCCAAAATAAAAAAAATATTTTTGTAACCCCCTCCCTATTAGATTGTAAGCTCTCATGAGCAAGGCCCTCCTAACCCTCTTGTACTATAACTGTACTGTCTCCCTTTATATTGTAAAGCTCTTCTGCGCTATATAACTTCTCTATAATAAAAATTACTTTTACTCTTTCTGTGTACTAAATATTTTAGTATATACTGTATACTGGGGAAGGATTTCCACTTTTCTCTGCAAGGAAGAATGGCAATTAAAGTGTTACTAAACCCACAACAGTAAAATCAGTCTGTATATGCAGTAAAGCATCCTTGTTATACTCACTGTGGAACCTAAGGGGTTAATCCTCCGCATTGTGTAAAAAAGACTGTGTGATCCTGTCTTCTCTGATCCTCCCCTTCTTCCACAGTCCCAATCCATCTCCTGATAAGAGAGAGCCTTTGGAGTCACTCTGCACACGCTCAGTTTGGTGTGTATCGCTTGAGAGTTTTTTTTTCTTGGGAGGGCGCATGTGATCAGCACAGGGCCAATCAGCACTGTCCAGACAGAGAGTCAGGGGTCCTGCAGCCTCATAGGACAGTCAGGGGAGAATGAAAACTCCTCCTACAAGCTTTAACCAGTGCTCGGCTGGGCACTGATAGATGGCACAAGACTGCTATATACTGCTGATGAGAAACGTTATTTAGCATTTACTAAAATAATTGCATTTCCATGTTCTGTGCACTGTGGGAGACCAGATATAGTGAATGCAGGGTCCTGGGTTTAGTAACACTTTAATGATTTAGTCAGATAATTTTCTTTCATCAGGCTTATCTTTTATCGTGTATGGCTACTCTAATGCCCTTTACACATGATCGGAAATGCCGCCAGCAAAACTCCGATGAGAGGTTTTGGTCAGAAAATGCGACCGTGTGTATGCTCCATCGGACTTTTGCTGGCGGAATACCAGCCAGCAAAAGATTGAGAGCAGGTTCTCTATTTTTCGGTCGGAAAAAGTTCCTATCCGAAAATGCGTTCATCTGTATGCAATTCGGACGAGCAAAAAATCATGCATGATCGGAAACAATTCGACTCATACTCAGAAGCATTGAACTTCATTTTCTCGGCTCGTCGTAGTGTTGTACGTCACCTCGTTCTTGATGGTCGAAAGTTCAGAGAACTTTTGTGTGACTGTGTGTATGCAAGGGAAGCTTGAGCGGAATCCCGTCGGAAAAGCCATCACACCTTTTTCCGACCAAAATTCTGATCGTGTGTATGCAGCATAAGGAATCAAGGCCCAATATAAAAGACATGTTGCTTTCATACATATGTTTATTTAGGCCTCATTCACATGGATGCTGAGGCCTGTATGCCATGAATGGGCTGACTTTATATGCCGCTTAAAGGGGTTGTAAACCTTTGTGGTTTTCAATGCATTGAGGTAAAAAACCTCTTGCAGTGCAGCAGCCCCCCAGTGCCCCCGTTTAACTTACCTGAATCCTCTTTTTCTTCTGCCGGGGACGAGCACACCAGCTCTAGCCAGTGTCTTGTGTTCTGATTGGCTAGATTGATAGCAGCGCAGCCATTGGCTCCCGCTGCTGTCAATTAAATCCAATGACGCGGGCGCCGGGGGGGGGGGTGGAGTCATACATTTGGTGGCTATGGGCGCCGAATGCTGGACTCGGGAGCGCGCCCACAAGGTAACCCCCTCGGGGAAGCGCTACTCCTAGGGGATTATCTGATGGGAGGAGCCACGAGAGCCGCCGGGGGACCCAGAAGAGCAGGTTCGGGGCCACTCTTAATTTAAAATGACAAATAATGTTTGTCATTTTAAATTAAAAAAAGACAAACCCTTACAATCACTTTAAGCAACCAGGTGCTGCATGAAAGCAGCTCATGTAAGCATATGGGGACAGAGCGGCTGCACAGACACAGCTTGACAGGCAGGAGGGTGTGAACAGGCTTCTGATCATGCAAGAAAGAAATGAATGCTATACCGTGGGATGTGGAAATTGTAATTAGGAGTGAGCAAAGTGATTTTGTGGTGAAATTACATATTTCATCAACAAAGGTTCATTAAAAGTATCCTTCAATTTCTCAATACAGACTACTTAAGTGGTTTGTAGTTTTTCTCTCCTCCCTCTGTTATCTGCATGAGTCTCTTCTGAACTTTTTTTTTCTGGATAGAGTAAGGGAGGGTTATCACCCCTGTAAGGTTTATTTTTTGCCATCTTTGTCACATTGGGGAGATTCCCCTTCACTTCCTATCCCATAGCCAAACAGGAAGTGAGAGGAAATCTTTGCAAATTAAGGGAACTCCTTGGGTCACCATAACTAGTGCCCCCATTGGAAGATTTCTCCTCTATTACTTTTCTGGGGATAACCCAAAGGCACAGACAGCAATGAAAACTTGTGTTCCAATCCCTCTCCCCTCTATGCAAAGCCGAAAAAAAAAGTTTTGGCTTTAGTTATACTTTAAAGTGCAGGTCCACCCTGAAAAAAAATTGCATAAAAAATACCTAAAAAAATTGTTTTTAACTTATGTGAAATGGCTGTTGCTAGGCAGTCTTCCTAATCTGCCTCTTCCTACACCGCGGTGATCTTCAGTCTTCTGCTTCCCGCTTTGTCTTCTGGGGATTGGGGCGCAGTGTGTTATGGGAACTGTGTGTGTCCCACAACACATCGCGTCCCATTCACAAAGCGCCGCTCGCGCGTGCGCAGTAGGAGACTGGCAGTGAAGCCGCAAGGCTCCACTGCCTGTTTCCCTAACTTAGGATGGCGGTGCCGGACCCGAGAGCTGAGGGACGGGTCGGCCTCGGGCGGCCGACATCGCGGGCACCCAGGACAGGTAAGTCTACTTATTTAAAGTCAGCAGCTACAGTGTTTGTAGCTGCTGACTTTTTAAAAAAAATGATCCTGGCCGGAATCTCGCTTTAACATTAATTCTAATGCTAACTATATTTCCACTTATCCTGTTCTCTTGAACTTTGCAGTTACATTTTTAACAAAATGATGTTACATTGTAACATTGTTATTGGTATTAAACAGCCCTGGTATCCAGTGACCTTTTTCTCTGCCTAGTACATAGCAAGCTATAAGGTGTACAATCTTATGGAGTACTGCTGCCATCTGCTGGTACAAATAATGAATAGCAATATTTTAAGCTAAGCTGATTTCTGAATGCTGCCATTGACATCTTTTTAATGGAAATTATGGGCTGCTCTCAATGGTCTCAATCTATTTAGCCATTCTGTTCTCTTATTTTGGAGATGGGATCAACTTGTTTGTATGCAAAGAGATGGGGTAACATAAAGCAAAGTTGTTTTTTTTTTTTTCAAAGGTCATGGGAATTTTTAAAGTGGTTGTAAAGCCTTATGCATTTTATGCATTAGGGTGAAAAACCTTCTCTGCCGAAGCTCCCCCCAGACCCCCCTTTTTACTTACCCGAGCCTGATCCGATCCAGTGATGCGCACGCCACTGTCGCTCTCCTCATTGGACAGATTGATAGCAGCAGGAGCCATTGGCTTCTGCTGCTGTCAATCAAAAGCTGTGACACGGGAGCAAAGGGGAGTGTGTGTCAATGGATGCAGCAGCAGGACTCAGGAGCGAGCCCACACGGGTGCCCCCATGAAAAGTGGTTTTCTGTGGAGGCACTCGAAGAAGAGGAGGGGCTTGGAGCGCTGGCGGGGCACCCCAGAAGAAGAGGTTTGGGGCTGCTCTGTGCAAAACCATTGCACAGTGCGGGTAAGTATGGGCCTTTTTTAAATTTTTATTTTAAATAACAGTTTATACTTACCTGCTCTTTGCTGTGGAATTGTACAGAACTTCCTCTTCTCGGATCCCTGCTGGTGCTTCTGGCCCCTCCCCGCTGGCGAGTGCTCCATAGGAAGTTACTTACTATTGGGGCACTTATGTGGGCTTTCTTCTGAGAGACAGACGGTGGGGCTTGACCCCTCCACAGTGGCTTTGATTGACAGCAGCAGCAGCCAATAGCTTCTACTGCTCTCAGCAGAGCCTTTGAGAGTGGGGAGAAGAAGAAAGATCCACTGCAGACAGGCACAGAGCTGGATCAAATGAGGGCTCAGGTAAGTATAAGGGGGGGGGGGGGGTGAGGGGGGATACTAGTACCTCAACATTTTTACCTTAAGTATAACTAAAGGCAAAACTTTTTTTTTTTTTAGTTTTGGATTGAGTGGATATGGATTAGAGTACCTATCAGGTTTTTATTGCTGTTTGTGCCTCCCATTAGGAGATTCACCCTTTCTAATTGTCCTGTTTACCATTATCATCAAAAGTGAAAGAATCCTAAATTTTGAGTTGTCCCCAGAACAGTAATAGAGGGGAAATCTTCCAATGGGGACACACTGGTTCTGGTGACCTGGGGGGTCCCCAAGAGATGCTCTTAATTTGCAGGTATTTTCTCTCACTTCCTGTTTTGGCTATGAGATGGGAAGTGATGTGAAATCTCCCGAATGGGACACAGACGGCAAAACAATAAATCTTACAGAAGTTATAGCCATCCCTTATTCTATCCAAAATGAAAAAAAAAAGTTTTGGTTATAGTTCTACTTTAATGCAAGGAATACATTAAAGTAAAAAATGTTTAGGCTTTAAAATCATTTTAAGGTTATGAATCTAGACAGCTTTGCTTAACTAGATGTGCCTGCATTCCTCAGCCATTCACTGGCATTTGCCCTGCAGGTTCTTAATTTTTTTTAACATTATATATATATTAAGATTAGAAAGCTGTGTTCAATATAGAAGAAGACAAGCCATAAGAAGGCTTTTGGTATGGACACATGGTACATATGAATCACACTTTAAACCGGCACATAGAGAGAATACATGGTGATGCAGAAGTGATCTACAATGGCGTAGTGATACAGTGTAGCTGAAACCACACAATAAGTTGAGAGCTTGGTTAATACCGTCACATAGTCTTCATATTTTTGGTGGTAAAGAGTGCCTCGTAGGCCATGAACTAGGTCATGTGTCTCTAAGCCAAAGATAGAAAGAATGTTGGGGAAGAGAGAGAAAAAAGAGAAGAACCGAAGAAAGATATAAGTAGGTGGGGGAGGAGAGTGGAGAAGAAAGAACAGGGGTGTGGAGAAAGTTCTGAGGATTCTTAGTATTTGAATCTGTGGTGGATGTAAAGGGCGAATGCATCAAATGTGTCTGGCACATAAGAGGGTGGAAGTGAACTGGACAAGTGCTGATGCGCAAACTTAAAGAGGTTCTTCGTCCTGTTGGGAAAAAAATTGAAAGTCAGCAGCTACAAATACTTTTAATAAAAGGACACTTACCTGTTCAGAGGTCCAGATCCCAAACTGGTTCTTTGCCAATCAACGGGTCCCCAGTGTCGGCATGTTTACTGTGGGTAGCTGGCTGTGATTCCTTGCAGCTTCACAACCAGCTGCCCACTGCACTGTGAATGGTCCCTCAGCCTTCTGGGACCTGTAACGTGTCCCAGAAGTTTAGGAGTGGGGGGGCGGGTAAAGAGAGCTTCCATTGGATCGGTGCGGCGATCTGACCAGGAGTGGGAGCAGGAACCTGTCAAAACCAGGGACCCATTCCCCCCCCCAAAAAAAAAGTGCCAAAAATAGAAGAAGAGGAGAGTGAAGTTCCGCTTGAATAAGTCTGGTAAAAGACAGTGTTAGGGACACATTGTGATCTAGGGACAGTTGACAATACACTATACAATCTGATTGTGCAAATCCTTTAGATTTACCATTAACTATGTAGTGCAAGGGCCTGACTGAATTATACAAACTGAACAGTTTTTGTTTCGGTTTGTCCTCCTATGACATAGTTTTGGTAAATCTAAAGGAGATTGTAGAGATTTTATAGTCAAATTGTGTAGTGTATGACCAGCTTTGAGGGACGTCCACGTTGGGTGATAATGCTTGGTAGGCTACATAACTACTGAATGCTAATGTTTTATAGTCATTGCCTGCATAATGGACAATTTTCGCTTACTGCATTGTTTAAAATTGTTCTTGAGGTTTACCATCTAACTAAAACATGTTAAAGCAGATCCAAACCCATCACTAAAATCTCACTTTATCCCTCACATGTTAATGTAAATTGAAAAATTGGTTTCCAACCTTCTAAATATACATGGTTAGGAAAAAGACAGTTTGCTCCACCTGGTACTAATAATTAAAGTGACTGCGGTTGAAAGGTTGAAATCCTATAAGTATCTATATCCTTAGATAATGATGTTGGTATGTGACTATTACAACAATAATAAAGTGCATACAATTGATCTAATATCTGTGTAAATCAAATGCAGTGAACAAATGAATTAATGGTACAATAAGGTGACAAAGGGGCTGATTTACGAAGCATTTGCGCCATGAGTTGCGGAGCACGTCGATGCGCAAAGGACCTTTTCTTATTTACAAAACAATTGCGCTGGTAACACAGTGCAATTCCCCATTTACTATTCTCTTCCCAGCGCACGGGAGGAGGCGAACGGTATGCCACTATAGATATGGCGCACAGCATCTTTAACTTAAACTTTAAACAAGATGGAAGTGCCAATATTATGGAGGTGATGTGGGTGATGTGGGTGATGTGAGGAAGTATAGTATTAACTGCCCAAGTAACAAATATGCCCAAAATAGAATGAGAAAGTAAGTTTTTCTGAGCAAGCCTGCTGCACCGGTAAGTCCATTTACAACTGCGGGAGGTCAATTTATGCACCGCGCATGTGCAAATGGCATTTGCGCTTGTTCAAATGCGTTGGTTCACTGCACCGGCAAAATCTTAGTAAATGTCAAGCAACGTAAATGCATTTGCATAGGTTTTTTTTTTTAACGCTGGTTCACTTCGCGGCTATAATGAAATGTCGGTCCGGCAATACACATAAAAGTTCATTGATAAAAACAGCATTGAGAAAAAAAACTAAATTAAGAAAAAAAAAATGTGTGGGGTTCCCCTGCAATTCCATACCAGACCCTTCAGGTCTGGTAAGGATATTTCAGGGGAACCCCACGCCAAAAAAAAAAAAAATGGTGTGGGGTCCCCCTCAAGATCCATACCAGGCCCTTCAGGTCTGGTATGGATTTTAAGGGGAACCCCGCGCCAAAATTTAAAAAAAAGGACGTGGGGGTCCCCCTAAAAGTCCATACCAGTCCCTTATCCGAGCACGCAACCTGGCAGGCCGCAGGAAAAGAGTGGGGGACAAGAAAGTGCCCCCCCTCCTGAACCGTACCAGGCCACATGCCCTCAACATTGGGAGGGTGCTTTGGGGTCCCCCCCAAAGCACCTTGTCCCCATGTTGATGAGGACAAGGGCCTCATCTCCACAACCCTTGCCCGGTGGTCGTGGGGGTCTGTGGGCGGGGGGCTTATCGGAATCTGGAAGCCCCCTTTAACAAGGGGACCCCAGATCCCGGCCCCCCCTGTGTGAAATGGTAAGGGGGTACAAAAGTACCCCTTCCATTTCACAAAAGAAGTGTCAAAAATGTTAAAAATGACAAGAGACCGTTTTTGACAATTCCTTTATTTGAAGCCTTCTTCTTTCCATCTTCTTCGGGTCTTCTTCCTTCCTTCTTCCTTCGGTTTCTTCCTCCATCTTCTTCTTCCTCTGGTTCTTCCTACGATCCTCTGCTTCTTGCTCCGGTGTTCTCGTCCGGCATCTTTCTCCACAGCGTCTTCTTCCCCGCTTCATTCCCGGGCCGCTCCACATCCATGGGAGGCTCCCGCTGTGTGACGCTTCTCTTCTTCTGACACTTCTTATATATCGGAGGGCGGGGCCACCCAGTGACCCCGCCCCCTCTGAAGCATGGTTCCGTTATATAAGTGTCAGAAGAAGAGAAGCGTCACACAGCGGGAGCCTTCCATGGATGCGGAGCGGCCCGTGAACGAAGCGGGGAAGAAGACGCCACGGAACAAGATGCCGGGCGAGAACACCGGAGCAAGAAGCAGAGGATCGGAGGATTGGAGGAAGAAACCAAAGGAAGAAGGAAGGAAGAAGGAAGAAGATCCGAAGAAGATGGAAAGAAGAAGGCTTTAAATAAAGGAGTTGTCAAAAACGGTCTCTTGTCATTTTTAACATTTTTGACACTTTTTTGTGAAATGGTACCATTTCACAAAGGAGGGGCAGGATCTGGGGGTCCCCTTCTTAAAGAGGGCTTCCAGATTCCGAAAAGCCCCCCGCCCGCAGACCCCCACAACCACCGGGCAAGGGTTGTGGGGATGAGGCCCTTGTCCTCATCAACATGGGGACAAGGTGCTTTGGGGGGGACCCCAAAGCACCCTCCCAATGTTGAGGGCATGTGGCCTGGTACGGTTCAGGCGCGGGGTTCCCCTTAAAATCCATACCAGACCTGAAGGGCCTGGTATGGATTTTGAGGGGGGCCCCCACGCCATTTTTAAAAGATTTTGGTGCGGGGTTCCCCTTAAAATCCATACCAGACCTGAAGGGCCTGGTCTGGATTTTGAGGGGGACCCCCACGACATTTTTTTTTATTTTGGTGCGGGGTTCCCCTTAATATCCATACCAGACCTGAAGGGCCTGGTATGAAATTTCGGGGGAACCCCACACATTTTTTTCCCTTAATTTTGTTTTTTTTCTTAATGCTGTTTTTATCAATGAACTTTTATGTGTATTGCCGGACCGACATTTCATTATAGCCGCGAGTAGTTTTAAATAACTTTTATTCCTTAAGGGCCAGTTCACACCACATGCAGTCCAGTGCATTTTTTTCTGCATCAAAAACGCATGGAAAGTAGGTTATATGGTTTTCAATGGCATAGTTCACACCAGTGCTTGCAGTTCCAGTGTGTTTCCAGTTCCCGAAAAAAAAGTAGAACATGCTGCATTTTTTATGCACTGGACTGTACTGGAACACTGTAAAATGCATCAAAAACGCACTGGAACGCACCTAAATGCAACAAAAACGCACTGCAAGACAGTTGTCCTTATTTAAGGTTAAGAAAAAAGAGGGGGTTTTCTTAACCTTAAATAAGGACAAATGTGTTGCAGTGCGTTTTTTGATGCATGTAGGTGCGTTTTTGATGCAGTCCAGTGCGTTTTTGATGCGTACGGCAAGAGAGTACATTTGGGTGTCCTTATCGAGTTTCTAACACATGTATTTTCTCTTTGTATTTTGTTTGTTATGTTGTTGTAAAACAGATGTGTTTTTATGCAATTTATTTGTTACTTTGGTTTGTTGTATTTTGCCTTCATGGTAGCACATGCATGGATTGTGCGTATGCTGCCATGGATGGTGACCAGGAAAGTAACATTGCAGAGTGGTACTTTGATTTAAAGCACCTGTGCAAGATGAAGGAAACCTGCAAACATGGCCTGTTGGGGGTACTTGAGGACAGGTTTGAAAAGCACTGATTTAGAGCACTGAACTAAAATCAATCTCAAAACAATCCTTCTATTCTAATTGTGGACATTTACGGGAAATCATGAATTTTTTTGGGGGCTTTGTGTCCCTTTTCTTAACATTGGCTTTCCTTCCTGTCACATAGCCAAACAGGAAGTGAGAGTAAAACCCTAACCATATTTTTTTCCTTGGGGACACAGGTCAATCTAACTAGTGTCTCCATTATGCAAATTGCACTCTAGCACTTTGTTGTGTACACCCCAAATTATTAGGTATTTTGGGGTTTATTAAAGGCAAATCTTTTCTGCAATACAAGTGTAGTTGATGCAAATCAGAGGGGAAGCAATGGTGATTTTATCATCCAATCATGTAGAGGCAAAGATTTTAGTAAATAAACCCCAAGATACATAATAATTTGGGATGTACATGGCAAAATGCTAGAGTGCAATTTCCCGAATGGGGAAACTATTTAGATTGACCTGTGTCCCCAAGGACATACATTGGTAGGGTTTTACCCTCACTTCCTGTTTGGCTATGTGACAGGAAGTGAATAATTTTGAATGAGAAATTGGCAAAATTTGGGAGTTGTCTTCACCCTATAAGGGGTGTAGACATCCCCCAAAACTTTGAATCCCTCTGCAGTCTATCCCCAAGCAAAAATAAGAAAGGATTTTAATTAGTTTAACTTTGCAAAGACACATTACTAAGTTCAATTGTGATGCATGGTAATGGCCCATTTAGACCTTTAATAGAAAGTCATGAGTTGCCTTTGACTCTAAACATTATTTTTGGCCAGTCCTAGAAATCTGCATCTGTTTTTCTATTAACCACTTGGTGTCTGTGCTATAGCCAAACAACGGCCACAGCGTGGACCTGAATTTCTGGGAGGCTGTCATAGGACGGGCTCCCTGCAGGGCGCGCACTGAGACTCGGGTGATCGAAATAAGGGCCAGTCCTGGCCCCTCACCACGCGATTAGCTGTCAGCCAATGACAGCTGATCACATGATGTAAACTAAAGCTCGGTAATTGCTTATTTTTTCTCCTCACGCTGACAGCATGAGGATAAAAATAAAAGCTGATCACCGGCTTAGGTGCAAGAGACATTGGTCCTGAAGAGGCAATTCTGTCTCATCTGTGCCCACCAGTGCCACCTATCCATGCCCACCAGTGGTCCCAAGCAGTGCTGCCTATCAGTGTAACTAATCAGTGCCGCCTCATCAGCGTACATCAATGAAGGAGAAAAATTACCTGTTTGCAAAATTTAATATTAAAATATCCAAAAATATACAAAATTATTTAGAAAAATCTGTCTTTTCTTTTTTTTGAACAAAAGAAAAAAAACACAGAGGTGATCAAATACCACCAAAAGAATGCTCTATTTGTGGGAAAAAAAAAACAAAAAAACAAAAACATTTGGCTAAGTATGACCGCGCAATTGTCATTCAAAATGGATCAGCGCTGAAAATTGGTCTGGGCAGCAGGGGGGTTTAAGTGCCCAGTAAGCAAGTGGTTAATTTCCATGCAAAATATGGATTTCTGTAATAAAGATGTGTGCCCGCTGTGTATATGGCATGGGCGTAAGCAAGTCGCACACATATGAATGGTACTCATTGTAAATCATGGGGTACAACTTGTGATGCAACTTTTCAGTCCCAAGTGGCCTTAGGCTTTCTTTCCACTACTGCGAGTTGTTGTGCGACTTGACACATGTGAAGTCGCAGGACAAGTCAAAACACATGTATTTCAATGTTCCCCCATTCTAATTGGTGCAACTCCAAAAAAAGTTCTTGCACTACTTTGCTCCAACTTCAGTGCGACTTTTTCTCAGTTGTTTTGAACTAGTCTCATGACATGGCATTAAGGCTCGGTTTCCACTATTGCAAGCCCAAAGTCGCGTGTTTTTTGCTGCGAGTTTCCCGCAAATTTTTGCTGAAACTTGAAACAATGCCTGTGCATTTTTGAGGTCTATGGACCTCAAGTCACATCAAAGTGGGACCAAAATAGTGCAGGGACTACTTTGAAGTTGCTGCGACTTGAAGTCGCACACATATGAACGGTACTCATTGTAAATCATGGGGTAGAACTTGTGATGCAACTTTTCAGTCCCAAGTGGCATGACAAGTCGCAATAGTGGAAAACAAGCCGAAAAAGCACATTGTAAATCACGCAACTTTGGGGTTGAAATAGTGGAAAGAAAGCATTAGGCTAAAGCGGTAATAGGAAGATGCACTGTAAGAATTACTTCTAATTGTAGAAAATCAAACAGGCTCTTGCACTGAATCTAATTTATGGAAGATCTAACTGATTGCCCAGTGTATGGTGACCTTTAAAGATATGAAAACTTGAATTTCTGGTGTTTAAGCCTCATACACACGATGGGACTTTGTACAAACTTTCCTGTGGATTTTTGTACAAAGGGCGTTGGCCTTAGGGTTCTTTCACGTGGACGTGTCCGTGTACGGAGCCTGCTCTGCTCAGCGGGGGATCGCTCCGTTGATCCCCGCTGAGCAGGCAGATGACAGGTCTGTCTCTGCATACTGTGCAGCGACGGACCTGTCAGAGCGCCGCTCTCCTCTATGGGGGATCGGATGATGACGGACCGTAGAGTCCGTCGTCACCCGATCCAATCCGCAGACGGATGGAAAAATAGGTTTTTCCTCAGTTACACTTTTTCGGATTGGAGTGGGTCGGATGTCACCACTGACATCCGACCCTCCATAGAGGTCTATGGAGTGTCCGTTCAGTTCGGACGTGAGTGGTCCGTCCGTGTGAAAGGGGCCTTCACACTGGGGCGGGGCGGGCAGCGGCGGTAAAACGGCACTATTTTTAGCGCAGCTTTACCATCGTTTTAGCGGCGGTATTTGGCCACTAGTGGGTTTAACCCCCACTAGTGGCCGAAAAGGGGTTAAATCCGCCCGCAATACGCCGCCGCAGCGGCGTTTTGCCGGCGGTATAGCTGCGCTGTCCCATTGATTTCAATGGGCAGGAGCAGTTTATACACCGCTCCAAAGATGCTGCTAGCAGGACTTTTTTTAGGCCCCTTTCACACTGGGACATTTTTCAGGCACTACATCGCTAAAAATAGCACCTGAAAAACGCCCTAAAGAAGTGGCTCCATTCACTCCAGTGAGGGCTTTCACACTGGAGCGGTGCGCTGGCAGGGCGTCACAAAAAGTCCTGCCAGCAGCTTCTTTGGAGCGGTGAAAGAGCGGTGAACTCACCACTCCTCCACCACTGCTCCCCCTTGAAATCAATGGGGCAGCGCTGTGATACCGCCGGCAAAACGCTTCTCCGGATATAGGAAGAACCAAGCGACCTATGTGGAAGCGTATACAAGAACATATACAGAATATTACAAATGGCTTCCCTAAGCATAGCGTATCACGTCACTTCGCATCATATCACAATAAAGATCCCACATGTCTAAAATTCTGGGCTATAGATAAATACAAAGCCCACTGGAGGGGAAGCAATAAAATCAGAGAACTAAGTAAAAGTGAGTCCAGATGGATTTTTGAATTGTGCACTTTATCGCCGAGGGGCTTGAACATTGAATTTGACTTAAATTGTTTTATTTCAGATCTTTAGATTTTAATTAATTTTATTACCAATCTGGTATTTTAATTAGGTAGTATATATGTATCATGGGTGGTATTTCTGATATCCACTGTGAGGTTATATCTATGACTCACCACATGAGGGAAAAAAAATTTATTGTGAGGATATATCTATGACCCACCACATGAGGGAGTAAGAGTATAGGTTAATACGAGGTAATTAGCGAAATGGAGGCAATTCCCATGATAACCACAGGAGGGAGTCTGGTATTGTAGTTTTTAGTTTTTTTAACCTGCGTCGAATATATTTACCTATGTCAAATAATTTTTAACCAAAGTTTCATATATATTCAGTATTATTCGTTATTAAAAGTCATATTGTGTATTGTTTGTAACTTATCAATAAACTGTAAGCATTGTTAAACCATGCGCTCAATGGAATGATGATTCGCTGACGACCGACACCACTATGACGCCGGCAGCAGCTTAAATAGTGAGCGTGGTCACATGGCTACCCTTGAAAAAGTCACGTGTCATGTGACGCAAAGCGTTGGGAGGAGGAGTCACTGACGGTATCGAAAGTGTTTGTTAACACAGTAGATGCTGTGTGAGCAGTGTCAAAACTTCTGACCATTGATTTTAAAGCGCCCCAGCTACTACATAAATGTGAGTGGTTTAAATTCAGTATACAGATTCATGGTACTTGTATCATTGCACAATGATGCGCTCTCTTATTTCTTTCATGTGAATCATCATTCAAACGGTGAACTTGAGGAAAGCAGCAAGTGAATTTAAAGGCATAAAACTGGATTAATATTTCCACAAAAAAAAAAATGTTCACAGTTATGAATCAGTAGGGATTGGCTGTTTATTTATTACTCACTTCTGCATTTTTATGGTAATTTATTTATGCAGGGATTATTTGACCCCCATATGTATGTTCTTATTTCATAGTGATATAGTGTATATACAGCACACAGTGTGATACTATATTTGTGGTATATATTCATATTTTTATTGATTATTACATAGCACTCTGGCAATTTGGATATTTATCATGACACATCAGTGATTTATTTAGGGTGGGAATTTGATATTTAGCGCACCAATATATATTTTTATTATTTTTGTTTTCAGTCATGGTGACACAGCACTATTAGGTTGGTTGCAGCTTGTATCACTTAATGATTTCACATCACCCAAACACATCCACATCAGTGCTTTAGTATTTTTTCCATTTGTTTATCTACTGATTATGGGTGCGATTCTTTTTTAGGCTCCTGCAGTATAAAATGAATGCACGTTTTATTTTTCTGTAAAAATATGCGCATTTATATTTTCTAAAATGGTGAACTTATCCTTTAAGTTGAGATATTCTTATTTTTATAGTAAAAGTCAGATAAGCAGTTTAAATACTTTATGACTAATATATCATCACTATCAGAGGCTCCAAAAAGTCTGGTTTATGAATCTTTGACCTGTAGAATAAAAGGTAAAACCTCAGAGAACGTTCTGTCCAATTATGTCTCAAGAGGGGAAAAAATTCCTTCCTGACTTCAAATACAGCAATCAGTTTCTACTCTGGATTGTATTTACAGTTAAAAATTGCACATTGATGTTTACAGGACCCAGCCAAACCAGACTTCAGCTCCTTGTGGGTTGGACTGCTTTACCCATCTGTTCTTCTCTACTGATCTTGTTACACAGAGAACTCTGCCAGTCTGTCAGTCAAGGGTTTTATAGTGAAACATTCTGCCGATCAGGATGGGAAGCCATTACTGCCTGACTAGTAATAGTTTCTTTGACCCAAACCATGTGCTCAGAGCCATACATTGTTGGGAATCTAATTCTCCATACAGCTGAGGAGTGAACTCCTGGGTTGTAAAGTTTTATAAGGTCTTAGGAAAGCAGATGAATATACACATTTCTTTGCCGGCTTTGCAGATCATGGAGCCATTGCGGTTTATTAAATCACTACGAGGTGTGTTATCATCTCATCAACTCTTCTGTGCAACCACACCAAGGTCGGAGAATGAAGATCAATACCATTCACAAAGCCTAACCACAGTTCTACCTACACTCACAGATAAAAGAGACCACTTCATTGAAATATATAACCTTCTACATAAAAGGGTAGCAAAATTACGTTTTAAGCAGTGTCAGTAAAGATGTACAGTAGAGCCCTATTGCAGCTCCATTATGGAGTCAGGGGTGTGATCTGCTTGGCTCCCTCTAGGGCAGTGGTTCTCAACCTGGGGGTCGAATGATGATTCACCAGGGGTCACCGAATCCTGGGCTGTTCCAGAAGCCCGCACCGCTCTCCTAGCCTTTTTGCAGCCACCCAGCAGGGCTGTCCCTGAGCCTGTGGCCGCCCAGCTGGGCTATTCCTGGAGCCCGTGGCCGCCCACTCAGCCTCTTCGCAGCCGCCCATTCAGTTCATGGCATGGCTGGGGGGCAGAGACTAGAGGTTAGCTGACTGGTGAAGAATGTGAGGTGGGAAGGGTTGGAGGAGACCCTATCTCCTGATTTCGGCATAGGTGTCACTGCTATGAGACACCACAAAGTCAGAGACACAGTGTGTAACATTACCTGTGATTATAGTTGCCATTAAAAGTCCCCACTACAGTTCTCAGATCAGCAGATGACCTTGATCAAGAGCACCTAAGTTGGATGATCGGAACTACCCCGAGCATTGCCACTCATCCCAACTCCCCACCAGCACTGCCACTCATCCCATTCCCCCCACCCCCCACCAAGGAGTAAGATGTGGAATAAAAATAGAGAATACATGGAAGTGATTGGAAAAGAGGGGGAGGAACAAAGAAGAAGGGAGAGAAAGAATAAGAAAAAGAACAAGAAAGAAGGCTAGAGAGAGGGATGATAAAATCTTCCATTCTGAGTCTTTGTCTACTGTGTGTGAATCCACCTTGCAGCCAGCCCATAGAAGTGAATGCAGAGGCAGCGACTGCACGGAAACAGTCCCATAAACTTCTGATCAGAAAGTCTGTAGGAGCTGGAACTGATGAAAAACATGCGAGAGGGCTCCTGGTTCTTTCTGACACCGTCAACAATTCCTTGGGACCAAGGGCCTGGCAACAGGTATTATCAAGTCTTGGTTGAACACTGTTAATCCTATCCACTCCAAATTCTAAATGCAAAAATGCAATGATCACACACAGGTCAACGCATGTGAAAATGCATGTCAATGCTAAAAGGTGATGCACAACACCTGTGTAATGCTACAAAAAGAACCGCTATGCTCATGCACCTTAGAGCAGGGGTGTCCAGCCCACAGGCCATATGCGCCACAAGAGAGTTCAGCATTCGGTCCAGCAATGTCTGCTCTCTTGTACCATACAAACATAGAAGCCACAGCGCCCAGCAGGGAAAAGCTAGGCACAGGCACGTATGGAGGGACACCAGGGATAATGTGCAAACATAGCAGCTGCGGCGGCTGGCACTGAGAATCCAGGCACAGGTACAGCTAGAGGGATGCTGTGGCTGCTGCTTTTGTAATAGCACCACCAGGAGTGAATACAGGGACTCCCAATAGCACCAGGCAGGTAAATGCCGCATGGCTGTATCTAGGAGGCTGCTGGGGATGGGCTGTGCCCCCCCCAGATTTCAGTTGGGCCCCCCAGGCCCCCCTCACTACCTAGAGGCAGGGGTAGAAGGGTGGTTGTGGGAGGGGGCTTTAGGAAGGAGCAAATAAAATCTGGGGGGCCTAGCCCACTCCAACATCCCCCTAGATACAGTAATTTAGCTGTATGTTGCTCTCTTGTACTTTTATATTAAACAAAATTACAATAAAAATAAAGTTATAAGTGATCGTTAACTCCTGATCTGCCCGAATTTTCTGCTCATCAGCTATCCTTATTGTTAGTGTATTTTATGTGTACCCCAAGATAATTCCTCTTCTTCCAATGTGGCCCAGGAAGGTCAAACTGTTGGACACCACTGCCTTATGGGGCGTACACACGGTCAAGCTTTTTGACCGGACTGGTCTGACGGACGCCGACGGACCAAATCCGGCGAACAATCCGATCGTGTGTGGGCTTCACCGGACCTTCAGTGGACTTTTCCAGTCGCAAATCTGACGGACTTTAGATTTGGAACATGCTTCAAATCTTTACGTCGTAACTCCGCCGGACCCAGAAATCCGCTCATCTGTATGCTAGTCAGACGGACAAAAACCGACGCTATGGCAGCTATTGGCTACTGGATATCAACTTCCTTGTTTTAGTCCGTTGTACGTCATCATGTACGAATCCGTCGGACTTTGGTTTGATCGTGTGTAGGCAAGTCTGGTCGTTAGAAAGTCCATTGAAAGTCCGCCAAAAGTCTGTCGACAGTCTGTCGGACAGGCTGTTGGACTTTTGTAGCTGAAAAGTCCGACCGTGTGTACACAGCATTAGAGTTTACATTTACTTTAGCCACTTCCGGATCGGCTCACGACGATATACGTCGGCACTTTGAAGAGGAATATCGTTGTTATGGCAACAGATAGCTGCCATAACCCGGTATCCTCTTTTTCAGTGAGTGGTCCGGTTTCAGAGAAAAGTGGTCTCTGCAGCGGATTTGCAGCTAGATCACTTTTATCAATGGCGGGAGAGGACCCCTCCCTTACCGTCACGCTCCGCTGCCCTACGCCACTTACCGGAGCCACCGGCAGCGGCGGAGGCGATCGGGTCCTCTTCCCTGTTAGGTATGGAGTTGAGTGAGGGGAAGTTGGCCCCCACCCAGCTCCATACCAGGGCGGAAGTGACGTTAAAACGTTACTTCCGCCCATAGCTCTTAAAGGAACATTTTTTTTAAATTGCATTTTTGTGTAAATATGAAATCTGAGGTCTTTTTGACCCTAGATCTCACATTTAAAGTGGAGTTCCACCGAAAAAAAAAAAAAAATAGAAGTCAGCAGCTACAAATACTGCAGTTGCTGACTTTTAAAAAAAGGACACTTACCTATCTTGGGTGCCTGCGATGTCCTCACTCGAAGCCGACCCGACCCGGCCCACCCGATCCGCGTGCAGGTGCCAGCATCTTACGTAAGGGAATCAGGAAGTGAAGCCTTGTGGCTTCACAGCCTGGTTCCGTACTGCGCGTTCTGACTGGTCCCTGCTGTCTTTTGGTACCTGTGTGTCTCCCAGAAGACAGCGGGGGAGACATAGGAGGGGCCGGACATTGCGTTGATCGCCGCGGATTCTGCGGCGATCTATCGCCGATAGTGGGAGCAAATACCTGTATTAGACAGGTGCTCCCCCCTCCCCCCTGAAAGGTGCCAAATGTGACACCGGAGGGGGGGAGGAATCGGAAAAGTGGAAGTTCCATTTTTGGGTGGAACTCTGCTTTACGAGGTCCTGACATGCTTTTTTACTATTACGAGGGATGTTTACATTCCTTGTAATAGGAATAAAAGTGACACAATGTAGACAAATAGTGTAAAAATAAAAAGTAAAACAAGTAAGAAAAAAAAATAAATACAATTTTTAACGCCCCCCATCCCGCCGAGCTCGCGTGCAGAAGTGAACACAAATGTGAGTAGTGCCCGCATATGAAAATGGTATTCAAACCACACATGTGAGGTATTGCCGCGATTGTTAGAGCGAGAGCAATAATTCTAGCCCTAGACATCCTCGGTAACTCAAAACATGCAACCTGTAGAACTTTTATGGAGATTGTTAAGGGTAAAAGTTTGTCGCCATTCCACGAGCGGGCGCAATTTTGAAGAGTGACATGTTGGGTATCAATTTACTCAGCGTAACATCATCTTTCATAATATAGAAAAAATTAGGTTAACTTTACTACTATCTTATTTTCTAATGCAAAAAAGTGTATTTTCTTCAAAAAAAGTGTGCTTGTAAGACCGCTGCGCAAATAGCGTGTGACAAAAAGTATTGCAACGACTGCCATTTTATTCTCTAGGGTGTTAGAAAAAAACAATATATAATGTTTGGGGGTTCTAAGTAATTTTCTAGCAAAAAAAAAATGATTTTAACTTGTAAACACCAAATCTCAGAAAGAGGCTCTGTCCTTAAGTAGTTAAAAATTGAATAATATTTTTAAATCTCTTTCTCAGTCCAGCAATCCTGGTTTTTACTTCATGTATGTAATTACATTAACGGGAATGTTTTATTGTTTTAATTTCCAATAAACCTGATTTTAAAAGGAAAATTAGGCTGGACAGACATACAGATTTTTTTGCTAGAAAATTACTTAGAACCCCCAAACATTATATATTGTTTTTTTCTAACATCCTAGAGAATAAAATGGCATTCGTTGCAATACTTTTTGTACCTTACTCTCTTCAGTGAGTCACCAGTGTCATCTCAAGCGCTTCAAGGGAAATATTTTCTCTTGTCCCTGGTAATGTTCTACCTGTAAATGTCCCTGTTTGCTGTAGAGAACAGTTTTACTAAAAATTAATTAGTTTTCTACATTATGTGTTAGAGTTTTATTATTTATTAAAATTACATTGTTTTTGTTATACTTTATGTATATCTTTCCTTTATGGCATGGTGTCACAAACCTAATACAGCCAATGGTGCTTTAAAAAGATCCTTTCACCAGGTGATACTTTTTTCATTAGAATTTTTTTACATTTTTTTATTATATCATTGATACATGTCCCTATTTTTATATTCATTACTCCTTATTTTATTTATGATCCCTACAAAATTGATAAGAGCCAGACACTTCTAGGAATGTAAGATTTTACTATCTGGCGGTCTCCCTCTTTCTGTCATTGCTCTCATTGCTACTGCAAGCACTAAGGCTGACAGTGGGATCATGGGCCTATAATGGGTCAGCGGAAGGGAACCTGAGACTTGGGGCGACCTGTGGGTGGACGCAGTGCAGAATTATTCCAGAGTGACATTTTCCTGGAAACTGCAGTAAGCTGCCCACTTTTAAGTATTCTCAGGTTGCTGGGGAGGTAAGTCACCTTTTGAATCTCTCTTTTTAAGGTCAGGGGGGTCCAAGTGTGGGCCCTGAGCAAGGAATGCTGGGCTGTGTAGCTCCCAGCCTCTGTCCTAAGTGATACTAAATGCAAGAAACATTTTGTGGCGATTAAAAGCCAACAGTGTGCAGTCACTTCACATCTATTAGATTGTAAGCTCCCAGGAGCAGGGCCCTCCTAAACCCTCTTGTATTGAATTGTATTGTTGCTGTATTGTCTCCCTTTATATTGTAGAACGCTGTACAAACTGATGCCACTATAAAAATCCTGTATAATAATAATTAATACTTATCTTACAAATGACAAGCAAATTCCATTAGTGTAATTTTGGGTGAGAGAGAAGAGAGACAGTGGACCCAGCAAAGGACCCCTCGATTAGAAACACCATTTATTGCTCCCACAGAAAGGCTTTCTCTGTGATCATATAGGCCACACATAGTGAAGGCGAAGATAACCTGACCATGGTTGCACTGATCACATAGGGATCAATGCAAGTTTTTTTTTTCTCTTTAGTTTCTCCATGGCAATTTTACTGATAATTTACTAGATAAACACTAGGGGGAGCCAAATGCCATAAAATGGTATAAAATAACAATTAGCTGTCATTGCTAAGCTACTTGTCAATTTAGCATGACGGTACAAATTAACTGTGCAATTACCAATATCACTAAGGGTCCTTTCACACATATGTGTTATGGCAATGAGTGTTAAAACATACGTTACCGCAATACATGATAAGGGCCCATTTACACCTATGTGTTTTAATGCATATGTTTTTACGCACATCAACGCATGTACACAGGTTAGGCATTGTTTTAAATAGTTCTAGTTCACATCTTGCGATACATTGACGTGTGTTGCCTTTATTAATGCATCAGTGTGAGTTATTAATGACATTAGTAGTGCATGAAAACACATGATTGTTGATAACTATACCCAACTGAACCACATAAAAATGCATGTCACTGACACTCATTTCTGTGCATTAGGTATGAACTTTTTCCAATCATTGACATGAATCCAAGGAAACATTGGTTTGTGGAGTCATTTCTTTTGGGCCATTTCTAGCCTTTTAGTACATCACAGTACCCAGATACTCTGCCTGATGGCAATGCTGTGTTAATGCACGCCCTTGCTGGTCCTCCCATGTTCATTTGAACAGTGGAGAGCAATTTATTAAGATTTTTTTAGGAATGTAATGACTTGTTGCCTGGATATTGAATGTTACAGTTTATATTATTCAGTGCTTATATTATATTATGCTTATAATATACAAGTGGGCAAAGATTTCCCACTAAGCTTTATGAATAGACATAACAGGCAACAAAAATGTAAATTCACTAGGGAGGAAAAAAAAACCTTTTTACAAAATAGGACTCCAGCAAAAGTTTAGATAAACACATGTACTTTACCTCTTGCCACCAACATAATGCACATGTGCAGCGGCAAGGAGGGTGGGCTTTAACACTCACATGCTGCAGATATGCGTCCATGGGTGGCAGATGTTTCAGTGCTGAGAATTTGCTCACTATGGGAGATAAAGCTGTCAAAGACAGCTCCTGTTTTTTTAAATAAAGATCAGGAGCCAGTGGGGCCGGCTACCAATCATGTGACTACTGTAACAGCCAATCATAGTGGTGGTTATGTGATCAGGCAAACCTTCCTACTCTGGGCATAATTGCCCAGTTAAAGGGATGCAGGGCCTGGGAGGGAAGGGGTTACTGGTAAACTGCAAACAGCATAGTTGCCAACATTGTAAAAAAAAAATGTGGGACACTTTTGTGGCTGTAGGCGGAGCTGTACAATAATTAGGGGGCGGGGGCATTCGTTTGTAGGCGTGGCTTAGTAAAAAACAGTAAGTGCGGTGAAAAATGGGCGTGGTTTACGCGTCATAGTGGGCGTGGCTTAAATTGGCGTGGCTCAAGAGGGTGTGGTTAGAGTCTGAGATGAATGAGGGAGAGGGAAAGGGGGAGAGGGAAAGGGGGAGAGGGGGAGAGGGAGAGGGGGAGAGGGAAAGGGGGAGAGGGAAAGGGGGAGAGGGAAAGGGGGAGAGGGGGAGAGGGAGAGGGGGAGAGGGAAAGGGGGAGAGGGAAAGGGGGAGAGGGGGAGAGGGGGAGAGGGGGAGAGGGGGAGAGGGAAATGACGGGACAGCAGCCCCAGATCCTACACAATAAAAATATGTGTATTCTAGAAAGTTTAACAATCAGCAGATAAAGATACTCCAAACACCTGGTGTTAGCACTTCAATCATCCCGGCACCATGATTGTTATTGTGTCAGGATGATTGAAGTGCAGTATTTCTATTATTACATTGTAATATAAAATTAAATCATTCAACTCACCATAATGCAGAATCAGTGGGAGCCCTGAGCGTGTCACTAGCCACGTCGCCTGCCCCCGGCAGAGTCCGTCCTCACATCAGGTGTCCCCGGCAGAGCCCCCCCTCACATCAGGTGTCCCCGGCAGAGCCCCCCCTCGCATCAGGTGTCCCCGGCAGAGCCCCCCCTCGCATCAGGTGTCCCTGGCGGAGATCCCCCTCACATCAGCTGTCCCTGGCGGAGCCCCCCTCACATCAGGTGTCCCTGGCGGAGATCCCCCTCACATCAGGTGTCCCTGGCGGAGCCCCCCCTCACATCAGCTGTCCCTGGCGGAGCCCCCCTCACATCAGGTGTCCC
This sequence comes from Aquarana catesbeiana, assembly GCF_042186555.1. Classification (NCBI taxonomy): domain Eukaryota; kingdom Metazoa; phylum Chordata; class Amphibia; order Anura; family Ranidae; genus Aquarana; species Aquarana catesbeiana. The sequence continues at coordinate 183,310,207 of NC_133333.1, forward strand.
TGGCGGAGCCCCCCTCACATCAGGTGTCCCCCAGTGGAGCCCCCCCTCACATCAGGTGTCCCCCAGTGGAGCCCCCCCTCACCTCAGGTGTCCCCCAGTGGAGCCCCCCCTCACATCAGGTGTCCCCCAGTGGAGCCCCCCCTCACATCAGGTGTCCCCCATCGGAGCCCTCCCTCACATCAGGTGTCCCCCAGTGGAGCCCCCCCTCACATCAGGTGTCCCCCAGTGGAGCCCCCCCTACAAATTCCCACAGCGGCATGCGCCCCCCCTCCCCTACCTCAGAATCCGCCGGTCTTTTCGAATTCCGCATGGATGGCAAAACCCCCGCGCCTTTCCCTGGCAGCGGGGCGGGGGTAGGCGGGGCGGAGCGGGGCGGAGCGGGGTGGAGGGTGGGCGGAGTGAGGCGGGGCGGAGCGGAGGGTGGGCGGAGTGAGGCGGGGCGGAGGGTGGGCGGCGTCGGAGGAGCTCCGTCTAGCCCCCCCCAGCCGTCTTCAAGCTTCTTCAAGATGGCGGCCGGCGGAGACAATATCTCCACCGGCCGCAGACCTCTAGCGGCGGCGGCGGGCGGCGGCGGCAAAAATCAAAAACCGGATTTTTCGGGACATTTACCGGGACACAAAGAATTTGTGAATGGAGTGTAAGTCCCGGGAATGTCCCGGGAAATCCGGGACAGTTGGCAACTATGAAACAGCTATATACACAGTTGTATGATTTTACCTGTTAAAGGAGTTTATGGACAGACAATAAAGCCAGCATAGGCGTGCACAGTTGGTGTGCCGATTACCCCTACTGCCTGGGCATAGTAAACAGTGTTTACTATGCTTCAGTTTGAGAATGAACAGGAAGTCACTCAGCGCAGAGCACTTCCCATTCATTCCCTGTCCAGTGCAACTGAGTCTGCAGAGAAAGTCATGTGTGTTTGAGCTTTGGGGTGCACACCCTACTGCAATAGGCTGCCCACACCTATGAAAGCTAGGATGGTGACCTACACTAGAGCTTGGCCACCTTCAACAACCTTTGATTGGACAGTAAAGGAGAAGCAGCACACTGATGAATCATCAGTCTACTCTCTCCTCTTGTTAATTGACAGCACTAAGCAAAGCGCTGATAGGATACGATAGCTGACTCTCCCACTTCCAGACTGGGCACTGATAAGCAGGAGACTACAGGGGACTGATTTCACAGCAGATTAAACTATTTATTACAGTTCTAGGTAAAAGTATATTTTACTAGTTAGATTTAATAAACAACTGAGTTCAGGGCCATGCTGTAATGCGACTACCTCACTGCCACTCATGGAGTCACAGTAGGGGGCAGCACTGAGGCTGTCTTGTCCATATTAGACACTCCATCCTGAGTGCTTCTGCACTAATGCTGAGGCTGATAAAACCACAGACTCAGCATTTCTGAGCTCCCTGGTTGGCTGCTGCACCTGTCACACAGGCAGGTGCAGCAGCCTTTCCTCTCCAGTGTTGTGCAGCTTGCTGATACATAACTGGGTTCTCATCTGGGTGCCATCAATAAGGCCAATTGAGGTGGCTACCTCAGACAGCACTCATGTTGGCGGGCACACTAAGGCCACACTGTCACACTGTCACACAGAAGCATTGTACCTTTTAAGGCTCCCTGTCACAGAGCTGACTACTTTGCCATCTTTGTCACGGACAGGAAGTGTAAAAAATGTCTGCTTCAGGCCATACCCACCCTGGCAGGGTTTTAACTGGGTTAAGTGGATTTTTAGTTAGAGCAGGTAAAATGACTATGCCCGGTAAATGGATTTTAGCAAGATTCCTAGATTGCAATGGCAGATATCTATGAACAAATCATTTGTCATATAGTACCACAGTTTCTGAGATAAGTCAGCCTGACCAGACTGCAAACCCTTCTCTTTATATCAGCCTGTTCTAGTTTCCTCCCTTCCTCTTGGCCTACAAACAGCAGACAGATTTCACACGGGCAGGCCGGTGACAGCTCCCCTGCACATGTTCCACTGGTGCCCCAATCCTGCACTCTGACCACCCAGCCTAGCTCACTCCCTCCCAGCTTCCCAGGAGACTGATGTTATGGAGGGATGCCGAGCTGGGTCAGGTTCCAGGGATTACACAGGCAGCAGCCTGGAACCCTCCATTTCCTCACAGGCCCCCACCTGCATCAGTGGGAAAAAAACTGAAAGCCAGACGCTTCTGGGAAGTAGGAGAAATATAAGCCAGTCAGGGTCAGTTGCAGTCAATAGAGAAGGATTACCTTAATCTCAGGGTTCAAAGACCCCCAAAATCCCTCAGTAAAACCATCAGGGGCTGCCTGTCAGCCAGGTGGGTGAGAAGGGGCAGAGGGGGCTGCCAGACATCTTCGCTATATTTAGGAAAACAGAGAGTTTAGGTTTTCTTTTAAGACCACTTACATTCCACATCTGTTCCACGTCAACTTGGGAAAACCTAATTATCTATCTTGTTTATTTTACGTAACTGGTAGTAATGGGTAAAAGTAGGCTGATCAGCAATAGAGCTTGCGGTCTTTTTAGAAAATCGCAAAGTCCTGATCATCAAAGGCGAATTCGACAGAAAATATACCTAAAATTCATTATTGAAACCACCCCATGCTTACGTTATGCTTACGTTACAAGCAATTCCTGTGAATGAAGATAATAATGGTTTATGTTGGAGATGTGGATTTTTTTCAGTTTGAATATGTTTATTTGGATTTTTTTTTAACTGTTTGCTTAAGCTCATTTGTGGCGGATGAACAGCTTCTTCAGAACCACCTGTTAACAAATAAGAACTCCAAGCAGATAAAAGGAAAACACCCATTACTGCAGTTATACGTTCCTAAAAAATCATTCCATGAATTATTAACACTATTATACGTACATTTCTGAACTAGGCTTTGTATTTGTACCCCTTTGTATTCCCATGTACAGCAGCACTTATACTGGGAGATGGAGGGCCAGCATTAGGAGCAAATCAGTCTTGGCTGCAGTGCAAAAACACTGACAGGAGGAGAGAGCAAAGGGAGCAGACTGATAGTGAGTTATCAGAGTACTACTCTTTCTCTATTGTTAAATTGGCATGCTATGTGAGAGGGGGGAGTTGTTCTTGAACAAGCAATGTTGCTGTGCCTGTAGTGGAAGTCAAGAATCTGACTGTACTCTCTAGCAGTAGTGACTACTAAAATGACTGAATTACAAATCTTTTGACAGTCAAAAGTTTCCAAATATGTATTTTACCCATATTCAACTGTTTGACTGGTTTTAAAGTGCAACTCTAGCCAAAGCTTTTTTTTTACATTTTGGATAGTGTGAGGATGTGTAGATCCTCTGTTTTGGTTTGCCTGATTAGGGAGATGTAGGAGGTCCAGTTTAAAAAGAAACAGAGTGGAAACATGCATACTATGGTTCATAACCCTGTGCAGAGATTGACAACCAGACTTACATTAGCACACTTGCGAGCTTGAAGCATGCACATAAGCATGTGTGTACGTTCGGCATTGGTGTTTGTCTATGTAAACTGGAGAATTATTTGGGGGGATTGGCGAGTGGTTTTCAGCTAGTTCCTGATTACCTGCAACCTAACCTGCCAACTTTCTCCTGCCATGTATGAACCAGCTTGCCTTTCCACCTACCTCTAATGCCGCGTACACACGAGCAGACTTTCGGCAAACTTGGTTTGGCGCACCGGACTCCGTCGGACAATTCGATCATGTGTGGGTTCCAGCGGACTTTTTTTCCTCAAAAGTCCAACGAACCTAGAAATAAAACATGTTTCAAATCTTTCCGATGGACTCCACGTCCGGTCGAAAAATCCGCTCGTCTGTATGCTAGTCTGACGTACTAAAACCGACGCTAGGGCAGCCATTGGCTACTGGCTATCAACTTCCTTATTTTAGTCCGGTCGTACGTCATCACGTACTAATCCGTCGGACTTCGGTGTGATCGTGTGTAGGCAAGTCCGTTCGTTAGGAAAGTCTGTCGAATAGTTAGCTGAAAGTCCGTCGGATAGACCGTCGGACCAGTCCAGTACGCGGCATTAATCTTTGCCTTGTGACCTTGACCTGAGTGTTTGACTCTACTTACTGCCTAAAGCTGGGCTGTACACTAGAAGTATTTCATTTGGAATCTTTAATGGGGTCAAATCGTCCTTTGTTTTTAACTGCAGTGGTGAGAAAATTTGAAGGAGCAGGATAACATTTTTTTCCGACGGGAAATGTTGGATGTGAGCTTGTTAGCGGTAAGTCCGACCGTGTGTATGCTCCATCGGACATTTGTTGTTGGACTTTCCGCCAACAAATGTTGGCTAACATATTCTCAAATTTTCCGCCAACAAATGTGTGTTGTCGGATTTTCCGATCGTGTGTACACAAGTCTGTCGGACAAAAGTCCAAAGTACAAGCACGCATGCTCGGAAGCAGAAGCAGTCGGTCTTGTAAACTAGCCTTTGTAATGTAGAATTAACATTCGTGACGTGGCAAATTATGAAATCTCCAAATGCAGCGCGCAATTCTCTTCTTTAATGGGATAATAATGAAGCTGCTTTGCTGGTGATACTGATGGAGTTATTGCAAACTTATTCTCAAAGGCTTTTTTTTCTAGTGATATCAAGAATAATATTATTATATATTTTTTTTTATTTGTGCAAGTTACCACAACACCATTATCCCCTAGTTTTTAAGAACAAAGATACAACTATGTTGGTGTCCCTTGTCAATTTTACGTTGTATTTTTTAAAATGTAACTGCCTACTCCCAAACCGTCATTTAAAGTAAAACACATAGCCAAGTATTATTCTACACAATTTTTTTATTGTGCATTAAAAAAATAAAACAAATAAAATTAGACATGCTATCTGCCAATAGAACTTAACCAAAAAGTGCATTCTATGCATCCAAAAATATACCAAATCAAATCATTATTCAACCAAAAAAATGATGTCAAAGCAATAACTCCAAGGCCAATAATAAATAACATGTTATCTCCTCCGATTTCCTAAACATGTATGGTTGACAAACGGCCATTCAGAAACAAACTGAAAAGCACGAAATGAAAATCGATAAATGAAAAACGCGAAAAGAAAACCGCGAATCAACACTCACCAAACTTCTACTAACACGATATTAGCAGAAGGACCCCAAAGGGTGGCGCTAAAGAGCTGAAAAACCACGTAGTATGTCTAGTACGTCACTACGTTCGTAATTGTTGGCCAACATTTGTGTGACCGTGTGTATGCAAGACAAGTTTGAGCCAACACCCTTTGAACAAAATTCCATGGTTTTGTTGTCGGAAAGTCCGATCGTGTGTATGAGGCATTACAGTGAATGTGGTTTTTGTTCAGGAAATTCTGTTAATTTTTTAATTCAAATTTTAAAAGCAAACAAAATTTTGAAGTACCTTTCCAAAGACATTCAAATGTACTATGAGAATTTTTGTACCAATGTTCATACAAACATTCCTTCAAAATCTACTAGCGTTTGGCCAGCTTTACTGCCTGTCTGGCTGTTACCGACCTTGGTTTGCATCCTCGACCCTGTTCCTTCTTCCCAATTTGGTACCTTATTGCCTGGCTGTTACCAAGCTAAGCTTGTGTCTTGGCTACATTTTTATCACCTGCTCTGGTACCTTGGTTTTCCTGCATCTGGTTCTATCATATGGTCTACAGGTGTCTGGCCAAGCACTTGATAGCTGTACATATCAAGTACTACCTGCAACAAATTCCTTGTCACCACTTCCAGAGGGTGTTGGACAGGGGGTGCAAGAGATGCTTACTTATCAATTCTCTGGGTATGATGGGTAGGAATACATCTGCAAAACTGCAAAATGCGAAAAAAATGTTTAATTAAGGCTTGCACCTTGTACAGTATAGGATTTCATGTCATCTGTGCCCAGTCTTGCCACGAAGATTTAATCCAGCTCTGAGCAAGCCTCTTATCTTTTTTCAGTAAGATAAAAACTGACACACAGAGAAATAGTTCTTCCCCCTTGCTGTGAGTGACAGGTGATTTACATATCTCATGTACGAGCCTAAGAAAGACATTTTGTGTACTTCAGATCCCCTCCTCCTTTCTTCTCAAGCTCTCCCAGGATTGGCTGCTCCAAAGCTCAGCATGATTGGGCATGCTGAAGTCATGTGGGGACCTTTCTGGGTTTTGACTGGATGTTAGTGATCATAGCAGAAGTTCAGTGTAAGAAATACACAGGAGAAAATGCATGTTGACATTGACAAGGGGTGTGTAGAGGTGGGCAGGGAGTCTACTGACATCACGACTCCACCCACCGAGTTCAAGACAACAGACCCACCCACAGAATCTGCAGTTTTTCGGGTCTCATAACAGACAGAGGGGAGACATTTGATAGGTAAGGATACATGCAGGAGGTATGTAGATCCTTATAGATAACCGCTATGGCAGTAGTTTAGAAAGGATGAGAGTGGGTTTACATCGACTTTAAGTCCCAAAAAAGGAAAAAAAAATTTAATCATTTATATGTCATAAGCATATTTGGGAGTTTTTGAGAACTTAGGGAGATATGTGCCTGTCATCTGACCACATGCTGCATGAGTATTGGCACCCTCAGTGTTCATTATCCATTGGTCAGTAGTATACTTGCAGACGCTCAAACCCTTCCCGTATTCCATGAAAGAAGAAAAGCTCTTTCCCACTCACAAGGTTGGTAACTCTCTCAGTGCAACATCCAACCACCAAGGGTTCTCATTATCACCACTTAGTTAGCCAAAAACACAATTTTCCCTGCATGATATTAACAGGTAGGGATATGGGGACGTAATATTTGTTTCTACACACAAAGGGTTGTAGTTATTATTACCAATGCATTTTGACTGAATTATCTGATCATTTTAGAGCCTTATGCCCTGTACACACGACCGGTTTTCCCGTCAGCATAAACTCTGAAGGTTTTTTCGACGGAGTTCCGATGGAATTCCGCTGAAACTATCTTGCATACACACGATCACGCCAAAGTCCGACCGACAAGAACGCGGCGACATACAACACGTACGTCAGGACTAGAAAAAGGAAGTTCAATAGCCAGTAGCCAATAGCTTCCGTCTCGTACTTACTTCAGAGCATGCGTTGTTTTTGGTCGGAACAGCATACAGACTAGCAGTTTTCCCGATAGGAATTGGTTCCATCGGAAATATTTAGAACATGTTCTATTTCTAGGTCCGTCAGAATTTTTGAAAAAAAAAGTCCGATGAGGCATATGCGATGAAAAGCTTCCGTTTGTGTGTACGCGGCATAAGAGGTGAAAGAATACGGTAACCATTCTAATGTACCCTAGTGTAAGTCCATATAATAGGCAAACAAAATCATTACATTTTTGAACAATATTTGACAACCAAAACAGTAAGACTACTGATTAATAAGTTTGAAAATCCCAAGAAATTTTTATTAACATTTATTTTCCAAAGAATGTAATTTGTTTTGTAGTATGGCTGTTCAATTGTTGATAGATATTATAAATGATTGTTGGATTAACATATGTTACATCTGATGTAACTCTCTGAAGCTGAATATCATGGATCACACTATTACCCTCATATGGCATCTTGGCATGGTAGCTCTCATGGTTCAGGTCAAGGCTAGCAAAACAGTGGATAGGGCAACACAGGACAAACTCATCACCTAAAATGTCAGCAATGACTAGCAACCACTGGACAAGCACAAAACTGAAACTGATTCCAGAGGGACTATTCTGAGGGCTGGACAGGAAGGTCAGGGCAGGAAGCAAGTAAACAAGGTCAGTCTATTAATTGTAAAATGGCTGTTTCCATGTGTGGGCAACAGGTGGTCATTAAAGAAGCATGAATCTTGCAAAAGGCATATTGTTTTGAAGGACATGCAGAAAAGATAGGCTAATTAGGATTCTAGCTGCCTCTGTGGCATACTAATTGGTATGATAACAGCCACAATACTTTTAACCACTGTTCGTAAACAGGAAATTCCCTTAAGAAATGGATGGAGATGGAAAAGCAGTTCTGGCCCTCATGACAGAGGGCACAGCATGACAGAGCAGAATGCGATCATTGGATAGAGAAGATAATTTGTTAAAGCAGTAGTAGATCGTAAACAAAAGAAAATTGGGCCCAGGAAGGATACTGTCATAATGTGCTAGTATGCATCGCATATTAGCACAATATGGTAGACTAACCTTAAAAGAAGCCCTCCAGTGGCACGCAGTCACTGCTGACAGGGCTTCCATGTTCACCCAGTCTTCCTTCTGGTTTGTGGGTTCTGGTTGTTTGAATGGCCAAGCCACAATGAAGTCACTCATACACGTGCGTGCAGGAGTCACGGCCGCAGCACAACTCTATCAGTGAACGGCATGCTGTCCCTTGCGAGTGCAGTGCGCAGGTGCTGGTGACGTCACCTACTGCTTTTTAAGTAAAGATCTCCTAAACGGTACACATTTAGGTGATGTTTACTGTACCTACAGGTAAGCCTTACCTGTAGGTATAAATAAAAAAGTTGACTTTACTACTGCTCATAAAAAAAGAGCATTCTATTTTATCAGAAGTCTAAAGGACTGGATCAGCCTACAGATAATGGCATTGTAGCCCTTTTGGCAAAAAATGCCCACTAGGGATCAAAATCCCCTCTTTAATGCACACAGCCATATCTCTTGTGCTAATAAGCACCCATTTCCGTCTTAATGATATAATGCATCTTACCTAAAAACCCACCCATCCAAGTAATCAGACATTACCACATTCTTACGTCCTCATCCCAGCATGGCTGCCTCACACTAGCCAGCATGCCCTTTTTATTAACACAAAAGCTTTCACAAACAGGAAGCGATGGTTCCAGCAGCCAATCACTTCTTACATGGGAAGTGACATCACAGGATATGACCATATAAGGATTTAACACAGGATATGACAACACAGAAACCCTTCCAACAGGGTTATATACAGGACCAATCACAGACATGTATATATTCAAATAGACTAGCAGTGACATGTGCAAACGATCAGGTGAAGAGCCATGCTTTCTATTAGACAAAGGGACACTAGAAAGATGGCTTTGCACAAGACCGTGTGCAAACCGACTAAATGCTTTCAATGACGCGAACCATACAAAACCATGGCTCAGTGACCCATAATTTTCATATAGTTATGCTATAGTTCCCATGTACGCAGACATGTTTGCTCGGAGTCATTATTGCAGTCGCCAAGAAGTGGCCAGTCTCTTGGTGAGGCATAAACGGACATCCCTAAATAAGCAACAGATCTGCCGTGTCCACAGGAAGGTTTTCGCTGCCAATGGTCTTCCACCAACGTCTGTATGTGCAAATACGCTCACATGAGCACATTACAGCAAAACAGACACTGGGGGACATTTGACAACATACATTTATAAAATTTCCACAACACCTCCTGGAGAGTGTTCTTGATCAGGCCAACTGTTGTGAATGGTGTTTTTTTCACCAGGGAAAGAATTCTTCGGTCATCCACCACAGTTGTTTTCTGTGGTCTTCCGGGTCTTTTGGTGTTGCTGAGCTCACCTGTGCGTTCTTTCTTTTTAAGGATGTTCCAAACAGTTGATTTGGCCACACCTAATGTTTTTGCTATCTCTCTGATGGGTTTGTTTTGTTTTTTCAGCCTAATGATGGCTTGCTTCACTGATAGTGACAGCTCTTTAGATCTCATATTGAGAGTTGACAGCAACAGATTCTAAATGCAAATAGTACACTTGAAATGAACTCTGGACCTTTTATCTGCTCCTTGTAAATGAGATAACACACCTGGCCATGGAACAGCTGAGCAGCCAATTGTCCCATTACCTTTGGTCCCTTAAAAAGTGGGAGGCACATATACAAACCGTTGTAATTCCTACACCGTTCACCTGATTTGGATGTAAATACCCTCAAATTAAAGCTGAATGTCTTTTGAGAAATTCCCAAAAGGATGTGTACCTGAAAACAGGGGGACACTGTAGGTACATCTATAAAAGTGTGCCAACGTCCCGATAATGGATCAATATGACTATAACAGCTAGGAAAATGGACTTTAAAGGCACACGGGTATATTGACTATAAAGGATAAAAATAGTTTTATTGGATTACAGTCTACATAAATAGAAACAATTAATATAAATAACACAGTCCATAGGAAAATTATTTTTGTATGTGCGTAGTATTTCCTACCCTGCATACAACCGAGACACCACTTATTGTAACATATATACAATAAAGCATTTATAGACAAAAGGGGAACAATTTCGCAAGTCAACATTACGATTGTAGATGTAAACTGGTGGATTGTGGGTCTGGTTGTAGGTCCGGGTGGATGTTTTTCTTAGTAGCTCAACATGTTGCGTGTATGGACAACGCTTCTTCAGGAGATAGGAAGATTTCTGCTGGATGTACATAAAGATGCATCAATGAGTATAATACATATGTACACAAAACATATCTCAAAGTAGGATATAAAAAACATTTATACAAGCAATATATAATATACAATATGCTTCGACCAGATAGAACGGCTGCATGGGGACCCCATAAAGGAATTGGTCATCTGGGGGCAGAACGATAAAGCAAGGTAAATGGGGAACCTATGTTGTCCCAATATGTATATTAAAGGATGGATTTTATAAGATTTAATATAAGGTGGATCCTAAATCTCTCCAAGTAGTCATTAGTGAGAGGAAGGGGGACCGATTTGCCCCAAAGGGAGGAGTTTCCAAGGGTAAATTCATAGACAATACATGGGGAACTTTTGGTGGTGGGAATAGTTCACAATCCAAATATATGGGACCTAATGCCCAAAAAGCACTACAAATACTAAATTCTCAGGGTCGCACTAACAACCCACCTACCACATCCCAATTATTGGGAGCAGTGGGAGGAATGTCCAGTAACACACAATCGATTCACACATCTATGAATATGGCACCCCAATCAAATTTTTCTAACTCACAGAACACACCCAATTCACTCCCTTTAGTACAGTTACAAACTTGCAGAAAAAAGAGCACCCTTGATTCTTACATTAATCAAGTAAATACACCTATTCTAAATTTTCCAACACTGGGGATGCAGTTACCCCAAACGTAGAATTAGATATTATCAATCTTACTCCCTACCACTTCACAGAGCAAGAACTGTACTGAAACTTGGCCTAAGCTTTTGCCCTTCACAACAGATAGATAAATATGAAACCATCAAAGACGTTTATATGTTTACTCGTATTCGTAAATTTCTATTTGACAAAGAACGATTAAGAGCAAAAGAAGAACGAGATCTTTCAGAAAGCATTAAACATTTCAAAATGGAGGACTTTCGGGCTCTCCGAGATTTAATGTTACTCTTATGCCCCGTACACACGGTTGGATACCTCCTCTGTCTCCTTTACTGTTCTGGCCGTCGTCACCAAAAAATCCAGAGGGGGTAAGTGGGATAAGTTCATTCTGCAGAGGGAAAGTCTATGGATAGAGCGCCTTAATGTGACTCGAGCGCTAGGACTGAATGAGACCCAGTCTTACAAACCCTTTCTCTAAAATATCTTCCTCTATCAGACACTTTCCTCCTTGTGAAATGGTATTGTTCCACACTTCCTAGACATGAAAAACTCTGTTCAACTTTATTTAGAAAAAAACACCAACAATTGCATATATAAAAAATCTTTTTATCTTTTATCACCAGTTGTCCTATATAATCAATATACCAATAATCTACTTGTCCCACGTAATTTAGACTTTACTTGGAAAATAACTATGCACTATTAACCAGCCTACTACTATATCCCCACGCTAATTCAAAACCAGAAATTGACCACGAATAGGGTTATTTATTTTACAAATGCGTTTCCTTGGTTCATGAATCTACTACTTACCTTATCAAAAAATGTATATGGTGATACCAATGTTAACTCTATATTATAAATCCTTATAAGCATGTTTATTTTGTATTCATTACATTGTTTATTTTATCTGCACAATGTGTAACATTACTGTCTGCTCCGTCCCTATTCACGGTCCCATGTTATTCCCCTGGTTCTGGTCGCCTGGATGGCTCAATGGTTCTTGGCCGGGTAATTCGACCGCACAGCGCCGCACATCCGGTTCTCTCCTCTGACTGGATGTGCGGCGACTGACGGGGGCACGGGGCGCCCTTCGGCTCTTGTTATGTCCCCGCCTTTGCCACTGCCACAATGGCCGATCGCCGCCGTGTCGTCGGCGTTGCCCGACACATGCACAGCGGCCAGCTAGTTCTATCGCCGCTGCTGCTTTGGCCGGGTGCCGCCACGTCATCGGCGCTGCCTGGCACATGTGCAGTGGCCAGCAGTCGGACTGGGATGCGCCACGCCCACTCGGGCCTGACTCGTTTCCGGTGGGGGAACCTTTTTAAAGCACACACGGCTCTGCTTTACTGTCAGCAGACGCTGTTCAACCACCAGGAAATGCACCTTACCCCACAGCCTTCCCAAAGCAAACCTAAGGTAAACTACTAATACTAACATACTCTACCCTTTTGATTTTGAGCCTTATTGCTGGATCTCAAATATTAGAAGGTTATACATTTTTCTTTTTCCTTTGTCTGTTTGTTACCTTATAGATAACGGCTCCCTCAAATCATCAATTTAGTGTTCTCTACGAGACTTTCTATCACTAACCAACACAGGTCTGCTTTTTACCAGGGATATTTGGCTGCTTTGATGGTGCCTAACAGCATCTTGTTTTTCATTGCTGCTTTTCTAAATAATTAGCTACCCAGCCCACCAGCTGAGATATCATACTTATACAGTTTTCATCGTACCTGACTTCTGTATGGTAAGCTGTGGGTGTTTCTTTGGTCCTTATTAATATGTTTTTGAATCTTTTTGCTGTATTTATAAATATGCCAGAACCTCCCTGTTTCTCCCTACATCCACTATGTCTTCATTTCAGTAACCATTATACCAAAAGTTCCCCATGTATTGTCTATGAATTTACCCATGGAAACTCCTCCCTTTGGGGCAAATCGGTCCCCCTTCCTCTCCCTAATGACTACTTGGAGTGATTTAGGATCCACCTTATATTAAATCTTATAAAATCCATCCTTTAATATACATATTGGGACAACATAGGTTTCCCATTTACCTGGCTTTATCGTTCTGCCCCCAGATGACCAATTCCTTTATGGGGTCCCGATGCGGCCGTTCTATCTGGTCGGAGCATATTGTATATTATATATTGCTTGTATAAATGTTTTTTATATCCTACTTTGAGATATGTTTTGTGTACATATGTATTATACTCATTGATGCATCTTTATGTACATCCAGCAGAAATCTTCCTAGCTCCTGAAGAAGCGTTGTCCATACGCGCAACATGTTGAGCTACTAAGAAAAACATCCACCCGGACCTACAACCTGACCCACAATCCACCAGTTTACATCTACAATCGTAACATTGACTTGGGAAATTGTTCCCCTTTTGTCTATAAATGCTTTACTGTATATATGTTACAATAAGTGGTGTCTTGGTTGTATGCAGGGTAGGAAATACTAAGCACATACAAAAATAATTTTCCTCTATGGACTGTGTTATTTATATTAATTGTTTCTATTTATGTAGACTGTAATCCAATAAAACTATTTTTATCTTTTATAGTCAATATACCCGTGTGCCTTTAAAGTCCATTTTCCTAGCTGTTTTAGTCATATTAAAGCTGAAAGTCTGCAGTTAAAGCACATCTTGTTTGTTTCATTTCAAATCCATTGTGGTGGTGTATAGAGCCGAAAAGATTAGAATTGTGTTGATGTCCCAATATTTATGGACCTGACTGTACACAGGAGGTCCACCAGATTATTGGTGCAGAGAGCAATGTAATGTGCCAAGGGTACAGTACCAATCTGAAGGAAATTATGACACTGAAGAGCTGTCCTGCATTCGGTATTAAAATAGGGGAATCCACATTTATAGGACAATTGTAGTATTGTATATATAGGCAGCCATTACACATCTCTTGCTATAAAAATATCACTTCACTGATTGTCATGCTTATATCTAAGCCACTGATTAGGAAAAAGTATGCAGATAGTTCTGACTTTCTTAATCTACATGTTTGTTGGAATGCATAGTGCAAAGCTATGTACTGTTTTGGTATTGTTTTCCTTTAACCACAAGTGATGCTCTGCTCTGCTACTTTACCTAACCTACATTGTACATTATAGAGACATAGCATTTTGGTTAACTTGCCTTCTGAATAATTTGGCTGTAATTAGGTGCTGAAACCTATTTTAGGCAAAACATTTGCAAATGCCAGAAAAATCTAATCAAGTTAATCAATATCTGCCAGTAATTGATCGGCTGAGCTATGACTTTTACCAGTCAGATGGTGCTGGACACGTGGCTGGGCCCTTTTTGTTTTCTTGGAAAACAACAGGAACACAAAGACAGGACATTACAACAAAACCATGTAGTTTAACTGGGAAGAACAATATATAAGGAATAATGCTACCACCCAGTGGCAGAACATCTATTCAAAATAAAATATTTGAGAATGGTTGTTGCACCTATGTCTGTACAAATAACATGCTAACAGTAACCCCATAAAAATCAATTGTTTGACAACAGATAACTGAAATCTAATTGATTATTATAGAATACTGCATATCTTCATTTCTCTTTGCTCTGTTATACCTGCCCACTTGCTGTAGAGAAACAACTCGCTGATTGCAGGTGAAACTCTGAATCAATAACATTTCTTGATATTATCAAGGTGTCCATACCCAGCCTAAGTGCACTGGACGACTGATCTGAATCTCTGGATTTTTAGAAGTTTTGCTCTCTAAACATCAATGGCTGCCAGCTGGCACATGAGCTATGCTTGCCTCCTCTCTTTGTCTGCTGCCTTTGCCTAGGAAGCAAAGAAGTGTAATTTACTTAGGGGGTACAACCACAGTGTTTTCCAATAGGTAGGGCATGTTCCATTAGTATTGGCCCTTACTATAGGAAGGACACTGCAAAGCTCAGGACTTGTGTGCTGAGCTGTCTTATGGAATAATATACCCACTCTAGTGTTTGATAGGAGCAGAAAATGGCATTAGTGAAACAGTTTGTGTATGTTTGTACATTCTTCAGTGGATATTTTGGTGAAAAAAATGTATTAACTTAATTGGTATATTGTAGAGGGGTGGTACAGTTTTAATACAGAGTGAACTTGGGTCCTACAAAGGTTGTAAGGTGGGACACAGTTGAGCAAATGTTGGACAAAAGGGTTTAGATTGGGGTGGGCAATTAATTTTCCCAAGGGGCCACTTGAGAAACTGGGAATGTTGCGGAGGTCCAAACTTAATTCTGTAAGTCTTGTATGTAAACATATAGAAAACAAGCACCTGGTGCTAGGAATAATAGGTACCACTGCTCATGAAATAGGATGGGCGATCAAGGGGTTGTAAAAATGAGCAGCGGTTGTATTTTCCTTATTGAGGAAGCTGACAGTGGAGGCATCATGGGCCAGGCAGGGACAAAGAGCTGGATGTGGCCCAGGGCCACAATTTGTCCAGGTGTGGTTTACATTAGATGGGTGTGGTTATTTGATTAGTGTAAATAAGAAAATTACTGCGCTAACTCAAATGAAGGGTGAAAAGCTGCTACATAAACAATGTGACAAAGAAGCTAAAGAGTGAATGATAAATAATGTAGCGCTAGTGGGTGAACTCATATATCAATACGTAAGTAAATAGTACAAAAAACAATTATACAGAAATAACACAAATGGAAATGTGAAAAAGTCCAATGAGTGTGAAGGTCCTGAGAAGGGCAATATGCGTCAACCACAAAAAGATGACTAACCAAAGATGGAATATGCTGGCCGGTATAAGAAGCATGAAGGATGGTACATCTTCAACCAAAAAGGGTAAGTATATCTACTCTTACCGGAACAGCTGGATTCGAATATCAGCGACAACAAGTCATAAGGGCATGGATGCCGGGATCGGCAGATTGACAGAATTCCCAGAAACCCAAGGCCTCCAGACACGACTCCAAAAAGTGTTAGGGACCACCAGTAAACTGGACCTCTGATGGAGAGAACACCGGGGCTGGACCTTTAGGCGTGGAAGGACTGACTGGACCACAAAGGAACTCTCGTCTGAAAAGTTTATGCAAAGAAAAAATACCTCCATATGATGTAGGTCAAAAAATGTTTTTTTTATTTCTAAAAACCAGCATACATCAATGAGAATAAAAACTGTGATCGCTAAATAAAAATGAGGGCCAATGTGAGAAGCAGAAAGCTGGTGTATTTGGTAAGGCCTGAGTACTTATCTTGTATTTATTACAATGGCAATTATGGACAAAAGAAAAGGAGCCTCAAGAACAGACAACATTGGAGTTATGTCCCCATTATTAGTATTTTGTGTGAACTGAACAGTACCTTAGTATCAAGGTGCATAATTCTTCAAATTCATCACAATATGGATACCCTCTCCCACCTAATTTAAACATAGACTTTAAAGTGCTGCATATGTACATTCATAGTAAAGCTTGTGAAAACCTAACCCTCTAACCCAAACCCTAACCCTTGTGTATAACAAATGTCTATGTAATAGCCTAGGAGTGGCCAAAACATAAACCACTGCAGGAAAAGTGTAGTACTGAGAACTGGAGATAAATATGAAGATATTGGATGATTAAACTCACCAGCATCTACACAAACCTGAATTACCAGTAGTTTTGCAAATACTTGGCTTTTAAAGTTATTTTTTTATGTTCCCTATAGTGTTTGATTGAATCACCTTCTGCTTATCTGGAAATGGATAAAACTGTGAACTATACAGTAGAGGTGCAGGTATCAGATGCAGTGTCATAGCTAGACTTGCACATCCCCCATTAGTGGAATGTTGGGATCTCCCACCAAGCAACGTGTGTGTAGTCCCGTTTCTCTCCTGGGAAAGATCAACATAGCAGGCTGCTTCTTCTCTCATACAAAACCCTTCTCTAGGGAGCTGTCACTAAGTAAGGCAAATCACATGCAAAAACAAATCCAAACAAGCTTGGGGAAAATAGACATAAAGGACCTGCTTTTGCCCTTACATGTTGGGAAAAAATAAACAGGAATGAAGCATGAGAGGCCCACAGAAAATAAGAAGAACACACAACACTACAGCTTGTGTTATACATTGATGCAATGCTAACAGCAAGATCATCAACTGTATTTAGAACTTGTGACCAAAATTTCCTGAAGAAGGACTGCTGCCACATGGAAATCTTAGTATTGGATTGGAAGTTTGGAAGACGGGACTGTCAATCCTATAGAAATGCTTTCACCTTTTGCAGTAGCCAGAAATAGACACTGGTAGAAATGTTTTGTAATGTTTGTAATTGTTTCTTTTTGGGAAGTCTTCTCCTGCTAAACACATGCAAATGCCGAACCTAGCAAATGTATTATTTTTACACCTGGATAACCATCTGCAAATAAATAGCAGAAACAAAAAGCTGTGAGAAGAGCCCTGTCATGCAACTTATCAAAGTCATGCGACCTGCCTTTACTCCAATCATGAAATGGTAACCAGAGAGAACTCTCAGAGTCCACATCATAGCCTGGACTTAAGGGGCTCCTACACATGACCAAATAGGGCCTTACACTGCCCAGATCAGAATATTTTTGCAGCAGATAATGCCAAGTGTTTGTCTGCAGCTTTTCTCATGTAAGGAGTGGTTACTTGTGGTTAGGAATGGATGTGTGCACCTGGATGTAGAGCAGGGGTCTCAAACTGGCGGCTCTCCAGCTGTTGTGAAACTTCAAGTCCCATCATGCCTCTGGCTGTGGTAGTCATGCTTGTAAATGTCAGCCTTGCAATGCATCATGGGACTTGTAGTTTCGCAACAGCTGGAGGGCCAGCAGTTTGGGACCCCTGATGTAGAGAGTTCGCAATCAGGGGTGCAAGACAACAGTACATCTCCAACTGCAGGTACTCACACTTTCAGAAACACCTGACCCTATCTGCTGTAAACATATGCTGATCTGGGCAGTGTATTGCCCTAATCAGCCATGAGCCCTTTAAATGGAGAATAAAATGCAGGCTGCGGTATGGAGTAACTTTGTGCTGTTCAGCAGAAAATGGTATCTGCTTATTCATAGGTGGGAAAACATCAAGAGGGATTTTCAGTAGGATCCTCCCACTCTATGCAGTGCTGATGTGATCATGTTAGTTCTGCAGTTAAAAATACAATGGCCTAATAATACACTAGGTTGCCTTGCATTAAGAGGAGAACAGCTGTAGCCAGTTGTGTAAAAAAGGAAAATCAGGGCAAGCAGCATCATTTTAACAACTATACAATAGAGCAGTGATGGTGAACCTTGGTACCCCAGATGTTTTGGAACTACATTTCCCATGATGCTCATGCACTCTGCAGTGTAGTTGAGCAGCATCCTGGGAAATGTAGTTCCAAAACATCTCGGGTGCCAAGGTTCGCCATCACTGCACTAGAGGTTCTGTGAAAGAATAGAGAAAATGTGTTAGTGTTTCATCAGGAGTTCAGATTTAAAGCAGTATTAAACCTAAAAGCAAACATTTATTATATTGCAGCGTACCAATTCTTAGATATCATGGCTGCAGGGAGAGAGAGGCACCAGAGAGAGTGACAATCGGAAGAGTCACAGCTGCAGGATATGTGTAAACTCCCATCGCCCACTTTGTCTCTCCCCCTCCCCTTCCTAGCAACAGCGAGGGACCAATCACAGGAGAAGAGAGGAGGATGATGGAGCATGTAGTCCTCTAGAAGGCATGGCCCATAGCAAATAGGTATGGACTACAACCCCCAGTGAGACCTATAAACGAAGGGGAGGGGAAATAAGGAATTTGCCGGGCAAAATCTTGTTAGAGAGCGTAGACAAGTGCAGGATTCCAAATCACACAGTCCTGCTGCAGACTGCCAGTGCCAGAGACTGAGCTGCTGAAACACCCTTTTACAGCGTTAGGGACCAGGCCATGTAGACCTGTGACCTAAGTGCGGAGAGCTGGAGCCACTGCCAGGATACAGACCCCGCCGCACTGTCTTCCAGAGTAGCCACCAGGAACCCAGAGTGAGGAGACACTTACCCGGAGGGACCACTGCTGCTGTATCGCTGGGTCTGATGAGAGGACCTTGCAGCCAATACTTGCTACCTCCATTAGGGACTGAGTAATCAAGAACTACCTAACCAACCACCCTATAGTTCTAGTACTGCCTGCAGGCCTTATTGACTGCCTTAAAGCACGCCAACTGTTACTGGGCCCCAACGCTTAGCTGGCTGAAGAAGTAGGACTAAAGACTGCGCCTAAAAGTTGCTGCCCTGAGGCCTTGTCCCTTTGTTAGTTAAAGAGGTACCTCTTAGGAGACACAATACCCACAGTCAATCTCGGACAAGCTCCCAAGGATAAAAAGTTGTGTGTGACCACGCATCTCCTATTCTTAGTAGTGGGAGTGGAGTTACAGGACACTGTGCAGACATATAGGGATTGATTTTCTATAACTGGAGAGTGCAAAATCTGGTGCAGCTCAATAAAGTAGCCAATCAACTTCTAACTTCAGCTTGTTGAATTAAGCGTTGACAAAAAAAAAACTAGAAGCTGATTGGTTTCTGTGCAGAGCTGCACCAGATTTTGCACTCTCTAGTTTTAGTAAATCAACCTCACAGTGCCTGTATTACATTGCCTGTTCAGCCTAAGGCTGGCCATAGAATATGCAATCATTTTCTTTCCTTCAACCACGGATTGAAGGAAAGAAAATCAATACAGTGAGTGTTGATAGGGGAATCCCTCCCGTTGCGCTATTGCATTCTGACAGCGGGAGGTTTCAACGCCGTCAGAATACAATGGTAATTCCTGGCGGCTCTAACCACAGGCAGTGATTATATGAAAAAAAATGACAGGCTGGTTGTACTAAAGTCGATCGATAGATCAACTTCAGTACAAACAGCCTACTCCATAGATGTATCAAAACTTGTCCAGTTCCTGCTGAACTAGCTAGATTTTGATTTGTCTAGGGACTGCTTAAGGCAAGAAGCAGGCTGTGCTTGAGCAGGGGCGTGGTCAAGAGGCAGCCTGTGATGGGGGGGGGGGGGTGCCAGAGGCAGCCTATGAATGGTCAGGGGTTGCAGTGGCTGAACAAACTACCCAATACAGGCATGCTGAGTGTCTGCACAGTGTTCTGTGCCTCTCAATGGCCAGCCAAAGGATGAAAATTGACCATGCTAACACAGATTAGCTTTTGTACTTTGTGTCAGTTTACCAAAGGGATGTTGACTAGCAGGATCAACCAGGTACATGAAAATGATAGCGTTTATGATTTATAAAATGCACACGTGAACACACACTTAGAAAAAATAAATAAATAGGGTAACATGCACTTTAAGATCATCATTAACTATTATTGTATAACTATTAAAACTCTATACAGTATAAATAAAGAACAAACACTACACAGATTTTCTTCACTCTGATACTAGAATCCCAGTTGCTTTGCTCTGTGCAGCAGCTGACGTTTGTCTAATTCACAAGTTGTTATGCTGACAGGAGACATATTGACTGGTGCAGAGATCATGACATTTAATATTCCGCACATGTAATCAATCCTCGCTGTGTGCTGTGTGGGTAAAAGCCTTGCATGCTCAATTTCCTCACACCTGAGAAACTGCGTCCCCCGAGTTATGACGTTAGCATCTGCTTTGACAAACACGTCTGCAGTTGCCCGTAGCAATTGGGCTAATTAAAATGTGAGACCATTACGCCATCGTCTCTGGCTGTTTCCCAAGCAACCAATCACGTGCGTTAAAGCCGACAATGGTAAGAGGCATATTAGTGACCCCGCAATGAAATAACATGAACAGCAGAGCCTGCATCTTACACAACGCTCACAATAAATATAGGTCTCTGCAGCATTTTAAATGGATCACTTAATAGTTTGAGGTACCAGAAATGAATAATTACTGCAAAGTGACAAGAGCCTGTTAGCAAACGTGTTTACAGTTGTCTCCTGGAAGTACTCCAGCTGCTTTTCATAGGAACGGATTCCTATGTACAGTTTTTATATCTCAAAATCAGGCAGGAAAGAAGATATGCAAACATACACATTTAGAGGGGAACTTCACAATGCTAATGGAGGATTAAAAGTCAACAGCTTCAAAAGACATTCGCCGTTGACTTTTAAGAAAGAGATATTTACTAGCCCAGAAGTCCAGCGTTGTCTTCAACTTAGCCGATTGTTTGCAGGGCTTCTGTCCTTCTGTGCTGCCATCTTGGATTTGAGAGCTGGCTGTGAATTCCTAATCACTCATGGCTGGGCACAGCATGTGGACTACAGGGAGACTCATCCTGTAATCTCCTGAGATGTGTGATGTTATAGCATGAGGCTTTGAGTGGTGGTGTGGGGGACAGTGGGGATGTCAACCTCCTCTAGGCTAGGATAGGGAGAGTGGGAGCGAGTACTCCCCGAAAAACAAAAGTGATTGTGTAAGAAATTGTTGTTGGTGGTGGGGGGGCGGGTGAGGATGATGCCGAGTGTAATTTTCGGGAGAAAGTCTACTTTAATGGCTCATTCACGTGGATGGCCAGAGGGCAGTCAAAAGTGGTGGCTGAGCCATGGTTTTATTGATAATACTCAATCTAGATAAGGATAAAAGACACCAGTTATTGCAGCTCTGCATTCAATAATACATCATTAACATTTTTTTTTAATGCAAGCTTGGTAATTATTTGCATTTGAGCTAGTAATTATCTTTTGCAACCTCTTTTACAGCAGAGCTCTTCTCAGGAGGGAAAGCAGCACAAGACGCCAATAATTTGTGCTGCAGTGCTCATGTGCTAACAAGGAATATGCTGATAGGAGAAGAGAGAAGAGTGACAGACAGATGAACCCATCGATCCATTGGACCAATGTAACTATGTATATACCATACCTGGACCAATGTAACCATTTATATATCATACAAAACAAAGAAGTAAGGGCGCACCAGCCTTGCGCATTACCCAAGTGGTATCTTTAATAATGTAGTAAAGGAAATATACTCTATACTCACAAACAACTCAAAGGTAAAAGCATTTCAGAGTCCAAAGTATGCACAAAGCAATCTGGTCATCTAGACTAGTCCCAGCAAGCTGGGGGATTCATCCAGATGGCTGACATGTTTCGAAGGTCGATCCCTTCTTCCTCAGATCCCTTCCTCTTCCTCCGGCTTGCTGGCACGAGTCTCGATGACCAGATTGCTTTGTGCATACTTTGGACTCTTATATGCTTTTACCTTTTATGCCGCATACACACGATCGGAATTTCTAACAACAAATGTTCGATGTGAGCTTGTTGTCGGAAATTCTGACCGTGTGTATGCTCCATCGGACATTTGCTGTCGGAATTTCCGACAACAACTGTTTGTGAGCAGGTTCTCAAATTTTCCGACAATAAGACTTGTTGAAATTCAGAGCGTGTGTACACAATTCCGACGCACAAAAGTCTGTGCATGCTCGGAATCAAGCAGAAGAGCCGCACTGGCTATTGAACTTCATTTTTCGCGGCTCGTCGTATGTGTTGTACGTCACCGCGTTCTTGACATTCGGAATTTCCAACAACATTTGTGCGACCGTGTGTATGCAAGACAAGTTTGAGCCAACATCCGTCCGTAAAAAATGCACGGTCTTGTTGTCGGAATGTCCGACAGTTTGTACACGGCATTAGTTGTTTGTGAGTATATTTCTTTTATTACATTTTTAAAGATACCACATGGGTAATGTGCAAGGCTGGTGCTCCCTCTTTTCTTTGTTTTACAATGTCTCTACTGGGTCCCCCCCCCCCCCCGATCCTCAGGGGGGCAACAAAGCCTGCAAAACCTGTGCTTGTATTAAAATACCAAGGAACTGTGATCCATCTCCACCTTTACATTACTCTTGAGTGCAGGAGATTGCTGTTGTTCTTTCTGCATTTATATACCATACCTGGTTAATACCCCTTGAAGCTGGAAATCGCACCACTACTTAGTAATCTCCACTTGCTTCTGCTTGCTGCCCTACTGCATTCTGAACACAAGGGGTTGGCTGCTCAGCATGGGCACCATTTAGAAAATGCTTTATATCTTCCGAATCATCCAGAGAGTGCTTACTGTAGCTGCTTGGAACAGATTGAGAAAGTGAGTGTGGGCACCTGTTCCACAAATGAAAAAAAAAGCTGTAAATGTGTTGGAGGCTTTGGGGAAGAAAAAGGGTGAGCTGCAGTTTCCTTTTTGGATGAAGGTCTATTTTAATCAGTGTATATAGCTGTTTGCATGGAGTTCAGCTAAGTGGACCTTCAGTCATTTTTTCATCTTTCCCTCTATTAAATCTTCTGCCCTTGTTGCTTTAACTTTGGATAGTAAAATATTTTTTTTTCTGCCAGTAAATTTCTTATACAGCCCACTTCCTGTTTCTTGTCTGGAAAAAAGCCTAGGCCTATGATATCATGCAAAGCTCTATCTCTCAGTTTGCCAGGAGGGGGGGAGTCATAAGAGGAACAATGAGAGCTGCAGAGCTGGAGGTGTGACTCTTTGTTTTTGTGTAAATCCAGGAAGTGAACATGCAGCAGCTTCAGCTGCCCACAGTTAAAATCATTGCAGCCAGACTCAGTGGAGTGAGATTTCTGCAGCATATTTGGCAAGTAGAGAATCACAGTATATATAAAATAATATGCGAAATGGTTGGAGGGAAGCTTCAGAATGGCAAAGATGTTTTTATTACAAATTATGTGAGAGGACTGCAGTTCCTCTTTAAAGTACAGGGGCACACAATTAATAGGTACATAATATACATCCTTTTATACAGCTTTTTAAATTGTTTATTTTACTAGTAGCCTGCAAAGAGTAGGAGCTAAAATGATTTTGTAGATTTGTTGTAGGAATTTGATGCTATCTACTCTCTGTAGGTTGCTGTGCTGCTTAATGCTCATAGAGATAATTTATGTACATCACTTCCTGTCTGTGTGTCTGAGTCAAACCCCGCAGAAGGAGAAAGTGGAGAGACAGGGAAATGAGCTAAGACCATATGTCCCTATGGAAGAACTATTGCTATTTCAGACCAGAAGCAGGGGTTATTAGGCAAGTGTTTATATGTTAATAGTTTACTATTGTTGCCATAGCTTCTGGGTGTATATAATGTATATATTGTATGACTGGTGACAGAAGTATATCTGTTCCCTTTTTGTTATCTCACATGCACTATACCAGATACAGTAGTTTGTTCTGTGACACAGTGTGCATGTGTGTCACCTTAGCGGTCACCTTGCTGTATGTTAGTAGGTAAACCTGTTTATTACAATAAAGTTTATATGCAGCTCCTGTTAAGCCTCATACACACAATGAGAATATCGGATGAATGATTGCCTGGTTTTCTTTGTATGCTAGTCTCATATCGAAAATTAAAAGGTTACTAAACTTTCTCGTATGACAGAATACAAAGGAAGTGATGCAATGAGTTGTATTGTATTGTAATAGATTCTTTCATTTCTGAGCATGCGTGGTCTTGCTCGTCCCATTTTTTGGGATGAATACTGTACTGATTAAACAAAAATCCTACGATCTGGTATTGTACGAGAAAATATTTTGTGTTTGTCCCTTCGGGTAATTTCACATGAATTGTCTTGATCGGCTCTCGAAAGCTGTATGCTAATGTTTAGATTATCGTACGGTCGCTTCGAAAGTGATATTTTTGTCGGATTTTCTGATCATGTGTAGTAGGCCAGCATTCAAAAATTCCATTCGCCTTGAGGGCTGGCGATAAAAGGCTGCCAGGGAGCGGGGGGGGGGGGGGGGGGTTCAGCACAGCCGGCAGGCGGGGTTGAATGGGAGTCCTTCTGATCATGGAGGGAAAGAGAGAGGAAAGCCGCTTGGATGATCAGAGCGCGGGGAACACAGCGATAACAGCTTTCATTTCTACTGCTGTACGTTCCCCGTACTCGTTGTCACATACAGCCCCGTCCCCTGCACGGGAACTTTGATAGACAGGTCACCCGTCCAATCTCGGGATGGGTGAGCTGTCTATCAAAGTTCCCCGGGCCAGGAGATGGGGCTGTATGTGAGCAGCGGGAACATACAGCAATTGAAATGAAAGCTGTTATCACTGTGTTCCCCATGCTGTAATCATCCGGGCGGCTTTCCTGTTCCTCTCCTCTCTTCCCCTGCACAGGCAGGCTGCATTGGTGGGTACAGACTGCATTGGTGGGCACAGGCTGCATTTGTGGGCACAGACAAGCTGCATTGTTGGGCACAGGTAGGCTGCATTGGTGGACATGGGCAGGCTGCATTGGTGGACATGGGCAGGCTACATTGGTGGACATGGGCAGGCTGCATTGATGGACACAGGTGAGGCTGCATTGTTGGGCACAGGTGAGGTAGCATTGATGCACACAGGTGAAGCAGCATTGATGGACACAGATAGGTTGCATTGTTGGGCACTGATAAAGTTGTATATTTTATATTTATTTTTATAACTTAATTCTGCATAAAACATTTAAGTGTCATTTCATTAGATGATTCATAAGAGCGTGTTTAGGGGGTGGAATTAGGGGTGGGGCAACTAGTGGCGAGTAACCCTTGAGGCCTGGATAGTAGCTCAGGACTTGAAATTTTGAGCCCTGTACTAGGCTGTAGTCTAGTTAACCCTGCCCTTTCTTGTCTTGGTTTCCATAGCTAGTTTTAGCTCAGGGCTCAATAACCAGCATAGGCTAGAGCTAGGTTAAGCATCCAACTGTTGATAGTGGCATGACAGATTAGACGCTACCAGAAACTAAGCACAGAGTAGATAGGCTGACTCTGAATTCCGGTGCCACGCGATGGTTTTGGTTGGTGAAAAGCTACATTCCAGGTTAGTTGGACAACAGCTGGAGGGTCCCCTTATCACTGAAGATCTTGTCTTGAGGTCTCCAACACCAAGAGAAATGCTGCATTATGATCATCCACAGGGACTCTTGCAAATGGACTTTGATGCAACTTTGATGCAACATTCATCTATTAATAACTATATATACCCGGGTAAATGTGCATAATTCCACCCGAACTCTTGTTGGGCCCTTTGCTGATAATACCTGTTGCACATTGGATGTATGTAGTATTATTAATCTTTTTCTTATATAAATCTTGTATTATTTCTATACTGGTGTGCATCTATATATTTAGTGTTAATATTATATGCTGGTTGCAATAGTTCCTCTGCTCCCAATTCTTTTGATTAGATTAGTGGTTCATTTCCTAAGAAGTGAACCCCTCTGTTTACAGGAGCCCTGTCCTGGGTGGAGGCACTGCCAACTTTATTATGAATCCCACTCTCCACTCACCACCTAGCGAAGGTTTTGATTCTCCTTATTACCTACAGGCTTAGCGCAATATCCTGTTTGGGAAGGGCCTTTTGTCACATACCACTGACAAAAGGCCCTTCCCAAACAGGATATTGCACTATTCTTCCCAAACAGAATGGGGAAAAATGTATTTTTTCGATGGTGGGATTGCACAAGTGACTGGCATATACAGGGTTGATGATCCTCATCATGGAGGGCCATAGTCCCTTGGATAAGAATATTAAAGTGGGGTAAAAACATACAGCACAAGCCATATTACAAATACATTTCTTTTTCGTAAGGTGAATGTTCTTTTACCATGTCATCTGAGGCATCCAAATGCAGCTATTGCTCTTATGTTTTTTATGTATAAGTTCAAGTTAATTAGGCAATTCTGTAAACAAAAACTTCGTTAATACATATGACCAAAAAAAAAAAACCCAAAAAAAAAAAAAAAAAAATATATATATATATATATATATATATATATATATATATATATATATATATATATATATATATATATATATATATATATATATATAAATGAGCCATGTTGTAGGAACATGTTAGATTTTCTGTCAAAAAAATGCATAACAAGGAGCATGACTGGTCATTTCACACCTCTGCGCTTTGATATATTCATGCTTACTGCATCCTGTGAGAGGTGGGTTTCAGCAAAGGCAACTTCCATAGGAATAATTGGTAACATACACTATACTGTCAAAAGTATTGTGCCGCCTGCCTTTACACGTGCACGAACTTTAATGACATATCAGTCTTAATCCGTAGGATTCAATATTGAGTAGGCCCACCCTTTGCAGCTATAACAGCATCAACTCTTCTGAGAAGGCTGTCCACAAGGTTTAGGAGTGTGTCTATGGGAATGTTTGGCCAACTTTATAGCTTTCTTTTCAGAATACTGTAACCATATTCTACATTGTATAACATGAAGGTGATGACTTGTGTAGCACCCTGGTAGTAGGCAGGGTTGCTAACAAATTTAGCTTGCTAGGTGGTAACTAGCCTGGCTGATTGATAAGGGATTCACTGGCTTTTCTCTAACTCTGAATTTGATGCACCTCTCACCTGTCACTAGATGGCATTGTTGCCTGTGGCATTAGAATCACCAGGGCATAGTGAATTCAGACTAGGAGTGGATGGATTGTCTCAGCCAATTGGCAGGGGTTTCTTTAGTCCCTTGGCCTGCTGGGAGAGCCTATTTATTCGATAAGAGTCAGGTGATTGGGGTTGTGTGCCACCTGTACGGCTGTCTGGGTGGACGCGTGTCACAAGGCTGTGGGCTGCTAGGCCAGAAGCTTGAGACCTATCCTGGGAGCACCTGGCTGCTAGGCTGTCTGAGGCCTAGCCTATCCAGGTTGGAGAGAAGCAGCACTGGTTTGGGGCTTCAGGCTGGTAGCCCAACCAAGTTGCAGAGGTTATGCCAGACGGGGGAACTGGATCATTGCCAGCAGTGAGGGAGAAGCAGTTGCTACAAGGGATGACACTCTGTCCCCAGGGGCAAGCGATGATCAAGGCCAGAGGTAAAGGGGGGAATAGTCGCCAGCAAGGGACAACCATTCCTGTTATCAGAGGCTAGTGTTTGAAAGTCTGAAGAAGTACCAGAGCAGCCTTTGCACCAGCCGGGGACGGTGAAGAAGTGGGAAAGCTTCAGCAGAGTGCCAAGCAAGGGACCCAGTGGGTTAGCGTGGGTGAAGCTTGAGGAGTGAGATGTGAGAGATCTATAACGGGTTACTGTGAGTTACGTGTATGGAATTCTATTGACTGTTCAAAGTTCTGTTGCCATAGGAGACAGCAGTTTTACAAATACAGTTGCTGCATCCAGCTTAAAGGCCCTCTACCTGTATAGCTGATTGCTTATTTTTGTCTCGGAGTCTGCCAATTACTATTACATCCGCCAAAGAGTGTCCTGGGCCTAACCCTCTCTCCCCCAGTTCTGTTAAAGCGACAATAACTCTCTTTTCTTGCATTCCAAAAAGTGACTGATGCCTATGTTTCCAACTTGCAATACACCCACCATGCCTAATAGCCCACACTACAAGGAAGGGTGTCAACTCTCCCTGACTCTGGAGGTCACCATTAGGCCTTTGTAGGCTGGGGATGCAGCTACATTTGGCGCCCAATGTGGGCCAAAGGCGTTATTCCTGCAGTGGTCGTCCCTAGCAACAGACTGCACTGGGATTTTGTCTGGCTCCATAGGAAGGTGGCAAGTAACATATTATTCCTCATAGACTGTGTTATTATCTATCTCAACTATGTGGGGAAGAACCAACATGTCTCATTGCTCATGGGAGAGTGTCAGCCTGGTCTTTTGTCACAATTTACGCCAGCGCTGCAGGGGTTAAGGCAGACTCCATTAAAGTTTTGGCGCGCCGCAAGAGGAAGGAGGCAGGCACTGAAGTTCCTGGAGAGCATGTAAACCAATTTCTTGGCAGGGGGAGTAGTTGTCGTTCTACAGAGGAGGAGAAGAAGATGCTACCATTACCTGAACACGTGTTGATATCAAGAGGGAGATATGGCGGATTGGAAGCAATATGCTCCAGGTGCTGGTCCCAGCCTGAGTGGACCGAAAATCAGCTTGACAGATACCGGAGTGTACCCAAAGGTAGCCTCGCGCTCTACACTGCAGGAGGTTATGAAGCTATTGGGCTAGTCTGTGAGAAATGTTCCAGCCTTGCTACCAGCGTACGGCTCTGGATCATCTGCGGACACTGCGAGGAACCCCTACTTGAGATAGTCTCACCAACGCCACCTCCACGGGCAATAGAGGTGGACTGGGACACGAATGTTGCCATCCCAGTTCAGGGAACCACCAAAAGTTCCACTGCCATCACCCGGCCTACAAGAGACGCTGCTCCTCTGACCCTTGTGGCTGCTCCAAGGCCAGGTACTCCAGTCATTTCCCGGGGCCATGGTCGGGCTAAACTGCGATCATTAATGACAGAACCTCTTAGGGAAAATACACCGGAGACCGGTAAGCCTGATTTGGGTGAAAGTGGTGTGCCTGTGAGGACTGTAAAGCCTGTGGCCAGTAAGGAAGCGGATTCTGCTATACCTGGGGTTGCCAGTTCAAGGCACAACCTGCTCCCGGCTGAAGAGTGCTCTACTATATCTGATTCAGACATCTGACCGGATTTCTGAACTGTTCTCAGACACTTTGTCCTGGCCTGAAAAATGGACTGATAGTGATAAGGAACAGCTTTGTGATGTGGAAGAGGATGAGATCCTCTCTGTTAAGGCCTACAGTGTCAAAACTGAACTCTCTACTGATGTAGTATCACACCTTTGCCCTGTAAACACCTTTGAGTAAGAGCAGTGGGCCAACCAGGCCCGAATTCCTAAAACTGCTAAGCCTAAGCCATTTCTGTCAGTCAGACTACCCTCTAAACCTGAAACCCTTGCTGGGCATCGGGTTCAACCTGCAGCGAACACGCAGGTTCTACCTGGCTGTGGAGATCCCAAAGCGCTGCTTATGCTGTCTAAGCTACAGAGAATTGTCATAAAGAAGGTAGCTGAAGAATATGGCTATCTATATCCGTATGTACCTGCTTGTTTGGAAAAGGAGATTCAGGAAAAGAGAATGCAATGGATTGATGCTGTCATTCAAAATTACTTAGATATTCCTCTTTGTGGTGAATTGAAGAAGATGTCCCAACGTCATGCTGATAAGTATGCAAACATCCTACAGACCTGGGATTATGGTCGCCACATCTATTTTGACTGTTTTTTTATTCATCGGCCTAACCAAAAGGATATACAGCACTATATCACCAAGACTGGCTAAAGTGCAAAGCCTTTGCAATTGCCAGATCCCAGATATTATTGGTGATATCTTTGGAATGTGACAAGTTCATCCTAACCAGAGTGGATTACAAAATTGTTAGTGGAGTTGTGTTGACCTTGCCAGAAGTTGCTCCACCCTTGGAAAATGTTGATGCGGGGACATTCCTGCTTGTGCTCTACTGCTGAATTTTGTTCCTGAATTCCAGCAGTTGCAGGAAGGGCCTTAAAAGAGTCATGCTGGCCTGTGCCTTGGAATTGCCAGCGTGCCTCCCTCTGAAGAGTGACATGCTGATCTGATATTGTGGAATTTCAGCATGTTTGTTTCTTCATTAATGAGGAAAATTGATCTCAGTTCCCGACTGCGTCAAGGGCAGTCCGAGATTACTTAAAATGCAAGGGGACTTTATTAATCAGGAAGATGGACCGTTCTTCGAGAATTAACGTCCCTTGCATGATTACATCACTAAAGTGTTGTCTGTGAATAACCATGCAGATTGTCCTCGGAGTTGTCCCTGTAAAGAAGGGAGATTACTGGGAAAAAGGTTATTGCTGTTTGTTGCACCTTAAGTGAAATGATCATTGAACTTTGGGTCTCCAAGGACAATGGGGTGTTTACTTAGTTAGGTAGAATGTGCTGTGGCAAAAAGGGCACGTTCTTACCATAAAGTGGATTATTGGACTGAAATATTACACAAGGACTGTTCTCTGATACTGACCACCAGGTGGCGTGAGAGTGCCAGCCTGAGTAAGTCCTACGTTCAGTTTTGCTAAAGTTCCTGAATAGGTTGCAAAGTGAGATTTCTTTAGAATTGTTATGGTAAAGGGGTGGCACCCTCAAGGGGTGCCATTTTAAATTGTAGCTATGTCTATATATAGTCATAGATTGAGACATACCACTTTTTTTTTGCACTACTTGTTGCTCTCGGCTGAGAGTGAACAAACTTTACTTATGTACATATTGCCATGTATTGCTGTAGGAATAGGATGTATTTCTATGTTGTTTATTTTCAACTCTTTCAGGTGTTTCAGCACCCATCGCATCTTCCTAGGCTAAGGAGAGACAATGACCCCATCTTGTTTGATAACACTAAGCTTTCTCCCCTTTATAGGTGTATATACTAGATAGATAGTTAGGACATAAGGTTACTGTTAATGCATTATTCCCTCATTTGTTTGGGTGGTCCTCCACGCGTAAAATTGTAAAAATACTGTCTTATATTTATTGCCCTTGTGTGAACTGCCACTCTGAGGTGTAGTTTCCCTTGGCAGGGCTGATGATGTAGCACCCTGGTAGTAGGCAGGGTTGCTAACAAATTTAGCTTGCTAGGTGGTAACTAGCTTGGCTGATTGATAGGGGATTCACTGGCTTTTCCCTAACTCTGTGGATTTGATGTACCTCTCTCTCTTCTGTCACTAGGTGGCATTGTTGTCTTTGGCATTAGAATGACCAGGGCATAGTGAATTCAAACTAGGAGTGGATGAGATGTCTCAGCCATTTGGCAGAGGTTTCTTTAGTCCCTTGGCCTTGCTGGGAGAGCCTATTTATTCGGGAAGAGTCAGATGATCGAGGTTCTGTGCCACCTGGACAGCTGTCTGGGTGGACGCGTGTCACAAGGCTCCGGGCTGCTAGGTCAGAAGCCTGAGGCCTATCCCAGGAGCACCTGGCTGCTAGGCTGTCTGAGGCCTATCCAGGTTTGATAGAAGCAGCACCGGGTTGGGGCTTCAGGCTGTAAGCCCAACCAAGTTGCAAAGGTTCTGCCGGATGGAGGAACTGGATCGTTGACAGCAGCGAGGGAGAAGTAGTTGCCACAAGGGATGACCACTACTGTTGCCAGGGGCAAGTGATGATCAAGGCCAGAGGTAAAAGAAGGAAAAGTCGCCAGCAAGGGAGAACCATTCCTGTTATTAGAGGCCAGTGTATGTGTCAGGAGAGCACTTACCGAGGCCGAGATGCCGAGAGCGGTTCGCCCTTGCAACTACGCGCACCCCGTCCCCTGGGGATGGTACAGGGAATGGGTGGCACTAAGGATCACGGCCAACAGCAGGTATAGAGTTCCTGAAGGAAGACTGCAGAGCCGGATCAAAGTTTGCAGGGGTCTTGGAACTGGCTGAGGATCCGATGTTGGGAGAAGCAAGTCAAATCTGTAAACAAGCAGAGGGTCAGGCACTAGTAACAGGCAAGGCAAGTCCGTAGAACAGGCCGAGGGTCAAACACTGGCGGCAGGCAAGGCAAAGTCCGTTAAGCAGGCCGAGGGTCAAACACTGGTAGCAGGCAAGGCAAAGTCTGTTAAACAGGCCGGGGGTCAAACACTGGTGGCAGGCAAGGCAAAGTCCATTAAGCAGGCCGAGGGTCAATCCAGGAGAGTAGTAGTGTGGTAAGAACGGTCCGGGTCACAACAGGTAATCAGATACGTCAAACAGGAAGCAGGAACCAACATGAAGCTGACGACAAACCAGCAACCCGTCTGGGCGCTGGAGCCATTTTAAATAGCCCCGCCAGATCATCACAACGAGCATGCGCAGGTCACCGCGCACATACGCACGCGCCGCTTCACCGTGTTCCGCGCGCGCACCGGAGTGCCAATCCACCGTGCACGTGCGCAGGACCATGGCTGCGGCTGGAAAAAACCCTTCTCTGACAGTATGGCAGTCTGAAGAAGTACCAGAGCAGCCTTTTTACCAGCAGGGGACGATGAAGAAGTGGGAAAGCTTCAGGAGAGTGCCAAGCCAGGGACCCAGCGGGTTAGCGTTGGTGAAGCTTGAGGAGTTTACAGTGGGTTAGCTGTGAAAGAGCCCAGGGGATCCAGTGACAACTGGGATCTTGAAGTCTAGTGAGAGACCAGGAGCTCAGTGAGTGAAGATCTACAGTAGGATACTGTGAAATGTGAAAGAAGATCTATAACGAGTTACTGTGAGTTACTTGTATGGATATCTATTGACTGTTCAAAGTTAGGTTGCCATAGGAGACAGCAGTTCTACAAATACAATTGCTGCATCCAGCTTAAAAGCCCTCTACCTGTATAGCTGTCTGCCTATTTTTGTCTCGAAGTCTGCCAATTACTATTGCATCTGCCTAAGGGTGTCTTGGCCCTAACCCTCTCTCTCCAGTTCTGTTTAAGAGACAATAAATCTTTTCTTGCATTCCAAAAAGTGACTGGCGCCCATGTTTCCAACTTGCAATACATCCACCATGCTTAATAGCCCACACTACAAGGAAGGATTTCAGCTCACCCTGAATCTGGAGGTCACCATTAGGCCTTTGGAGGTCGGGGATGCCACTACACTTGCATCATGTTTATCTTTGCTTGAATGCAGACTACCTAGCAGACTCGTATGAATTTTAATTTATAGACTAAATACACTGCTGGTCTATAGACTTTGGCAGCAAACGAAGACTTGGAGGTGTCTTCTCAAGGTACCTTGATAAGAATGCAGTTATATGATAGGATCTCATGGCACCAATTCAGGCTCATCATATGGCCAAAAGTTCAGGTGTTTCCAGCAAGGGACACTGTTAATGCCACAGCATACAGTATACAGCCAAGTCTGTAAAGATGTTGCTTGAAAAGCTTAGTATGGAGGAACCTAAGTGGCCTGCACAGAGCCCTTAACTCTTTTAGGATTATTTGGAGTGTCGATTGGGAGCTGGGTCTTCTCCTCCAACATTTTTACCCAAACTCACAATTCTCTTTTGGCTGAATGGAAAAAATTCCCACAAACACAATCCAAAATATTATGTAAAGCCTTTCCAGAAGAGTGGAGGCTGTTGTAGCCTCAAGAGAAAGGGGTGGAGGCAATGATATTTAAATGGCCAAAGTTTTTGCATAAGATGTCCAGCAATCTGATTATTGTATGATGGACAGATGTCCACCAACCTTTAGCTATATAGTGTACTTCCCTGGATTATATTAGTTATTTATTTATTTTTTTGCAAGTATTTCTATAGCACCAACAATTTACTCAGCATTTGACATATTGCACATTCACATCAGTCTCTTCTCTCAAAGAGCTTACAATCTAAGGTCTCTATCTAAAATGGGGATTACAATTTGATGTATATGGGCTGCATAGCCACAGACTGGTGAGGGTGCCCATGCTGACCCGTGTCCACAGCCAAAAGCGCCTACAATGGGCATGTGAGCTTTAGAAATGCACAACAGAACAATGGAGAAGGTGGCCTGGTCTGATAGATCACATTTTCTTTACATAATGTGGATGGCCGGGTGCATGTGTGTTGCTTACCTGGGAAAGAGATGGTACCAGGATGCAATATGGGAAGAAGGCAAGCCGGCAAAGGCAGTGTGATACTTTGGGCAATGTTCTGCTGGCAATCCTTGGGTCCTGCCATTCATATGGATGTTACTTTGACACGTGCCACCTAACTAAATATTGTTACTTACCAAGTACACCCCTTCATGTAAACAGTATTCAGAATAATGCGCCCTGTCATTGCAATTTGAAATGGTTCAAGAATGGTTTGAAGGACACAGCAATGAGTTCAAGATGTTAACTTGGCCTCCAAATTCTCAAGATCTAAATCCAATCAAGCATCTGTGGGATGTGCTGGAAAAACAAGTCCGATCCATGGAGAGCCAATCTCCCAACATATAGGACTTAAAGAGGAAGTAAACTCTCCCCCTCCTATGTTGCTTTCTATTAGACCATTATATTCAATTCTTCTAACACATATACAATATAATTTAGCCCCAATCGCATGTCCCTTACTGTGTTTGAAGATGTTTATAATGTTGTTTCTCTCAGGGTAAGCCAGCGCCATATTAACTGTTGTTTTCCGTGTCTGTAGTAGAAAATACGTCCGCCCATGTAGTCTCGTGGTATTGGAGTTCAGTGCCGCTGGGAGCGGATATGACAGTCACGGCACACTGTTCAATGGACTGATAGCACAAAGAGCGTGCTGTGAATCGCGGGAGAGATGTGCATGCGCCGGTGACGTCATTACAGATAAAAGGATGGATTACCAGCAAACTGAGCAAGTAAGGTGACATCTGAGGACAGCGATCAATAGTGCTTTTATTGCAGATTTATATGGCCTAAAGTGATGGGAGGGAGTTTACAACTACTTTAAAGGATCTGTTTGGTGCCAGATACCACAGCATATCTTCAGAGGTCTAGTGGCATCCATGCCCTGACCAGTCAGGGCTGTTTTGGTGGAAAAATGGATCTGTTTTGGCAGAAAAAGGGGGACCTACTCAATATTAGGTGGGTGGTCATGGCTGATTAGTGTACATGCATACGCATATTTGAACAGCACACACTTTTGGTTTAGAATTTCTTCTATACAGCATTAAGATTGACTTACCGTATTTATCAGAGTATAACACGCACTTTTTTCCCTTAAAATCAGGGGAAAATCATGGGTGCGTGTTATACGCCGAACCGCTGCCTCGGAGGGGAAGGAGGGAACGAGTGCCGCCGAAATAGACAGAGCCGAGTGTACTGTGTACTTGGCTAGGCTCGGCTCCGCTTGGCTTTGCTCGCAGTCACGCCCAGTCCCGCCTCCTAGCATTTATGTCCGGCCATTGGACCGGTGTTGTGTCCATCATAGGACCCAGGCCAAGGGGCGGGATTGCGAGAGGAGCTCTATCTATCTCGGCGGCACTCGTTCCCTCCTAAATTGAGTACCAGTAAAAATGTAAAACCGATCATGCTGCAATTTTGGGCAAGGCTGCAGATGGACAATGATCATTCTGCAATGATGGACAAGGCTGCAGATGGACACTGATAAGGCTGCATTGATGGACATTTAAATTGTAAGTTTTTTTCCTTAAACTTCCCTCCTAAAAGTTTTTTTCCATAAACTTCCCTTCTAAACTTGGGGTGCGTGTTATACGCCGATAAATACGGTAATTCATTCAGATTGATTGAGTTTTGTGTTTGTTTCTTTATCTAGTATAGGTTCTGTCTGTCTGTATGATCAAATATAATGTACATATTTTGTATCGTTATAGTCTTGTCTTGTATTTGCCTTATGAGATGTTGGGATGATGGAGTTTTAAAGTATAACAAAGGGCAAAACTTTTTTTTTAGTTGAGTAAAGAGGGATTAGTACCCGTATCCGTTTCTATTGCTGTCTTAATCACTGTTAACCTCCCTGGCGGTATTCCCGAGTCTGGCTCGGGTTGGATTTTTTATACCAAAAGCGGTATCCCCGAGCCAGACTCGCCTTGCATCGCAGGATCCAGGAAGAGCATACTTACCTTGTCCCCTGGATCCTGCGATGTCTCCCCGCTGTGATCGGCGAGCCGCTGTGTCTCGCTCGATTCACAGTGCCGAGCTCCGTTCCCTGCGAGCGTTGCGACGCACGGGGACGGAGTTCGGCGGTAAATTCAAAAGTGAAACACACAGTATAGATACAGCATACTGTAATCTTACAGATTACAGTACTGTATCAAATAATTACACATCCCCTTTGTCCCTAGTGGTCTGCCCAGTGTCCTGCATGCAGTTTTATATATATAAAACTGTTCTTTCTGCCAGGAAACTGGAGATTGTCCATAGCAACCAAAACGGTCTCTTTACATCAAAAGTGGTTTTAGAGCAGCTAGAAAAAAGCGATAATAAATTAGAATCACTTGCAGAATTGAGCGATAGTGATTTGTGGGGAGATCCGTCATCAAACACTAAAAGTAACGAAAGCTAAAATTCTGCAACTGAGCAAATTTCAGTGTTTTTGATTTGATTACATTATTATATAATTTTTATTATTATTATATTATTATTTGTTATAATTATTTATAGTTATTTATTATATTATAATTTTTTATTTCGTTTTTCAAACTTTATCATACCCGGGATGTCTACTAGACTCTTGTTTGGACAGATTTAAGTGAACTATTCCTAAGAATTACAGGCCTACAATATAAAACGCCAAATTTCTGTGCAAAATAATTGTACCGCTTTCAGCACCTAAAATCAGAAATAATCATACCGCCAGGGAGGTTAAAGTGGATGTAAACCCGATTCATGAAATTTGAGCTGGTCACATATATCTGCAGTGTTTTCTTATCTCTCCAGTTGCTTTCTCCTGCTCAGTAGCTCTGTTATCAGCCTGATAACTTCTGACAAGTTCTCAGAGGTGGCAACCTGAAGTGTATGTCTGGGAGGTTGCTATAAATAGATTAGCAGACTCACAGGAGAGCTCTGCACATTCCTTCCTTCCTTTGCCAATGTGGAGTAGGGGTGCGTGCCTTTCCTCCAATCAGCTGTCATGGCTGTATGCCGATAATCCACTCCTAGTGCTGACCACGAAGAGAAAATCTCTAACACCAAAATGCACTTTCTAAAGGATATATAAAGCTGAAGACAACATATATAGATGTAAAACTTATGTAGGGAGATTTGTTTCATCTCTGAGTATCATCGGAGGCTGTTCACTTTACTGGGTGTATGTGAGGTTTATATCCACTTTAATTGGATCCACTTTTTATTCACCCTATTTGTCCTGTTTACCATTATCTTTGAAAGTGAAAGTAAAGAAAATCACAAATTTGGGGCTGTCTCTAGAAAAGTAACAGAGGGGAAATCTTCCAATGGGGACACTAGTTCTGGTGACCTGGGAGTCCCCAAGTTCACTGTTTTGGCCATGGGACAGGAATTAAAGGAAAATTTGTAAAATGGGACACAGAGGACGAAAAAAAAAAAAATCTGGCAAGCGTTATAACCTCCCTTACTCTATCTAAAATGAAAAAAAAGTTTTGCCTATAGTTCAACTTTAAATGCAATCTGGACTATATGGTAATACATTCCTCCAAGTACTAAGGGCACTTTCACACGGGTTCACTTCAAAACTGGCAGTAAAACGCCCTATGCGTTAAAGCAAAAATGCATCCATTTAAAATCGATGAATGTTTTTACACTGGGGCAGTGCGCTTTTGTTTTGGTAAAAAAAAAAATCCTGCTTGCAGCATCTTTGAAGCATGTTTGGGGAGCACCAAAAACGCTCCTCCCCATTGAAATGAATGGGAACCGCATCAAAAGCGCCTCAAAAATGCCTCAAAAACACCCCCACTAAGCATTTTTGGTGCAGTTTTTAAATCACATGTCTTTTAAAAACCGCCCCGCAAATGCTGCAAAAGTGCAGCAAAAATGCTTCATTAACGCATAGGCATTTTACTGGCAGTTTTGAAACGAACCAGTGTGAAAGTGCCCTTAATGACGTGGAAAATCTGCACCAAAAACTCCTTAGCGGGGGCGTTTTTGAAGTGTTTTTGATGCGGTTCCCATTCATTTCAATGGGGAAGAGTGTTTTTGGGGTAACTCCCCAAACATGCTTCAAAGACGTTGCAACTAGGTTTTTTTTTTTCACTGCAACGGAAGCGCACTGCCCCAGTGTAAACACATTCATTGATTTTAAAGGGAAGCATTTTTCTTAAGCTTTTCAGGCGCTTTTTTTAACGCAAAAGCTCTTGAAAAAACTCCTCAGTGGGAAAGCAGACTTATGCCGTTTACACACAACCGTACTTTTCGTCGGACTGAACTCCGAAGGACTTTTCGACAGAGTTCCGACGGAGTTCTAACGAAACGGACTTGCCTACACACGATCACACCAAAGTCCGATTGTTTCGAACGTGATGACGTACAACTGGACTAGAATAAGGAAGTTGATAGCCAGTAGCCAATAGCTGCCCTTGCATCCTTTTTTGTCCGTCGGACTAGCATACAGATGACTGGACTTTTCGATCGGACTCGAGTCCGTCGGAAAGATTTGAAACATGTTCTATTTCTAAAGTCCGAGAGATTTTTTGACAGAAAAGGTCCGATGAAGCCCACACACGATCGAATTGTCCAACGGATTCGTTCCGTCGGACCAGTTCGGTCGAAAAGTCCGGTCGTGTGTACACGGCATTAGGCACTGTATGACCATATGAGGTCCACCATAGAGGGTAAGTACATGTCCAGTAAAGTAGAGAATGATCACTGAGGGATGAATTTTGCACTTTAAAAGGTTATGTATAATATTATTACTATCTATTCTCATAGGATTAATTGCATAGGGCTGATTTATACCACACACATTCACACACATATATATACACAATATAATTTATATTTAGTTTTGAAGAGTAGGCTAGAACTCTATTTTTTTTGTTCTTATTGTCATTTGCTTCTGTACATTTGTTGTTTATTTTTGTGTTTTTTTTTTTTAATAAAAATTTAGTGACAAAAAGTAGAGTATTTATTGACAATGAAGATAAAAAACAAGGTGTTGGTTTAATGTTCCCTGCATTCCTTTATTCCTCAACCCTGGCCATCATGTTAGCTATTCTGTCCTTCCCCCTCCCTTAACGCTCCCCAGGTTGACCCATGTGCTATGTAAAGTGGCTTTATCCAGCTTTTACAATTGCAGAGTGCTGGAATCCAGGGGTCCTTTCATGCTTCATGCTTTATCCTACCTCCTAGGTCTGCACACACACAGCATGCTCCCCTCCTCCTAGGGAAAAATACTGTTTACTCAGCACCACTGTAGAGAAGGAGAGCTGCATCATGGCAGGGAGTCCAGCCTCGGTTAATCATCTGTGCCATGTGCTGCCCGAGGTAATTCCCTCTTTAACAGTTGCACTGACCCAGCTCCCTCTCAGCGGAGGGTAAATATGTTTGCCTACTGGCAATGCAAATTCACTGTCCCCTTTCAGCTCATTCAACATCAATAAGCACAGGTACCTACATGAGTTCTATTATGGCTTTCTATTGCTTCCCCTAATAGGAAGTTAGAAGCCTAATAAACAATTCTCAAAAAGCAATCAGTTTAATTAAAGGTTACTCGCAGGCTCT
Source organism: Aquarana catesbeiana (assembly GCF_042186555.1). Lineage (NCBI taxonomy): Eukaryota > Metazoa > Chordata > Amphibia > Anura > Ranidae > Aquarana > Aquarana catesbeiana. Next base: position 183,350,071 of record NC_133333.1, read on the forward strand.
GGGGACTTCACAATACTTATTTCAGCAGTGCCTATAATTTGGCCTAATGGTGTAATATATACATTAGCATGAAGATCACGCAGTATCCCTTTCTCTTACTTTCTGTTTCTTCTGAGAAATCTTATTCACATGAGTTAAAAAAGCAGGGCATTGATAGCAAGGAAGTAAAGGTTCTATCTATATTTAATAAGAAGGATGATCAGAAGCACCTGGAGCTGAACGTAAGGACTGCTATTGAGAACAATGTTGGGTGAAGGTTGGATGTGCGCACTGATGCTCTGTAACTGTACTCAAAAAGTTATTTTTTTGTATTCTTAATTTATGAGCTTTTCAATACAATACAGAAGAGAAGCCAAAGGAAATATGTAAAACAAGTAAAACAGACCACTGTTTAGCTGTAGGGGCCCAATCACATGTATACAACAAGAGTAATTTGAGAGGCATCATACGGTTCTGGATTTACATATTGCAATGGTAGAAGAGATGAGAGGGGCCAAATGGGAATCAAACCAGGACTTTCACAATAGAGTAGAGAACAGGGAACATTACCAATAAAGGGTGTCAATATACATGTCTATCACATAGCTTGTGTGATGATGTCCAGGGAGAACCCACAGGGCCTGTGCAATGGTTGTAGCAACTATTTACATAAAATTTAAGAGAATAGCGGGAGAGAAATAGGAAAAAAAACAAGGGGGGAATGGGGGGTGGCGTAAGAAAGGAGGGGTGCCACCAGTTTGAGTACATATGGATAGAGCTGCAGAAGGGCCCTCCTGTACTGAGCTTAATGAAACTGAAATGGGGCCCACGATCTTACTTAATCACTCCCAGCACATCCCAGACAGCAGCTTGTTTAAATAGCCAGTAATCATTTAAAGTCCCTAGTGCATGTAAACTCAATCCAATAACACCACGTGTTTCTGAATTTGGTGTGTGTTCTTAATAGAACTCATGAGACTCTCCATCTCCCTGATATCCTCCACCCTTCTGATTCATTGTTGTATTGTTGAGGGCTGGACTGAATTTCACATTGCCAATATGTATGTTCGTCCCACGTTAATCAGGTGGCGCAAGAGCAACAGTACTCAAAGAGTTTCACATCTTTCCCATTTATTCAGCAGGCATTTACTGTGATGAAATCCATTGCTACCATCTGCGTAGGTGCAACAATCTGTCATTCAATATATCTGTTTCTTGCCATCAAGGTCATCGGTGCCTCATATGATGTAAGTAATAGCCCAGACAAGATCTCTCTCTCAAACTGGGACATCAAATATTGAAAAAAAAAATTAAAAAAAAAAAAATATATATATATATATATATATATATATATATATATATATATATATATATATATATAAATAAGGGTATATTCATTAAGCCCCACATGTAGGCAGGTTAAAATGTATGTGTATTTAGGTTTTCAGCATCCGGACCATGCTGGGGAAAGGATTAAACATATCCGACTCAGTTGCCAGGCTTTTGGTTTTGGCGGGCTCACCTGTTAATATAGAAAGGGGGGCAGATGAGATCAAGGTCTGGCTGGCAGCTGGAAAAGGCATGGGTTTAGGTGCGAAGAAAACTCACCTGTGAGGGCAAATCAAGTCATAGACGTTGCTTTTATGGATGAATTCTTACTTCATGGAGGTATGCTTGGGCCACATTATGCTAGTTAGGATTAGAAACAGGACGTTATTCATTTTGTACTGCCATGCTGCATTTCAACAGTAAAAGTTACATTAATCATGCTAAGCCTGGTCTGAAGTTATTCAAGGAGGTGCATGCTGGTTCTCACATATTCCAAAAGAATCTGGGTCTGTAAAGTACTATGGCTATGAAGTAACTGTAGCACCCTCTAGGTAGGTAGGTGCCAGAGTAGGATTTTTTTTGTAGGTTAGGACAATTTAGGCAGGCCTGGCTGGCAGCCAGGCATGTTTTTTTTATTTGGTTTGGGCTGGGAGTGGCTCAGAGCAGCAGCTGGTGACTCACAGGCAGCATCACTGAGACCTCCCTCTTCTTTCTAGAAGGTTCTAGAAAGAGAGGAGGAGAGGAAAGGTGGAGTTGCCTGGGGTGTTCTGGGGATCCCCGACCAATCCCCAACTTGGATTGGCAGGGGGCAGGCCTCCTTAAATACCCAGGGTCAGCCCATCTGGGGGGAATTGGAGTTGTTCAGAGCTTTGGAGATGGAATACTAGGCTGTCAGGGCCTTTGAGGGTGGCCCCAATCTGGAGGGGGGACCTTGGGCCTGGGCTCGGGTGTGGACAGAGCTCTTCAAGAAATCGTGTAGGTTCTGGACAGGATGCACAGGAGGAGCAAGAGAGGACAGCAGGAGAGAGCATTGCCGGGCAAGTCTCCAGGGAGAGGACCAACCGGTCGCAGCCAGGAGGGCTGGTGAGTGACATGCACAGTCTGGAGGACTGGGGAGGCATGCCTGAGAGGACTGGGATCATGCAGTCTGGAATGTGTGCAGAGCCAGTGGTGTGGACTGTGGTGTAATGGGCAGTGGAGAAGGACAGCTGCAGCCAGGAGGGCTGGCAGGGCCTGAAGATGGGTTACTGGGCTTAGTAACCGAATGTAGAAAAGCTAGCAGCAGAGCTTTCTATCTGCTACACTATAGGGGTCTGCGGTCCCTGCCTGCAAAAGGCAATTGCTAAGGCCTGGCGCATTAGAGAGGAAGCGATGTTCAGGAGGAGAGAGGAGTGAACATTAGAAAGGAAGCGATGTGCAGGAGGAGAAACGGAGTGTATATACCAGCATGTACATAGTTTGTCCCAGTAAGTTCTGCAAAATTCCATTGGGCATCCCATACTTCCTATACCCCATCCAAGTTCATATCCCTCAATAAAACCTAAAACCAAGCATATGGACTGTTTTCTGTCTTGGAGTGTCTGAGAGATAAACACCAGTCTGGGCAGTGAGACAGGTGGGCCACATCACTCAGCAGCAGAAACCAGTAATTAAGCGTGGTATCTGGTAAGGTCCTCCAGTAGTGAGGGGGGTTGATGTTCTGGCTCCCTACCTAGCGGTCCACGTTCATCTCCCATAGCAACCGGGAGTAGACTAGCATTATGGAGATCTATGGCCTGGTCACAAGGTATGGGAAGGAAAAAGTTAAGTGAGAGCACACATGAGGTCTGTGCTAGGTGCTCGGCAGGACCCCATTCTGTTAAAGGGAGTGAGATAACAGAGGTAGGTTGGACTGGTGGAGGAAGTGCAGGCTCAGCACGTCCGTCCTAATGCAAACATGCAAGTTGTAGTGTATAGTGACATGGGACAAGTCACTTTTCAGAGGAACTCTGCACTTTATTACTGCACACAATAAGAGCTCATTTCTAAGTTGGGGAAGTGCCTTAATGTTAGATTCTTCACATTAGCACAGTCTTCACCTTGTCTGGTAAATGATGAGCACTCCCCATGGGAGAGGTACCCCACAGGCACAGTTGCGGTATGCATCGCCCACAACTTGGCGTAGTCGGAAAAGCCTGCTTTCACACGGATTGAGCAAAAGAAATCAAATCGATTCCTCCATCCATGCTAAAAAGCATAAATGGTGGAATCTCCTCTGTTAGCTTTGTATTTTGACAGCTGCTGCCCATGGCCGTAAGAAGACTCAGACAGTGACTGCATTTTCCAGCCGACTTCCTAAACAAAAAGGCCACCTACTTCAACAGGAATCTGCTAAAATTCAAGCTGAGGTAAGGGCATATCTCCTTAACAGAGCCCCTGATAGCAGTAAAAACCAAACAGGGGTTCTGAACCTTCTCTACTCTATTCAAAACAAATACACTTTACATTTTTTATGTCATTTCAAAAGTTGTTTTCTTTAAAATCTTTTAAAATGAAAAAGTTTTGTTAACACCTGGTGATCCTGCTATAAAGGTCCTTGTTCAGGTACTTCTGTTATGCTGTGACAACCCAAGAGTGCTCCTGCATTGTCACTCTCTCACACATGCCCCTAATTGAGAATACAAGCAGCTGTGACCACCCTCATTGCACAGGCACAGTCCACTGTCATCACTCAGGAGTAATGATGTGCAGCTGATGCTCGTGTGAGTGCATGTAGCCAGGATGTAGCTGAAAAACAGAAAAGATCAGCAATACTAAGATGCAAATCAGGTTGAACAAAGTGGTAAAAACATGATTGTATGAAAAAAATGAAAGTTTAACTCCACTTTTGTTGAGAAAAAACATTCCCCTCTGGGTGATGTATGTACATTGTAAGGATTTTATCAAACTTTGTTACAGATTCCTTTTGTTATTCTAAAGAAATCCCTGTTTGTTCCTCTGTGCCCCTGTTCTAAGTGAATCTAATAGGAGTGGTTTCATAATTATCAACCAGCTGCTGCAAAATCAGGGCTCTAATGAGGAAAATTGCATCTGCTTTTTCCTATTAGTGATATCTTACCAAAAATGACATTTTTGTTGCAGGAGATGCCAAAAATCTGACTTGTATCTTAGTGCAGAATTCTGGGGAAATCAGTGAGCTGATCATACAAGCAGGAAATGATATTCAAACAGTGCATTATAAACATAAGGCGAACTAAGATAAAAGTCTGTTCTTATGGCATAATTAGTGATGTGTTGTGATTATTTTAAAACACCCTGTGACAAGTGAGAAAAATAATAAAAAAAACACATTTGACTAAGAAAAAAGTCCATGAGTAATTTCTTCAAATAGTGAAACTTTATAAAGTGTCTTCTCAGTTCTTCCAACACACCAATATGTGACGTGATTCCTCTCCCTTCAGATAACACACTCACCAGCTTCCAATGCCTTAGACTTTCGTGTTTTTTTCATGTAAATAATAAAGTGCTCCAGATAGTTTTCATTTAAATTATAAAGTGCTCCAGATAGTGTAATAACGTAAAACCAGTTTAATTAAAACACTCCAAAAAATCTTCAATCATTAAACTCACATCAAATAAATAATGTAAACGCATATAGTGAAAGCACAGCCACGCCCCGACATGTTTCGTCATACCGACTTAATCATTGAATCCCATGATTAAGTCGGTATGATGAAGCATGTCAGGGAGTGGCTGTACGGCAACCACGTGTAACATCTGAAACTCCACACTGAACGAGGAAGTGGAGATCTGATTCGAGCCTGAGGGGTGGGTGATAGTGAGTCCTTTATCTGCACACCTCGGATCCGCGAGACCACTACACATCGCTGTTATAAGTTGTTTGAAGAGCTGCTGTGCTTTCACTATATGCATTTAAAGAATTTATTTGAGTTTAATGTTTGAAGATTTTTTGGAGTGTTTTAATTAAACTGGTTTTACGTTATTACACTATCTGGAGCACTTTATTATTTACATGTGGAGAGATCCTGATTGATGTTCACGGCTGGAGTCTGAAATTTCACTTAAAGTGGAGGGCCACCCAAAAAAAAAAATTGCACCAAGAATTAAAAAAAAAATAAAAAAAAAACGTGAAAAAAAAAATTTACTTATCTGAAACCCTTGTTGCTAGGTAGTCTTCCTAATCTGCCTCTTCCTATTCCGCAGCGTGTAATGCTCCTCGGTGAGCGGTCCCGTTGCCTTCTGGGAACTGTGTGTGTTCCCAGAAAACCACAGGGCCATTCACAGAGCGCAGTGCTGCTCGCGCGTGCGCAGTAGGAAACTGGCAGTGAAGCCGCAAGGCTCCACTGCCTGTTTCCCTTACTTAGGATGGCGGTGCCGGGACCCGAGAGCCGAGGGACGGGTCGGCCTCAGGCGGCCGACATCGCGGGCACCCAGAACAGGTAAGTCTACTTATTTAAAGTCAGCAGCTACAGTGTTTGTAGCTGCTGACTTTAAAAGCAAAAATTTAGCCGGCCGGAATCCCGCTTTAACCCCTTTATGTGCAGTTGAAAGCACTTTAGCCAAACACGAAAGTGTAAGGCATTGGAAGCTGGTGAGTGTGTTATCTGAAGGGAGAGGAATCACATCACATATTGGTGTGGTGGAAGAATTGAGACACTTTATAAAGCTTCACTAGTTGAAGAAATTACTCATGGACTTTTTTCTTAGTTAAATGTGTTTTTTTTATTATTTTTCTCACTTGTCACAGGGTGTTTTAAAATAGATTGATGCACGTTGATCAATATATACTTTCACTGTATTAATGAATTTAGCGCCACTATTTTTATATTTTTTTATGCTATTGCTGTTAGAGGTTAAAATTGTGGTCACATTCATTGTATTACCATATATACTCGAGTATAAGTCGAGTTTTTCAGCACATTTTTTTGTGCTGAAAGTGCCCCTCTCGACTTAAACTCGAGTCAAGCACTTTTCTGCAGCAAAAAATTTCATTTTCCGAACCAAATTTGGGGCCCCGTATCTCAGGATCACTTGGTGCTAGGAACCCCAAATTCCTAGCACCAAGTGGCCCTGAGATACGGGGCCCCAAAATCGGTTCAGAAAATGTCATTCTCTGCTGCAGAAAAGTGCTTGACATTTTCTGAACCAACTTTGGGGCTCCGTATCTCAGGGCCACTTGGTGCTAGGAACCTCACATATGGTGTGCAAACCCAACGGACCTGGTACCATAACTTATCCAAAGCTGGGGTTCCTAGCACCAAGTGGCCCCGAGATACGGGGCCCCAAATTAGGTTCGGAAAATGTCATTCTCTGCTGCAGAAAAGTGCTTGACATTTTCTGAACCGATATTTGGGGCCCTGTATCTTGGGGCCACTTAGTGCTAGAAATCCCAGCTTTGGATATTTTATGGTGCTAGTTCCACTGGGTTTGCACACCAAATTTGGGGTTCCTAGCACTAAGTGGCCCCGAGATACAGGGCCCCAAAGTCGGTCAACTGTGTCCATCTGCAGCAATGTCATTTCGGGACACTTTGGGTTCAGAGACCCCAAATTTTGGCTGCAGCTAGGGGGCATCTAGGAACCCTTAACTACCGAGTTTGAAGTTCAGGGGACCTATGGCTGCAAATGGGCACAGTGAGGCATGCAAATGGGCATTGTTGACCCTCTTTTCCACTTACAGTATCTGTGCATTTCTCACCCTCGTCTTATACTCGGGTCAATAAGTTTTTCCCATTTTTTTTTGGTAAATTAGGGCCTTGACTTATACTCGGATCGACTTATACTCGAGTATATACGGTATTTAACGTGGCAGCTCTACTATATAGGTTTATATCCAATCTATAGGCGCAGTGGTGGAACTTCAAGTATAGGCGGAGGGAACTTGTTGAACCAACAGTTTTTTTAATGTCTTGTGATTGCCTGTAATTCTACTTTAATGTGTTTAAAAAATATAGAATAAACCAAAGTAGGGCGAAGCATTTGCTCATTCACTGATGCAGTCATTTTGTTTGCAAGTTAGGTTAAATAAATACAAAGTTCAACCTTTCAAAAATGTTCAGAAAACTTCCATCTAATCCAGAATAAAACATAAAAACCCTAAAAAATTTGACAAGCAATGAATACTCATACATACATGAAAAAAAAACAAACTTTATTTAACCTAGAGGTAACAGCATCAAAGCATAAAATGATTGTTTAAAAGCAAATTTTTATATTTTTTTGACCTTTTTTTTAATTCTATGTTCTAAGGTAAACCCCCCCCCCATTCCCCGAATACTTACTTAAGTTCTGTATTGATCCAGCACTGTGCCCCGCTTCAGTTATCTTCTCCCCTCTCCCTGCTCTCATAGGCTTGGCTGTCAAGGACAAAGAGCCTCGGTATGGAACAGTGTATGACATATTGACATTATACGCACCAGGAGAAGGAGCCAAATTCCTTCTACCATTGGCTAAATAGAAGACTATCTTCAACCACATAATACTGCTGTAATGAATGCTGTAATTTGCGGTCCCAGTGTGATATATCTGTACAATCTTTCGTCTTCCACTATCCAGCACTGTGTTCCTTATAGTGGATGACACGTGGGTCAAAAGACTGTAACTGGAGCTAAAATTAGTGCCCAATTTTAGCCAGAACTTTTTTTCTTAGATTTGCATAGACTTGGGAAGAGGAAATACTTCTCTCAAGTCTTTATTTCTGTCTGTGACATCATCGAAGAGAATCCAACTTACCTCCTGTCCTTATGACAGTAGGACAAGAAATAAGGAAGCAGTTGTTACAGACATTTATGATAACCTGGAAAAAGTGCTTTGCTGCAGTCTGGAGAGATTTTCCATCACTTCCTGTACTGACAACCTATTCCACTGGGACTTCTATAAAATTATGAGAGGTCTAGCATTCCTTTACCAGCCTATTCAGAATGAAAATAAAAGTTTTGGCTGGAGTTGGGATTTAAGGTACCTGAGCATTTTTTTGTTCTAATATACCATACCACCAGCTGAACAATGGTGAATAGAAATGTTTAGAGTTGTAGCTATACTGTCCCTGTACCCTGCTTTGTGAGTGCCCTCCACACTTCAATCGGTTTTACCATACTGGCTCTAACATTAGAAGGAAAGGGTCTCGTTGAGACAAACTTCCACTGTGTTCATCCCTTTCTTGCTCGTTGATCCACTATGTTTAATCTGCAGGATATTACTGAATACTGACTTCGTCCATACAGCTTATCCGGTCATTAGTGCTTCTTAATTAATAGGGAACTTCTTATGACTTTTTTAACTTCATACTGAGCGATCAAACCCTTCTATCGTGTCTTTTGTGCTATATGTGATTCCTCAGCTTGAGACAAGCCTTGTTCTGCAAGCTGGACATAAGTACTTTTATAAAACCGACGCCTTAAATGGAATGGAACGGTTCTGAGTTCTTTAATCAAGAGTCTCCCCTGCAGTTTAGTTCAAGGAACACTGGCTCCCTCGCTTGTGGCGCTCACAAGGCCACATTCTAGAAGACTCTTTGAGGAAGGCACCACTAGACCCAGCTCCCGGGGTTTCAATGAAACAACTTGATTTGTCTGTCTAACACTTTGACTTAAGGAGCTAAGCAGGGGTCTTGGGTCAATATTGGTTTTGGAAACAGATGGAGAAATGTTGAATTCCCCTGGCTTTCCACTGTGCTGTTTGTATCCGTGCAGGTCTATTAGTGTAAACAGCCTATTGTCTTACAGAAAACCCACTAGCAGGAGGTAAGAAGACAAAACCTTGTTACAGAGATTAAAGCCTGTCCTGCAAATGAGGTGGAGAAACATACAGGTTTCAAAGTTGCGAATGAAAAAGGAAGCAAAGTTGAGAAAGAATAACCTTTACACACTGTGAACAGGAGACACAGCATGGAGAAAAATAAACGTGGCTTGTTCCCATGTTGTAGGCTTCTATTGCGGTCGTAAAAGATGAGAGATGACATGGAAAAACAAACTCTATGAAGGGTCACATGCAGGTTCAGCGACTGAAGTCTAAGGGTTACAGAATGCTGCGGTAGAACATTTTTGTATTTTAAAGGATTCGTTTAGGATTGCCTTGTAACAGTTACTATCTGACTACATTTACAAGGCCTGATCTTTAACAGAGTTGGTGGTCCTTAGGGCAAATGTAACTGATCGGGATGTTTGGTGCTCCAGATTAACTTCTGAAACAGTGAATGTGATTTTACAAAAACCATAAACACACATAGATTTGCTTATCATACATCAGAAGATATTTTGCAGTCTCAGTAGCAACCCGAGAGGCTCTTTGGCTGGGAAGATTTTATAAAGCTAATACAAACATTATTATGTAGAAAAAAGTATTTTAAGCAGAGGTATAGAAAGGTAAAATAGCTTTAATCCTATTTAATGAAAGAAAAGCTTTTCTGATAAGGCCTCGTTCACACGGGGGTATCAATGTGATGTCCCTATTTACCCACTTTGGGATGCACAGGAGTTCCGTGCATCTCCAGGCAGTCCCATTGATGTATATTGGGATGCTGCAGCTGCATGGACACAACCACTGCTCCCAATCGGACATCTGCATGTGCGTGTCCCCAAACTCACACTGACTGCATTCGGGGCCGTGCACCCACATTTATAGACCAGACCAAAATGAGGGAAAAATGAGGAGGAAAGAGGGACAGAGGGACATTGTTCCAAATCAGGGACCATCCCTCGAAATCATAGACTGCCCCTCGAAATTAGAGACTGTTGGGAGCTATGCCACAACCACATGATGCCAGGTTTTGTTCAAACATTACTATGTAGAAAAAAGTATTTTCAGCAGAGGTATAGAAAGGTAAAATAGCTTTAATCCTATTTAATGAAAGAAAAGCTTTTCTGATAAGGCCTCGTTCACATGGGGGTATCAATATGAGGTCCCTATTTACCCACTTGGGGATGCACAGGACTTCCGTGCATCTCCAGGCAGTCCCATTGATGTATATTGGGATGCTGCAGCTGCACGGACACAACCACTGCTCCCAATCGGACATCTGCTGGTGCGTGTCCCCAAACTCACACTGACTGCATTTGGGGCCGTGCACCCACATTTATAGACCAGACCAAAATGAGGGAAAAATGAGGAGGAAAGAGGGACAGAGGGACATTGTTCCAAATCAGGGACCATCCCTCGAAATCAGGGACTGTCCCTCGAAATTAGAGACTGTTGGGAGCTATGCCATAACCACATGATGCCAGGCTTTGTTCTGATCTATGAGTTTTGGGAACATGTGCAAAATAGTGTGCTTTCCTGACCCATACAGAAATGCTTTTTAGCAGACAAGCAGGGGTGCTATTAATTATTATTGGCACCCCCATGCATCAGCAACTGCATGCATTTTTGTGCATGCCAAACTGACTGGTACTGCAGCACCATGTGGTATGGTGCGGCACGATTTTACAAAAGGGTCAGGGACTTTTTCACCCACATTTCACTGAAATGATTTGGCTGCCCTACGTGCAGCATGCAGCACACATAGATCTGAACCAAGCCTCAGATTGGGAGCAGCGGCTGTATCCATGCAGGTGTTGGGGCCCAATAGTCATCAATGGGACTGCCTGCATGGGGATGCACGGAATTCATATGTATCCTGTGTGGGTAAACATGGCCCTCACACGGGGCTAGGCATTGATATGCCCTGTGTGAAGGAGGCCTAACTGTTGTCCCATTGATATCTATTGGGCCCCAACAGCTGCATGGACACAGCCGCTGCTCCCAATCTGAGGCTTGGTTCAGATCTATACATGCTATACATGCTACGTGCTGCATGTAGGGCTGCCCAATCATTTCAGTGAAACGTGGGTGAAAAATTCCCTGACCCTTTTGCCCTTTTGTAAAATCATGCCGCACCATACCACATGGTGCTGCAATACCAGTCAGTTTGGCATGCACAAAAAAGCATGCGGTTGCTGATACATGGGGGTGCCAATAATAATTAATAGCACCCCTGCTTGTCTGCTAAAAAGCATTTCTGCATCGGTCAGGAAAGCACACGATTTTGCACATGTTCCCAACACTCATAGATCTGAACAAAGCTTGGCATCATGTGGTTGTGGCATAGCTCCCAACAGTCCCTAATTTCGAGGGACATTGCAGTTTGGTGAACTGCAGCTGAGTACTACAGCCTAGTCTAGGATGCACCTCAGTGGATGAATGGGCAAATGAAAGAGCAGAAGCTCACTGATGAGGTTATCTTTCTAGACTCTCCTACATTTATGAAGCTCTCAGTGCTATATGTGCAGCACTGTGTAATACAGTAGAACCTAATTGGCTTACAGTTTTGCCCCCCCCCCCCCCCCCCGAGTCTGTATTTGAGATCTGCTATATAGAGATAAATTGCAATTGCAAAACCCCAACATTTTTGTGAAAATCGGATGTCAGCAAAATGTCACTATTTTGGCGAAAGCAATTAAATCAATGGGAAAAGCAAAATTAAAGTGGTAAAATGGCTCCTGAGAGGCATAGAAGCACATTCCACTATTCTAGACCTGTTCTTGTACTGAACAACCGCCCCTCATTAGCTAGCAGATGATGACCATCATTTTTGCTCTAATATAGAGTTACAACTGCACTAGTATCAGAGCTCTGCAGGGAGAAGCTGCCCATTGGACCATTTTTTAAAATATTTTAACTGAAATAAAGCTTATTGAACAAAATAGATTTGTCATTACAAAATCCAGAACATATGCAGCCCAGTATTTAATTGGAATTCTTTTAAACTGACATACAACATGGTATTAAACATCAGGGTTGAACAATCTATCCTCAAAAATCAGGTAAAAATACATGTTGTTAAGTCAAAAATATACACCCTTGCTGTCCATAGACACCCTCACAGAAAAGTTACTACTTATCCACAGCTGATTAGTAGGCAAACCATAATAAGGTCAGCTAATTCAGCGTGTCCAGCCAGAGGGACCATAGCTTATCGAATTTACCAAAGCTATCCCTATGACGAAAAATATATTTTCCAGCCAAAGGGTATCTCCCATTTGTGTTATCCACTCCTTCAGTGTGGGAGGGTCAGATGAAGTTCAGTGCCGTAAGATTAACCTGCGGGCCTGGAAAAGCGACCTAGCTATGGCCTGTTTAGGGGCATCTTCTACCGGGATTTGACCATTGTTAAAGTAGAACAAAAGACAATTTTTTTTTCCATTTTGGATAAAGAAGGAAGGGTTATAGCCCCTGTCAATTCTCTTTGCCATCTGTGTCGCATAAGTAAGATTTCTCTTGACATCTTTTCCCATAGTCACAACAGGAAGTCAGAAGAAATCCCTTCATGGTGAGTGAAATCCCTAGTTATCACCACAGGTAGTTTCCCTGCTGGAAGATGTCCTCTATATTCCTGTTTTGGTGACAACTCAAAATTTGGGATTTTCTTTCATTTTCACACTTGGCCATAATGGTCACTATGACAATTAGAGACGGTAAACCTCCCTAAAGGGGACACTGACAGAAATAAGGATCTGTTAGGTGCTCTAAAGCCTCTCCACTATATCCAAAATGAAAAAAAAAAGTTTTGCCTTTGGTATACTTCATTGTTCCTCTATGCTTATTTTATTGTATGTAGGCAGGGTCACTTTGAGGAGGTAGTTTCTTAATGATGCTATACCAGGATTAAATGGTGGCTTTTATATCTGCCCAGAATTAGGGTTTAGTTCTGTCTTCACAGATAAGACATTGCTATCCATCACTGACTTATTTTACTTGCTTGTAAGATGCTACTAATTTTTAATACCTACTTTACCCATTTCGTTTATCATGACGGTGTTCTTCCACTGCTATGTGGCACTGCTAATCACAAAACCACACTTTTAGTCTTACCCAGCTGTGCGTATTGGAGCAATAAAACATCCATGGAATATTTTGGAAATGTCTCAGCGCTGGTCTGTGTGTTCAGCTATCATAATTAAAAACAGTTAGGTAAATACAGTATTCTTTCCTGTGCAGCTGAGGAAGCTTTTCATGGTAAATTCCTGAAACACACAGCCCTTGGCTAATGACGCCAGTGATTTCCAACCCTTCGCTCTCTGGGTGAAGTCCATAATATATAGTGCAGAATGTGTGGAAAGGAACTGTTGGCCATCATGCAGGAATCCAGACCCATTTGTATAGATTGTGAAAAACTATGTCTCAAATTAGTAAAGCATTCGCTGTACCCTGCGCCAAAAAGAATATGAATATAGCTTAGGTCTGGGGAATTTGCACTTTGATGTATGACTCCAAGCAGGGATAAAAGTTAGAAAACGGCATCTCGTCAGGTGGGCCTGGTGCTGGTATTTTATGTATGATTGTGGGTTTGCTTTACACGTAGATCATGACAAAAAGCTTAAAGCTCAACTCTTGCAAGAACTACTTTTTTTTTATAGCGTTAGGGCTTTGTATTCCAAACTTACTCACTTACTGCCCAGGTAACATCCTGTCACATCTTGATCCAGAATGTGTCACTGGGACAGGAAGTGGGGGGAGCTTCACCAATTAGGTTCCTAAAGTTCTTGTAATGCCCCTGTACACACGACTGGTTTTGCTGTCGGAATAAACTCTGAAGGTTTTTACGACGGAGTTCCGACGGAATTCGGCTCAAACTGTCTTTTATACACATGGTGACACCAAATTCCGACCATCCAGAACACTGTGACGTACAACACGTACAACGGGACTAGAAAATGAATGTTCAATAGCCAGTAGCCAATAGCTTCCATCTCGTACTTGCTTCAGAGCATGCGTCGTTTTTGGTACGTCGGAACAGCATACAGACGAGCGGGTTTCCCGATAGTAATTAGTTCCTTCGGAAAAATACAGAACATGTTCTCTAAGTCCGTCTGAATTTTTGACAGAAAAAGTCAGATGGGGCATACACACGGTCGGAATATACAATGAGAAATTCCCATTGGACACTTTCTGTAAGAAATTTCGCTCGTGTGTACACGGCATTAGGGTAGACATAGATTATGGAAGCTTCTTTCCTTCAACCACAGGTTGAAGGAAAGAAAATTGCTTGATTCCCCCATCAAAACAGTCTGTGCTTATGGCGGAATCGCTCCCGCTGTGCTATTGTATTGTCACAGTGAGAGGTTTCCCTGCTGTCAGAATACAATTATCACGGCTGGCGGCTATAGCTGCCGGCAGTGATTGTACGAAAAAAAGCCCAACAGGCTGGATGTACTGAAGTCGTTTGATAGATCAACTTCAGTACAACCAGCCTTTCCATATGTAGTGCACCAGTTAAACTGGGATTTCCCACCCTGCATAGCCAGGCATACCGAATCTTCATAGGCACGCAAGAGACAGAGAACAGTCAGTGCCTTTGTGTTTGTTATTTTTTAAGGGTTAATAACGTGGATAGGGATGGGAAGCTTATGGGATGCCCACTTGACTTTAGCAGAACTTCAGGGACATTCTTCCTATACACAGTCTCTACATACAGTCTATATACAGCTTCCAACCTTTTCCTCAAGCACACTTTTGCTTGCAGACCCCAGCTGAATCACGGTTAGGATATCTGCCCACTCTCAGACAGATGTTTGAGCGATGTCCCATTACAGGCAGGAACCAGAGGCCCCTTGTAGTGTAGTAGTAAAAACAGTGAAACAGCCTGCAGATTTCCTCCTGTGGCTACTAATCCCAGCACCACCTCTTCAGGCACTGCCAACCCACCTAGCTGTAGCTAACGCTTTCACTAGCCCTCCAGGCTAACTTCTTCTCCACAGTCCTCCAGACTGACACTCACCAGCCCATCTGGCCAACGCTCATGAGATCTCCCAGTAGTGCTGATCTGCTCTTGCTGTCCTCTATCCTTGCTCCTGTGCCTCCAGGAAGGGCTTCCCCTGTGTGTTATGGCAGGATTCTTCCAGCACCTGAGCCCCGGCCAGAGGTCACCCCCCCAGGACTAGGGGGCACCCTGGAAGGCCACAACAGCTTCCTCAGCACTCCATCTCCATCTTCCATCAGACTCCCCCTTGCTGGCATGACTAATGCCTATTTATGAGGTGACCTGCCCCCTGCCAGCCTTTTACCTGGGGATTGGCTCATAAATATTCCAAACAGCTCCTCCTAAAATCCACCCACTATATCTAGAACAGGTGTAGGCACCAGAGAGGTGGCTAGGATGAGTCATCCAGCTCTAAATGACTGAACCCTGACCCAGATTCATAGCTCAGGCTTAGCCCTGAGCTAAACTACATTTTCCTACAGTAACAATTCTACACTAATAAACCTAGCACACTAGAGGATGCTACACATACATGGATTGAAGTTCGGCCATTCGGCCTGTTCCTGCTGAACTAGCTGAATTTTGATGCAGAAGCCTCTGTTGTACTCCCCCCCCCCCCATCCCTTCTTTCTTCTTGCCATCTTCTCTCCACTATCTGCCCCTCGAACACCTGTCTTATCTTTTCGTTTCCCTTCTTTTTTTATTCCCTCCCCTTTCTTCCTACTTCCTTTCTTTCTATACTTTCTATTTTTCCTTTTATTGATTATCCTGTACTCATATTAGACTAGGGAGCCCTTTTTTCCTCCCCACTGATAACCGGTAAGTGGTCATTAAACCCCAACTTCAATAAATCAACCGCTCGGGTCTGTGACTTGTTATGTTTTCAAATGCCAAATCACTCATGACATTTCTTGTGATATTCTTTTGAATACTTTTTCTGATTCATAGCATTCTTTTGTTCATTTGCATATGTCACATTTCATTGCATAATGAGTTAACTATTCATGAAAGAAAAGCCTGCTTGCTCACGGTAAATAACACCGAGATTTTAGTTTTGCTTCAACTTGGGTCTCACAGATTCTACTAATAGGGCAGAACTGGGCCATTCCTCCTCTGCCTGGTATACAGTAAAACATGATTTTAGGCAGGTGCAACTGCACCCGTGCGTCCTTCCGCCAGGACACGCCTACACACAGGGCTGACTCAGACCTAGCACATAAGCCACCCACAGTCCACAACCCATGCAAAACTGCTTCTGCCGCACACGTGCACATATAGTGTGTCAAAGACATGGAGTGCCCTGGACACCCACTCACCATACTCTTGGTCACCCTTGACAATGACTCTACTCTGGTTGAGGACACTTCTTGCATTGGGCCTGATGTCTTCCACATGGTATAGGATAGAGCTCTTACTCTCCTTTCCAACTCTAGCCCGACTAGGCATACAGTGAGTTGCTTCACTGGGATCCTATCCCTCAGTGTGTGTTTCTTAATGAGATGCACAATCTAGCTTTGGCTTAATTGGACGCTATCTCACTTTACAGCATCAGAAGTACCCAGGATCCACTCTTTACACTTGAAGCAGCTACGGGCTCAGTCTAACCCACTTTTATTGAGGTAGTTCAAAGTCACAGTTTAATAAATACATTTATCTTCATCCAGCTATAACAGTTCCTCTCAATGTGGTAGTGTACCTCCAGTTCAAAGTAGTAGGAGGGTGTCAATCCCTGAGGATAGCAAAGAAAGAATTGCAACTTCTTATCTCATGTTGGCTCTGTTCTTCTCATCTGTCCTGAGCTAGTCTATACCCACAACTTAAATACAATCCTGCCAGAAAGGATGTGAAATCACCTCACTTCCTGAAAGGATTATAAGCAAAAACCTTCCTTAGAAAGGCTACAAATTAACCCCTGCCTACATTATGTTATCATGAATTATCCTCATTCTGCCTGAAATCATCAACCCCAACTATAGAGATCTTTGTCTGTTTTGGTATACTCTGCCCAAGAGGTCTGTGGCATGATTTCATCAAACATTGTAAAGAAATGATATTACATTTATTGCTGCTGCTGTCAATATACTTTATAGGTTTAACCCTATTGAAAACGTTGAATCTGACTCTTTTGAGTAAGCAGACTGAGGTCACTATTATTAGCCTTTCCTGGGACCCCAGTTCTCACCCCTCGCTTCCCTGTTGTGTTAGCAAAACAGGCTGTGTTGCTCTTACTCCTTACTTCCCTGCTGTGTGAGCAGGGCAGGCTCTGTATGAAATCTACTGCTTGCTCCTGCACCCCCCCTCCCTCCGGTAGCAGAGAATCTGAGCCAATTAGAAGCAAGAGGATTTGCTATGTAGCAGCCATCATAGATTCTGGGAAATGTAGTCCTTAAAGTGATACAGTGTAATGCAAGTGAAGGGAGGCTGAGGACTTCACTAGCCAGTATTACCTGCACAACAGAGGAGGAGAGATAAGACTTTTCCCGGGCAATTCTGGAGAGATCTGGGTCTTTTGCAGAGGAAGCCAAGCTGTACAGATGTGTGATCTTGGCTGTGACTATGCAGAGACCAGGGTGCCATATCAGAGTGGTTCAGGGACCAGAGAATGCGGATCTGTTGCCTTTCCTGAGCCTGTGCACAGATCAGGTGCCCTTGCTGTGTATATGAGAGCCTGAGGACCGAAACGCAGAGGGAGTGATTGCTGTGCCTTAAGTTGTGCCTTAGCCGTGTGTGCCTACATCAGAGAAGACAGATCCCATGAGAGAGTGAGCCTTGTGAGCACCAGTACAGGAGGACTGAGTCACCGGGGTACCTGAGGACAGCAGACTGCCAAGTGATCTGGTCCGGATTCCTGTGTAACATTAGGGGTGAACTGAACCATCTGTGCTTATCCCAACACTGACACAGCTGTATTATTTCAATATAAGTTTTCCATTGCACCTGACTGTGTGAATTATTGCCACTGCACCATGCTGCACCCCACCTACAAGCAAGACCTTTTAACTTTGTGCATCTGCTAATGACAGCTTACAATTGAACTTCAGACAAAGAGCTAAGTACTCATTGAAATTATATATTATTACTATATAATTTACAGTATTATAAATAGCATATTAATACATTATAACTATATTGCTAGACAGCATCATATTAGAACTATAGTCTGCACCATCGAGGAATGCAGAGGAATGCTGGAGAAGATCCAAAGAGGATAAGTGCCCTGCGCATTGTATGACTGACCTGAAGACATCCAGTAAAGGTAAGTATAAAAAAAGCCAAAGATACTGCTGGGTGGCCTCCAGAGGGAGGCAACTAGGGTTGTATGTGGGGAGGGGGGGGGGGGGGGGCGCGGTGTCAGGGAATTGGTGTAGTTGTAGACTTTAAGGATGTAGAGTGAAATCTCTCTAAGCCTGCATTCATACCTGAGCAGAGTGTTTTTCTTGGTGATTTTTTTAGCCTTTTTTTTCAGATATAAAAACGCATCACAAGTTTTAAGATGCTCCCATTGAAGTCTATGGGGCTTTGAGTGTAGGTGTAGAGAGTAGGGTGACAATTACAAAGTATGGGATACTGCATGTTGAGCATAGTCAAACATAGGGAAATTCTCACGTGTGAATAGGTACACTGTAGCAATAAAAACACATTTATGGGGTAAGAATAGAGCCTCAGCCTTTTATTGCTGTTCCCCCTTTAGATATTTCTCCTCACTTCCATCTACAATTAAAGAATTGTCACCAGGACAGGAGATGAATGAAGGTCTTAAAAAAAAAAAAAACATTTACCACTCTAACCAAACATAAAAAAATGTTGGTTAGAGATATACTTATACTAGTTCAAAATAAGAATTATCTGAATACTGCAATGCTTGTGTTTTTTTTTAATTTTTTTTTTAAGTTCTGTATCAATGGGCTTTTGTTTACATTAGACAGGTTTTGCATAGATAGGATATGTCTCCAACACGCCAACAAGCTTATTTCAAAGTGCAAAGCTTTTTTACTTGTAACTGATCACTGAAGGCCTTCAAAAAATACAAGGTTGAGGGATCATCCTCAGCATTCAGACTTTATAAAGAATGCAACAAGAAATGTAAGGGTGCAATTAGGACGGCTAAGATAGAACATGAAAGACACATAGCGGAGGAGAGCAAAAAAAATCCCAAGAAATTCTTTAAGTATGTAAACAGTAAAAAAGGGAGGACAGACCATATTGGCCCCATAAAGAATGAGGAAGGACATCTGGTTCCAAAGGATGGGGAGATGGCGAAGGTATTGAATTTATTCTTCTCCTCAGTCTTCACGAGTGAATCGGGGGGCTTCAGTAACCAAAACTGCAGTGTTTATCCTCATGACACAACACAGGAAGCACCTCCATGGTTAACAGAGGACAGAATTAAAATTAGACTTGAGAAACTTAACATTAATAAATCACCGGGACCAGATGGCTTGCATCCGAGGGTACTTAGGGAACTCAGTCAAGTGATTGCCAGACCGTTGTTCCTAATTTTTACAGATAGTCTACTGACTGGAATGGTACCAGCTGATTGGAGAAAAGCCAATGTAGCACCAATATTTAAAAAGGGCCCAAAATACATCCCTGGGAATTACAGACCAGTTAGCCTAACATCAATAGTATGTAAACTCTTGGAGAGGATGATAAGGGACTATATACAAGATTTTAGTAATAAGAACGGTATCATTAGCAGTAATCAGCATGGATTCATGAAGAATCGTTGTTGCCAAACCAATCTATTAACCTTCTATGAGGAGGTGAGTTGCCATCTAGATAAAGGAAGGCCCATAGACGTGGTGTATCTGGATTTTTCAAAAGCATTTGACACAGTTCCCCATAAACGTTTACTGTACAAAATAAGGTCTGTTGGCATGGACCATAGGGTGAGTACATGGATTGAAAACTGGCTACAAGGGCGAGTTCAGAGGGTGGTGATAAATGGGGAGTACTCAAAATGGTCAGGGGTGGGTAGTGGGGTTCCCCAGGGTTCTGTGCTGGGACCAATCCTATTTAATATGTTCATAAACTACCTGGAGGATGGGATAACCAGTTCAATCTCTGTATTTGCAGAAGATGCTAAGCTAAGCAGGGCAATAACTTTTCAGCAGGATGTGGAAACCTTGCAAAAAGACCTGAACAAATTAATGGGGTGGACGACTACATGGCAAATGAGGTTCAATGTAGAAAAATGTAAAGTAATGCATTTGGGTGGCAAAAATATGAATGCAATCTATACACTGGGGGAGAACCTCTGGGGGAATCTAGGATGGAAAAAGACCTGGGGGTCCTAGTAGATGATAGGCTCATCAATGGCATGCAATGCCAAGCTGCTGCTAACAAAGCAAACAGAATATTGGCATGCATTAAAAGGGGGATCAACGCCAGAGATAAAATGATAATTCTCCCACTCTACAAGGCTGTGGTCCGGCCGCACCTGGAGTATGCTGTTCAGTTCTGGGCACCAGTCCTCAGGAAGGATGTACTGGAAATGGAGCGAGTACAAAGAAGGGCAACAAAGCTAATAAAGGGTCTGGAGGATCTTAGTTATGAAGAAAGGTTGCGAGCACTGAACTTATTCTCTCTGGAGAAGAGACGCTTGAGAGGGGATATGATTTCAATTTACAAATACTGTACTGGTGACCCCACAATAGGGATAAAACTTTTTCGCAGAAGAGAGTTTAATAAGACTCGTGGCCACTCATTACAATTAGAAGAAAAGAGGTTTAACCTTAAACTACGTAGAGGGTTCTTTACTGTAAGAACGGCAAGGATGTGGAATTCCCTTCCACAGGCGGTGGTCTCAGCGGGGAGCATTGATAGCTTCAAGAAACTACTAGATAATCACTTGAATGACCGCAACATACAGGGATATACAATGTAATACTGGCACATAATCACACACATAGGTTGGACTTGATGGACTTGTGTCTTTTTTCAACCTCACCTACTATGTAACTATGTAACTATGTAATATAGAGAAGCAAGGTTTCAGGACTACACAGGGACTCTTCCTCACCCTTCCCATGATCACATGCCTGAGAAAGGGTCCCTGTGTGGTCCCAAAACATTGCTTTTCTATGTAATAATACAGGAATAAAGAACTTTGCATTTTAAAACCAGCTTTTTAGTGTGGTGGCGACATATTTCATCCATGTTGTACACCGTGACCAGTCGGAAATCATTGCAGCACCCTTTCAACCAAATGGTCTTTTCCAGTATAGTATATGAAAGGAATTTACTTCTATGTGGGTTTTGAATTCCCATACAAGTTTATGGAAATGCAAACCCTGCCCGAAGCTGGTGAAATGTAGATCAGTAGGAGGTCAACTGCAGATTACATTCACCTCTCAATGAATTCTGAATAAGTTCAGGATGGTTTCAAACTGATACTATCGCCACAAGCCCAAAGCCCATCCACACAGGCCCTTCTACTGTTAAAATGATATAATTTATTTTATATTAAGCAGGGTGGCTTTATTTTGTCTTAAAATACAGAAACATGATTATTGAACTTCAGGCATTGTGAAAAGATAAATAAAATAATTAAAAAAATCATATTTCCACAATAAACACTGAATGTGTCTGTCTAGAACACCACACATATGATGCAATCAAGGCAGGTAGAGGCACATCACAACCTTGTCTTTGATAAAGATAACCAGAGGGTCTGTTTATTGTAATCTAAGTCAAAAAAATAAATCTTATAGTAATACAGCTCAAATGAAATGTCTTTGTCATTCTTCGCGTATATCTTATTATTCTATTTAACACAAAATTTTCATGATACTAGCAACTTGGGAGTGTAACTACAGAGATAAGGTCGGCACAAAGGAGATTTTGGCCATGGGATGCAGGTAAATATACACCCAGGACAGGGGAAAGTGGTGTACATTAGGTCAGGGGGTGGTGGAAAGGATAAGTGTACTTTGTGTAAAAGTGCACTTATCCTTTGTCCTCTTGCCATCTGCTTATGATACCTAAACTGGCGGATGGCGCACTCCTGAGGGTGGGATGATGTTTTAAAATGCAATTTTCAAATTGCTCTTCTGCCCCCCCTGGCATGTGCACGAGCACTGTTCTATGGATGCAATATCCATTGGACAGTGCAGTTCACAAACAGAAGGTAAAGAACCAATGGCTTTGTACCATGTTATCCCTGTGACCAGTCACAGCATCAAACAATGCAAGCAATGGCTGTGGTTAGCAGCCGGATTTCAGTTGCCTTTCACATACCCAGTCTGTGCTATGCATACAGCCAGACTTAAACAATTAAAGATTATATGTAAAAAAAAAAATAAAAAAAAAATATTAAGGCTACCTTCACACTGAGGCGCTTTACAGGCGCTACAGCGCTAAAAATAGCGCCCGTATAGTGCCTGTAAAGCGCCTCTCCTGTGTCTCCAGTGTGAAAGCCCTCGGGAGCGGTGCGCTTGCAGGACGGTCAAAAAAAGTCCTGCAAGTCGCATCTTTGTAGCGCTATAGGAGCAGTGTATTCACCGCTCCTAATGCGCCCCTTCCCATCGAAAACAATGTGGCAGCGCCGCAAACCTGCTGGCAAAGCGCCGTTGCAGCAGCGCTTTGCAGGCGGTTTTAACCATTTTTTGGCCACTATTGGGAGTTGAAACCGCCCCACTAGTGGCCGAATAGCGCCAATAAAACGACAGTAAATCAGCGCTAAATATAGCGCCGCCGACGCCCACAATGCCCCAGTCTGAAAGTAGCCTTAAGCTTGCAGCTAAAAGTCTGCTATAATGACATGATAGTAAGAAGTTACGCTAGCAAGTAATCCTTTGAATATGACTTCAATCTAAAAATAGATATCAAACTTTCAACACAGAACAGGCCCTCTCGACTGAGGACATCAAACATTGCTTGGATTGGTACCAGCCTGGACCATTTATGAGATATTTACTGAATATGCAGCTGGAGACATCACCGGCGCATGGGCTCTGAAGCAGATTTTCCTTCAGAGTCCTGTGCCGTAAACGGCGGCTCCTGTGCGCATGTGCGGGAGTGACGTCATCGCTGATCCGGCCACTCACACAGTCGGAGTCCGCGAACCTGGAAGGAAGACCTGATGAAGATGGAAGCGCCTTCAGTGGTGACAGAGTGCCGCTGGAGGGCTTCGTTCTAAGGTAAGTTTCACATAATATGCTAGTATGCAATGCATACTAGCACATTATGACATTGCCTTGCAGGTTTAAAAAAAAAAAAAAGCCAGCGGTTTATACCACTTTAATTGAACGAGCTGAAGTTAAAAGCTGATTGGCTACCATGCACCAGTAAATCAACCCCTATGTTTTTTCTGTGGTTAAAACTTCTGACCTCTGCTGGCCAGCTTTTTTAGATTGTACACTGAGCGGTATGCACAACGCCGTATACAGCCTCAGCATGCCTTGGCACCGGGATGAATTAAAGAGGTTGCGTCATCCCAGGCCAGCCATTAAGATATCTAAAGATGCCGAACCTGAAAGACGCCAGTGAGAAGATGTCAGCTGCAGTGAGGTAGCTTGTGGATTTGTATCACTGCAGCAGGGGTAACTTAAATTCAACTTAAGGCTCCATTCACACCAATGCTTTTTTTCATGCCTTTTGCACAAACACAGGACATTATTTTTAACATGAGTTCCTATGGAACATGTTCACATCAATGCATTTTTGTGCCTCTGCATTATTGGAAAGGGTCAGGGACTTTATGAAACGTGAAACGCTGCTTTTTGGGTTCAATGGACTTCAATGGAGACGCTGCACAAAAAGGCATGTAGTGTGTTTTTAGCGCGTTTTTGATGTGTTTTGCATTATTTAATCTGCCCAACAACAACTTGGCATACAAAAAGAAAAAAGAATCAAAAATCCAAAATGCATCAAAAACGTGTGTCCAAAAACGCAGAAAGCACAGCAAAAAGCACTGCAGAAACGTTCAAATGCAACATGCATAAGTGTGAATGGAGCCTAACTTTGGCTATGTGTTGAATGTATCACTTACATTTTACATAGATAATAGATAATACGATACATTTAAAAGAGATAAGCTAGATGTGAATTATATTTTCAGTTTTTGATGATATTTTCAAATCTTGTTTTTAGGTATAGTCTGTAATTATATATGTACATGGTACATGTGTGCTTATTACATACACATGCTCTGCTTCCTAGTTTGTAGTGCCACACAAAATTCGTGCCACTCAAGTTTTACAAGTCTATGAGTCTGCTGACTCCCTAAAAATCATGCATTCCCCTTTTTAAAGTACATCTAAATCCAAGAACAAATATGTAATATATAATTTCACTAAATAAATCCAAGTGGATATTTATTCTGTAAACTTTAACTCTTAAAGGGATTGTAAAGTCTCACAGTTTTTCACCTTAATGCATTCTGTGAAAAACCTTCTGTGCTGCAGAGCCCCCCCTTTTTCTTACCTGAACCTGTTGCCGTCAATCAAATCCCGTGACATGGGAGCAGGGGGCGGGGCTGAGTCCTGTTGTCTGTGTCAATGGACGCAGCAGTGGGATTCTGAGCATGCCCGCACGGGTGCCCCCAGGGCAAGCGATGAAGAGGAGGAGCCAGGAACGATGCCGGGGCACCCCAGAAGAAGAGTATTTGGGATGCTCTGTGCAAAACCCTTGCACAGAGCAGGTAAGTATAAATAATGAGAATGGACCCGCGCCATGGAGTGAACATAGTGAGTGAAAAAAAAAAATGTAAATAAAGTATTTTTAGTGAATCCAAAATGTAAATGTGTGTGTATGTCTGCATACACACACACACACCTACAAGATATATGCAATGGGGCTGCCGCTGTAGTGTGAGGTAAATACCCCCAAAAAAAACTGATAAAAAAGAAAAACTGATAAAAAAGAAAAAAAAGGCTGAGTATTAATTTCTTTTTTATCAGGTAAGTATAACTATTTAAAAAAAAAAAACCCTTACAATCACTTTAACGACCTTGGTATAGATATAGAATTTAATGTCAATAGTTTTATCAGTGATTCGTAACATCATATTCCACTCATATAAGTAACAATATCTGTCAGTTTATTATGCATTTATACTGTATATTGTGTTGCATTATAGTAAGTTTTGTTATGTTGCTTTTCTGTGTAGGCTGTGCTTGGTCCAGCAAGCTAGATTTCAGCCTAGGAACTATAGGTTTGATTAATTCATATCTATCTTATTGTATTGTTTGTTTTTTGCTGTTTTATGTTCAGAAATAAATTTGATAAACCATCAGTTATATAGTATATTCACATGTATTGAATATCACCATTTTGGATTGATTTTTGCCAATTCAGCCATCACTTCACACCAAAGGCTGGTAAACTTATATGACATTTTTTGCGGATTTAAACACACCTTTTTACACACATGTTTAAAAAATCATTTTAGGCCTAATGGTTAGTTAAAAATACCAAATAATATATATTTTCTGAAAGCAGACACTGGAGAATAAAATATTAGTAGTTCCAATTTTCAGTAAAAAATATGCTAAAGTAAGACACACAAATACATATTGCCTGATTGTTTAGTAACATATAAAAGATGAGGTTGTGCTGAGTAATTAGATACCCAACATGTCAAGCTTTAAAATAGGGGGCATCTGCAAAAAGGCAACACATTTCAATACCCTATAGTTCCCATAGATGATGCTTTAAAAGCCCTACAGGTCATCGCTTTGGAGTTACGAAAAATATTGACCCTAGAATTACTGCGTGTGTTTACGTTTTTTTGGGGGGTTTCTAAGTGTTTGGGTGTAGCTATTTTTTCACACTTTTGTTTCACTAAAACTTTATTCATATCACATAGGGGAAAAAAAGTGGGACAGCGGAGCCCAGGAAGCTTGACAAGTAGGTGGCACAACTCCAGGGTAGACAGGAAGCAATTGGGCAGCTGTACATCTGCCTGATCGCAGAAAGCCAACAGTAGGCTTGTGGAGTATTCACACACTCCCGGTTGCTATTGATGTATGACATACGGTGGGGACAGTAAAAGGGTTAATCTACCAATCTCTATATAATAGTATATAGAGTATATGATGAACAAGCATGTAAAATGTCACATTAAACATAAATTTAAGCTAAAGTCTACTATAACAACTCAAAATTAGTGCAAAAAATACCCCACACTTTCCTAATGATGTGGGTAAATAATTTAATACCATGAATTGGTGGTTTCTTAAAAGCTGCACAGAATAATATAAGGTAAATGCAAAATAAGAACAGCAAGTAGACAAGTCATTTTTAAACTGTTAATTTTTTTAGTTTCATATGTCTTCTTGCTTAGTTAAATACTGTATAACATTTCAACCTAAAGCGCCAATAAAATCAACTTTTTTTTTTTTTCTTACAGATTCAGCTAATGAAAGTAACTTTCTTTTCATTATTTGGTCATTTTCCTCCTCATTACCTCCCTTTTGTCTGAGTTGGATGCTGCCTGGGTATACATGCAGGAAGTCCTAGTGTTGCTGCAGGCTAGAAAGCCTGAATATCTAAAGTGGCTGAATATTTTATGGCACTCAATATCCTTCTGATTAATCTGCAAATCAGCTCTATTCTTCGAGAGTCCTGGATAGACAAGACCTCAGTGCACCTGTCCAGTGTATTCAGGGGATGCTTTGCTAAATTAAAATCAGGAGATAATGACATTTAGTGAACTGTTTAATGTGTGTAAGATAATGTCTTCTTATCTATATTTTTTTGTGCGTGTTTTATGGAGTACAGCACCTATGATTGATCCAATGATCTTATTATCTATCGAGTGCCACTTAAAATGTAATGTACTGCTGAAGTTCTCACTAATAATTTAATTGTGTTCTTTATTTTTATATCTGTTCCCTACTGTACTTTTCCTTCTTTTTTATTTTTTTTTAACTATACAACTTTTTCATTGCACTAACTTTTTCTTGTGTATCTGCTGGTCATACAATTTTCACAAGTGATGCAATGGATTTATCTTTGTGATAATCTAATGAATTGATTAAAGTGCAACTACAATCAGGTTTCTGGTGGTGATATTTTGTGTGGTTCCATGGAGGGGGGGAGTACAAATTGTGATGTAAATGTTTAAAATGACATATTTTTGGGAACACAACACTCAACTTACCATATCCACCCTCCTCCCCCTACAAACACACACTATGATATGAGGGTATGCATAGGCATACAAGCATTGAGGTGGATTTAGTAAAGCAGCAAAGACAGTTCACTTAGGACCCATTAAGAGGAGCAATTAGCTTCTCCGCTGTAAGAATCTGCTGCGGAAAAAACTTCAGCCAATGCACACTTAGTATGCTGACAGTTGCGGCCAGCAGCTGTGCGGTAAGATTTGTTGAAATGAGTGCATGTAAGCACTCATACAAGCTCATACAAGCAGTTACATGCCATTAGAGGCTGAAGAAGGGGGAGTCCATTCCCCCAAAGCACGTTGGATCCATGCACATGTTTGCCTTTTCAATAAACGATTTATGAACATCAAAAGGTACAATTTTCTTGATATCGGGCAGGAAGAGTGCTTAGGGGCCCATGGGGGTTACTTGATGACATTTTCTTGTTATTAAACTATCTATTAGTCAGGGCTATAGCTATGTCTGATGGGTTCTACAGGAAAACTATTGGGGACCACCTGCTTTAATTTTCATAAGCAATACCTATAATTAACAAACTATACAGTATATAATAATTTTATCCATATGTATTTGCCAAAAGCCATTGCTATTGCTAGGATCACCATATAGCCTAACAGTACTGGGCTTCTGGGTCCCATAGCAGCAGCATGGTTTGCTATGCCTATAGTTACATACATTCTTTCTATCCTGTCTATGTCATGCTATTCTAATGTAAACTTGATGATCCTAACCAGGTTGTAGACTTAACGCCCACTGAGAGATCGTAGCAGTTTGTCTATTTACCTTGAACACAGAGAGATCTGTGCATACACATGGATACTGTTTGGCTGGTTTACTAAAGAAGCTGGGAATCCACATTCAAACAATTGTGTAAATATTCACTAATATTATCCAATCATGTGAACAACATCTATACATGACTGGGTGAATAGAAAATACTTTTCACACGACTGGATAATTCAAGTGAATATTCACCCATTTTTTAAATAAAGATTTTAAACTCCTTTAGTAAATCAGGCTCAATAACTTACTACTACTGTAATATACTGAAACCAGTGAATTTTTAACATTCTCTTGCAACAAAGGTTTTAGAACAGTTCCAGGCAATGAATACACTCATTTTGGCTTTCAATGTAAAATCTGCACTTTTTTGTTTTAGTTAAGTAAATGATGCTATGGTTTTGCTATATACGTTTTCCACATGTAACTGCCTCTACTAGGATGGCCTCCTCCATATAGAGACAATGCAGAACAATATATGGTAAGCCAGCAATGGGGAATAGGTCAAAGGCAGGGAGACCATAGACAAAAATGATGATTCCTTTGCCCTCTGCCTGCCTTTTTTTGGGCACATCTTTCATTTTTCAGTGACCACTATGTAAGCATACTTTTATATGACATTTATTATTATGCCAGTGATGCATCTGGCAAAGCTTTGAGCTTGTGACACAAGCTTTCAAGGCACCAGCTAGCACATAACAGACTTGCAAATTTCGAGAAAGGTATTGTGCTGTAATAAAATTCAAATGAAATTCACTAATTGTAAAAAAAGGAACATATAAATACATGGTGTAAGTCCA
This sequence comes from Aquarana catesbeiana, assembly GCF_042186555.1. NCBI lineage: Eukaryota > Metazoa > Chordata > Amphibia > Anura > Ranidae > Aquarana > Aquarana catesbeiana. The sequence goes on from NC_133333.1 coordinate 183,378,821, forward strand.
AAGCATAAAAAAGGAAAATACAGGTGTGGGTATAATGTCCCCATTGCTAGAGTTTGGTCAATTCTACTGTGAAAAAAAAAAATCTCTATTAATCTGTATTAATGTAATTTATTTCCACTCCCTCCATAATCACTTACCTCTGTGTAACCATTAGGAACTAACCCCCTTTGCTTAAAGGGGCATAATGTATGTCTGAACAGCTGTTTGTTCCAATAACAGCCTTGCCCCTATGTATGTAGTAAAGGTACAATTTTATCCAATATGTTGTATAAGGAGTTGGGCCTAATGGGAATGCTTGAATCCTTATATTTCCTGCAAATGTATGAAATCTATAATTTGCTGACTACAGTTATTCCACTATGAAATCAAGTGGCTGAAGCATGAAGGAATAATGGTGTGTATGCATTATTGTATTAAACTTTATAGATGTCTGGATGTTAGAGGGCATTTAGGGAAAATACAGGAAAAATGGGTTTTAAGACTTGACATTTTCATACACCTGTCCGGGAAATTTAAAGTAGAAGAAAACCTTAAAGGAGAAGTACATCCAAAGTTTGTTTGGTTGTACTTCTCTTGTGGATCACAGTAGTGCAGTTCATTCTGCACTGCTTTGACTCATTTTCAGCAGACAGGGGACTGAAGTCCACTCTCGGCTGACGTCACCGAGCCAGTCCAGGCTCGGGAAGGATTGTGACCATATGGTTGGGATCCGCCCACATGCCCGGAGCTGCTGATAGCCAGAGCTGGCCACTCCCGCCCCCTCCACAGCCCAGCGCTCCAGTGAGCGCAGGTGGGAGGAGCAGAGAGCTGGTGACTGATAGTCAACAGCTCTCTGCTCAGGGAGCCCTGAGAACCGAGCATTCGGCGGTGTTCTCAGTGATAGAGCTGGCAGGGGGCAGATGCAGAATCAAACCGATGCTGCATTCAGCTAGGTAAGCATGAAACTGAAAAAAAGACAAACCCCAAAATTTTCTTTTAACTATAACTACTTTTAAAAATGTTCCCTACCCCTCCCCCCACCTATCCTGCCCAACCTGTATAAAAAAAAAATCTGTGTACTTACCTATTTTCCATCCGGTCCAGTCACATGATCCTGCAGCTCTGTGTAAGGAAGCATTGGACAATGGCTGTAAATTCTGGGAGCTGTAACATCACCCATAGAATTCCATGGCCCAGGTGTTGTTGGTGCTCCCTCCTCTGCCCTGCAGCAGCCGCTCACTGGGTAGCACTGGGACCACATGAACCGACTGGAGTAGATTAGAAATAGGTAAGTACGCAGATTTTCTTTAAATGGGTCAAGCATGATAGGTAGAAGGAGGTGGGAGGAATTTTTTAAAAAAAAAGTTATAGTGCGAGTATACTTCCACTTTAAGGGCTTGATTTTACATGAGGCTTTTCACTGCGTCGTTAGAGAACTTTTTTTTGGAAGGGTGTAGGACAGGGATCTTCAAACTGCGGAACTACACATCCCATGAGGCATTGTAAAACTCTGACATTCACAGACATGACTAGGCATGATGGGAATTGTAGTTTCTGAACAACTGGAGGGCCATAGTTTGAAGACCCCTGGTGTAAGAGACAACAGGGATACCAAAGGAAGTGACTAATATGGAGCCCATGACCCTAAAGAAAAGAGGGGTGAACTCTAACCCTGACTCAGAAACAGCTGGGCCTTTCCCTCTTACTGATCATTATAATGAATTGAAACACTTAGAAAACAGCCCCATGCTTACAAGTTTGTTGAGTCATGTACAGCCTATTTGATAATTATGTTTAATAATGAGATGTGGTGGGACCCTTTACATTGGAACAGTAGTGGCTAAGACAATAGTAATACTTAATGTGAAAAAAATACTATAGTTAAAGTATACCTGTCACGAGCAGAATATGGAGGCTGCCATTGAAGGTCTGCTTTTGAAAATATTAGTTGACTCGCTGTGTCTGGCATCAGTAGTTCTAAGGCACAAACCCAGTGCAAGCATACTGCAAGTGAATTTCAAAAAATACTATCTCCTTGCTTAAGGTTGGTGATACAGACAGCACTGAAAACTATGCATCAACAGAAAACCCAGGTACCTAGCATTTTCAAAAGTAATAGTCACCTGTAGTAAATGGATCTCTGATGATAGGTTTCTTTTAACAACGCTACTTATTAAACAATAATTATTTTATATTCAGTTAAAGGGTGATTTCATGATAGTCAAGAAATGACTAAAGAGTAGTATTTGTGTTGGTCAGTATAAAAAGATGATACATTAATATGTGTACAGTTGTGCATTAACAGTTTATTCCTCATTTACTTTTGCATGCAGGTTACAAGGTCTGATAGGTGGATGTTCTGATCTGGTGAACGCTGTACGAAACTGTGGAAAAATCTATTCCCTAAAAATTATGCAATCATTTTGTTTCTTGTACACACTAATTCCACTTTGGTTTCTCATGCTGATAGGCTATTAAATGGCTTTCTTTTAAGAACAATGGCAATGCCTTTCATCTAACCTACTATTCTCCAGTTATCCTTTATAGTGGCTGGAGAACTTGCTGTCCCACTGGGAAAGGGATAAGACTGATGACATTGGTGGCTTTCCAACTCAGTAGGTTTTTTTGTCTCTACCTTTACATTAAGTAGTTCAGGTTTATCTAATCTTTGTTATATATAGGAAATACAGTAATTTAGGTTTATAGAGGCCCATATGGCTTGGTCACGTTTTAGAGAAAACACACTGTTCCCTTAGCAATATACAGTATATATCAATGCAAACTGTGTTTTTTAAATCTTTACAAAAAAGAATAACATATGTCCAATTGCGTTTCTTTTTTTTAATTATTATTATACTCATTTGTACAGAGAGAATTACATGTTGCACATCAGTTCCTATCAATGAAAAAGCTTAAAATCCAATGTACCTACCACATTTACAGCAGCATATACTCATTGAAGAGAATTTAGGAGGAAACCAATTAACAAACTAGTATGTTTTTGAATAGTAGGAAGAAAGAAAACTTATGGAAAAACCCTTCAACACAAGCTCCATGTGCATAATATCCTTGAAAATTACGATATTTTGAATCTAATCTGACATTTAGATTTGTATGGAGAGTGGTGACTTTCAATGCATACAAATTTGGATTTAGATATCCACCAGTTCCTTTAATCTTTCAAAGAACCCATTGATGTTTATTTATTTGTGCTCTCAAATGAGGCCATAGGAAGTGTCACTATCATGCCTCCAGAATCTACAAGTACTGAACACTCTCATTTTTGGGTATTAGGGGTCATGACCACCCTCCAGGCCCATATACTTGTTCTGGTATCTTCTGCTGGCACATACTTTACATTACAAACATTCTAGTCTGTGACATCCAAAGACACATGCATACAAAGATGACAGTAAAACAATATTGGTATATTAGCCTATGATTTCTTTTTTTTAATGTAATCTTTATTTAAAGTTTTTATCATTTAACATACAGAAGCCATAAAACAAAACTCCATAAAAAGAGCAGAAGCATACAAACAAGTCCACATTGGTGTCAGTCGGAGTTCTCATTATGATGACTGTAAAAGTGGAAGGGGAGGCAAGTAGAACATCATAACCATACTTTAACTGATGAACATAAGCAGAAATGTATTGCCTCAAGTAACCTAGCACTTCTTGAAGCTAGAGGTGACTTAAACTCTATAACGTGGTTTAGAAACTAGGGGGAAGGAAGGAGAGGCAGGACAATACAAGACAAAAGAAAACAAAACATAACAAGACAATACTGCATGATACAACCAGTCCGATAACATGTAAGCGAGTACAAAGGCCGATCAAGATCGGCTAACGGTCAAGAGCTACCATACTCCCAATCCCATCAGGGAGGGGGTTTGCAATAGGTGGAGCCCCCTGAGAGCCCAGTGTGGCCTTGCCAGTGTAATGTATTCAAGTGGCTCATATACTATAGAACTTGTCATAACAATCTTTACACGTTGCCATCCGCTCCTCAGCCACCATTATATTATTCACTAACAGGATCCAATCAGCCCGAGTAGGAATTTGTGGTCTCTTCCAGTATATTGGAATTATCCGTATAGCCGCATTGAGTAGGTGGGGCAATACAGACTTGAGGTAATGGCTGAGAAGAATGGCGGGGACGTGCAGCAGTAACTCCAATGGGGGGTCGGGAATCTCCATGTCCAGAATGGCCCTAATTTGAGATCGTATGTCTTGCCAATAGGGTTGTATCTTGGGGGATTCCCACCAAATGTGGAGGAAGGAGCCCCTGAGGCCACATTCCCTCCAGCAAGTGTCAGACACAGATAGATAAATCCTAGCAAGCTTTGAGGGAACCCTATACCACCGGGTGAGTATTTTATAATCATTTTCCTGCATTTTTGTGTCCACAGAACTTGTGTGGGTGAGATGGTAGAGATAGTCCAACTGTGTTTCGGTAAAGACATGCTGAAGGTCTCTCTCCCACTCCCTTTTGTAAATTGGCTTTCTCCTGTTCTCCAAAGACTGTAACATCTCATACAGCACAGAGATAGCATGAGAAATTGCAGAAGTAGACATACAAAGCCGCTCAAAGGGGGAGGCCCTGGGAGCGAATGGTCTGGGGTTGGCTGCGAACAAAGTGTTGGAGGTGTCTATAGCGCCAATCATCCATAGGAAAGGATCCATATTGTATTCTCAGAGTAGCCAGTGGCAATAAACCCTGATCTTGTATAATTCTGCTGCATCTCTTCTCTCTGTCAGCTGACCAAGACCTGAAAAAGGAAGGATGTTACTCTGGAGTGAACCAAGGGAAGCCCCCAAGGGAGTCAGGGGAGAAATCAGAGGGCAAGCTGTCCCTGCTTATTCAATGCATCCCAGATTGCTAAGGCATGGATGGCCATAGGAGAGGCGAGCTCAGAAAGTCCCCGGCATTCCTGAAGGAGCCAGGGGGCATGAGATAAATTGCGGACTGCCAAGAAATTGTCAAGCAGAAACCTATAATTTAGTGGCAACATCGTGGTACAATATAAGATCCGTTGCAGAGCTATTGCCTCATAATACTTACGAATCACCGGTACACCTATACCTCCCCTTCTTTTAGGGCACTGTAATAGGCAAAGGGCCAGACGAGGCCTTTTCGCATTCCAAAGGTATTTCAGAAACAAACTGTTAAGGGCTGGGAAGAAAGACCAGGGCAATGAAATGGGCACCATTTGTAAATAGAAAAGAATACGGGGCAACACATTCATCTTTGAGACACTGACTCAGCCCATCCAGGAAAAGGCAGTACGGTCCCAGTTTTGTAAGTTCACTCTAATAATGGAATGCAATGGGGCATAATTACAGGTGTACAACTGGGAGCACTGGGCTGGTAAATAGATATAAAATAAGACATCTGCATAGGCTGACAGTTTATGCTCCGTCTGTCCCATGGTAAAGCCTTTAATGGCAACGTTAAGGTATATTCTGTTAAGCAGTGGTTCGAGGGTCAAGGCAAAGATGAGGGGGACAAGGGGCATCCCTGCTGCGTCCCGTTGCAAATGGGGAACGAGGCCCATAACACCCCATTCACCTTTACCTTAGCTTCTGGGGAATAAAGCAAAGATATCCATGAGAGCATATTAGGACCTAAACCTAGTCTGGCCAAAACTATCTTGAGGTAGATCTACACCACCCTGTCAAACACCTTTTCAGCATCTGTGGAAAGCAGAAGACAGGGAGTGTGACCAGCTTGCAGCTCAGCCCAATGAATTAGTTGGATCGCTCTATTAGAATCATTCTATGATTTAAACTTAAGTCTGTCATTGTTTAATTGTTCACTACCTTATAATCTATGATTACTGTAGACTTGGATGAAAGAAAGTTACATCTTGTACTGTTTTTAGAAATGACCTAGTAGTTTACTGTAGCAGGAGAAAACGAATGCTTCAGAACAAGTCTTGAGAAAATCTGCCTAAACACAAAATAATTAACATTTGTGAGTCTTAGATCAACTCTGTTCTGGATTTACAGCAATGCTTTTCAACAGACTGCACTTAGGATCATTCATTTTGCACAATATATTTTGAAACTGCCTTCTAAAGCAATTTGAAGCATCAGAAAAGAGGATGTGAAGGATAAGCCTGTAATCTGTAACACATGCAGAGCATGGTATATAATGTGAAAAAAGTTATCCCTAAATGATAAATACTTGACTCACTTCCCACCAGTAGGCAATTAAGCTTCTGAGAGGGATTAGCCCTTTCAACCGTTTATTGGGAAGGCCTTCATTAGCTATACAAGGCATGAAAGTGACACAGAGCACAATAAACCAAGTAAATATTTGGCTTATTGGCCAACACAATATTTTATGTGCCAAATAAAGGGAAAAGACCAGGGTTGGATTTACCATTAGGCCGTGCCGACTTGTGCCTTAATGGCACTAGCAAAGAGGTAGTCTTTTCCTGCATAATCACTGGTCACATAGTTTTCCCAATATCTGCAGTAATAAAATAATCGTAAATAAGAATATTGATCCTACCTATACTAAGGGTGGCCATAGATGGATTTATGTGTATTTAGATATTAAATCTCTTTTCTTCCAGACATAAAGAGTGTCCCCTTGTCCTCTGTGATGACCCTAAAGTGATTACCTCTACGCCAAGTTCATTATATGGACTACTTAAGTATTTATACATGTTGATCATATGCCCCTTAATCTCCTCTCCTTAAGAGAGATAAATTCAGTTCAGCTATCTCCAGAATCATTTCTGTCTCAGAGGATCAATTATGTGTAGCCAGGTGCTGAGCTACAACAATATGGAGAAGGAGACATTGCCTCTCCTTTCACCGAGATACTATTGTTATACTGCATCAATCTCCTCTGGTCAGCAGGGGTAGAGCTAAAGCCAAGCAAGCCCATAGACCTCTATGCAGAGTGCTGAGACTCCTGGAAGTTGTAGTTTTAGACAGCAGCCATATAATGGGACGAATAGACACCCTATACTACACACAGGTGCTGTGCAGTAGGAGTGGAGAGATGATTTTTATGAAATTGCCCAGGAAGGTTCTTCCTCTTGGCACCGAGAGAGTTCAAGACAGAGACCACCTCCGTCTGGATATTCAGCTACCAACGAGAGACCATAACAGCAGGGGATCCAAGACTGGGAGTGAGGACACCAGGGGGCAGTCAAGCACCGCCCGCATCACAGTATCTGCATGGAGACTGGAGCGTTCACTCACCCTCTTCTTCCCACCGCTGATCACTGGAGGCTTTTGAGGAGAGACTGAAGGCCCCCCTCTCCTACGCCATGAGGTAACCACAGCATCCCAGGGACTGGCAAGACGGCTATTCCCCCATTGCTAATACTGCTAGCCAGGACTGAGCCACTGAGAGCAGAATACAAAGTGTACCCGATCCATACAGTACCCATACTGCACTCTATACCACAGTTATTCCAAACCTGGACTGCTCCTATACCCACCCTATACCTCATTAAACCGAATCATTACCGCATCTGAACCACATCTACCTTGCACCTGTGCCGAGACTATACTGTACCTATACTGCATGCAGGTTAACTGGGACTGTCATTGTGTGGCCCAATGCTCTTAAAGGGCCCCAATGATAGCCGACAGAAAAACCACTCAAAGGACTATCTCTCTCAACAGAGGACTAATCTTATCCAGTGGCTCCTATGGGGGCAGCGCTACATATGATTTACCCCAGAACAAACACTGACAAGTATCTGAAGGTGCCCGTAGACTCTACTACCAGATTAGAGCAAAATAGGTTATGAGTTATCTAATGTCTATAAGAACCGCAGCATGTCTTCTGGCTTTAATTGTCTGAATTTTTAGATGAACTAAAACATTTTAAGGCAATCTTTACAGAGAAAACAATGTAGGTTCTAGATCAGAAGATGTGACTCTACACAAATACAATTTGCCCAACAATGGCAGCCTCCATATTTTTCTCAGAACTGGATTCCTTTAAGCTGACAATAAACATAGCGGGTGGTTGGGCGTGTGGGTGAGTTTTAACCGCCTAAAATTTTTTTTGCAGATTTACCTTACCTGTAAGCAAGGATGCTTGGATTGCATAGGTATACCTAAGCAGACAGGTGGAATATATGTTTTAAGTAGAGGGTCTTCTGGGTGCGGGGAAATTTATAAGGGATTGTGAAAAATTGGCTAATCACTGTTTTCTCTGAGATTAGTTAACCAAAAGCCTCCAGTATGCTCTGGTGCCTCTTATAGACGTTAAGGGCTATCTCCTGATCCTACCAAATCACTAGTGTTTGCTTTGGTATAGCTTTGTTAGAGAAGGAAGATGTTTCACTTAGGGTAAAGAGTCTGCATTCTGTCTAAATGAGTCAACTAACTGTGCCCCATGTAACGTTGTCCATACATCTGCAGATCAGACTGCTTTCTCCTTCTCAGTTGTGGGCGGCCTGATAACAATAACCTGTAATAGATATATCTGTATAACATTATGACCATATTTAACAGACCAGTGCATTCTAGCCAACAATATCCAACAACATACAGTAATTATAGGATTAATTAATTAATGTTAATGGAAGCTACATAAGCTGTATGTTGAGTCTTCTCTGTAGATAATGTGCACAGTTATAGGCATTTTTTCTATTAACCAATTTTGGACTAGCCGCCGCAGTTATACTGCGGCAGTTTGGCTCGCTGGGCGAGGCGTTGTAGCTGTACGTCGGGCGTGCGCGCCCCCTAGGCAGCCGCGATGATCGGATTTGCTTCAGAAACTATTAGTCTCCAGGCCAATTATTTCTGGCCTGGACCTGGTGATTGGTTCTGGTGAATGAAATCCTCCCCTGCCTGTGTAAGTGTAAACACAGGGAGAGGAAGTGATGTCATCTCCCCTCGTGGAACTCTTCTCCGTTCCAGAGAAAGGAGAGAAGACATCTCAGAGTAAGTTGCACCAACACTACCATGACACAGTACACATAGGCACACTTGTCACCCCCCGATCACCCCCCCAGTTAACCCCTTCACTCCCTGTCACTGTGTCATCCAGTGCAGTGTTCATATTTTTTTTGATCACTGTACTGGTGTCATTTGTGACAATAATCAGTGTTAGGGTACTTAGTGGTAGGCCCAGATAGGTCTAGGGACCCCCCTAAACCCCCCTAATTAAGGTTAAAACCCTTGATTACCCCCTGTCACCAGTGATCACCGTATTAGTGTCATGGGTGACGCTGGTTAGCTAGTTATTTTTTATAGCATCAGGGCACCCGCTGTATGTTACCTTAATAAAGGTTTAACCCCCTGATCAACCGGCGGGTGATATCAGTTAGGTTTTAGCGTCAGTCAGGGTCTGCGTCGCCCCAGGCAGCATCAAATTAGTAGACATGTGCACACTGAAATATTTTGTTTCGGAATTTCGTTTTCGTCTGAAAAGAAAATTTATTTATTTAGTTACTCCCGAAATTCTTTTTTATATATTTCATTTTTCGTTAAAAATTGCATTCGTCGGAAAATCCAAATTAATTAAGGTCTAATCTGTCATTGAAGGCTTATGGTGTCTGTTGAATGTTCAAAGAAGATTCGATGATGCAGCTAAACTGTACGTGTACATTTCCGGTCAAATTTTTCACCTACAAGCTAGCTGTAGTAGAATTCTAATGTTGTATGACTAGTAATAATTATATTTATTAATTATTTTACTAGTCAACCAACATTAGAATTTTTCTATAGCCTATGGGCGGATGCATTTGACCGGAAATGTACGATTGCAGCGTCGTACAGTTTAGCTGCTCCGTCGAATCTTCTTAGAACTTTCGACAGACACCATAAGCCAAAGATTCAATGTTTGTATGTTTTTCGTTGCTTTGTCGAATCTTCGTCGTTTATGTTGTATGGTCTACTCTACCCCAACAGTCAGCCAACTTTCACATCGTTTCTCAATCTCCAAGTGCAATGGCGGGCGCGGCATCCGATGTTGTGTCAGATGTTGATATGGCATTATAATATAGAATCTATAATAATAAATCAAAAGAAAAAACTGCGCTAGAGACCAATAAAGTGAAGCAGCGGCTATTAGTGGGGTACACCAAGAACAAATAAAAATAGAAAAGCCGCGCATTAGACTGATATATGCATAATAAATGAATAAAAAATGAATCTGTGAAAAAAATTTGTGAAAAAGTTCCTTTGTGATATAAAGCTAATAAGAATCCAACTGCAACAAAGGAAATCCAAAACTCCTCGACTGTCCAATGGTTATCACTTAATAATTGAATGTAACAATTAAAAGTCCCAACTGATGAATAGCATGCTTACCAGATGGCAAGCCAAATCGAGCAGATGGCTTAAACTCAGCCTAGGCCTTTGAAAAAACGATCACAGTGGAATTTGGCAATTTTCACTCGTGAGATTGGCGTGGATTCACAAAAATTACAACCCAATAAGATATAAAGCAACATAGCATAATACTGACAAATAACTTGGTAATAAAAAGAAAAAGGTGGCACTCAGAAAGTGAGAGAACCATATAAACACCCAGTGCTTGGAGACAGCAGATAACACACGAAGGACCTCTAAAATATTGGCAAAAATTAAGTGCAATTCATGCGGGTACTTCCAGTGAAATGGATAGTGGATACACCAGCACCACACGGAGGGTCTGCTTACCAGATGATATATATAACAAGTGTGGATATTATATCTGTCAACCGAATGCCTATCCGTGAAGGGGTTAATGCGTGCAGCAAACCGCATAAAGAGACTGCTTACCAGATGTCAAATTTCGGTGAGCAAAATGACACAGCCAGAGGAAATGACCAACTTAATGTATAGAGCAGTGTAGATCCATCATAGCAGATATGTCAGGGGCTCCATGATACACATAGTGTAATTGGAAAAATAATACCAAAATAGTGTGATACCATTTAAACTAATTTATTTAAAAAGCAGAATAACACTTACAATGTAATCTTGGTTTGAAAGCGTAAGAGATAAAACCAATGCCGGCCAGCAGACAAACAAACTCCCGTCCTCCTCAACAGGGCGACGTGGTGACGTCAGCACGTACCTCCCATAAGGTGACGTTTTCAATGGGGAACGGGCAGCGTGCTGAACAGCCACCTTTTATGTATACACCAAACCTCGCCTTGAGTCCCGCTAGGAGAATTTCACTGCGCCATCTTTGGTGTGGGCGCAGCCAATAACTACTATTGAAACAGGAGAGGGGGAACTTTTTTTAACCAATTAGAGGATAAAAAATACTGTTAATCTAAAATGAGAAAACCGGTTCTCCCATTTGAAGATTGATAAAAATAAATTAGTTGAACCGATCATACAAAATAGTAAGTGGCTAATAGCACTGAATATTAAACCAGTGCAAAAAATATTATAAAACTAAAAATAAAATAAATAAAAATAAAATTAATATTAATTCCCTATCTCTATAAAATAATTTTATTTATTTGTATAACTAGGTAATATATCTTAAAGTTATATTAAAAAATAAATTTTATTGAAAAATGCTAATATATTTTAATACTAATGTATATTTCATACCGCATAGGTATATTGATATGGACAAATAGAAACTTCTATTAGGACCCAAGGCGACCCAGATGTTAAGAATTATCAATGAAGGCATTAACATCTACATCGACATTTAATCCATAGGGCGTATAAGTTCTGATCCTATGGATCCAAGACATCTCAAGTTTGGAAATTTCACGCACCATAGAGCTCCCACACCAGTGAGGTTTGTATCTATCAATCCCTAAAAAAAGGGTATTGGAGGGGTCCCTATTGTGCACTAAACAGTAATGCTTAGAGACCGAATGGTTCCTGAACCCAGTCAAAATGTTGGTAATATGCTCGTTGAGCCTAACTTGAAGAGGGCGTTTGGCCCGCCCAATATATTGCAAGCCACATGGGCATTGCAACAAATAGACCATGCCAAAGGTGGAGCAAGTGATAAATGGGGTGATAGTATGGGTCTTACCAGTACTTGTAGAAACAAAGGACTGGGTTCTCCTATACGGGCAACTATTTAAAGAATAAACCCGACATTTTTTACACTTATAAAAACCTGTTAGCTGGTCAAAAAAAGTTGTCTTATTCTCTGGGGGGTCTAGTATATTAGGGGCCACTCTATTCCTGAATGAGGGAGCCCCTCTAAATACTATTCTTGGTTTAGATGGTAAAACTTTACTCAAAAACTTATCATTACTAACAATGATCCACATACCTGCATGAATTGCACTTAATTTTTGCCAATATTTTAGAGGTCCTTCGTGTGTTATCTGCTGTCTCCAAGCACTGGGTGTTTATTTGTGAGTGCCACCTTTTTCCTTTTATTACTAAGTTATTTGTCAGTATTATGCTATGTTGCTTTATATCTTTTTGGGTCGAATTTTTTGTGAATCCACGCCAATCTCACGAGTGAAAATTGCCAAATTCCACTGTGATCGGCTTTTCAAAGGCCTAGGCTGGGCTTAAGCCATCTGCTCGATTTGGCTTGCCATCTGGTAAGCATGCTATTCATCAGTTGGGACTTTTAATTATTAAGTGATAACCATTGGACAGTCGAGGAGTTTTGGATTTCCTTTCTTGCAGTTGGATTCTTATTAGCTCTATATCACAAAGGAACTTTTTCACAAATTTTTTTCACAGATTCATTTTTTATTAATTTATTATGCATATATCAGTCTAATGCGCGGCTTTTCTATTTTTATTTATAATAATAAATCCCCCCCCCCCCCCACAACACGGGCAGCCTCTGAGGCTATCACAACACTAGCAACACTAGTATCACTATCAAGTTCACAACACTAACACAATAGCAGCAGATTATTATGAAAAAGTTAAGTTGAACTGTAGCTTGCTTCACTATTGTTCTGCTGCTGTGCTTATGCTTAATTGCTAAATAATTCAGGTTCTCTGACAAACATACCAGCTAAGATTGACTGTTTTCTGAAATGATTCAGTGTGTGTGTCTCTCTGCTAGCAAATCGTAAGTGAAAGTAAGTTGGCTGTACGTGTGTACTTAGTTCTAGCTATTTTACTGTCTCTCCTCTTTGGTTACAATCGGCCAATAACATTCATCATCATCATTATTTTTATTTTACTTCCCCCACCCAATTCCAGCAGCGATCTTTTCTCTCTATGTCAAATCTTTTCTCTCTATGTCGAATCTTTTCTCTCTATGCAGAATAATCTTGGATTAATAGAGTTAAGGTTAGGCACATTCGACCACAGGTTCGATAGACACAGGTTATTATTTTTAGCGTCATGTCGAATCTCCTATCTATATCGAACTGTTGTCGCAACAAAAACGAAAATAAAGCATTTGTTTATGTCAGATCTTTCGGTTTTCGTATTCTGTACTTTCGTTATCGTTTGTTAAAACGATAATGAAAATACCTGCAATTCGGACGAAAATGCATTCGGACGAAAACGAATGCACATGACTACAAATTAGTGCCAGTAGCACTAACACCCGCGCACACATCATACACCTCCCTTAGTAGTATAGTGTCTGAATGGATCAATAGCTGATCTGATCAGATCTATACTAGCGTCCTCAGTAGTTTAGGGTTCCCAAAAATGCAGTGTTAGTGGGATCAGCCCAGATACCTGCTAGCACCTGCGTTTAGCCCCTCCACCCAGCCCAGCTCAAACAAATCCAGTATCAATCGATCACTGTCACTTACAAAACACATAACTGCAGCATTCACAGAATCAGGCCTGAACTCTGTGAAAGCTAACAGTTTTTTTGGTAGCGTTTGAAGCTGTCTCTGACAGCCAGGTGCTCTTTTTTCCTTTGAATCTCACTAGTGTACCAGTAAATTTAGAGGCCAAAATGTCCAATCGAAGGTAAACTAGTGAAGAGGCCTACACGTTTCTGAGTCTGACAGATGAGAGTGAAGAGGAAGTTACCCATCTGTCCGATTCTGGCTCAGAATACGAACCAGTAGACATAGTTACATAGTAGGTGAGGTTGAAAAAAGACACAAGTCCATCAAGTCCAACCTATGTGTGTGATTATATGTCAATATTACATTGTATATCCCTATATTTTGTGGTCGTTCAGGTGCTTATCTAATAGTTTTTTGAAACTATCAATGCACCCCGCTGAGACCACCGCCTGTGGAAGGGAATTCCACATCCTTGCCGCTCTTACAGTAAAGAACCCTCTACTTAGTTTAAGGTTAAAACTTTTCTTTAATTTTAATGTGTGGCCATGAGTCTTGTTAAACTCCCTTCTGCGAAAAAGTTTTATCCCTATTGTGGAGTCACCAGTATGTTATTTGTATATTGAAATCATATCCCCTCTCAAGTGTCTCTTCTCCAGAGAGAATAAGTTCAGTGCTCGCAACCTTTCCTCAAAAACTAATATCCTCCAGACCCTTTATTAGCTTTGTTGCCCTTCTTTGTACTCGCTCCATTTCCAGTACATCCTTCCTGAGGACTGGTGCCCAGAACTGGACAGCATACTCTAGGTGCGGCCGGACCAGAGTCTTGCAGAGCGGGAGAATTATCGTTTTATCTCTGGAGTTGATCCCTTTTTAATGTATGCCAATATTCTGTTTGCTTTGTTAGCAGCAGCTTGGCATTGCATGCCATTGCTGAGCCTATCATCTACTAGGACCCCCAGATCCTTTTCCATCCTAGATTCCCCAGAGGTTCTCCCCTCAGTGTATAGATTGCATTCATATTTTTGCCACCCAAATGCATTATTTTACATTTTTCTACACTGAACCTCATTTACCATGTAGTTGCCCACCCCATGAATTTATTCAGATCTTTTTGCAAGGTTTTCACACCCTCTGAACTCGCCCTTGTAGCCAGTTTTCAATCCATGTACTCACCCTATGGTCCATGCCAATGGACCTTATTTTGTACAGTAAACATTTTTTTTTTTTTTTAAAGGTATGTTTATTGTTCATTCAAGTTGAATTACACGTTGACGTACACAATCTCGATAAATAAGAAAGATGGTACAGGCTGAGATCATCACAGTAGTACAGTGTATGAGGTACAGTATTCAAATATGATCAAACAGCATTGCAAATTTGTATGAATCAAGTTTAAGGAAAATAAGAAATCCTAAATATATAACCAATAACTAAAAACTCAACAGGGGCATTTAGCCCTATATGTAACTAAATGGAGAAAACATTGTACGGATTCCTCATTAGGTATGTGTATTATCTGAAACTAAATATCTTGATACGATCAACAGAATCTATTCACCACTTTGTGCGATTCGAAACCTGGGGGTTGTTTTTGCCTAACGCACATATGCGGGGAACGTGGGCCTGTAGTATATGTTGGCATTAGCTGGAGTGTGTGGACTCAATGTTAGGGGTGGAGAAATGGGAGATAGTTAATTGGGGTTGTTGTGTGTTTGCACGAGGGTGGCGACTGCCACCTGTCTCTAATGAACTGATGTCTCAGGAGTCAGCTGATGTCCTGACTACGGGACACTAGCCAACCTTACAAGAAGTTAAACTGGCTATCGGGAAGTATGAGTTAGATGGGGACTTGTGGAAAGTGGTTTTATGAGTAAGAATGGATGAGGAAAGGGTTTGGAGAGGGTGAAGGTTTTGTGGTTTCAGGGGTTGTATAACGACCTATTCTATGGTATGATGCTGGTTAGTCTGATTTGTCGGGGTGTGCGGGAGTAGAAAGTGAAGGTTGTGAGAGATGGATTGTGCTTTCTTCTCTTTGTTATCGGCTTCTTGGGCCGTTGTCTACTCTTTGGAGATAAGATGCGAGTATTCGTCTGTTGTCTGATAGTGTTGCCAACAGGACCAGATTTTCCTGAAATTTGTAGGTGTATCTTTGGATTGGTGTATTAGTTCCTCCATTTCTGCTATTTTTGCTATACGTTTAAGCCAAGTAGCGGTGGAAGGGGGCTTGGGGGATTTCCAGAGGGTCGGGATGCACATCTTTGCAGCGTTCAGTAAGTGTAGAGCCAGGGAGCGCTGGTAATGTCGTTTTGGGATAGAGGAGTGGTGTAAGAGCATTTGTGCAGGAGTAAATTCTATCTGGTAGGTGGTGATGTTAGAGGTGATGCGAAGCACTTCCTTCCAGAATGGTTGGATAAGTGGGCATGACCACCAAATGTGAAGTAGAGAATCTTCTACATCAGAGCATCTCCAACAGTTGGAAAGTATGGCGGGGGAGATTTTATGTAGGTTCGCCGGAGTTTTGTACCACTTGGAGAAGATTTTAAAGCTATTCTCTTGTGCGGACACATTGATTGAACCCTTATGAATATATGTGTAGATATTTTCCCATTCTTCTTCCGACAAGTCAATTGACAGTTCTCTTTCCCAGCTGCGGGTTGCTTTATTAGACTTAGGAGTGTGGTCAGAAAATAAGAGAGAGTAGATATCTGAGATCAAGTGTCGTTGTGGTTCTGTTTTGGTACACAATTGTTCAAAAGGTGTGAGTCATCTGGCGTATTCAGAACGTTTGTGGGGGTGGTTGAGAAAATGTCTGATTTGGAGGTATGTCCATCTCGGAAATGGTCGGTCATTCATTTGTGTAGGTAGATTGGTGAGAGATAGAAAGGTATCTCCAGAGAAGAAGTGTTCAGCGCGTATGTCAGTGTGAGGCCAGAAATCTTTAAGGAATGTGTCGGTCATGCCAGTTGGGAATTCCGGGTTGTTTCGGAGTGACGTCATCGGGCCTTGCGTGGAGAAGATGTGTAGGTTTCTGCATGCCCTCTGAAAGGTTTGGAGAGTGCATCCTATTAAGGGGTGCTGCCTGCAGACCGGGGGGATATTGTTTGGGGAGATCCAGGGTAGCTGTCGCACAGAGATCTGGGAGAATTTGTTTTCAATTGTAACCCAGGCTTTCGTAGAAGAGTGGACACACCAGTCCACTATTCTTGTCAATTGACATGCCCCGTGGTATTTAGCAATGTCTGGTAGACCAATGCCTCCTTTAAGTTTAGGTAGGGTCAATCGGTCAAAGCTCAGCCTGGGACGGTCTTTGCCCCATAGGAAGTCACTACATGCTCTACGATACGAGGTAAAGAAGGCTTGCGGTAGTTTTATGGGGATGGTTTGTAAAATGTATAATATCCTCGGGAGGATATTCATTTTAAGTATGGATGCCCTTCCAAACCACGAGAATATGCCTGTCGACCACGCCTTTAGGTCCTTCTGAATTTTTTGAAGGATAGGAAGGTAGTTTTTAGAATAAAGGTCGGAAAGTTGGGATGGTAGATTGATTCCTAGATAAGTGATGGTGTTTTGGGTCCATTTAAATGGGAAATTGTTTAGAGCTTCTGACTTCGTGAAGTTTATTTGTAGGTTTGAAAGGGTGTTGAACGTGGCAAAATCTTTAAGTAGGTTAGGTAAAGTGATGTGCGGGTCTGTCAGAAATAGGAGAATGTCGTCTGCGAAGGCAGAGAGCTTGTGTGTAGTATTTGATATTGACACTCCTTTGATGTCCGGGTTGGACCTTAAACGTTGGAGAAGAGGTTCTAGGGTAAGGACGAATATTAAGGGGGATAGCGGGCAGCCTTGATGAGTCCCATTGGATATGGAGAAGGCGCCCGACAGGTGGCCATTGACCCTGACTCTTGCGGTAGGGGAAGAGTACAGGGCCATAATGAAATGGAGCATACGGTCTCGTATTCCCAACATTTTAAGCACTTCAATCATATAGTCCCAGGCCACCCTGTCGAACGCCTTCTCCGCATCCAGGGATAGGAAGAATCCCTGTTGCTGGGAGGAGGTCATCCACTTATGAATGTTAATAGCTTTGATTGTGTTGTCTCTTGCCTCTCGACCTGGTATAAATCCTACTTGATCTAATGAGACGAGATTGGGTAATAGAGGCAAGAGACGATTGGCTAGGATTTTGGCGTAAATTTTGAGGTCTACATTTAGCAATGAGATCGGGCGGTAGTTAGTCACTAAGGACGCGTCTTTGTTTGGCTTAGGGATTACCGTGATGTGTGCAGTGAGTAGGTCTCGTGGTGGTGGATTGTCGGAGGAAAGGGAGTTAAAGGCAGACAAAAAGTGAGGCTTGAGCGTGCTTATGAAAGTTTTGTAATAACCCGTCGTCAGTCCGTCAGGACCGGGGCTTTTACCGGGTTTCAATTGTTTAAGAACCATATCAATTTCTGTGGACGAGATAGGTTGTTCCAGTTCGTTGGCCGATTCAGCCGATATGGGAGCAGGAGAGTATTTACTGAGGAAATCTCTAATTAGTAGCAGTCTACTGGTGTTATCGGTCTGAGGGTCAACCGGGTGTAAGCTGTACAGGTGGGAATAGTAGCTAATAAACTGGTCAGCTATTTGGTCGTTGGAAACTATTTTTTGTCCCTTAGTGTCTGTAAGTGAGTGAATGGTCATGGAGGCTTTCTTAGCTTGTAGAGCCCTTGCCAAGAGTTTACTGGACTTGTTGCCGTATTCATAGAAAGTTTTTTGGGAGAGTATATAGTTCCTTTTTATACGTTTGTTAAGCCTCTCTAATAATTTATTCCTAGCTTGAATCAGTTCTGGGAGGGTCCCTACTGCTAGAGAGTTTTTGTGCGTTCGTTCTAATTCTTGAATACGGGTTGTCAGTTTTGTAATATGAGCATTTCTTTTTTTTCTGTGTGTGGCTGAGATAGCTATGAGTTCACCACGTATAGTACTTTTGTGTGCCTCCCATCTCATCATAGGTGATATGTCTGGGGATTCGTTTTCTTGAAAATATAGTGCCAGTCGTTCGTCTATGCTAGAGGCGATGGATGCATCTGTAAGGAGAAAGGGATCTAGACGCCAGATTGGGGTTGTGGGAGGAGCGTCTGTGAGTTCTAACGTCATGGAGATGGGATGGTGATCCGATAGATACATGGGTTCAATGGATGCCTCGGTCAGACATGGTAGATCTTTTTGTGTGAGGAAAAGATAATCAAGTCTCGAGTGTCGATTGTGGGGTGTTGAATAGAAGGTATAATCTTTCACGTCTGGATAGAGTGTGCGCCACGAGTCGTGCAATGATAATTCCTGTATCTTTGATTTAATTGCCCTTAATGCTTTATATGGCATGGTGGAGGTGCCTGTTGAGGTATCCTGTAGGGGTTTAAGGGAGACATTCAAATCCCCTCCTAGAATAAGAAGGCCTTCCTGGAACGAGGAGAGTTTTTGCAATGTGGTTCTGAAGAATGATACTTGGCCGGTATTGGGGGCATATATATTGGCGAGGGTAACTCGTTTGCCATATAGGATGCCTTTTACAAAGATGAACCTTGCTTCCCCGTCGATGTAAGTTTCGTTAATTTGAAATTGGCAATGTTTGGCAATGAGAATAGAAACCCCTTTTGTTTTTGCTGTGTGATTAGTTGCATGAAGTGCTGTTGGAAAGCGCTGGTTGGAGAGTTTTGGAATGGAGTTTGTTTTGAAATGTGTCTCTTGGAGGAAAACAATATCGGCTTTGTTCCTGTGTAGTGAGTGGAGAACCTGAGAGTGTTTTTCTGGGAGATTAAGCCCTCGTGCATTGAGGGATATAATTTTAGTTTTCGATTTGTTTGGTTTGTTTGTTGTTCGTGACATGTTATGGAGGCGTTTCCGATCGTAATGTAGCAGAGAAAGGAAAAGGAGCCAGTAGCGATACTTGTTGTGGGTGAGAATAGGTGCTTCGAGGGAAGACAAGTGGGGTTAAGAGGAGGACGAGTTAGCGTTGTCCTTGGAAAATGTGTTGGCGATTTGAAAAAAAAGGGGGGGTATGAGGGGAGATGGCTGTGAAAGAGATCTTGTAAGTGTGTTGCTTGAGAGGAATCCGTAGCAATAAAAGAGGGAAGGGTTTCTGTCTATAGGTGGTCGATTTCGGAGATTAGCAAGAACCTGCTTGCTAATCCAAGGATACTTTGTGTCTGTATCCAGAAAGAACCGAAAGAAGTCAGTGGTGATTACTGAAGGAGGAAGTGTCAGTCAGAAGTACCAATGTACGAAGATAACCACTGAGTGGGGAGTAACTAGAGACGACGGAGAGTGTAGTGGTAGGATGGGTAATTACTACCCGCCGTACAGAGAGAGAAGTGTGGTAATGTGGGAGGGGGAGGTCAAAGGGGCATATTGAATGCTTTATGGACTATGTTTAGGGCTAGTGGACAGCTGGACGTATTATGAGGGTTAATAGTACAGGAGGTTGTTAGTATGGGAAGGTATGGTGATCTCCAGTATGGATAGTATGTCTATAGTGAAAAGACGGAATAGTCTGTGTTCTCTCCTAGTGTACGTGCGTGAGGTGCAGGGGTGAAGAAGAGATTCGTTAGAGAGTTTAAACTAACGTGGGAAGATCTCATTGTAGATGTATAACATTGAAAAACAGAGTATACCCATAAGAATGGAGGTACTCATTAAGAAAAACCCAATGACATAAACTTTCTATAAACATTCTCTAAAACAACTTAGCTTTAATCCTAGGATTGAGATGTGACGTGCCTTCTTAGCCTGCTGTATTCACTGCTTTGCGTGTTTGGAATAAGGGGAGTACTAACCAGGACATGTTGCCGGATGCTTAGTCGGATCATCTCTGGATCGTGTATGATAGTAAAGAGGAGGTCTAGCTAATTTGAACGTTAGCAGTGGGGGGGGGGTGAAGGAATCCAAAATATTAAAAAAAAAAAAAAAAAAACGTCAGGGAAGTTTGCTAGGGTGGGTTTGGGACCTCTATGCCACAGCAGCTGTAGAGACTAACAATTGATAGTCTAAAAACTCAGTGTCTGTGTGTGAGTTATAGGTCTATCCATGTCAAAGAACACGGAGGGTTGCTCGAGGAAGCAACAGTGTAAGGCAAGCATGGGAGTGTAGGTTCCTTCAATTTGTTCTCTAGAAATTTTGATGGCTGTTGAGTGCGGTGTATCCATGTAGCATAAATGTGTAGTCATGGATCTGTATTGTGTGTGATGCGTTTCCTTTTCTCCCTTATCCCTCTTGAGTGATGAATCGGCGGCGTCAGGATCTATGTCATTCTTATAAGAATAACCTGTGACCTGGTAGGAGGGAAAGGTCCTGAGCATAAATGAAAGATCGTGTTATGGTAATCGGTAGACATGGGATAGCATAAAAATAAAATATGTGTGAATGGTATCAATCATGTTCGGGTCTTTGTTAGATGCATTACGAGACTGGGGGTAGGAAACTTAGGGTACTCCGTGGTTCTGCGAATATATCGAAGAGGCTTAATTCTACATGGAGTACATTGAGTGTTATAAAATACAGGTTTACATTAAGCGTTAGGTTTCATGAGTCCCATAAGCACATTGTTCAAGTATTGGTGAGGTGATGATCCACTGCGGCCACTCTGGTAAGCTCCCTACCTATGGGAGTCTGGAAAGAAAATGTTGAGTAAGTTTATGGCAAAGTAAGGAGGGAGATCATATATGGAATCGATCTATCATGATGTGACGCTGGCATATGATCCAACAAATGATCCAGTATTCAGGGTAGGTGGACCTAATTTCGTTAGGATCGACAGATAGGAAGGGATATCTATATAGAAAGAGTTGGAGCATTTTAAGTTGCCGCATGGATCATCATCCTAGCCGCATCTAAGTGAGATTGACTATAAAGTTATCATACATGCTCATAAGTTTATCATCAGCGAAGAGGTTGCAGAGGTAAGCATTAGGATAGGCATATATTTAAATATGAAAATACCTAGTGATAAAAATTAAATAAGAAGGAAAAAAAGAAAAAAGAGAAGAAAGAGAATAAAGAGAAAAAAAAAAAGAAAGGGGGAGGGCAGGAGGGAAAGGGGGGAGGGCAGGAGGGAGAGGGGGGAGGGGTAGGAGGGAGAGGGGGGAGGGGTAGGAGGGAGGGGGGGGGCAGGTAGGAGGGAGGGGGGTGGGGCAGGAAGGAGGGGGGGAGAAAGGGCTAGAACGTTATAAGAGGAAAATGCAGAACCCATAGAGGCTTTTTTTTTTTTTTTTTTTCTTAGGCGGGTAGAAGGGGTTACAAGCCAGCATGACAGTTGTTTGTTGCAGTCATCACTAAAAGGTCAGAGGGGTAGCATTTGTAAAGTCACTCGGCATGCAGTGGTGGCACACGAGATACATGTGTGCACCTAACGAGAGAGCAAAGAGTTCAAGAGTAAGCAAGCGGCATGCAACCCGAGCGGGTGGGAAAATGACCAGCAGTACTTGTATAGCAGGACATTGTGGCAGCAGATAGAAAAAGCAAGCTGTGTGGAGGAGCAGGTGGAGCACATCCCGGGAAAAAAAAAAAAAAAAAAGCAGAGGAAAAAAAAGAACACGAGAACAATGGTTAATTTAGCTGAGGGTGGTGAGTCGCGGACTATCTCTTAACGGTCGCGACGTGCTCTCCTTGGTTGCGGTGCTTTCGACGGGCTGGATCTGTAATTCTGACCTGGGGCTGAGTGGCGATCCGGGGGTTCGGATGGTGATCTTTGCCTCCTGAGATGATGGGCTTGGGTTTCCATGGGCTCGCTGCAATGTGAGGCTTTGTTGGCGGGGAAATAAACAAAAAAGTGCAGCGCTGGATCAGCACTAGAATATAAATATTGAAAAAAACTGTGCTAAAATACAAACAAACACTAAAAATAAGACACCGTGCACATTGATTCACTACTAATTACCCTGATCAAGAATAATAAATAATGACATTATTTATTATTCTTGATCAGGGTAATTAGTAGTGAATCAATGTGCACGGTGTCTTATTTTTAGTGTTCGTTTGTATTTTAGCACAGTTTTTTTCAATATTTATATTCTAGTGCTTATCCAGCGCTGCACTTTTTTGTTTATTTACTTAGTTGGTGCCCCCTATCAGGGTTATAGTGTTCAGCTGCAGGACACCTCTTTTCACAGGTTTTGAATTCACAATTTTTAGTCACAAATTTCTTTGTACACCTAGCGCAAATTTTTCTTTTAGATTAAAATTTGTTGGCGGGGGGTCGATACTCGGCGTACCATTCGGGTACTTCCGTATAAGGAATATCCAGAGTCTCACAGAAGTGATGTAGATCTTCCGGCACTCGGAGGAGTGCAGAGCTCCCATGAGTGGAGGCTGACAAGCCGAAGGGGAACTTCCATCGATATGGGATTCCGTTGGTGCGTAGAACTTCCAGTAGAGGGCGCAGTTCTCTCCTACGCTGTAATGTTATGGTAGAAAGGTCCTGGAAGAGACGAATTTCTGTGCCATTGTGCGACAATGGAGTATTATTACGGGCATTCCGTAGGATCTCTTCCTTTAGTTGATAGTCAATCACATAACAGATCACGTCTCGGGGAGGGTCAGAATCTCTCCCCCGTGGACGGAGGGCGCGATGTATGCGTTCCATCCCAATTGGTGTTGTGGCGGGTTTCCCCAACAGGGTATTAAACAAGCCTGTCACTTCTGCTTGAAGGTGATCTGCTTCAACTGATTCCGGTAGTCCTCGTATGCGTAGGTTGTGGCGCCGACCGCGATTGTCCAAGTCCTCCATGTGACGATTAAGATCGCGTAGTTGCAGGGTATGTGTGTCTAACACTTGGCATGAGCGGCGGAGTATGGAGGAATGTGTAGCCGTGACCTTTTCTACCTCATGAACTCTGCCGGCGATCGATTGAATGTCAATCTTTAGGTCTGAGATCGCGGCTGTGAGGGCTGCCGTAAAAGTGTTCATTATGTCCGTCACTACAGAGTGGAGGTCATGGAGGCTCGGTTGCGGTTGTGGTGAGAGGACTATCCCGGCATTGTCTGAGGGGATCTGCGAGTTGGGGTTAGATGGTAGTCCTGGTGTGTGGTGTAGGCCGCGGGAAGCCGCCATGTTGCTTGCCTGATTGCGGAACATTTCCGGGATGTTCTGGCTTACCCTTCCCGTTAAATCACGGGGAGATCTGGAGCGGGAAGTAGAGGAGCTTCGGGAAGAGGTCCCCATAGCGTTTGGGGGTGGCAGTGAGTTGGAAACCTCCTTTTTAGTCAGTTGAATCTCTCTGTCAGCGGGAGCTATCAAGTTAAGCTGCCATTCAGATACAGCACGTCTATGAGCCTTCCTTTAACTAGATGGCAACTAACCTCCTCATAGAAGGTTAATAGATTGGTTTGGCAAGGACGATTCTTCATGAATCCATGCTGATTACTGCTAATGATACCCTTCTCATTACTAAAATCTTGTATATAGTCCCTTAGCATCCCCTCCAAGAGTTTACATACTCTATTGATGTTAGGCTAACTGGTCTGTAATTCCCAGGGATGTATTTTGGGCCCTTTTTAAATATTGGTGCTACATTGGCTTTTCTCCAATCAGCTGGTACCATTCCAGTCTGTAGACTGTCAGTAAAAATTTGGAACAATGGTCTGGCAATTACTTGACTGAGTTCCCTAAGTACCCTTGGGTGCAAGCCATCTGGTCCCGGTGATTTATTAATGCTACGTTTCCCAAGTCTAATTTTAAATCTGTCCCCTGTTAACCATGGAGGTGCTTCCTGTGATGTGTCATGAGGATAAACACTGCAGTTTTGGTTACAGAAGCCCCCTGATTCCCTCGTGAAGACTGAGGAGAAGAATAAATTCAATACCTTCACCATCTCCCCATTCTTTGTAACCAGATGTCCTTCCTCATTCTTTATGGGGCCGATATGGTCTGTCCTCCCTTTTTTACTGTTTACATACTTAAAGAATTTCTTGGGATTTTTTTGCTCTCCTCCGCTATGTGTCTTTCGTGTTCTATCTTAGCGTCCTTATTGTACCCTTACATTTCTTGTTGCATTCTTTATAAAGTCTGAATGCTGATGGTGATCCCTCAACCTTGCATTTTTTGAAGTCCTCCTCCTTTGCTTTTATATGCATTTTTACATTGGAGTTAATCCATCCAGGACTTTTGTTCGCTCAGACAGCAGCAGCAACCTGACAGATAGCTCTGACGACGGAGTAGTGGTCCATGCCAAGGTCAGGCCTACCCGACCACATTCTTCTGCTGTTGCTGAGGTGCAAGAACCGCAGGGCTCTTGTATGGAGCAGAGAGCCAGTACTAGTGCCGCTCATCCTAATGGTGAACTGGCAAGCACCAGCGGCCTAGTACACTGTGGTCGTACATCCAGCACTGCAGTAACACTTTGTTATGTGGCGAGTCCCATAAGTGCAGTTCAAGCTGGTGAGGTGGCTAGCACAGTGTCCTGCAGCCACCAAAAAGACAAACACAGGCCTGTCAAGCCCATAGTGCCCTTCCTGCTGCATTTGCCAATCAGAATTGGGAGCCTACCACTTCTGCAGCACCCGTACTTCCCCCATTCACTGGCCAACCCGGAATTCAGGTGGAAACAGTTGATTTTATGTTTTCGGTTTTGTCATTTTTCAGTCAATGGGCTCAACATGCCTCTCAGCAATTTCCTTGGGGTGTCTACTTTCCAAAATGGGGCAATTTGTGGGGGGGGGGGGGGTTTGTACTGCCCTGCCATTTTAGCACCTCAAGAAATGAGATGTCAGAAATGAGGCAGTCATAACATAACTGCGTAAATTCCAGAAAATGTACCCTAGTTTGTAGACGCTATAACTTTCGCGCAAACCAATAAATATACGCTTATTGACTTTTTTTTTTTTTTTTAAAGTTTAAAATTAAATTTATTGAAGTAAAATCACAATACAGAAGACAAAAAAAAATGGAACAAAATGCTCATCGGATACATGGAAGAATATGAGTACAAAGGATACGAGTAGTGAATACAGCGATAGGCAAATATTCCTCTATATAGTAAAAAAATGATACTCTAAGGACCCCGGGCCCCCCACCACCAGCACCCCTTCCGGGATCTAGCTGTACTGATGGACCAGGGGCCCAGGAACCCAGAGCACAATTTGAAAATAGAAGAAACATAGGAATAAAGTGCCCACGAAATTATGAATAATGAGAGAAGCCAAAATGACTACGAGATCATATACGAAGTCATTATCAAAGAGCCAACAAACTGGGTTGTATTCTCAGGGCAGGAAGAACATAGGTCGGTCATGGGAAATAAAATACTGCATACGTAAGGGCCTGAGGGAACAGTGAAGTGAATCCTACCCCAAGTTCAACCCTTAGGTAAGTAAAGTGAGAACTTATTAATGCCGAGAGCCTGATAAGAGAAATATCAAAAAGTGGAGTAAAAGGAAAAAATGGGATGAAAAAGGAGAAAAGATAAAGAGCGTATGACAGAGATTAGGGGAAAAGAAGTGCACAGAGGACCGTCACAAAATGGTGTCTGAGGACCACCCTGGGAAGGAATCAAACCCATGTTTTACAGATCATAAGTATAGGGGGATCCCCATCTGGGTAGCCCAAGGTTCCCAAATAATTTTAAATTTGTCCAGAGTATCGAGGATGGTGTTGGAAGTCTTTTCTTGCATCATTATCCAAGAAATTTTTTGTTTAGCTAAACGAAAGGATACTGTCGGAGATTTCCAAGACCGGGTGATGGTCATTTTGGCTCCAAGGAGAATAAACCGAATCAACTTCTGGATAGGTTTAGAGGTTTTGGGAATTGGACCGTTAAGTAAGGCAATGGTTGGGTCTTGTTTCATCGCACAACCACAGGTTGTGCGAATAAGGGTGAAAATCATATTCCAAAACTTTCTAATTTTAGGACATTCCCATAATATATGTAAAAGAGTACCTATATGGTTGCACCCTCTAAAACAAAGAGGTGAAGTTTGAGGGTAAAATTTGGCCAAACGGGAAGGTACCAAATACCAACGTGTTAAAGTTTTAAGGCTTGCTTCATTCAGGGACGTGTTCAGTATTCCTTTAAAAGAACGGGCAAAATTGGAATGCCATACGTCTAGGTCCCAGCTGAAGTCCAGATCCCGCTCCCTGCTCAGCATGTAGGCCGTTTTCTCCGACGGTTCAGCTAGAGATGAGTATATGAGAGAAATACCTCCTCTCATGTCCATGGCTGAAGAGCACCACTGTTCATAGGGAGTTACAGAGAGAGGGCTTTCATTGCTCTTCCCTAAATGTTTCAGAAAATGTGAAATTTGATAGAACCTAAATTTTTCGGAGGGGGGCATGTCAAGTTTAGAGGTGCAGTATGGTAAAGTAAGGGGACCCCGAGAATTATAGAAATGTCCAATTCTGTATAGGCCTTTGTCTAGCCACCAAGTGAAAGCTCGGATATCTAAACCTGGGGGAAACCTTGGGTTCCGGAAGATGTGGGCAAGTGGTTGCCAGGTAGAGGTTAGAGATCTTAACTTGTGAAGGGAATCACATAACTTCATCGAATGGGATAATGTGGGAGCTAGTATGGGGGGGCGGCTTTTAGGTAGGTTCCAAAGCAAGAAGTCTAAAGTGAAATTAGGGACAGCTTCTCGTTCCATGTTCACCCAATCTGGTTTGGGTCCCTTAAGATAAATTGTGGAGAATTGGCTTAACTGCGCTGCCTGATAGTACCACCATAGGTTAGGTAAGCCTAGGCCTCCTTTCGTTCTGGGTCTAAAAAGAACATCCTTAGAAAATCTATGTCCCTTTTTGTCCCAAATAAAGCGGATGATAGCGGATTGTAGATGTTGGATGTGTGATTTGGGGACTGGGATAGGGAGGGAGCGGAAAAGGTATAATATTCTGGGTAAAAGAGTCATTTTAACCGCGTTCACTTTGCCTAACCATGACAGTTTGTAGAGGGACCATTGATTCAGGTCATCAGTAAGTTTTTTAAACATGGGAAGGTAATTATGTTTGAACATTTGGTCAATTTTGGATGTGAGATTAATGCCTAAATAGAGAATGGAAGTGGGGTTCCAGGAAAAAGGGAATCTACTCATGAATCTGTTTACAGTGTCTTGGGGAGTTGATACGTTGAGGGCAATTGATTTTGACATATTGACTTTGAGACCAGAGGCTAGTTCAAAATCATGGAGAAGTTGAATTATGTTAGGAGTAGAAATTAGGGGGGATGTAATAAATAAGAGGACATCGTCTGCGAACAACGCACATTTGTGCATAGATTGGCCACAGCGGACTCCGTGGATATCTGGATGTTGTCTTATTGCGATGGCCAATGTTTCAATAGCCACTGCGAAAAGAAGTGGGGAGAGGGGACACCCTTGCCTCGTGCCTTTCTTTATTGGGAATTTATCCGAGAGGTGTCCCTGAATTCTGACCTGTTCCTTTGGTTGGTGATAGAGGGATTCTAGTACCTTAATGAAATTAGGGCCGAAGCCCCACTTCCGTAAAATCGTAAAGAGGTAGGGCCATGCAACAGTGTCGAATGCTTTTTGAAGATCAATGGAGAGGTGGAGGCCGCCATCCCAACCCGACTGCATGAGGGAGATTGCGTTTACTGTTCTCCGTATCTGGTCTGGTCCCCGTCTCCCCGGGATGAACCCCACCTGGTCTTTATGAATGTAAGAACCTATAAATGATGCCAATTTGTTCGATAATATTTTTGTCATAATTTTTAAATCATTATTAATTAATGAGATCGGTCTGTAGTTGCTCACTTCGCTGGAGTCCTTACCCGGTTTGGGAATGACCTAGATGAAGGCTAGGTTGGCATCAGGATCAAGGGGGGAGGACTTGCTTAAGGAGTTAAAGAGATGAGCCAGATACGGAGAAAGTGTGTCTTTAAAGGTTTTGTAATAAAAGGTTGAGAAACCATCAGGGCCCGGAGCAGAATCTTTTTTGAGATTTTTTATGACCGCTCGGAGTCCTGAAATGGGGACTCCAAGATAGAACGATGGGATTCAGAGATTTTTGGCAATGGGAGATTCTCCATAAAGGAGTCTAGGTTTTTATGGGAGATCGGACAACTGTCAGAATACAAATTGGAATAAAAGGATTGAAAGGCTTCCAGAATCTTTGCAGGGTGTTGGGTAAGGGAACCCGACAGAGATTTTATTTTGGGGAGGGCAAAGGTCCTATGTTTCAGGGTAAGTTTGACCGCTAACTGAGGGCCAAACTTATTAGCGCGCAAATAGTGACTGCCACTGATCCAGTGTAGATGTCTATCTGCATTGGAAGTCAAAGCTGAATTGAGGGTCAATCTGGTGGTGTCAAGTTTAGAGAGAGTGATGGGATTGGGGTTCCGCTTATGGGATGAGCTGAGTTCTTTGAATTCTTTTTCTAGCTTTACAATGTCCGCTTGTCGTTCACGTTTTAATTGGGAGGAGAGTTGGATCAATTTCCCTCTAATTACCGCTTTGTGTGCGCTCCAAAGGGAACTAGGAGAAACATCCCCAGTGTCATTGATCAAAAAGTATTCTTTTATATCTTTCTCCAGAATAGTACAGTGAACAGGATTGGATAAAATTTTTTCATTTAGGCGCCAATATCGTGAACCAGGTGGCGATAAAGAATTTAAGAGTTTTAATGTCACTAGGGAGTGATCGGACCACGGAACATCTTGTATGGAGGCCTGGGAAGCTGTGTGTATTTCAGAATTGGGTATGAATAAGTGATCAATTCTGGCATATGTTTTGTGAGGGGCTGAGTAGTGTGTATAATCTCTTGTTGATGGATTGAGTTCCCTCCAGGAATCAATTAGGCCTAAAGAATGGAAGAGTCTGGCAATCCGGAGACTTTGTTTGGGGGGTCTTTTAAGATGGGGGATCCCATGGTCCGATTTATCTAAAATTTGGTCAAATGTGATGTTGGAATCCCCGCCCATGATCACCCTACCTTCAAAGTGGGGTGAGAGATTGGCAAGTAAGGAGGAGAAAAATTTGGCTTGGCCCTTGTTAGGTGCATAGTAGGAGATGATTGTGTAGAGGTTTCCCTCAATCGAATCTTTGACTAAGATATATCTCCCATCAGTGTCCCTGACTGTCAAAGAATGTGAGAATGGAGTCTGTTTAGAAAATAGAATAGCAACTCCCCGTTTCTTTTCATTAGGGTTTGCCAGGAAGAAAGTGGGGTATTTATTATGGAGGAAGGAGGGGGAATAATTGGAGGGGAAATTAGTTTCTTGGAGAAGAATTATATCTAAGCCCCTAGAGTTGTAGCTTTGGAAGGCTTTGCGCCTTTTCACAGGGGAATTAAGGCCTTGGGTGTTATGTGAGGCAATCTTAAGGGCCCTCTGTAATGGAGAAGAGTTAGCCATGGTCACGAGAGGAGGAATACGCGTGTATGTGGTGCAGACCTACCCGGTTCCTTGTTGAATCGAACCTGAGTCTGGGAAGGTGGGCTCGAGACCTCAGCTGGGGAGTCTGGAACATGACGGTCCTCTGTGCACGCTTCTGAATTAAAAAAGAAACGATAGGGGGTGAAGAAGAAGGAGTAGAGAGAAAATAAAAAGAGAGAGCATATTTAAAGTAATCAACAATCCAAAAATCAACATAACTAGGCGTATGTGCCTAGAAAAATGTAGGACTGAACTCTTGAGCTCAGTCCTATGCCAAGCCCCAAAAAAAGGGGTCTCGGAAAAACAGAGACAACCTCAGCCGAGGTTGTGTGTCTGCTGTAACCAGAGGGAAACCCCTCTCGATCACAACAGAGGGAGTGGCAATGCTAACCCGACTGGGCCGCCGGGTCCCCAACTTTAAGGGTATTATGGGACCTCAAAACGTGAGGATCAAAGAGCTTTTGAAAAATGTCAAACACGAGTAATTATAACCTAGAACATAACATATAAAAATCCAACAAAACATAAAAACAAGCTCTAGGTGATTATCAGCGAGTAATTGGGAGGGGAGAGGAAAGGCAGGGAAAGGGAAGTGGAAGGGAAGGGAAGGGAAGAAGGATTAGGTAAGCTGAAAATTTTGAGGCTGAGCCCAAGGGCCGCCTAGTCATAGGAAAGTCAAGCTATCAGGTCATCCCTGTGGAGACAGGGTTCCATCTTCCTGAAGAGGAAATCTCAAAAAATCTTGGGGCCTTCACCCGTTTCTTCCTAGGGAGAGGTCAGGTGAGGAAAAAGAGGAGAAATTTTCCTGCTCTCATGGGTAGAGAGAAGAGTTCAGTTTGAGTGTAAACAGTCACCACACAATTAAAGGATAGGATCCTGGAAAAAAGAAAAACATTGACCCTGGAGGGCCCATTGGATCAGGAGTCATCTGGGCGGATGAGAGTCACGGTGTCGCTTCGATTGCTGTTCATTCCAGATCGGGGTGATGGGGCTACCTGGGGGGGGGGTCTCTTGGAAGAACTTGGTTTGATGGGGGGCTCCTGGGGAGAAGCTTCCTGGGTGATGAGACCAAGTCGCAGGAGTAAATGTTCACCTTCTTGAAATGACGAGAAACCATATGGTTTATCCTTGTATTGGAACAGGAGTCGGAAAGGGAAGGACCAACGGTATTTTATGGATCTCTGCGCTAAAACTTCCAGGAGAGGTTTTAGGGCTCTCCTCTTTAGAATTGTGGTCTTGGAGATGTCCGCAAAGACTTGAATTTTATTTCCCTGGAAGGAGAGATTATCCAGAGTCCGAGATCTTTTCATGATTTCTTCTTTGATCTCGTAGTAGTGGGGTTTAACCACTATATCCCTCGGGAGCCCATCTTGTCGGGGTGGTTGGAGCGCTCTGTGGGCTCTGTCGATCTCAAGTTTGTGGTTAGAAATGTCCGGGATGATTTCTTTCATAAAGAGCTTTACTGTGTCATGTATATTGGTGACAGCTTCAGGGATGCCTCTTATGCGGAAGTTATATCTCCGATTTCTGTTCTCCAAATCGTCAATTTTTCCTAGAGCGATATCGAGTTGGTCTTGCAGCAGAAGCTGGGCCATGTCCGTCTGGTGGGGGGATTGCAGAGGGGGAGCCTGCTGGGGGCTTGGGAGATTGATAGGTGATTGCAGCGTGGGGATATGGAGCATGTCAGACAATGCTCTGTTAAACAGTGACTCTGTGAAGGCAGAGGAAACAGTCTGTGGTGGCTGAGTACTCACAGGGGTCTCCAACAGAGACGTAGATCGCTGGTCGGTCGTAGGTAAATCAGCTATGGATTCCCTGTCTCCTGTGTCTCCTCGTGAGGAGGCCGCGGCCGCCATCTTGGAAGCAGTGGGGGCTGGCAGGCCGAAGTTAAGTTGCCGGCTTACCTCCGATTTGTGAGGGAATCTCCTCATACAGGCTTGTGCCTGAGACTGTCCGGAGCTTGGGGGGGGGGTCAGGATTGAGGGATCCCGCTTACAATCGCGGCTTCAGGGGACCACGGAAGGCTCGGACGGGTCGGAGCTCCCGTTCATCGCGTCTTCCCGGAAGTCCCGCGCATGCGCACCTGTTATTGACCTTTTTTTTACCAAAG
Organism: Aquarana catesbeiana; assembly: GCF_042186555.1. Classification (NCBI taxonomy): domain Eukaryota; kingdom Metazoa; phylum Chordata; class Amphibia; order Anura; family Ranidae; genus Aquarana; species Aquarana catesbeiana. The sequence continues at coordinate 183,410,925 of NC_133333.1, forward strand.
ACATATGGCTGAATACATTTTGGCCTAAATGACTAAAATTGAGTTTATTGGATTTTTTTAATAACAAAAAGTAGAAAATATCATTTTTTTTTTAAATTTTCGGTCTTTTTCCGTTTATATTGCAAAAAATAAAAATCGCAGAGGCAATCAAATACCATCAAAAGAAAGCTCTATTTGTGGGAAAAAAAGGACGTAAATTTTGTTTGTTGGTTGAAACTGCATGACCACGCAATTACCAGTTAAAGCAGCGCAGTGCCAAATTGTAAAAGTGCTCTGGTCATTGAGCAGCCAAATCCTCCGGGCTGAAGTGGTTAACATGGTATCTGCACAAGGTTTTCATGTGTAGTAAAGACCAGTGTTACAGGCTATTGTGGACTACATACCCTAATTACAATAAAGCACTTGTAGAGTGGTGTGGTGGTAATGTTTGTCATCCATGTGAGATTTTTCTTGCTTACATAAGACTTTTGTAGCCTCTTTTGTTACAATATGTGAAAGAGTAATTAGAGGTGATGCTGCACATGATCTTCTAATGACAATTGACACCTGTTTGTGTGCTTAGGCCACTAACTGCATTCCAGGATACATCAAGTGGGTGACAACAAAGTGTAGTGAGTCAACACTTTTCAACAGAAACTATCTACAGGAGGACTGACACTAAAAGCAAACCAACGAGGGGGAGGAATTAAGGTAGCAGGGGCATAGGAATTGATTTAGTCTGTTTACGTTGCAAGGGAATTTTCCCTTAGCTTAGTGAATGAAGTGAAGCTCTATTCCTTGACCATGATTAGGTATTCTTTGCAAAGCAAATTTTCACCACATTCGCTAAGCTAAAGGAAATTCCTTGCAAACTGAGCAGTTGAGTTGCCTTTGGTAAATCAACCACACAGTGTATCCTGTAAATTATGTGTAGAGTGACTAACCTCTCCTTTTGAAAACTCTAGTTGTCTGACTGTTATGCCAATCTATTTACTTTAAAGCTGAATTCTATGTATGGGTTTTATTGCCTAGTTACATTGTGCCAGCTTGTAAATATGCATATGCCATACCTGCCAGAGCTCTATGGAAGTGGAGAAACACTGTAGAAGCCACCGCTACTACAGTAATCCTTGCCCATGTCTTCCATGTACCATTCCAAGCGGCTGCCCTGCTGCATAGTGAACATGGGGGTTGCTTGCTTGGCATAAGTGTCATTCAGAGAACGTCTTGCATTTTTCCCAAAGAATAAAAATCTGATTGGATGAGGTGGAGAGGTGGGGCAGTGATATCGTTATAACCACCTCGTCCAACAAGAGGATGTTTTTCATTTATTGAAAAAAAATACAAGGCATTCCCTGAATGGCGCCTGTGCCCAATGGGTGGCCCTTACTGTGCAGAAGGGCAGCCCCTTAGCATGGGACGTGGAGGACAGCAAGGATCACTGTAGCAGCAGTTGCTACTACAATGATTCAAACAATAATTGTTGCGCTAGGCCAGGGTATTCCAGCAGGCAAAGGCTGTGTCACCTGGAATGATGAGGATGTAGTGTCAGAGTATTGAACACTATAGTTCAAGTTCCAACCAGTAAAGAAAGTGACACTATTAAAATCATATATATAGGCATAAATATAGATATGGGAATGTCTCATTGTAGGGATATAGATGGGAATGTCTCATTGTAGGGAGAAACAGTTCAATGAAAGCCCATAACCTGGGTAGTAACCACAGGAGATAAGGTTGACACACGAACGACAGCACGCCAAAGAGCAGAATAAACTCTGGAAAGAATACAAAAAAAACAGATAATCAGCGCCAATCTGAGTGTAGAAATATTAGTAACACACTTCATTTAAGTAGTAATGCACTCACTAGAAGGTAGATAAAAACAGGCACATCTTTGAGGCAGCAGATGGGTGTCAGGAATCCAGAGCGATTTCCATGGAGCGCAGTGTAGTTGTGCTCAGGGGCGCCAGTGGTTTCCAGTGTCCCGGGCTAAACGAGAAGGGTGCAGGAGGAAGCCTTCATACAGAAGGTCCCTGGTCTCTAGGGGTGGAAGCAGTGATGTGCATGCGTTCGGAGCGTGCGTGCTCCTTCATCAGGCATGGTCGTTGGCCATCTAAGGTATGGTATATCGAGCTAACAGGGCGGGCGGGCGGGCCAATGAGATCACTGGACTGTCCTCTTCTCCACATTAGACACACCAGGAAAGCCGAAGGGCAGGGGATGAGACAATGTGCCTCAGCATGGCAAATTGTATTAAGTTTAAATACTTATATATAAAAAAGGGGGGAGTATGGGAATATATGTACATATACATCTCCGTAACAATCAGAAATCACACATAAAATCATGAATTCAGAAACATCATAAGTAAAAAAGAATATACAGTATATATAGATAAAAAATGAATCAATCAGAAATACAAATAATTGAACGGTTTAAATTAGTGAATGGATAGGGGATGTCTAAAAGCACAGTATAACATAAGCAAAAAAGTACACTTTTTAAAATTAAAAATACAAATAAAAAGGATTATAAAGAAATCAGAAAAGCAATTGGAATTACAATATGAAAAAAGCCCATGGTGGTAATGGTTATAGATTTGGGGGGGTCTATTAATGTGTCCATGCATGCACATACGGAGGTGCATGCACACACCAACGCATGGATGCAGGTGCGTGTGAGTACGAGCATACACACACAAAGACACACGATTGCACACAAGCAAGTGGAATCCATGTATTGGAGGGAATTTTAAAAAATGATGCATCATCATATTGGTATACTGTTAAGTAAATCTCAAGATGTAAGAAGGGAGGTGGAGGAATTAAATAATGTAATTTATTTCTTTATCTTCGTTTAAACCTCCCAGCCCAAGACCATCTAGAGTATAAATCCAAATAGTTTCCCTCTCACAGAGATGTTTGAAACGCTCTGCAAGAGGGAGAGTCCTGGGTATCTCCGGCAGTGGAGCCCTGCTGAAATTCTTTGAAATGTTTGGGAATGCTCAAACCACTGTCATCTTCCACTGACCTACGATGTTTTCCGAACCTTTTGCGTAAGGTCCGGATGGTGCGACCAATATAAAGTAGACCACAAGGACAAGAGACACAATATATAACAAAATTGGGTATGTTTTCCCTTTAGTGGTAAAAGATTTCTGACGGTGGGTTACAAATTTACAGGTCAGGCATTGTAGTTTCTTACATTGATACATGCCCCTGGACAACGTCAATTGTGACGAAGATGGGAGGAGCGATGTGCTGACGTCACCGCGTTCACGCAGGTCCCGGAGTGGGGGGCTGCAATCGAGGGCCGGCCGGCTCGGAGTTTATGCTGCATGTTTTTGTTTGTGTAATTGTAAGTGCAATACTTTTTACTTATTAAAACCATCAAAAGATTTTACACTATGGAAGTTTTTATTTCCTCATGGGGACCATCTGGCAATATATATCTTTTAGGGATAACACCTGAGAAGGTGCTGGGACCATTGTTTTATATATTAAAGGCCCGGGCTGTGTATTAAGCCAAAAGCGTGTGTGATCTCCCGCAAAAGGAGATCATTTGGAGTCGGTAAGCTGCAGTGTGTGTAGAGGTGGAAGTTGTATCTTTTCTCACCACAATTCTTGGGTGTATCATGTGTCAATCTCACACTGGAAACTCATCTTAAATATAATGGACTATTTATAATGTGATAACTAACCAATTTTTTATTGCACGGATTCACTTTATGGAAGTTTAGCACAATCAATTTTTATCGCACAGATTCTGTACACATTCACTTTATATGGAGGTTTAGCGCAGCTTAATATTAAAAGTTACATTGACACATGCTTTTGATAGATAAGAAAGTGAGGGATGGTGTGGGTTTGTTGTTTGTAGATTTTAATTTGCTTGGTGCAATGCGACTTTTAATATTTTTGGCTTTCCGATATGTGATCATAGGTGTACTAGAAAGGCATGTCTGTAGTGAGTAGGGATGAGCCGAACACCCCCCGGTTCGGTTCGCACCAGAACCTGCGAACGGACCGAAAATTCGTACGAACGTTAGAACCCCATTGACTTCTATGGGACTTGAACGTTCAAAATCAAAAGTGCTCATTTTAAAGGCTAATTTGCATGGTATTGTCCTAAAAAGGGTTTGGGGACCCGGGTCCTGCCCCAGGGGACATGTATCAATGCAAAAAAAACTTTTAAAAACGGCCGTTTTTTCGGAAGCAGTGATTTTAATAATGCTTAAAGTAAAAAAAAAGTGAAATATTCCTTTAAATATTGTACCTGGGGGGTGTCTATAGTATGCCTGTAAAGTGGCGCGTGTTTCCCGTGCTTAGAACAGTCTCTGCACAAAATGTCATTTTTAAGGAAAAAAAGTCATTTAAAACTGCTTACGGCTTTAATGTAATGTCAGGTCCTGGCAATATGGATGAAAATCAATGAGACAAACGGCATGGGTACCCCCAAGTCCATTACCAGGCCCTTTGGGCCTTGTATGGATATTAAGGGGAACCCCGCACCCAAATTAAAAAAGGAAACAGCCGTATACAGGCTCTGTACTCTGAACAGCAGTATACAGGCGGTGCAAACAAGACAGGGACTGTACGTTTGTTGTTAAGTAGAATCTGTTTATAATTTTGAACTGGTACATTTTTAACGTGTTTAGCTCCAGCCAAAAAATCTATTTTAAGCTTTTTGGAAAACATAGGGAAGGGTTATCACCCCTGTGACATTTGTTTTGCTGTCTGTGCTCCTCTTTAGAAGATTTCACCTCACTTTTTGTCCCAATGTTTTTTGAAAATTTGGGTTTTTTTGTGAAACAAGGATTGGTGACAAAGCATCAGTGGAAAGGAGAAATGTTTTTCCCATATTAACTCTTACAGGAGAGAATTTCCCTTCCTAGGGGTAGATTTCATCTCACTTCCTGTGGTCTCCTTCCGTTTGCAAATAGGAGTCGTTTGTAAGTTGGATGTTTGAAAGTAGGGGCCTGCCCTATATACTCAGCAGAAATTTGGGCCTTAGGTGTTGTTGTGGCCACAACACTGTAAGCCCTCACAGGGCCCTGCTGTGAAGTATTAGCTCAAGAATTGTAATTACATGCCCCTGTTGAACAGGGGCAGAAAAATTGGGCCTTTGGTGGTGCCACAATACTGTAAGTCCTCACTCACTCTAGGTGGGCGCAGAAACGGGCCCTGCTGTGAAATATTAGATCAAGAATTGTAATTACATGCCCCTGTTGAACAGGGGCTGGAAAATTGGGCCTTAGGTACTGGTGCTGGTGCCACAACCCCTCACAGATACTCTAGTTGGAACGCAGGAACGAGCCCTGCTGCAAAGTATCGCATCAAAAATTGTAATTACATGCCCCTGTTAAACAGGGGCTGAAAAATTAGGCCTTAGGCACTGGTGCTGGTGCCACAACACTGCAACCCCTCACAGATACTCTAGTTGGAACGCAGGAATGAGCCCTGCTGCAAAGTATTGCATCAAAAATTGTAATTACACGCCCCTGTTAGACAGGGGCTGAAAAATTGGGCCTTAGGCACTGGTGCTGGTGCCACAACACTGCAACCCCTAACAGATACTCTAGTTGGAACGCAGGGACGAGCCCTGCTGCAAAGTATTGCATCAAAAATTGTAATTACACGCCCCTGTTAAACAGGGGCTGAAAAATTGGGCCTTAGGCATCAGTATAGACAGTCTTTGAAGGGATCTGAGATTTCAAAAAAAATTATTCGGTTACATCAGCATCAGGTGCTTGGTAGCTGGTGGTGATCTAAGACTAATTCATTTTTATGAAGGTCAGTCGATCGACCGAGTCGGTGGACAGACACACCCTGTGATCGGTTACAAAGCCTCCAGCAGCACTGAATGTGCGTTCCGAAAGAACGCTGGATGCAGAACAGGCCAGTAGCTCAATTGCATACTGTGCAAGCTCTGGCCAATGATCCATCCTCAAGACCCAGTAACCCAGAGGATTTTCGGTGGGAAAGGTTTCCAAGTCAGATCTTGCCCCTAGGTATTCCTGCACCATTTAAAACAGACGCTGGCAATGGTTGCTGGAACCGATCATACCTTGGGGCTGCAGACTAAAAAATTGCCTGAACGCATCGGTCAGACGGCCACCTTCTCCACCGCTCCTTCTTTGACTGACCGAAGCCTCAGCAACACGTTGTCCAGAAACAGGAGTTTGTAACCTCCCATTCGCAAGTTTTATCCTCTGCTCCCTCTGCGACGGCAAGATAAGGTCCGCAACCTTACCCTTGTAACGTGGATCAAGCAGGGTTGCCAGCCAGTATTGATCCCTCTCCTTGATACCACGAATACGAGGATCCTTACGCAGGCTTTGCAGGATCAGGGAGGCCATGCAGCGTAGGTTTGCTGAGGCATTCGGTCCGGAGTCCTCTGGGTCACTAAGGACGACATGGTCCGCAGTCACCTCCTCCCAGCCACGTACAAGTCCATGTGTTTCTTGGGACTGATCCCTTAAAGACTGCTGCTGATGCTGAGTGCCGGGCTCCACCTCCATACTGACACAATCCTCCTGCTCCTCTTCCTCCTCTTCCTGTGTGATCGGCGGGCACACAGGAACACTGTCTGGATAAAGGGGGCCTTGAGAGCTAAGGAAGTCCTCCTCTTCCTGCCTCTGTTCTGCCTCAAGTGCCCTGTCCATTATTCCATGCAGAGTGTGCTCCAACAGGTGGACAAGGGGGACAGTGTCACTGATGCATGCACTGTCACTGCTCACCATCCTCGTGGCCTCCTCAAATGGTGACAGGACAGTGCATGCATTCCTGATCATGGCCCACTGGCGTGGGGGAAAAAAAAACAAGCTCCCCTGACCCTGTCCTGGTGCCATAGTCGCACAGGTACTCATTGATGGCCCTCTGCTGCGTGTGCAGCCGCTGCAGCATGGCCAACGTTGAGTTCCACCTAGTGGGCATGTCACAGATTAGGCGGTTCTTGGGCAGGTTAAACTCCTTTTGGAGGTCTGCCAGCCAAGCACTGGCATTATATGACCAGCGGAAATGCACACAGACTTTTCTGGCCTGCCTCAGGACATCCTGTAAGCCCGGGTACCTGCCCAAGAACTGCTGCACCACCAAGTTAAGGACATGAGCCAAACAGGGCACATGGGTCATTTGTCCCTGGTCAAGCATGTGGTGCCCAAGCGGGAGATGTTTTGGCCACGCGAGATACGCTTGAGACATATGTTGCAAATAGCAGCGGTGCGATCTGATGCACTCGTCTCAAAAAAGGCCCACACCAAAGAACTTTTGGAATAACGCGCAAAGACAGCAGCGCCCTGCACATGCGGAGCTTTGGGGTGTGATGCAGTCAGTGTGCTGCCCTTAGGCTGGCCCCTGAAGGGCATCCTGCCTCGTTGGTGATGTGCCTCCTCCACCTCCTCTCTCCTATCAGGCACCCACGTTGAGTCAGTGACCTCATCATCCCCTCCCTCCTCATCACTGGAGCAAACCTGGCAGTATGCTGCAGCAGGGGGAGCATGACTGCAAGATTGCTGTCCTTATTGGGCACCCCCTCTGTCCGTGCTCATGTTACTGCCTTCATCTAGCTCAGCATCATCATCAGAGCCTTCTAAACGCTGGGCATCCTCCTGGAGCATGTACCCAACACTGTGGTCAAACAGTTCGCGGGACTCCTCAGGAGGACATGGTGGGGCTAGGGAAGGAGCCACTGATGCCATTGAGCTGAGGGAAGAGGCCGCGTTGGCAGCTGCTTTGCCAGACAAAGTACCCTGAGCATGGGTGAGAGAGGATGAGGAGGATGAGGACGGCTTGGTCATCCACTCGACCAAGTCTTCCGCATGTTGCGGCTCAACATGGCCAGCTGCCGAAAAAAAGGCCAAACGTGTCCCACGGCCACGTGCTGATGAGGATGCACCGTCTCCATGACCAGCACTGTTGCCTCTAGACACAGAGCCTGCTTGCCCTCTTTTATTGGCTTGTGACTGTCTGCCTCTCCTTGTTGGCCTTCCAGACATACTAATGGCCTGTAGCTGCACTAAGCTGGGCTATATATATATATATATATATATATATATATATACTGATAATGCAGCTAGCAAAATCAACTGCCTGCCTGTAGTATGAGAACACCACCAACCTTCTACAGGTAGCTTTAGCTGAACACTGTGCAGAGCTTGTGAAAAACTAATTTGTAGCTTATTTAGCTGCCTGTGGTAGTGATAGGATCAGGAAAACACCACCAACTTTCTACAGGTAGCTTTAGCTGAACGCTGTGCAGAGCTCGCACTGCACTAACTTGTAGTTTTAGCTGAACACTGTGCAGAGCTCACAAAAAACTAACTTGTAGCTTATTTAGCTGCCTGCGGTAGTGATAGGATCAGGAAAACACCACCAACCTTCTACAGGTAGCTTTAGCTGAACACTGTGCAGAGCTTGCAAAAAAATAACTTGTAGCTTATTTAGCTGCCTGCGGTAGTGATAGGATCAGGAAAACACCACCAACCTTCTACAGGTAGCTTTAGCTAAACACTGTGCAGAGCTCGCACTACACTAACTTGTAGTTTTAGCTGAACACTGTGCAGAGCTCACAAAAAACTAACTTGTAGCTAATTTAGCTGCCTGCGGTAGTGATAGGATCAGGAAAACACCACCAACCTTTTACAGGTAGCTTTAGGTGAACACTGTGCAGAGCTCGCAAAAAACTAACTTGTAGCTTATTTAGCTGCCTGCGGTAGTGATAGGATCAGGAAAACACCACCAACCTTCTACAGGTAGCTTTAGCTGAACACTGTGCAGAGCTCGCAAAAAACTAACTTGTAGCTTATTTAGCTGCCTGCGGTAGTGATAGGATCAGGAAAACACCACCAACCTTCTACAGGTAACTTTAGGTGAACACTGTGCAGAGCTCGCAAAAAACTAACTTGTAGCTTATTTAACTGCCTGCGGTAGTGATAGGATCAGGAAAACACCACTAACATTCTACAGGTAGCTTAAGCTGAACACTGTGCAGAGCTCGCAAAAAATGAACTTGTAGTTTTTAGCTGAACATTGTGAGGAGGACGCACTACACTAACTTGTAGCTTTAGCTGAACACTGTTCAGAGGACACACTACACTAACTTGTAGCTTTAGCTGAACACTGTGCAGAGGTCGCACTACACTAACTTGTAGTTTTAGCTGAACACTGTTCAGAGGAAGCACTACACTAACTTGTAGCTTTAGCTGAACACTGTGAGGAGGACGCACTACACTAACTTGTAGCTTTAGCTGAACACTGTGAGGAGGACGCACTACCCTAACTTGTAGCTTTAGCTGAACACTGTGCAGAGGTCACACTAAACTAACTTGTAGCTTTAGCTGAACACTGTGAGGAGGACGCACTACGCTAACTTGTAGCTTTAGCTGAACACTGTGCAGAGGTCGCACTACACTAACTTGTAGTTTTAGCTGAACACTGTTCAGAGGACACACTAAACTAACTTGTAGCTTTAACTGAACACTGTGAGGAGGACGCACTACACTAACTGTAAATAGTCTAGCTGCCTGACTGTGGTACTAATAGGATCAAAAGAACACCAGCAATTTTCTTCAGGTAGCTGTAAATACTGTAACAAGACAAGCCTGCCTGTCAGTAGGAAGATAACAGCAACAAATCTAGCTAAACTGAATACAGTGTATATATATATATATATATATATATATATATATATATACACACAACACCTGGGATGCATATATATACACAATACACTGTAAGTGCAGCTAACTCACTGACTGTCCTGCCTAATCTAGCTAACTCAAATGAAATGACACTGTCTCTCTCTCTCTCTCTCTCTCTAAGCATGCCGAGACACACTACACAGGGCTGCCGTGCAGGCGGCCTTATATAGTGTGGGGCGTGTTCTAAACCCCCTGAGCCATAATTGGCCAAAGCCACCCTGGCTTTGGCCAATTACAGCTCTCTCTACTGACGGCACTGTGATTGGCCAAGCATGCGGGTCATAGTGCATGCTTGGCCAATCATAAGCCAGCAATGCACTGCGATGCCGCAGTGAATTATGGGCCGTGACACGCCACACGAATTTGGCGCGAACGGCCCATATCGTTCGCAATTCGGCAAACGATGGAACAGACGATGTAGTGTAGTGTAGTGAGGGATCTTCCAGCAAGATCCCCCAATGTTTTCGGAAGATCCCCTACATCATTTGTGCTGGGAATGGAATTGTGTTATGAACCTGGTTGTGTGAAGTTGAGTGGAATGTGTCAGTTGGTTATGTGAAGGAGCTTTTGGATGCACAGTTGGAGGTTCACCATCTAAAAAGTTGGCAAAAGCCTCATCTACCAAGGATGACGGATAACTTTTGTCCTCAAATTGGGTTTTAAGGAGGTTACCTTGTAGGATGTAATCTATGTTACGAGTGCAGTTGCGTTTAAGACGGCTTAACTGGCTTTTTGGAATATTGGATTTCCATCTGGTATGATGGCAACTTTGAAAATGTAAATATGATTTTGCTGCTTTTAGTTTTGTGTAATTACTAGCATAAATAGCATTGTCAGTGTGACTCAGTTCAAGAATGCCAAAATGTCAGGACTACAGACAAAGGTGAAGGAGAGCCCTAGGTCATTTGAGTTACAATGGGCGACAAACAGCTCTACGGGTGGTTGAGGCCCATCCCAGATGACAATTATGTCATCTATGTAACGTCCAAAGAAAACAATATGCTTGGAAAAGGGGATGTTGTTCCAGATGGATAGGTGTTCCTATAATCCCATGGCCAGGTTGGCGTAACTGGGTGCAAAATTTGCGCCCATGACCGTACCTTGGGTTTGTAAATAAAATTTGTTGTCAAAAGAAGAATAATTGTGTGTCAGACAAAATTTTGTTGATCCTAGAATGAAATTGGCCTGTTTAACCACTTCTGGCCTGCCCACCGTCGTTATACGTTGGTACTTTGAAGAGGAATGTCGTTGTTATGGCAGCAGCTAGCTGCCATAACCCCGGTATCCTCTTCTTCAGTGGGCGGTCCACTTCAAGATAAAAGTGGTCTCTGTGGCGGATTCGCCACAAAAACACTTTTATCGGTGGCAGGAGAGGGGCCCCCCTCCCGCCATGCTCCAGTGCCCTCCGCTGCTTACCAGAGCCATCGGCAGCGGATCCTTTCACTAGCCTGACATGGAGACGAGTGAGGGGAAGATGGCCCCCAGCCATCTCTATATCATTGCAGGGCGAAAGCGACGTCAAAACATCACTTCCGCCATTTTTTTTCTATTTTTTTAAATGACAACATTTTTTGTTTTATTTTTGTATTACATTTTAGTGTAAATATGAGATCTGAGGTCCTTTTGACTCCAGGTCTCATATTTAACAGGTCCTTTCATGCTTTTTTCTATTACAAGGGATGTTTACATTCCTTGTAATAGGAATAAAAGTGACTCAATTTTTAAAAAAACAGTGTAAATATAAAAGGTAAAATAAATAAGAAAAAAAAAAATTTTAAACGTGCCCTGTCCCGACGAGCTCGCGTGCAGAAGCGAACGCATACGTGAGTAGCGGCCGCATATGAAAACGGTGTTAAAACCACACATGTGAGGTATCACCACGATTGGTAGAGCGAGAGCAATAATTCTAGCCCTAGACCTCCTCTGTAACTCGAGAGTGCATAAAAAAATAGCCATGTCCATAAATTATTGAAGACACAAAAATAAGGTAGTACTAAGTATTACCAGGAGGGCGGACTTTATGGGCTAAGAAACAATGGAGAAGAAACAATTTAAAATATTCAAATTTATTAAGGTTAACAATTACATAGAAAAAATATAGAAATAAAAATTGTAGTATATATGCATCTATGTTTATTGTGCAGTGAGCCCTTGTATGTCAACGCGTTTTACCGCTAGGCTTCCTCAGGATACGGCCAAGGTTCACAGACGAGACAGATAAGAGAATATGTTTCTCTATCTTAATTTTGAAGTACAATGTCATATACAGTCACGGTAAGGTGAATGATGCACTTAGAAGCTAAAAAAATAGGTTGACTGTAGCTGAATCTATGAGCAGGGGCATATGAATAATTGGTTACTATTCCTGATTTTGAAAGGCCAAGGGGGGGGGGGGGCAAAGGTTTCCAACAGTGAGTCCTTCATTCAATTTCAGCAGTGCTGATGGCTATATACAGCCTAACAGCATATTGCTGTATATTCAGAATTTGAGTGTCAAAGTATGCCCCTGGGAGACAGCAATCCACTGCACACTGCATACTCCCATACTCAGGGGCATACTCCCAGTACAAACAGATGGAGGGGATCTTCTGAAAACATTGGGGGATCTTGCTGGAAGATCCTTCACTACAGACATTCCTTTCTAGTACACCTAGGATCACATAACGTAAAGCCAAAAAGTCACATTGCACCAAGCAAATTAAAATCTACAAACAACAAACTCACACCTTCCCTCACTTTCTTATCTATCAAAGGCATGTATCAATGTAAGAAACTACAATGCCTGACCTGTAAATTTGCAACTCACCCTCAGAAATCTTTCACCACTAAATGAATTTTACAACTGCTCTTCCGATTTTGTTATATATTGTGTCTCTTGTCCGTGTGGTCTTTACATTGGTTGCGCCATCCAGACCTTACACAAAAGGTTCGGAGAACATCGATGGTCAGTGGAAGATGACAGTGATTTGAGCATTCCCAAACATTTCAAAGAATTTCACCAGGGCTCCATTGCCAGACTCCGGGTCTGGGTAATTGAGCAGATACCCTCTCCCTCTTGCAGAGCATTTCAAACGTCTCTGCGAGAGAGAAACTTTTTTGGATTTTTACTCTAGATACCCTTGTGCCGGGAGGTTTAAACGAAGACATAGAATATAGAACATAGAATTCCGTTATTTAATTCCTCCCCCGGCTCCCTACTTACATCTTCAGATTCATCTAACAGTATACCAAAATGATGATGCATAATTTTTTATAATTTTTAAAAATTCTCTCCAATACATGGATTCCACTTGCTTGTGTGCGAGCGTGTGTCTTTGTATGTGCATGCTCGTGCTCACACGCACCTGCATCCATGCGTTGGTGTGTGCATGCGCCTGCTTATGTGCACGCATGGACACATTAATAGACCCCCAAATCTATAACCATTACCACCATGGGCTTTTTTCATAATGTCATTCCAATTGCTTTTCCAATTGCTTTATAATCCTTTTTATTTTTATTTTTCATTTGAATTGTATTTATTGCTTTTAAATTAATTGCCACTATATGTTTTTTGACAGGACCCCTATAGTCTTAAGAAACTCTATATCCCACACATAGAAACATTCCCAAGTAAGTACATCAAAAATATAGCATAGCCCATCCTCTGTGTACTTTTTTGCTTATGTTATACTGTGCTTTCAATGTATTTCTGAAATACTGTATTTCTGATTTATATATATATATATATATATATATATATATATATATATATATATATATATATATTTATATTAACATCGGGGGTTGGTTTAGCTTAAAGGTAGAGCTTACCAGTGAGCTGAGTCCACGCCAGATATGCAGTTTTAAGGGCTTGTAGGCCCACTTTTATTAAAGAAAGAAAATGTCCGATAACAGAAGAGTTGCCCACACAGGGGTTTCAGCTTTCCACAGCAACAATGTAAGTTCAATCAAAAATACCAAGCCACCTGGCTCTCTTTAGCAGTACTGATGCTCAAACTTATGCTTCATTCCTCTCGGCTCTATAACAGAGTTCCTGTAAACCCAGTACCTCAGCACTCTTTTCCAGCTTCCTTTTCCTGCCCACAGGCTTGGACCCTCTGTCTACTCTGACAGACCTGTGCAGACATGCACACTTGTCCCTTGCTTGCCTTGACTCCTCGGAAGGGTGGAGCCCAGAACTATTGTCAGGTGTCTACAAATAGCCCAACACACACCTGACCAGTCAATATGCTGGTGGATCTCAAAATCTGGACACAGGGTTGGAGATCCCGTCCCACCCAAGACACTATGGAATCTCCAAACTACAGAGCCCCATGACCGAATACCAAAACCTGGAGAAAGCTGCGAAAGCAGTATTCTCCAGTCCACATTTATGCTCTGTAGCCTTGCACCAAGCAAATGTGCATTCTCTGTGTCCACTTTAACCCCATTTTCATAGTGACAGGGACTCTCACTATTACAATATATATATATATATATATATATATATATATATATATATATATATATATATACATACACAGTGGGGACAGAAAGTATTCAGACCCCCTTAAATTTTTCACTCTTTGTTATATTGCAGCCATTTAAGTTCATTTTTTTCCTCATTAATGTACACACAGCACCCCATATTGACAGAAAAACACAGATTTGTTGACATTTTTGCAGATTTATTAAAAAAGAAAAACTGAAATATCACATGTATTCAGACCCTTTGCTCAGAATTTAGTAGAAACACCCTTTTAATCTAATACAGCCATGAGTTTTTGGGAAAGATGCAACAAGTTTTTCACACCTGGATCCTCTGCTATTCCTCCTTGCAGATCTTCTCCAATTCTGTCAGGTTGGATGGTAAACGTTGGTGGACAGCCATTTTTAGGTCTGATTTTAGCAAATGGCTGCAATATAACAAAGAGTGAAAAATTTAAGGGGGTCTGAATACTTTCCGTCCCCAATGTATATATATATATATATATATATATATATATATATATATATATTTTTTTTTTTTTACTTACAATGTTTCTGAATTCATGTTTTTATGTGTGATTTCTGATTGTTACGGAGATGTATATGTACAAATGTGCCCATACTCTCCCCTTATTTAAAGTGGAGGTCCACCGCAAAAAAAAAAAAAAATCGCACCAAAAAATCCCTAAAAAATTGGAGGAAAGAAAAAAGAAAAAAAAATTTAATTCAGTTGAAATGGCTGTTGCTAGGCAGTCTTCCTAATCTGCCTCTTCCTACGCCGCGGTGATGTTCTGTCTTCTCCTCCCCGCGTTGTCTTCTGGGGAATGGGGCGCGGTGTGTTATGGGAACTGTGTGTGTCCCACAACACATCGCGTCCCATTCACGAAGCGCTGCGCGTTCGTGCATGTGCAGTAGGAAACGGGCAGTGAAGCCATAAGGCTCCACTGCCTGTTTCCTTTAGTTAGGATGGCGGTGCTGGGACCCGAGAGCCGAGGGACAGGTCGGCCTCGGGCGGCCAACATCGCGGGCACCCAGGACAGGTAAGTGCTTGTAGCTGCTGACTTTTAATTTTTTTTTTTTCGCGGCCAGAACCCTGCTTTAAACTTAATACAATTTGCCATGCTGAGCTACATCGTCTCATCCCCCGCCCTTCGGATTTCCTGGTGTGCCTAATGTGGAGAGGAGGACAGTCCAGTGATCTCATTGGCCCGCCCACCCTGCCAGCTCTATATACCACACCTAAGATGGCCGACAACCATGCCTGATGAAGGAGCATGCATGCTCCTAGCGCGTGCACGTCACAGCTTCCTCCCCTATAAACCAGGGACCTTCTGTATGACGGCTTACTCCTGCGCCCTTCTCGTCTAGCCTGGGACACCGGAAAACACTGGCGCCGCCGAGCAGAACTACACTGCTCGGATCCCTGACACCCATCTGCGCCTCAAAGATGTACCTGATTTTATCTACCTTCTAGTGAGTGCATTACTACTCAAATTAAATGTGTTATTAATATAATATAATATAATATTGCTACACTCAGATTGGCGTTGGTTGTCTGTTTTTTTTTTTACAACAATGATTCTCTGCTTCCACAGGGATTGCTTAGGTATAACATATGCATACTTACATTGGCCCAAGCCGGACCAACAAAAAAAAAAAAAGTTTTAATTCCTTACCTGGTCTTGTTTTTGCTGCTATCAGGGACTTTATTAAAGAAAGTTTCCACCACTTTTTGTTCTGCTTACATTTTCCCAGACACTTATTATGATCTTAAGCCGGGTACACGCTACAGTTTTTTTTCATGCAACTCAGCGAGTTGTACTGAAAAAAAAACTGTCAGCTCTGATAGGAGACACTGTACATAGGGAGACGCCCCCCCCCCCCCCACCAGAACACTCTGATCAGTGTTCTCTGCCATTGGCTGAGACGCTAATCGGGAGTCGGTCAGCTGCTGGTTTTTCAGCATGCACGTCCAACAGAGCCGGCCGAACAGGCAGTTTCTGTGGGGCAGATCGACATACACATGGGAAGAATGTCTCTCAACATTCTGCCCGAGTGTACAGGGCTTTAAAAATATGAAAAGCAAATTTTTCTAATTTATTTTAAGTGCTAATTCGTGCATTATACATTGAATAGTTGGTCAAAGTAGCACACTGATATAATTTAGGGTTTTCCTCTCCTGCTGAAGAAGCACGTAGGACCTGAAAAACATGTAGCTGTATAGGATATCTATTAGGGATGCACCGAATGGGTTTTTTTGGTGCCGAAACCGATACCGAAAATAAATCTTCCTTGATCCCGAAAACCGATGCCGAAACAGCACCTAAACCGAAATAGTCTTTTTTTATATATTACCCCAAAAAATTATTGGATATACAAAAATGTGTTACATTCGTATTCGTTGTATTATTTATATTCAACTTAATCATTAATTTTATAAAGAAAAGAATACTACAATCCAGTAATGTCAAAAAAAACTTTAATAAAAAGTAACCCACATAAAATTGGACAGTGGACACAGAAGATAAAAATAAAATAAAATAAGACTGCAGTCAGGGCACATTGCACCACCATACCAAATAAAACAGGCATAAAAAAAAAAAATAATAATATATAATATTAATAATAAGATTTAATATTAATATGATAATAATATAAAAATGCCAAAGACTGACTTTTTTATATTTTATTAATTTCCAACTTACATCAGAACTAGTAATTCAGTTCTCTCTCCCTAAGGTGTCAGCGGCTGGATGTGCGATAAGTGTATGTATGTAGCTGCGGGTTACATACATAGTCATACAGTAGACCGCACTGTGTTTCGGCCCCGGGTATGGGCGTAGACATCCTGGAACACAGACTAGTCTACAGCAGCGGTGCTCAGCCAATCACAGCAAGCAATGTAGACTAGTCTGTGTTTATGGAAGTCTCCGTCCATACCCAGAACACAGTGCAGTATGGTGTATATAGTACTGTAGCATGTAGACAGCTACAGATACAGAACATACAGTTTTGCACATGCAGCGGGCTGACAGCTTAGGGAGATACAATGACATAGTTTGGTCCAACAACAGAACAAACTATGTTTAAGTACTTTAAAGAACAACTCTCTCAACTAACCATAACAGAAATATGGCAGAAGGCCGTTATTCTGTTTCACAGTTTCTGTAAATATAGCATAGTACAGTGGTATACTATAATAAAATGTTTATTTATTATTTTCTTTCAACCTAAATAGGAACTAGTAGTTTTTTTCCCCAAGTTTTCTCCCTAAGGTGTCAGCGGCTGGATGTGCGATACAAAAGTGTATGTATGTAGCTGCGGGTTAGATACATAGTCATACAGTAGACCGCAGTGTGTTCCGGCCCCGGGTATGGGCAGAGACATCCTGGAAGAAGAACACAGACTAGTCTACAGCAGCGGTGCTCAGCCAATCACAGCAAGCAATGTAGACTAGTCTGTGTTTATGGAAGTCACCGCCCATACCTGGAACACAGTGCGGTATAGTACTGTAGTATGTAGACAGATACAGAACATACAGTTTTGCATTTGCACATGCAGCGGGCTGACAGCTTAGGGAGAGACATAGTTTGGCCCAACAGCAACAAACTGTGGTACAGTAGTTCAAAAGCTGAAGTTCTCTCTTTAATTGAAGTGCAAAAAACTGTAGAAGAACTACAATGAACAACCAACAAATGGCACAACTAGACAATTGGAACATACTAGGTAGTCAGTCATACTATGTTGTATGTTCCAATTGTCCAATAGCACAGTCCAATACCAATTCATTTATTATATTCAACATGGTAAATGAATTGGTCTATGCTACGGATTTTTAAATCTATTTCAGTAAAAGTGGCAGATTTCGCTTTAAGAACAAAAGCTGTTCAGCTTTCTCACAGAAGAGACGGTTTCTCTTCTCATCAAGAATATGAGATGCTAGACTGAATAGTCTCTCACTCTCTGTACTGGTGCTTGGGGCAGATAAATATCTGCGTGCAATCTGTGCAAGCAAGGGAAAACGTTCTTTGTTGATGCGCCAGTACTCAAGAGGATTGTCGTTTCTGGCAATAGGCTGTTCAGCTAAATAAATGTCCAGCTGTTGGGTAGCTGCACTTGTTGTGGCACCGCTATGGAATAGGGTGCATTAGTGTAAAATTTCTTCAAACATATCAGATATGGAGGGAGTGCCAGTACAATTTCCCGTGCATGCTGCTTTTTTCTCCACATTAAAGTAATGCTCTTTAAATCGAGGATCTAGAACTGTTGCAATGCAGTACAGAGGGTTGGACTCGGTGTCTTGAAACCAGTTGGTAACGGCCTCCAGTAGAGTGGTTTTAGCCGTTTTTAGGCCATGGCTGCTTCAGTGCAGCAATCAAGGGGATAACTCAGCATTAGTTGAGCTTATTTCTTTTGTTAACTGTTCAAATGGAGATAGAAGAGACAAACTATTTTCAACTAACGTCCACTGATGTGCACTCAGTGTTGCTGGCAGCTAGTAATCTGCAATGTATGCAGCTAAAACACGCTTTTGTTCAAAAAGACTTTGTAGCATATAGTAGGTGCTGTTCCAACGAGTGGCTACATCTTGCTGCAGTCGTTTCGGTGCCATTCCAAACTGCATCTGCAAAACTTGTAATCTGGAATAAGCAAGCAAGGAATGCTTAAAGTGACCCACAATTATTCTTCCTTTTGCTATGATATCAGATATGGTGCACTGACTCAGCAATCCTTCATTCACAGCCAATTGTAGCGTGTGTGCCATGCACGGTATGCTTTGAAGTTCACTGTCCTCTATTGCTTTTGCCATGTTCCGTGCATTATCTCGGACACTCAAATGCACTTTAGACTTCTCAATGTGCCAAGTGTCAAGCATAGTTTTTAAAACACCAGATATTGCTGCTGCAGTATGTGATCCAACAAACTCATGTGCATTAAGTAGGATGTTTTGCAATTGAAATTTGTCATCTATCCACTGCGCTGTCAGGCTGAGCATGCTCGTTGGACTGACATCTGAACTTCAAATGTCAGTAGTAAAACTGATTGCTATGATGTCGGTAGTCATGAGCTCCTGAACTTGTTTTCTAACACTGCTAAACAATTCATGTAGACTGGTATCTGCAAAGTAGCGTCTGCTTGGTAGTGAGTAACGCGCAGTGGCGGCTGGTGAAGTTTTAGGATGGGGGGGCGCCAGGCCCCGCCCTTCCTTTTTGACCCCTTCCACTTGGTTAAAATGGGCGTGGTTTCAGCAAAATAGTGGGCGTGGCTTTAAGGTGGTGTGGTTAGTGTCTGAGATGAACGAGGGATGGAGGGAGAGGGAGAGCGGGATGAAGGGACAACAGGCCCAGATCCTACACAACAATAGAAATATGTGTATTCTAGAAAGTTTAACAATCAGCAGATAAAGATACTCCAAACACCTGGTGTTAGCGCTTCAATCACCCCGGCACCATGGTTGTTATGGTGTCAGGATGATTGAAGCGCATTATTTCTATTATTACATTGTAATATAAAATGAAATCATTCAACTCACTATAATGCAGAATAAGTGGGAGCCCTGAGCATGTCACTAGACACGTCGTCTGCAACTAGATGCCATCGGTTGTCCCCAGCGGAGTCCCTCCTTACATCAGGTGCCCCCAACGGAGTCCCTCCTTACATGCAGCCTGTGTCCCACCAAATGCAGCAGCATGTGTCACCACAAATTGCAGCAGCATGTGTCACCACCAAATTGCAGAAGCATGTGTCACCACCAAATTGCAGCAGCATGTGTCACCAAATTGCAGCAGCATGTGTCACCACCAAATTGCAGCAGCATGTGTCACCAAATTGCAGCAGCATGTGTCACCAAATTGCAGCATGTGTCACCAAATTGCAGCAGCATGTGTCACCAAATTGCAGCGTGTGTCACCACCAAATTGCAGCAGCATGTGTCACCAAATTGCAGCAGCATGTGTCAACTAATTGCAGCAGCATGTGTCACCAAATTGCAGCAGCGTGTGTCACCAAATTGCAGCAGCGTGTGTCACCAAATTGCAGCGTGTGTCACCACCAAATTGCAGCAGCATGTGTCACCAAATTGCAGCGTTTGTCACCAAATTGCAGCATGTGTCAACAAATTGCAGCAGCATGTGTCACCAAACTGCAGCGTTTGTCACCAAATTGCAGCGTGTGTCACCACCAAATTGCAGCAGCATGTGTCAACAAATTGCAGCAGCATGTGTCACCAAACTGCAGCGTGTGTCACCAAATTGAAGCGTGTGTCACCAAATTGCAGCATGTGTCACCAAATTGCAGCAGCGTGTGTCACCAAATTGCAGCAGCGTGTGTCACCAAATTGCAGGGTGTGTCACCACCAAATTGCAGCAGCATGTGTCACCAAATCGCAGCGTGTGTCACCAAATTGCAGCATGTGTCACTAAATTGCAGCAGCATGTGTCACTAAATTGCAGCGTGTCACCAAATTGCAGCATGTGTCACCAAATTGCAGCAGCATGTGTCACCAAATTGCAGCAGCGTGTCTCACCAAATTGCAGCATGTGTCACCAAATTGCAGAATGTGTCACCAAATTGCAGCAGCATGCGTCACCAAATTGCAGCAGCGTGTGTCACCAAATTGCTGGGTGTCTCACCACCAAATTGCAGCAGCATGTGTCACCAAATTGCAGCGTTTGTCACCAAATTGCAGCATGTGTCAACAAATTGCAGCAGCATGTGTCACCAAACTGCAGCGTGTGTCACCAAATTGCAGCGTGTGTCACCACCAAATTGCAGCAGCATGTGTCAACAAATTGCAGCAGCATGTGTCACCAAATTGCAGCAGCGTGTGTCACCAAATTGTAGCGTGTGTCACCACCAAATTGCAGCAGCATGTGTCACCAAATTGCAGCGTTTGTCACCAAATTGCAGCATGTGTCAACAAATTGCAGCAGCATGTGTCACCAAACTGCAGCGTGTGTCACCAAATTGCAGCGTGTGTCACCACCAAATTGCAGCAGCATGTGTCAACAAATTGCAGCAGCATGTGTCACCAAACTGCAGCGTGTGTCACCAAATTGCAGCGTGTGTCACCAAATTGCAGCATGTGTCACCAAATTGCAGCAGCGTGTGTCACCAAATTGCAGCAGCGTGTGTCACCAAATTGCAGGGTGTGTCACCACCAAATTGCAGCAGCATGTGTCACCAAATCGCAGCGTGTGTCACCAAATTGCAGCATGTGTCACCAAATTGCAGCAGCATGTGTCACCAAATTGCAGCGTGTCACCAAATTGCAGCATGTGTCACCAAATTGCAGCAGCATGTGTCACCAAATTGCAGCAGCGTGTCTCACCAAATTGCAGCATGTGTCACCAAATTGCAGAATGTGTCACCAAATTGCAGCAGCATGCATCACCAAATTGCAGCGTGTGTCACCAAATTGCAGCGTGTGTCACCAGATTGCAGCGTGTGTCACCAGATTGCAGAATGTGTCACCAGATTGCAGCGTGTGTCACCAGATTGCAGAGTGTGTCACCAGATTGCAGCGTGTGTCACCAGATTGCAGCGTGTGTCACCAGATTGCAGAGTGTGTCACCAGATTGCAGCGTGTGTCACCAGATTGCAGAGTGTGTCACCAAATTGCAGCATGTGTCACCAAATTGCAGCAGCATGTGTCACCAAATTGCAGCGTGTGTCACCAACAAATTGCAGCAGCATGTGTCACCAAATTGCAGCAGAATGTGTCACCAAATTGCAGCAGCGTGTGTCACCAAATTGCAGCGTGTGTCACCACCAAATTGCAGCAGCATGTGTCACCAAATTGCAGCATGTGTCAACAAATTGCAGCAGCATGTGTCACCAAACTGCAGCGTGTGTCACCAAATTGCAGCGTGTGTCACCACCAAATTGCAGCAGCATGTGTCAACAAATTGCAGCAGCATGTGTCACCAAATTGCAGCGTGTGTCACCAAATTGCAGCGTGTGTCACCAAATTGCAGCATGTGTCACCAAATTGCAGCAGCGTGTGTCACCAAATTGCAGCAGCGTGTGTCACCAAATTGCATGGTGTGTCACCACCAAATTGCAGCAGCATGTGTCACCAAATCGCAGCGTGTGTCACCAAATTGCAGCATGTGTCACCAAATTGCAGCAGCGTGTCTCACCAAATTGCAGCATGTGTCACCAAATTGCAGAATGTGTCACCAAATTGCAGCAGCATGCGTCACCAAATTGCAGCAGCGTGTGTCACCAAATTGCAGCGTGTGTCACCACCAAATTGCAGCAGCATGTGTCACCAAATTGCAGCGTTTGTCACCAAATTGCAGCATGTGTCAACAAATTGCAGCAGCATGTGTCACCAAACTGCAGCATGTGTCACCAAATTGCAGCGTGTGTCACCACCAAATTGCAGCAGCATGTGTCACCAAATTGCAGCAGCATGTGTCACCAAATTGCAGCAGCGTGTGTCACCAAATTGCAGCGTGTGTCACCACCAAATTGCAGCAGCATGTGTCACCAAATTGCAGCGTTTGTCACCAAATTGCAGCATGTGTCAACAAATTGCAGCAGCATGTGTCACCAAACTGCAGCGTGTGTCACCAAATTGCAGCGTGTGTCACCACCAAATTGCAGCAGCATGTGTCAACAAATTGCAGCAGCATGTGTCACCAAACTGCAGCGTGTGTCACCAAATTGCAGCGTGTGTCACCAAATTGCAGCATGTGTCACCAAATTGCAGCAGCGTGTGTCACCAAATTGCAGCAGCGTGTGTCACCAAATTGCAGGGTGTGTCACCACCAAATTGCAGCAGCATGTGTCACCAAATCGCAGCGTGTGTCACCAAATTGCAGCATGTGTCACCAAATTGCAGCAGCATGTGTCACCAAATTGCAGCAGCATGTGTCACCAAATTGCAGCGTGTCACCAAATTGCAGCATGTGTCACCAAATTGCAGCAGCATGTGTCACCAAATTGCAGCAGCATGTCTCACCAAATTGCAGCATGTGTCACCAAATTGCAGAATGTGTCACCAAATTGCAGCAGCATGCGTCACCAAATTGCAGCGTGTGTCACCAAATTACAGCGTGTGTCACCAGATTGCAGCGTGTGTCACCAGATTGCAGAATGTGTCACCAGATTGCAGCGTGTGTCACCAGATTGCAGCGTGTGTCACCAGATTGCAGAGTGTGTCACCAGATTGCAGCGTGTGTCACCAGATTGCAGAGTGTGTCACCAGATTGAAGAGTGTGTCACCAGATTGCAGCGTGTGTCACCAGATTGAAGAGTGTGTTACCAGATTGCAGAGTGTGTCATCAGACTGAAGAGTGTGTCACCAGATTGCAGAGTGTGTCACCAGATTGCAGAGTGTGTCACCATCAAAACCCCCCTCCCCCGGTTACTTACCTTGCTGTATGTTGTCCTCTCCAGCGGTGTCTCCTGGAGAGCTCCGTTGTTCTCATACTTTCTGCTTCTCTCTCCTGGGCGCAATTGGAGAGAAACAGGAAGTGACATCATACTCAGATGTCAATCAAACCGCCCAACCCTAGTAATAGATACTAGGGCCGGGCGGAAGCTACTCGGCGCTTAAGGAAGCGCCGCAAGGCGGGCTAAACGCCCACAAATGAAGCGCCACGTATGCAATCTCGTGATTAGACGTGGCGCTTCCCATAAGTGCACTGTGTCCGGTGTCGCACTGTATCCGGCGTCTGAACACAGTGCACTTAAGGACCTTTTTGTGTATTTTTTTTTTTTTAAAAGGGCCAGCTTTAAAAAAATGTATTTATTTATTTATTTTGACTTTTTTTTTTTAGACTGCCTGGATATGTTGCATGAGCCTACGGAATCCAATGTGCTCCACAACAGAGAATGGCTGGTCGTCTTATGCAATAAATTCCATAATTTTAGCTGTAATGGCACAAGCTTTGGGACTGTCACTTGCATATTTTTTAACCTTTTCAAACACTGTGGCCACAGATGGTGTTAAGCCTAAGGCACTTTTTGAAAGTGGCGCTGTTTTCTTGTAACCAGAATGCTGAACAGGATGATGTGTTTTCAGGTGGTGTATCAAACCTGTTGAAAAATTCTTTGGCACTGTACCCCCTGTTGAAATTTCTGTTGAGCAAAGAGTATAGATTGCAAATTTGGGGTCTTCATCAGAAACTTTAAAATATTTCCACACTGCAGACATGGTCTACCTTTGCTGGTAAGGTAGAATAATATCATAGAATGATTTATAGTGGGAATGAAATCTGAGGGGGGGGGGGAGAGAAGAGGACAAAATCAATTTAAAAGCTAAACCCCAGGAGGCAGCTTTAAAAAATAAAATAAAAACTAACCAATCTTTTTTTTTTTTTTTTCTATGTTGCTGCCCTTAGCATGCAAGGTAGTTATGTCTGCACTGCAGTACATCTGACTTGTACCAACAAAAATATAATTGAACTGAATACATTTGATTTGAAATGGAATGGATTGCTTGCAAATTGCAATTGCATGCTATTTTATTTTTTTGAGCTATTCTGTAGTATACGTCATGTGCCTTTTTGTCATTGAATAAAATTTGTCACTTTGTCTCAGCGTAGTATTATGTTATACAGTTATACGACACTGACATGACAGCAAGCGCATTAATTTTTTAAACATGACAGTACGCAATAAATATAATTATTAATATATTATACATGAAATATAATATATTATATATTTATTGCACACGGTCATGTTTAAAAAATTAATGCGCTTGCTGTCATGTCAGTACTGTATAACTTATACTACGCTGTCAAAGTGACACATTCAATAACAGCAAGCGCATGAATTTTATACTGTATACTACAGAATAGCTAAAAAATAATAGCTTGCAATTTGCAATCCATTCCATTTCAAATCATATTTAATCACTCAGTCAGTTCAATTATATCATTTTTTTTGCTACAAGTCAGATCAGATGTATTGCAGTGCAGACACACAGTCATTTTAAATAGTCAGTACTAGTACTATAATAAAATAATCATGAAATTACTAGTTTGTTTCTATCAGTTTAAGAAGGCAAAAGCAGCAATGCTCACCGGCGAATATAATGATAGCCATCCAGGAGTGACAGTGCCCACTCTTGTACTTGAGTATGCTATGTGCAGCCCTCTGTGAAGCAGTCTCTCGCTTCACAGTACCGTTTCTCGCTTCCCAGTACCGTCTCTCACTTCCTAGTACCGTCTCTCGGGTCCCGGTACCGTTTCTCGATTCCCAGCAGCATCTCTCAGGTCCCAGCAGTGTCTCACAGGTCCCAGCAGCATCTCAGAAGCACGAGGAGCATCCGCGGGGAAGGTGCCAGCGTCTCAGCAGGGAACTGCTTACAAGTGCATCGTTGCGGCGTCTTAACCGCGAGGAACGTGCACGCTGCCCACACAACGAGTGACGTCACCCACTGGTTCTGCCGCCTCTAATGCGCATGCACGATTTTCTGCGCCAGTATCGATTTATACTTTTTGCTGAAAGGGCCATTTTTGGCCCATATGCTTTGGTGGCCAAAATTTCCGTGCATCCCTAATATCTATCCACAAATGCAAATTGATATAATCATCTGTAATTGGTGTTTGACTAACTATTGCATAGTTAATAAGTTAACACTTGTGTCCTAAAATAATTTAGAAAATTTTACTTTCCATGTTTTTAGGTTCTGGGTGAGCTTTTGAGTCCCTGTTTTTAAATTTTTTTTTTTGTTAATAAACATTTAAAGTTTTTAGTACTTTTTATTGTTTTCTTCCTCTTTTTTGCTGATGTTGACTGCCTGATTTTTTTTGACAAGTTCTATAGCTTTTGGAGGTTGCCAACAACTTTATTTAGAGGTAACATTTTTCCAAGACAGAAAATAAGTGAAAATTTGCAACTGGGATGCAGACAAAAATAAATCTCTGACATTTTTAGCCTGTTCCTCTTGTATTAGAATTACTGTTTTTACTTCTCTCAGTCGAGTTACTTCCCCTTACTTCCTGTCTGGTAAAACATTATCAACAGGACAGGAGATAAGTGGAAATATCTCTTGTGGAGCCCTGAATAATATAAAAAATCTGAAAGCGGTTCTAACTCTTCCCTGCTCTATTCAAACAAAACCTGTTGATGTGTGGCCAGCTTGTGATATTGAGCTCTGTAAATAACACAGTTTTTGCAACAGGAATAAGGAGAGCTATTTTTTCTGTTGCATATGTACTGTTAGGCCTCTTTCACACGGATGATCCGTATGTCCGTTTTTCATCCATCCGTTTTCGGATGAAAAACGGACATACAGTCATCCCTATGGAGCGTCGGATGTCAGCGGTGACATGTCCGCTGACATCCGACCCCGCTCCGATCCGAAAAGTGTAACGGAGGAAAAACCTACTTTTCCCTCCGTTTTCGGATCGGATCGGATGACGACGGACACTACGGACCGTCATCATCCGATCCCCCCATAGGGGAGAGCGGCGCTCTGACAGGTCCGTCGCTGCACAGCGTGCAGCGATGCACCTGTCATCTTCCTGCTCAGCGGGGATCGGCGGAGCGATCCCCGCTGAGCCAGCGTGTGTTCACGGGGCGGATCATGACTGATCTGCCCCGTGTGAAAGAGGCCTTACTTTTAGGGTTGGCATCTTCCCCTCTAAGATCTTGGAATTAATGTTCAGGCCTCATTCAGATGGGTGGCAGTCCCTGTTGCTCCTCTGAAAAATAGAGGCAATATGTTGCTCTCTGGCCGCCTGAAAAGAATGAATCACAGTGCTGCAACTGCATGCATTGCACGCAACTGCCGCCCGCCACCATTCACTTGAATGGGTCACGTTTGGTGGCAGTTCTGCCTACCAAATGGGACATGGGGTCTAAGCAAAACAAAGCATTGCAGCCATGAGTACAGCCCTGAGTGGCTGCTTGTCCTTCTTCAGGTGAGAGGTCAGGGGGCAGTAAAACTGCAGCTCAGCCGGCTGCTTTTATTGCCCCCCCATGGCCACTCATGTGAACATGCCCTTAGAGTTATGAACATTACTTTGTTACCCCTTTTATTTATAAAGATAAAAACACAAATCTTTCAGGATGTGCCTTGGGGGTCATTTGACTAAATCCGCAGGTATGAACCATCTTCATGTTTATTCTTGAACAGATGCATACTATCCTGCCAAACCTCAAAACAGAAGCCAATTCAAAAGCTAAGATACTTAGAAAAACAAAAAACGTGAAAAGCAGCACACACATTTTCTATCACATCGGTGGCTCTCTATAAAGAAAACACAGAGACACAAAAGACTTTTCTGATGTTAATAATAGTGCACTTGTAGGACAAAAACGTTTTCCTAGATTAGAAGAACAACTTTAAGCTTGTTCGCTTAAATACTCATCTTACATACAGTTTGTTTTTCACAAATGGAATGTGTGTGAAACGTTTGTTTCAATAGTTCTGTTTATATTATCAACAAATATCTTCTAACATTGGCTCCAGGGTATAAGCCAGAATGCAGCTTGTTTGACATAATGCTAGCTGTAAATAATAAGTAATGTATTATGACAACACTGTACAATTTCCTAATTTAACAGCTTTATCAGTTAAAGGATAAGTAAAAAATTGGAATAAAAACAAAGAGGTTCCCCCTTGACCCTACCTAGCCTTTCTGGAGTAAAAATAATCAGACCTTAGATCCAGAAGATGCACGTAGTCCATGGAATATAACTGGTTCTCATTTAACCCATCAATTACGGGAAAGTGGGGAGCCATTATAGCTTTTTGGATTGTGGGGTTCGTGCATCGAATAGAAGAGCATGTTGGTAGCACTTTTATTTCTATATGGACTCAATGGCTACCCGGCAAGGATGGCACACGGTTGCTTTGGAATCTAAGGCTACATCATTTACTTTTAAATTGAATAGTGCCTGGATGAAAAGTCTTTGAAGGGAAACTATGATGGAATGGGGTCCATTTTAATTGTTTGTATTTTTTAATGATTTTAGGTACATATGCAGTAATGTAGCCTGAGCAAATGCATTTTGTGTAAATTTCGGATTAGGCCATTGAATTCTGTAAGCAGCAGGCTTTACATCAAGAAGAAAATGGGGAGTCTGAGAAATATTAAAAAAGAGCCTAAATCTTCACCTGCTGGCTCCAAAGGAGAATGCCAAAAATTGCGCTGTATGTGTGCATGTGCATAGTTCAGCTAATACAGAATTGTGCCCAATCACACATCTGTGTGCATGGGGCATCTTGCATTGCAAATAGTAGCACCAAGTGGGCACCTGCATGTTTACACGTACATAGTTCTGCTCAGAGATTTGTGCATGTTGGGAATCTATGTGCAGGTATATTTTGCAGCACATGCACAGCTCAATAGTTGTGCCAGGTGGGAAATTTAAAGTGTCACTAAACTCAAATTTTTCATACATCAATTGTTCTAAAATATCAAGTATATGTTTTTTTGTTTAAAAAGTCTCTTACAATTTTCAGGCTTCTTTTTTGTCCTGTGCATGTTCCCTATCCTCCATTAAGGCACCTCACAGCTACTAGTGTAGAGCGAGCAGTGCTGTTTTTTCTGGTATCATGCTTTGCTCTATGTGTATCACAATTTCCATAGAGCTAAATGTGTCTGCTGGTACATGTGTTGTCCATCTCAGGGACGAGCAGGAAAGGGGGCTACATCCACATACACAAGGGGGCATGGAGAAAAAACATAGCCACCCTAGAACAGGAAGCCTGAGCAGCAGAAAATAGCTTTCACCTGAGAGATTAAACAAATAAATAGAGATGAAAGGGTTATTATACTTACATTTAAATACTGTGTATTACATTTATTTTATTAAAAAAAATTGAGCTTAGTGTCACTTTAAGGCTACAAGACTCCAGTCAGGGGTGTAACTAGGGGTTGCAGGGGTCGCAATTGCATCCCAGCCCCATGCTCCAGGGATCCCATGCAGCTTTCCTCTACTTCTGGATAGAAGGGGTGGCAGGGCCAGCATATACAGTGGGGAAAAAAAGTATTTAGTCAGCCACCGATTGTGCAAGTTCTCCCACTTAAAAAGATGACAGAGGCCTGTAATTGTCATCATAGGTATACCTGAACTATGAGAGACAAAATGTGGAAACCAATCCAGACAATCACATTGTCTGATTTTTGAAAGAATTTATTTGCAAATTATGGTGGAAAATAAGTATTTGGTCACCTACAAACAAGCAAGATTTCTGGCTCTCACAGACCTGTATCTTCTTCTTTAAGAGGCTCCTCTGTCCTCCACTCATTACCTGTATTAATGGCACCTGTTTGAACTTGTTATCAGTATAAAAGACACCTGTCCACAACCTCAAACAGTCACACTCCAAACTCCACTATGGTGAAGACCAAAGAGCTGTCAAAGAACACCAGAAACAAAATTGTAGACCTGCACCAGGCTGGGAAGACTGAATCTGCAACAGGCAAGCAGCTTGGTGTGAAGAAATCAACTGTGGGAGCAATAATTAGAAAATGGAAGACATATAAGACCACTGATAATCTCCCTCGATCTGGGGCTCCATGCAAGATCTCACCCTGTGGGGTCAAAATGATCACAAGAACAGTGAGCAAAAATCCCAGAACCACACGGTGGGACCTAGTGAATGACCTGCAGAGAGCTGGGACCAACGTAACAAAGGCTACCATCAGTAACACACTACGCCGCCAGGGACTCAGATCCTGCAGTGCCAGACGTGTCCCCCTGCTTAAGCCAGTACATGTCCGGGCCCGTCTGAGGTTTGCTAGAGAACATTTGGATGATCCAGAGCAGGATTTGGAGAATGTCATATGGTCAGATGAGACCACAGTAGAACTGTTTGGTAGAAACACAACTCATCATGTTTGGAGGAGAGAGAATGCTGAGTTGCAACCAAAGAACACCATACCTACTGTGAAGCATGGGGGTGGCAACATCATGCTTTGGGGCTGTTTCTCTGCAAAAAGAACAGGACAACTGATCTGTGTACACGAAAGAATGAATGGGGCCATGTATAGTGAGATTTTGAGTGCAAACCTCCTCCCATCAGCAAGGGCATTGAAGATGAAATATAGCTGATTCTGACAATGATCCCAAACACACCGCCCGGGGAACGAAGGAGTCCTTGAGTGGCCTAGCCAGTCTCCAGATCTCAACCCCATAGAAAACCTTTGGAGGGAGTTGAAAGTCCGTGTTGCCCAGCGTCAGCCCCAAAACATCACTGCTCTAGAGGAAATCTGCACAGAGGAATGAGCCAACATACCAGCAACAGTGTGTGACAACCTTGTGAAGACTTACAGAAACCGTTTGACCTCTGTCATTGCCAACAAAAGATATATAACAAAGTCTAGAGATGAACTTTTGATATTGACCAAAGACTTATTTTCCACCATAATTTGCAAATACCGTATTTATCGGCGTATAACACGCACTTTTTTCCCCTTAAAACCAGGGGAAAATCGCAGGTGCGTGTTATACACCGATCCCCTGCGATCCCGACCTGTCACATTTTCAAAATCGCCGACCGCGATTTGAAAATGGCGCTGCCGGCTCCGAAATACACAGAGCCGGTCCTCGGCTCTTTCCGGCGGCTGTCGTTCATTTTCGGCTCCACTCGTAGTCCCGAGCGGAGCTATCCGAACCTACTCGGCTAGGTTCGGATAGCTCCGCTCGGGACTACGAGTGGAGCCGAAAGTGAACGACAGCTGCCGGAAAGAGCCGAGGACCGGCTCTGTGTATTTCGGCGCCGGCGGCGCCATTTTCAAATCGCGATCGGCGATTTTGAAGCCCAGAATGGCTGGGATCACTGGGGAAGGCTGCACTGGGGAAGGCTGCACTGGGGAAAGCTGCACTGGGGAAAGCTGCACTGGGGAAGTCTGCACTGGGGAAGTCTGCACTGACAAGGCTGCACTGGGGAAGTCTGCACTGGGGAAGTCTGTACTGGGGAAGTCTGCACTGACAAGGCTGCACTGGGGAAGTCTGCACTGACAAGGCTGCACTGGGGAAGGCTGCACTGGGGAAGGCTGCACTGACATGGCTGCACTGACAAGGCTGCACTGACAAGGCTGCACTGACATGGCTGCACTGAGAAGGCTGCAATGATGGGCGTTTAAATGTAAGTTTTTTTTCCCTTCAACTTCCCTCCTAAAAGTTTTTTTTTCCTTAAAATTCCCTCCTAAATTGGGGTGCGTGTTATACGCCGGTGCGTGTTATACGCCGATAAATACGGTAAATTCTTTCAAAAATCAGACAATGTGATTGTCTGGATTTGTTTCCACATTTTGTCTCTCATAGTTGAGGTATACCTATGATGACAATTACAGGCCTCTCTCATCTATTTAAGTGGGAAAACTTGCACAATTGGTGGCTGACTAAATAATTTTTTGCCCCGCTGTAGAGGAACCAATCCCTTCCATTTTCCTCCTGCAGCCAATGAAAGCCTGCTTCTCCTCCTCTCCCTTCTTCAGGGGCTGCAGGAGGAAAATAGAGGGGATTGGTTCCTCTATATACCCCCCCCCTCCTATCCTCTTCTGTCTGCTGGCCCCTGTGTGCTCTACTGGCCCCTCCTTGTCCCCTGCAGCTCTGCCGGCTTTCCCCTCTCCTGTTGGCTGCTATGGAAGATGTGTCAGGATGGAGAGCGGGAAAGGGGCCGGTAAATATGTAATTTCTGGCTCCTTCCTATTCTGAATAGAGTCAGTGAACAGAATTGATGTACCACTGTACAGAGCTATTCCTGTCCATTCATTCTTGGTAGCTGATTGAGGGATGTGTCCTCAATCTCCTTTCTCTGTCTCAAAGGTGAAACATCAGAGGTCTGTTTAGACCTCTGATAGTTTACCAAAGCCCCCCCCCCCCATGGGGCTCCTAAAAAAAATAGTAAAAATGATAAAAACATAAAAATGTAAAAAAATAAACAAATTAAAATGGTAGAAAATTATAAAATAACAAAAATATTTGGTGTCGCTGAACTACCAGGGTCGCAAAGTTTGCACTTGCGACCGGGCCCTGGCATTCTTCCACCTGGCTCGGAAGGAATGGCCCAGCTCGGAGGGAAGGCCCCAGCTGGGGGTCAGGGGGGCCTCTCATGGTTTCTTGCATCAAGGCCCTGAAAGTTCTAGTTATGCCTCTGACTCCAGTGCTGCAAGATCTTTAGGTATACTTCTATGACTCTGCAACTGATTCTGATCTCTGTTACCAACCTGGCTTGTTCCCTGACTCTTGTGGTTCCCTTCTACCTGCTTACCTTCTCCTGTATTGACCTTGACTTGTTTCCTGATCACAATTTCTGCCTGCCATTCTGGTACTTTGCTGCTTGCAACTTGCTGAACATTGACTCCATACTTGCCTGCTGTACTGATACTGTCTCACTTGGCTGTTGTGGACCTCAGCTTATTCTTGTTACTCTTCTCATCGGTGACCTGTATCTTCTGTCACCTCCAGCCACACAATGACAACGCTCACGGGTCCCAGTGACATCAGTGGCATAAGCATGCACTGCTACATGGGCAATTTCTTTTTCTCTGTGCTCTCTGTCTCCTACCCAAGGGTGCTTAGATTGGAGCGTCCGACCATCATGCTCATGACATTTACCTTATTAAAAATGAAAAAATATTTCTAATACAGACTATACGTCCCTTTTAATCATCATACCAAGCTCACAATTAAAAGCTCAAGTTACCACTGAATGGCCACTTAACTCAAAAAAGTTACACACAAATATACATTATAAAAAGAATTAACAGTAAGAACTACACAAATGTATAAAAATGTTGCCAGGGAAGACCAGATAGCTCATATTCATGTACATTACTGTACAGTTTATTTTGAAAATTAGCTGCTATTTCAGGCAAAAAAGACTTACAATTTTCAGCTGGAAAGTCTCAGTGGAGTATTTTGGCCACATGTGGCCCTCTCACTTATTTTTTGAGGCTCTCAGCTGGTTTAGGAATTTAATTTTGACCCACTTTTTAATTTGTGCTAGGCCTGTTCTATGAGGATACTGGGCAGGTAATGGGCAGCATGTTAAAATCTTTCTATGATCTTTGCTGCCTGGAGTTTAATTCACAGGACCCAATGCCTACTTTGCATTTGGTAACATACCAAGAAATAATTTAAATAGCATGGTTTTACAGAGTCAAAGTTTTGCATGATGACTTGCTTTGGGCATAACAGCTTTAAGCATTTAAGTACACATAATAGTGTCAATAATAGTAAAATCAGGTAGACACTGAGCACTTTGTGCTCCTCTGTTTACAAGTTGTATTGCTGCTTTGAATTAAAACATTAAAGCCCCACTCCAGGTGGCAGAAAAAATTACCCCTGCAGTGGAGCCTCTCCCAATTGCAAAAGTTAAATGGTCTTTAAGGCTAAGGGTAGAGGAGTAAGCTGTACAACCTGCTTTATCCCTTGCTGTAGCAGGCTTCCACCACTCTGTGCAACTGGTCCCCCAAAGATGCTTTGCTCCTGCGCTGCATCTGGCAGTTGCACTCTGACCTCATTGCGTATAATGCAGGACGAGCATTCCTGCATTGTACATGAGGATCAGGGCCCGCCTACAGCCGGAGCGTCAGAGAGAGGAGGAAAGCACCAACTGCTGGGGAAGTGGGGAATAAGGTATTACAGCTTACCCTTATTGCATCTCTACCCCTAGATTTAATGAACATTTAACCCTTGCAGTACATGGGGAGGGGGGAACACAGCAAAGGTAGTATTTTTATTTATATGATTTTGGGAAAATGCATCTATAACAGCAGATGCAGCAGATTGTGGATGTACTACTTTGTTTACATGCTTAGAAATGGAAAGTTTCACTTTTAGAAACGGAACTAAAAAAAAGCCTCTCTAGAAAATGCCAGACTTCTAGGATTGTCAGAATGCGTGTAAAGGAAATGTTCCTTATGATTTTCTTCCTTTCATAAAAGGTTATTTCTACGAAAACAACTGCCCTACAGTTCTAGCTATAATCACAATTTTCTTTGCAATCAGGACTCATTACCAGCTGTTAAATACCTGTTTAGAAGTGATAATTACATTCTTGGCTTCACTTTAGTATTTAAAACATACAAAGTAATTACACCTAAAATAACTCACTGACCTGCACATTGGCCCTTGTAGATCTTAGGAGCTGTTGACAGTGATATTCCTGCTAATTAAATGGGTAAGTTCTACAATATCAACCAAACAGGACACCTACAGAGCCTTAATTGGTGATCTTCACTCTGTTCCAAAAGAAAAAGAAAAAGAATTACATATTCCACATGGTGTTGTTACGGGTCATTGATGAACTGCTTAAATGTTGCAATCGATAAACACCATATATTGTAAAAAGAGCAATTATGGCACTCTACTAATTGTAGGAACAAATAAATACTTTTGAGCAAAGCTGCATTTTGTTTTATGGGGATTTATTAAAGGCAGAACTACATACTTTGGCATATTCAGATGTTTTCAGCTACAGGAATAACCGATCTCTTTAGAAAAAAGATAATTTGATCGATTTTATATACAATTTTAGTTTATCTCTGGCCCTTGTGATCTTCCTGAAAGTTTTCAAAATTAAAAAAACATGTTTCTACATCTTTATTGTGGTTCTCTTTCCTAAATTGTAGTGTTTACTCCCAAAGGAACCTCTGTAAATTTGCCCAGGTTCCTCCCCAGTGTATTGCCTGCAGCCAGGCACACAACCTCAGCCACACTTTTCCTCAATAACCAGTCTAGTGGTGTTGTTATTTTATTTTTGGAGAACTTGGATAGGGTTGAGGGAATTGAGTGGGGTACTCCAAAAACAGAGTACTGTATGTACAGACTGAGGACAATAAACTCCTTTGCTGAAGCAGAAGTCCTTGCTTATTGCAACCTTTAGACTTGGCTTTGTAGTGGAAACAGTTAAATGTAGAGCTGAAGCAGAAGTCCTTGCTTATAGCAAACTGTGCACTTGGCTTGTAATAGAAGCAGTTAAAAGCACACTATCTTCTTTCTTTAGAGCAAAAAGAGCACAGAAGGGGTGTGCACAAGAGAGGTGACAGCAGCCCAAAAGTCTCTAAGATCTCTTACCGCACTCTGTACTCACAAAATGTCCAGGGACAGTTGGTTGTCTCCATCAAACTACCAAGCGCCACCTTTCTCCAGTGATACCATATTAGATCTTCAGCTCTCTATAGCTTTAGCATCCAGGCCCTGAGGTCGCCCACCTGAGGCCTCACGAACAGCAAGCACACAGTAGTGTTGGCCTGGAGGGCAGCAGCCCTCCAGGATGTACTGATCCTCTCCAAGAAAAGACCCAGAAGCCCAGTCTATCAGAGTATTTATGACTCCCAGCAGCCTTCAGGGCCCTGCTCCCTGGGGTTGACCAGGGCTGCATAAATATTCATACTGTCACACCTATGTTCCAGAGAATTCTCACAGCTCTCTGGAAAGCAGAGGGCGCTATCACACCGGTACCAGCTGAGAACACTGAACTGACCTAATTTTATTAGCTACCTGCCTACATATTGCCCCAAATTGCCAAAAAATTGTCAACAAGCAGGACCAAGTCTGCCTTTATGTAACACAAAGCTACAGGTTTAATTGTACTGCATTACAACCTTGGCTACTGTTAGGGCCAGCTGCTAATATCCTAACAACCAATGATGTAACTGGTTGATAAGTAGGACGCCAGGCGTCCGGATCCTTGTTTGGCCCTCCCCTGCCTCTCTCTTTGCCAGGACTGGGGTCACGTTAGCAGAGTGAGGGAGAAGAGAAATGCTATAAAACTGGTCAGTATGAGTCTGCAAAGGTTGTACAAAGGTTGTAAAAGTAAATCACCTCTAATGTTGGGTGTCCTACGTGTGTGGATGCTGCAGTGTGTAAAACTATTAGTTTAATTTTTAACATTTTAGACTGTGGTGCCTTGAGATTGTACAAAATTTTAAAGGGTGTCTTGACTAAAAAAAAGGTTGAGAAACACTGATATATATTCTATTTATACAGTATATACAGTACTCAGCATAAATGAGTATACCCCAACAGATCTGTCAGAAAACCTTTCCTTTCCTTTCAGAATCAACATTTTCTATGGGACACTATACTACAAAATACTCCTACAAATGTGGGCCATTGATTGCAACCAAGATTTGTTAAAATGAACACACAAAAAAGTATTTTTCCTAACAACTGAGGTAATTCCTCATAACTGAGGTAATTACAGATATTACGGCTGCGTAACCTTGTAACCAAAACAATGTCTTCCCCTTTTCCCCATAAAGAACAGACAGTACCTAACAGCCCTGAATAACTCCAAAACCATGACCAAACCAAACCACCAGCGTGAACGCCAATGCCAACACTGACGGGAAAGACACCCCACTGTACTTCAAACAGAAAGGGAGGGCGGGCGGAAAAAAAATCCTTCCTCCCTCTTGTCCTGGCTCCAACTGATCCAGGAATAGGGGGCCACCCCCTTTTTCTCCTGCCTTTTTCCCCACCCTGCCATACACCAATCCGCAAGGAAAACAGCCTTGACCACTCACCACTAATTAACCCCTGCTTCTCCTGCACTTATACTGCCTTCCCAGTCATGTCCAGCCTTCCGCCCAATGTTTCACATTTATCTACAGGCCTTATTCTTGACTGAGGTAAGTGCAGATATTACGACTGCGTACCCTTGTAACCCAAACCATGTCTTCCCCTTTTCCCCGAACAGAAAACCACATTTTTTCCTTTATGGGTTTAAAAGGCCATAGCAGCCATTTTAGTAAACCATTAAAATATAACTTTTTGTTCACAAGATACATATACTTTTTCAATAAGGTTATTACCTCTAGGATCCTGGAAGGCAACGGATATTCTACTGACCGACAGTATCACCCTCTGAATAGACTTTCAGGCCCTCAGTCACAACTACACCAGCTTAAAGACAACCATTATCCACACCCCCGCGATACAGCCAAATAACTCCTTCAAGCCATTACTGGCTTAATTTACCAGGGTGGGAACACCCATACCTAAGATGAGCCCCACCCCTCCTTTTCCAAACTTTTCACTGTCACTACCTTCCAAGACCCTGAGGCCACTGCCAGAAAACACCCAGCATGACAACTTATGCCCTCCACACCCTCAGGGCCCACTGCATTACCTCCTGAAGGCTCAAAGACCACAGATCCAGCCCCACCACATTCAAATGAACTCCATCAGCTCAGAGAAACAAACCAACTTCCCGTTCAAGTTCTAAATGGCGAACGGCCAAGCCCCCATTCCTGACAAAGAACTTGACCACTAACTTATTAACTTTAATCCTAGCTTTATTTATTCCTGCCACAGAATGAGCCATGCACCAACTGGTCCTGGCCGCCATGTCTGACCACACCTCGACTGCCCCCAGGAACAACGACCTCAGTTGTAAGAAATCAAATTTAATGTCCCTAGCCAATTCCCTGGAAGCTTGCAGCCACAAATCATTCCACCCAACATGCAACAGGTGAACTTCAGGTAGAACCCTAGACCATAGCATGCCCAGTATGCCCATCCACCGTACCCTAGCTTCCTGCCGCACAAAACCCAGTTGGCGGCCCTCAGGTCTGACATCTGCCCTTTTTGCACCCCAATATACATAAAAGTGCCTGAGGATCCACACCAAGCACTCCGACAAGCCTGTAAGAGACAAAGAAACAAAACTTGCACAGAAACTGCACATGGACCCAGGCCAACAATACACACAGCTATGACAGACATGTAACACCACAGTAAGACCTACTGGGTTCCCCACTAGCCAGCCCTAAATGCCCTACTCTCCCAACAATTCATTGTTGCAACAGGCGGGGCCATATGTACAAACTAAAATGCTGAGACTCCCAGCGCCCAATGCGCTTAAGAGCTTGCTCATTCAGACCCCATCGGGCCGCTTCAGTAGTGGCTCCAATTTTAAAGGAATGGGAGGAATACCTGTGTTGAATCCTGCTGACGCCAAACATCTCCTAAAATCCTTTGTAAACTGATACCTAGATAATGCAGATCCATCTGCATGTACTAGGAAAGGCCCTTGGCCCCAAGGCCAAACTCGTAGAAACTCGTGCACCACACTCACGGGGCAAGCCGCCACCTGGGGAACCCTGTTCAAGTTAACAAGCGCCCCATGCCCCATCTGATCGGTCTTGGACCTCCCGATCCACAGATGTACACTATCGGCACTCACTGACACATCCCCCAATGCCAAGCCACCTACCCCGCGCTTGGAGGCCTACACCAATTCACCTATGCGCAGTGCCCCAAAAAAGACCAGGACAAAGGCCATTTTGAAAAGCACTGCTATAAAAGGAGAAGAGCAGACCAGCTGCAACTGCTCCAATAGCCGCCCCAGCATAACAAAGGAGACGGGGCGCCTAGCATCAGGGACCCTTCTGCTCTTTCGGTACCCCTTCACAGCCTGTTTTACCAAAAAATGCTTGGTAACATCACAGAAGCCAGAAAGTTTGAACAAAAATGCCAAACCAGCCAACTGTCGGTTAAGGGAAGACACCAACACCCCTTCCTCAAAGTTAATCCAAATGAAATAAAGCAAAGTATGCAACCAGTTGTGGTGGTGAAAACAACCCCCCCACAAAACTTACCAAAGCGTGCCATGCAGCACACACTTTCTCATATGCAGTCTACGGGGAATTACAAAAAGAATTTCGGATTAAACCTGCTAATGTGGAAAAATGATGCTCCACAAACGCTCGGGGCAGGGGAGTCCGTGCTGCTCCGCTTCCAGTGCCAACTGACGGAACTTGTCCCACTCGAATCGAGAGAGAGCATCAGCCTGTCAGGGCTGGGCTCAGCCCTTCCTTCTCTGAGCTGGCCGCTCAGCTGTCGTCTAATTGCCAGCTCCTATCTCTCCACAGTTACTCAACTGTTGATGATATCCTGCTCGTCAGTCCTGACTACTTAACCCGTCCAGCCCAGAGGATCTCTGCCTTCACCTTAGTCAACATCACAGAGATGGTCTCCTGCATTCCTGTTAAAAGACTTGCTTGGCTGACATCCCTTCTGGCTCCAAATCCTGCTTGCTGTTTTACTATGCTCATCTCTGGGTCCCTGACATTTGGTTTGTCTGACTATCCTTTCCGGTTCCTGAAATCTGGCTATGTTTTGACTACGTTTGTTCTATTTACTTTTATTATTAAACAAGTGTGATTTAACTGTACTTCTGTCTCGGTCTGATTTCATGGTTTCTGACAGTAGGCGAAGGTCATGAATTCAGAAGATACAGTCAATCCACTTGTTGGTAATATTTTTTCCAGATTGGATGAGCAGGATTACTGCATGGATCAGTTTGCCATGATGTTACAAACGCTCAGTCGCACGGCTCACCTGGAACCTCCCACTGTGGCTGCTCCGGTACAGCCTCAGTTGCAGGCCGACCCTGCTGCAGCGCCAGTCTCTGTGCAGGCACCCACCTCGAGTATTATCTCTATAAGAGGTATGTCTGGTTCCGCTCCGCTTCCCCAGCGATTTGGGGGTGATCCAGTTCAATGCAGAGGGTTTCTCAACCAGGTTGAGATATACTTTGAGATGCTGCCCCAGGCGTTTCCCACGGACAGAAGCAAAGTAGGTTTCGTGATATCTTTGCTTTCTGAGAGAGCCTTGGCCTGGGCAAACCCTCTATGGGAGATGCAAAAACCTGTTGTCTTGAGTTACCCTGAGTTTGTGGCCTCCTTTAAAAGGGTATTTGGCCGTATCTGAGCACCTATATCGATTGTCCAATCTCCCTGAGGAACAAATTCAATTTATCATGTCACTACTGGAATTTGCAGCAACCCATAACTTTTTTTGGTTCGATGGAAATTATTATCGCCAAGATAGAGGAGTTGCAATGGGGGCTAAATACGCCCCTAGCCTGGCAAATCTCTTCATGGCTAGTTGGGAGGAGGATGTCGTCTATGCCCAGCCAAGGCCTGAGGTGGCCTTGTGGGTTCGCTACATAGACGACATCCTCCTCCTGTGGGATGGCACTGCTTCAGATTTGTCTGATTACATGGGCTTTCTTAACGGCAATGACAGAGGCATTCAGCTCAATTATGAAGCTAGTCCTGACCAGATTAACTTTCTGGATCTCACTATTGCCATAATTAATAATGAGTTCATTACCTCTACATACTTTAAACCTACCGATAGAAACTCCTTTATTCCCCATGATAGTTGCCATCGTGCTTCATGGCTTAAGTCAGTGCCTAAGAGCCAATTTCTCAGACTCAAACGGAATTGTACAGATGATGCCACCTTACCCAAGCACAGATTTTAACCCAGAGGTTTGTTGCTAAGGGCTACTTTTTAGGGGGGCACCGTCACTTAAGGATAAAGTAGCACTCAATATTTTTGATCCTCCTACTTCAAGACCTACTTTCTTTTCGGAACTGACCGGATACTTCCAATGTAGGAGGTGTCAGGTTTGTTCCTTAAATGGGTGCAGAAGTAGAAGATCTGTGAATTTCACCTCCACCTGTACGCGTAAATCCTTTACCATCGAGCCCTTCATTACATGTTCCACCTCGGGGGTCGTCTACTTGCTGCAGTGCCCTTGTGGCCTGCAGTACGTGGGCCGGACCAAAAGACCCCTACAGGTGCGATTAAACGAACACATTAATAATATCAGGAGAGGATTTACCAAGCACTCTGTATCAAAACATTACCTGACTGCTCATGATAGAGACCCCACAGGTACCATATTTTTGGGGATCGACAAATTTAAGCCCCATTGGAGGGGTAGCGTTCTGGGTCGATGTATCTCCAGATTAGAGATGGCCTGGGTTTATAAATTAAAGACCTATACCCCCTTTGGCCTCAACATCGATGTTGATGTCAATTCTTTTATAGACAACTCCTAGGTGATTTGGGTGAACAAGGCCCATTTTTTTCCTCTATTTTCTCCTTTATATCTTTAGAGAATTACATTGTTTATTTGTGAGGCTATCATGGTCTTTGACTGTATAAGTTGTTTTGATGTATTGGCGATCTTAGGTACATATATGAATTTCTGTACTTGGTGAGCCCTTTCGTCTTGGGGAGACAATTCAGTAAACTTAATAATTTTTTAATTATTCATTTTTATTTCGACTACTAAGTTTTTATTTTTTGAACATTAATTGCCCTAGAGATGGTGTTTTTTTTTTTTTCGGATTTCTCATATTTTTTTTGGATTTCTCATATTTATTTTATATATTTTTAGACATTTAGGACCGGAATGTTTTTAGTCAATAAAATAACTTTTGCTATTTTTCGTTTTTTTAGGATACTAAACTGGTTCTGGGTTTAATTATCTGGACCTTTGAATCAGGTTTTTCTCTGCGCTTTTTAATGATCAGCCATGCAGTGCACATTAATAGTGTCGTCGCTGTATCATATATATAACTTTTTACTAGCTATAAATTTTTTTTGGACTGCACCTAATTAGTTACTATTTGCAGCGATTTTTTATATTTTTTTGCAATAACAGCCCTTTGCTTTATAAAGATTTGGCTTCGGTTTAATTGCTTGGATAGCAACTCAAGCATAGTGTCATCATACTTAGAACGCCCATTACGGACTAATTTTATGTGTTTGCCCTCATTGTTTCCCTCAGGCAAGATGGCGTGCTAATTCTTTCTGCAGTATTGTTGATACTGCTGTGTGTATTTAAGCGGTGGGTCGGGACGAGGCTCGTATCCCGTGACCACGTCCTGTTGTGACGAAACGACGTAGGGAGGAGGAGCCACGCCCCGACGACACCGCGATTCGAGTACCCGGAAGCCACGGGTTGTTTTAGAGCCGGCCGGCTTTTCCCTTTGTACGTCTATTTTCCACTGACGTCTGTAAGTGCATTCTTGTTATTGCCATTCAATAAATGTAAGGTTTTACGCTATGTGGAGCTGTTTATTTCTTTTTGGTGACCCATCTTAACCATCCTGGTGCGGCTGGCTGAGAGGTTGTTTGCAGACCGGATGACATCTAGTGCCTGTTATACAGATCCCAGGCTGGGGTTGCAGCCATCCACTCAGTAAGGTCTCCTATCACTAAGAGACCAACATCTTTTGGTAAGAGGCAGCAGTTTTGGAAGGTGGAGGTTTATCAACGCACCCTATTCACTGCAGCAAGATTACCAATATTTCACCTGTCACTTGGGGATATTTATTTCAATTTTCTTTTCTCATCCCACTTATGGACTAATAATAACTCTGTTTTGTGGTCTGTAATTAGGGGCAATATCTGCACCTTGAGGATTTGTTCACATTATTTAATTTTTGAACCCTTTTTTTTTTTCTTTCACGTTTTTTTGGGGATATTCATTTGTCACAGTGTTTTTTCATTGCTATATTTTTTTGTCAGGTTGTTTTGAGATATTTATTTGTCACGTGCATTATGTCTTAACACCGTTTAATTTTTGCGGACATAGGAGCTATTCGTGTGTTTCACCATTCTAACTTTAAAGCTTAGTGATTGTCACTCATGTTCAGATACCCCTCTGTAAAGTTATAGGCACTTGATTTTGGCCTTTTCACATTTTTTAGCGCGACTTTCTTATTTACACATTATACAGTTTACCACTTTTTAGTCGCAGCTCAAGCAAGTTTTGTTAAGCGCAGTATTTATTTCACATTTACCCGGGCTTACAGGATTTCCTGAGGCAAGCCAGGAAAGTCTGTGTGCATTTCCGCCGGTCATATAATGCCAGTGCTCGGCTGGCAGACCTCCAAAAGGAGTTTAACCTGCCCAAGAACCGCCTAATCTGTGACATGCCCACCAGGTGGAACTCAACGTTGGCCATGCTGCAGTGGCTGCACATGCAGCAGAGGGCCATCAATGAGTACCTGTGCAACTATGGCACCAGGACAGGTTCAGGGTCACGCCAGTGGGCCATGATCAGGGATGCATGCACTGTCCTGTCACCATTTGAGGAGACCACGAGGATGGTGAGCAGTGACAGTGCATGCATCAGTGACACTGTCCCCCTTGTCCACCTGTTGGAGCACATGCTGCATGGAATAATGGACAGGGCACTTGAGGCAGAACAGAGGCAGGAAGAGGAGGACTTCCTTAGCTCTCAAGGCCCCCTTTATCCAGACAGTGTTCCTGCGTGCCCGCCGATCACAGAGGAAGAGGTGGAGGAGGATTGTGTCAGTATGGAGGTGGAGCCTGGCATTCAGCATCAGCAGCAGTCTTTAAGGGATCAGTCCCAAGAAACACATGGACTTGTACGTGGCTGGGAGGAGGTGGCTGCGGACCATGTCATCCTTAGTGACCCAGAAGACTCCGAACCGAATGCCTCAGCAAACCTACGCTGCATGGCCTCCCTGATCCTGCAAAGCCTGCGTAAGGATCCTCGTATTTGTGGTATCAAGGAGAAGGACCAATACTGGCTGGCAACCCTCCTTTATCCACATTACAAGGGCAAGGTTGCGGACCTTATCTTGCCGTCGCAGAGGGAGCAGAGGATGAAACATCTTCGGGAATCCTTGCAGAGAGGTCTGTGCAACGCGTTCCCAGAGACTGGGAGGTTACAAACTCCTGTTTCTGGACAACGTGTTGCTGAGGCTTCGGTCAGTCAAAGAAGGAGCGGTGG
Source organism: Aquarana catesbeiana (assembly GCF_042186555.1). Classification (NCBI taxonomy): domain Eukaryota; kingdom Metazoa; phylum Chordata; class Amphibia; order Anura; family Ranidae; genus Aquarana; species Aquarana catesbeiana. The sequence goes on from NC_133333.1 coordinate 183,454,574, forward strand.
AGAAGGTGGCCGTCCGACCGATGCGTTCAGACAATTTTTTAGTCCGCAGCCCCAAGGTATGATCGGTTCCAGCAACCATCGCAGCGTCTGTTTTACATGGTGCAGGAATACCTAGGGGCAAGATCTGACTTGGACACCTTTCCCACCGAAAATCCTCTGGGTTACTGGGTCTTGAGGATGGATCACTGGCCAGAGCTTGCACAGTATGCAATTGAGCTACTGGCCTGTCCTGCATCCAGCGTTCTTTCGGAACGCACATTCAGTGCTGCTGGAGGCTTTGTAACCGATCACAGGGTGCGTCTGTCCACCGACTCGGTCGATCGACTGACCTTCATAAAAATGAATCAGTCTTGGATCACCACCAGCTACCAAGCACCTGATGCTGATGTAACCGAATAATTTTTTTTTAAATCTCAGATCCCTTCAAAGACTGCCTATGCTGATGCTGAGTGACTGAGTAATTATCCTCTTCCTCCTCAATGATCACGCTGATAGCTTGTAAGAACATTTTTGGTTCTGGGCGCCGCCACCAGTGCCTAAGGCCCAATTTTTCAGCCCCTGTTTAACAGGGGCGTGTAATTACAATTTTTGATGCAATACTTTGCAGCGGGGCTCGTTCCTGCGTTCCAACTAGACTATCTGTGAGGGGTTGCAGTGTTGTGGCACCAGCACCAGTGCCTAAGGCCAAATTATTCAGCCCCTGTTTAACAGGGGCGTGTAATTACAATTTTTGATGCAATACTTTGCAGTAGGGCTCGTTTCTGCGTTCCAACTAGAGTATCTGTGAGGGGTTGCAGTGTTGTGGCACCAGCACCAGTGCCTAAGGCACAATTTTTCTGCCCCTGTTTAACAGGGGCGTGTAATTACAATTTTTGATGCAATACTTTGCAGCAGGGCTCGTTCCTGCTTTCCAACTAGAGTATCTGTGAGGGGTTGCAGTGTTGTGGCACCAGTGCCTAAGGCCCAATTTTTCAGCCCCTGTGTAACAGGGGCGCGTAATTACAATTTTTGATGCAATACTTTGCAGCAGGGCTCGTTCCTGCATTCCAGCTAGAGTATCTGTGAGGGGTTGCAGTGTTGTGGCACCAGCACCAGTGCCCAAGGCCCAATTTTTCAGCCCCTATTCAACAGGGGCATGTAATTACAATTCTTGATCTAATATTTCACAGCAGGGCCCTGAGAGGGCTTACAGTGTTGTGGCCACAACAACACCTAAGGCCCAAATTTCTGCTGAGTATATAGGGCAGGCCCCTACTTTCAAACATCCAACTTACAAACTACTCCTACTTGCAAACGGAAGGAGACAACAGGAAGTGAGATGAAATCTACCCCTAGGAAGGGAAATTCTCTCCTGTAAGAGTTAATATGGGAAAAACATTTCTCCTTTCCATTGATGCTTTATCACCAATCTTTGTTTCATAAAAAACCCCAAATTTTCAAAAAACTTTTGTCATTGGGACAAAAAGTGAGGTGAAATCTTCTGAAGAGGAGCACAGACAGCAAAACAAATGTCACAGGGGTGATAACCTTTCCCTATGTTTTCCAAAAAGCTTAAAATAGCTTTTTTGGCTGGAGCTAAACACGTTAAAAATGTACCAGTTCAAAATTACAATCAGATTCTACTTAACAACAAACCTACAGTCCCTGTCTTGTTTGCACCGCCTGTATACTGCTGTTAAGAGTACAGAGCCTGTATACTGCTGTTTCCTTTTTTAATTTGGGTGCGGGGTTCCCCTTAATATCCATACAAGACCCAAAGGGCCTGGTAATGGACTGGGGGGTACCCATGCCGTTTGTCTCACTGATTTTCATCCATATTGCCAGGACCCGACATTACATTAAAGCCGCAAACAGTTTTAAATTACTTTTTTTCATTTAAAAATGACATTTTGTGCAGGGACTGTTCTAAGCACGGGAAACACGCTTACAGGCATACTATAGACACCCCCCAGGTATGAGATTTAAAGGAATATTTCACTTTTTTTTTACTTTAAGCATCATTAAAATCACTACTCCCGAAAAAAACGGCAGTTTTAAAAGTTTTTTTGCATTGATACATGTCCCCTGGGACAGGACCCGGGTCCCCAAACCCTTTTTAGGACAATACCATGCAAATTAGCCTTTAAAATGAGCACTTTTGATTTCGAACGTTCGAGTCCCATAGACCTCAATGGGGTTCTAATGTTCGTGCAAATTTTTGGTCCGTTCGCAGGTTCTGGTGCGAACCGAACCGGGGGGTGTTCGGCTCATCCCTAGTGGGTATCACACTGTCACAGTATATAAATATATGTCCCACTGTCTCACTATAGTATAAGGGAAGTACTAAGGCCTGTGCGTTCCTGCCATCCGCTTTTGGCAGGTGTAAAGCTTAAGCAATCTTCACACCCAAAATTAATTTTTTCTTTACCTTGTGAAAAACCCTTTAAGATTAGGTGTTAAAATTACAAGGGAAACATTTCATGCCTTAATAAAACGTTAAACCTCCCTTTTAAAAAATCCAAGCATTAAAAATGCATCAAGACTTATTATTATATACAGCTTGAAATTTTTTATTTTTTTCGTTTGCAGTCTGTGACACAGCAGCTTCACTCTTCAGAGGCATAGTTTCCTAAAGGAGAATTCTAGATGCAGCCAGAATGCAATTTATATGGTACATTAGCATGAACGTGCTATAAACATTTATACACAGATTGTGGTAAAAAAACAATTTTGATGCAATGAGATTATCTGTCAGACCTAACAACCTGAAAATTCAGTTGGCTGATCTCTGGCGAGATGTCATAAGAGAGTTAAGTGGGGGCGTGGCCTAACACACCATGTGAACGGACGTCTTTCTTAGCAGCTGGCTGACCCAGGAATTTGTGAAAGACTGCCTGTTCCCCTGCTTTGTCCTGAAAAGAGCCCATAGAGTTCCTGGCAGACCGCTCCCTGAAGGTAACCCTCCCTGCACTATGGTTATCCGTCTACTCAACTACAGGGACAGGGACGCCATCCTACACGCTACTTGCCTGAAAGGAAGCCTCAAGATCAACAACGCGATGGTGTCCCTCTTCCCTGATTACTTCCCTGCTGTTCATGCATCAAGGGCCAAATACCAACATATCAAGCAGCTTCTGCGAGGAAAAGCCATACAATACTTGTTATTTCCTGCCACATTGCGGGTCGTTTACCAAGGTCAGGTGCATTTCTTTCAAACCCCAGTGAATGCTCTCTCCTGGTTTGAATCCCTGCGACAACCTGGTCATTTGTCTGACCAGGCATCTGGCACCTGAACTGGGCTCTCCTTTTGGCAGTGAATCCTACCCCTACTTTTGTCACTTCCAGCTTCTGGAATCGTTACAGAGACAGGTACTCAAAATTATTTGCTCTGACAAGAGGATATAGATCTCCACGTGGGAGACAATACTGCTAAGGTTACTTTCTTTTTTGATCACTGACTGATCTAACATTTGTTCATTGACTTTGGCTGTATAGGCCAGGTCCCCTTCCTTTATTAGCTGTTTGGGGTTTAGGCCCGCTCCTTGTTTTTTGGAGCTGGGCAGGGGTCAAACTCGGGTAGAGGTGTTTAATTCAAATGTCCTCCTTTCAAATTGCTCAAGTGTTTGCTGATATGTTTGCTGGTATGTGAGTTTATGTTTGTGTGTGATTCTCTTATGTCTTGCCTCCTCCTCCCGGTTTTATTGCAGCAGTGTGGGGGCCTACGGTCAGTCCAAGGGGCTCCTAGCCTTTAATATTCTAAGGTTTTATATCATTTTCCTTACTCTACCATGTCTAAGGGGCCCCTTTGAAGACGTCAACTAATGACGAAACATGTAGGGCGTGGCTACATTGTAAGCCGTCACGATTGCCCCATGTTATGCACGGGTTACTGAGAGTTTTTTATGCCAGCTTGTTTTTAATTGTCTCTACACTTTACGGAGCGTGCACTCTCCGTTTTGATTTGTATTTTTATTAATAAATTTGGAAGCTTTTTTACACTATTGGAGCCCTGCTCTTTTGCTTTTCCCTTTATCCCACTGGGAGCAAGAGAGCTTTCCTTGCCCCCCTCCAGACGTTTCATTTGGACCAGCCCGGACCGAAGACAGCATTCCTGACAGCAGCTGGGGAGATCTTCTTCACACACGGTCCCTGCAGAGGGCAATATCTGCATGTTTGATAGACCCTGCCAGCGAGGGGGTCCAACACAGAGGGTAAGGGTCCACCTTTACTATTTTTATTAATTGGAGTCATCGCTAGTGGAGTGGTATCACCTTGCACTTCCCCTTCCTTTGTTGATCCACTTACAGGGATATTGGTTGCTGCAAAGCCGCACAGTGGATGGAAGTACCTTCACTGATGAACTTTTTATGTTTAAATTCACGGACTGGGACTTGTAATCTTCACGTTTTCACATCCAAAAAAATTTTTTTTGTATTTCATATGTACACTTTTCACTAGTTTCACTTTGCCATTTTTTTCAGCTTTTATGATTTGCACGCATTCACTTATGCCATTTGTTGAGTCATTAATTTGTTCTCAGTAGATCCTGGGTCTTACAACCACGTATATGCATTTACATTCATTTGTGCATTTTTATATTTTCAGCGCACCTTTTATTTTTTATATGATAACATTCGGCATCTTTATTTACATGTTCACAGGGAGGCCACTGACCAAAAAAGCAGACTGGTATTATCCTTGGATGTGCTAAATTGGTCCTTCCTTTGGGAAACCATGCATCGAATGTGTTTTAACCTTCACTACATCAATTGGGTTTGCCTGCTCTACACTAGCCCTAGGGCCACGGTATGCACCAACAAGGACATATCTGATGTTTTTTCTTTACAGAGGGGTACGAGACAGGGCTGCCTGCCTTTCTGTTTGCACCATAGAGCCTCTTGCTCTGGCAGTGCGACAGTCAGCGACGGTGGGTGGCATATGTTATGGTGAGCAAATGGAAAAGATCTCTCCCTATGTTGATGACACATTCATTTACCTAGATGGCTCGGAGAAGTCCTTTGTGTCATTAATGGGGGTCGTGAGGAATTCTGGAAGGTCTCTGGGCTACGGGTTGGTTGGGAAAAATCTGTTGCGTTTCCCATGGCCCCTAACCTCGATTACACATATCTAACTCACTCCAAACTTGTCATTCAGCCCCCATTTAAGTATCTCGGGATCCATATAAATGCAGATCTGTCTACGTATGAATCCCTTAACATAACTCCAATTATAACACACATGGTGCTATGATTAAGCACTGTTTGATAGTGTGAAACGCGTCAGATCTTCTGTCCATTCTGCCGTGGCATGTATTTTTTGATTCCTTTTAACTAATAAAGGCTAATTTTTGGAGTGTCCAGAATTTTTCTCAAAAACTTCATTGCTATATGCATTGCCAGCACTTGTGGCTTTCAAATAAGAGGATAGGTTCATTTCAACCTGACCTGCCTGGAGCGGTTACATCCCTTTCTTTATAACACACATGGAGACTAGGCTCCGCACCTGGACTTCCTTGCCTCTCAATCTGATTGGCCGTGTGAACATTTTTAAAATCATATACCTACCCAAATTTTTATATGTTTTTCGTGCATCCCTGGTATTTGTGTTACAAAAACATTTAAAAAAATTAAACCCGATTTTGTCCGCCTTCCTCTGGCAGAGGGCACGTCCACATATTGCAAAAGCATCTCTCCAAGCTGCTAAAGCAGATGGCGGATTGGCTTGTCTAAATCTAAGGCACTATTTTTTGGCATCACAACTTACCTACGTCTATGAATTGTTCGTGGTGACCTCCTCATCTCCCTCCACCACTCTGCTGACTGCACTCTATGGTTCTAGGGCCTCAGCTGTGGATGCACTACACAGGTCGATACCTAAACGCTGCTCTTGCTGCTCTCCGATAGAGGTTAGCTGGCTTGCCTGGCATGAGGGTACTAGAGCATTGACAAGTTCGGGAGGGGTGTCTCCTAATGCCCCCCTGTGGCAAAATCCCAATTTCTCAGAGCTCCTTGGCCATCCGGACTCCCTGTGGTGGACACAACTAAGGATCACCCATATCTCTCATTTTTGTTAATAACATTTTTGCTCCCTTTGATGAGTTGAAGGCCAGGTGTGGAGTGGCTAATAAATTCTTTTATAAGTATCTTTTGTTGCATCATGCTGTAAGAGTCCAGGGCTTACTACGCATGCACCAATGGCACGTTGCCGCAAGAGGAAATTTGTGCCAACTGAGCATGCACCAATGACGTCTCAGTGCGCTAACCCGCACCTGCGCAGAGACTTGATCGAAAAAGGCAGGAAAATGCCCAGGACGCGCAAAGGAAGTGACTTCAACCTGATGGAAAAAGGTGGTAAAATGCCCAGGAGGTGCACAGGAAGTGACATCAACCTGATGGAAAAAGGGGGGAAAATGCCCAGGAGGTGCACAGGAAGTGACCTCAAACTTCCCTATATAAGCCCAGCTCAGACACTGCCTAATTGCTGGATTATCTTCAGTCCCCCCTTCTTCATGTGCTAGTGTGTGATCTGTCTGAACTTGTTGTGACCTGGAAACCTAATTGACTACTCTTGATTGCTGCTTGCCATTAACCTCGGATTTGTACCTTAACCATTCTACTTCTTTGCCCCTTTTGTACTCAGCTGCCAGATTGGAACCGACCCCGGCTTGGATCTCGACCATTCTTCTTCTGATTAACCCTTTTACACTGTGTTGCCCAACTGGACTCGACCTCGGCTCGGATCTTGGAATAAGGCTTGCACGGTGCTCCGCACCCCTGGCACCCGTGCCACTCGGTGTCCACCAAGTCTCTCTCTCCATCTCCAGAGGCTTTAAGGACCCGAGGTGCAAGGGAGGCCTCCCCACTACTTTGGTCTCACATCAGGTACGTGGGTCTCGTGACAGAATAATCCAGCCATGTCTGAGACTGAGGGGAGTGCTTCCGCCTTTGATGTCCTGTGCCAACAAGTGGCCTCTGTGTCTCAGGCCCTGACTTCCATACAAGAGGGGTACTTTTAACTGGAAGGTCGGCTGACTGCAATGGCCAATCCCTCAGTTCTGAGCCCTGCGGAACCACCTGTTATGGCTATGGAGTAGCCCAGCTCTACTCCAGCTCCTGAACCACGGGTTCCTATGCCGGAACGCTTTTCAGGGGTTCGCCACAAGTTCCGGGCTTTCAAGAACGCCTGTCGGTTATACTTTTCCCTTACAGCCTAGGACCTTCTCTTCATAGGATACAAAGGTCGGGTTCGTAGTAGCCTTACTTACAGAAGAACCTCAAGCACGGGCTCATCAGCTATTGGAAAGGGAGAGTCCTATACTGCATTTACTGTCTTCTTTCTTCGATGCCAAGGCAATCTTCTATGATGACCTCTCTACAACAGGGGAAATGCCCTGTTGAGGACTACGTAATGGAATTCCACAAGTGGGCTGCAGACACTGCATGGAACAGCGCTGCTCTTCTCCATCAGTTTCCCTTGGGCCTGTCCGAGCCCCTCAAAGACGAATTAGCAAGAGTTGGGCTCCCTGATACATTGGAAACTACAATTCAGTTGGCTATCCAGCTTGATCGCAGACTTAGAGAGCGTCGCAGGGAACGATCCGGTATGGCCTGTCCCACATGGACCTATAGCTCCACACCTGAGAACCCCCGAGACCCACGATTCAATCCCAATTCATGACACAGAACTGATGCAACTCGGCTTAATTCATGCACCCCTCACTCCCGAAGAACGACAACGCCATCGCCCGAACAATCTTTGCCTGTATTGTGGTGGAGTGGGTTACTTTTTTCAGGGATGTCCCATTAGGTCGAGTAAGTGGATCGAACCCCCATCTGTTTCACCATACGTTGTTAATTCCTCACATCTCACTCTCTGCCTCTCTTTGCAGATACCGGGAAGGATAATCCGAGTAGCAGCCATTATTGACTCTGAGGCTTGCAGCTGCTTTATTGACATCCTTTTCTCCAAAAAGTATGGAATCCCACTATGCAAGAAGCCCCAGCCATTTACTGTTCATCTGGCAGATGGCTCCACACCAACCTCGGGTCCCATAACCCATGAGACCACCCTCATATTGACCACCACCGAAGCAGACCATTGGTAATATCTTTGGCTGGACATGATTTCTTCCCCCATTTTTCTCGTTATTTTGGCGTTACCATGGCTTCGACAGCACCAGCCACAGATTGATTGGTCCACTGAAGTTTTGTCTTTCGGCTCACCCTATTGCTTACACCACAGTTTTCCACAACAAGCCTGTTTGACGGTTCAACCCCTTTCCACAGATGACAACACTCTTCTCCCCCAGGTTTACAGAGACTTCCTGGACATCTTCAAAAAGAAGGGGGCTGAATCCCTACCACCTCACCGGCCATATAATTGCCCCATTGAGCTTCTTCCTTGTTCTGCAATACCATTTGGGAGGATCTTCCCACTCTCTGAGCCTGAATTAGAAGTCCTCCAAAAAAACATTGATGACAATCTTAGAAAAGGGTTCATCCGGCCCTCTACCTCTCCTGCTAGCGCTGGACTCTTCTTTGTGGAAAATAAGGACCATTCTTTAAGACCATGTATCGACTACAGAGAATTGAACAGTATCACATTTAAGAATCAATACCCGTTGTCTCTAGTCCCTGAGCTCATCCAGAGATTCTGCATCGCCAAGGTCTTCTCAAAATTGGACCTAAGGGGGGCCTACAATTTAATACGGATAAAAGAGGGCGATGAATGGAGAACGGCCTTACGTACTAGGTTTGGTCATTTTGAATATTTAGTCATGCCATTTGGGCTGTGTAACACCCCAGCAACTTTCAAACACTTGGTAAATGACATCTTTTTGGGATTTTCTTGACCTCTTTATGATAGTGTACTTAGATGACAGCCTTGTTTTTTCACCTTCCCTTGAGGCACATCACTTCCACATGCAAAAAGTCCTTTTTTGGCTCCGAGCCCATAAACTCTATGCCAAGCTTGAAAAATGTGAGTTTGAGAAAGATACCATACAATTCCTTGGCCTCATTATTTTTCGACTTCTGGCATCTCCATGGACCCCCAGAAGGTAACTGCAGTTCTTGAATGGCCAGTACCCTCGGACCGTAAGAGCGTCCAGAGGTTCGTGGGATCCCCCAATTTTTATAGAGTATTCATCAAAGTCTTCTCATAAATAATTTCACCTATCACACAACTCACCAAGCAAAACAGCCGTTTTCTGTGGTCCCCCTTGGCACAAACCATTTTGACAAACTCAAGAAGCAATTCACCTTTGCCCCGGTCCTTCGTCATCATGACCCAGCCCTGCCTTACGTGTTGGAGGTCGATGCTTCAGAGATTGCGGTTGGGGCAGTCCTTTCTCAGCACCGTGAAACCACAGCCATCTTGCATCCTGTTGCCTTCTTTTCCAGGAAGTTGTCCCCAGCCGAAAGGAATTATGATATAGGGGACTGGGAACTCCTTGCTATTAAACTGGCCCTGAAAGAATGGTGATATCTATTGGAAGGAGCCTCACACCCTATACTTGTCTACACTGATCATAGGAATTTGGAATAACTTCCTACAGCTAAACGTCTCAGACCTAGACAAGCCAGATGGGCTCTCTTCTTCACCCGATTTCAAATGCATATCACATACTGTCCGGGATCCAAAAGTTCTAAATCTGATGCTCTATCCCGCATGTATCCAACATCAGATAAATCACCAACGAAGGATGCGATACTTCCTGCCTATAATTTCTTCCTACTTACGGATGACCTCTTGTCCAGGATTAAACTGGCCTCCTCTCTAGACCAACTGCCCTCAGGAGAACATCTTCAAGAAATAGTCAGACTTTTCTTCCATGACCATGCTGTGTTTGTGCCCCTTCAACTGAGAGTTCCTGTGCTCAAACTCTGATATGACAACAAGTTAGCAGGGCATTTTGGGGTGACCAAAACCACCAATCTGCTTTTGCGAACCTTTTGGTGGCCTACCCTCATGCCAGACTGCCACGCTTACGTCAATTCCTGCCTGGTGTGCAAACACAGCAAAACAGAAAAGAATAAATCATGGGGTCTCCTACGCCCCCTGCCTCCAGACCCTGGGAACAGATCAGCATGGATTACATAGTGGAGCTACCACCCTCTGATGGCTTTACATCCATATTTGTTGTTGTTTACAGCCTTACAAAAATGGCTCATTTTATTCCTATGATTGGCACTCCTTCCGCCCCAGAAACAGCTCAGGCTTTTATCAAGGAGATCATACGCCCTCACGGGGTCCCCAGCAATATTGTATCGGATTGTGGGGTCCAATTCACCTCTAAATTCTGGAAGAAGCTCTGTCTTGCTCTAGACATCAAGAACCACTACTCTTTGGCCTACCACCCTCAGACCAATGGACAAACAGTACGCACAAACCAAACTCTTGAACAGTACCTTTGTTGTTTCTCCACCTTTGTCCAAGACAATTGGGCGTCCCTTCTTCCTTGCACAGAATTCGCATACAACAACGCAATAAATTCTACCACTAAGCAATCAACGTTCTATGCCAACCTGGGGTACCACCCTTCTTTTTCCCCTATATTACTCGCTTCCGCTTCAGTCCCGGCTGTCTGGAACAGAGTGGAGTTTCTACACAACAACTTAGACCTCCTAAAGGATACCATGGGCAAGGCACAGCTGGATTATAAGACCATCTATGATCAAAAGCGACGGGGGGTCCTGGATCTTCAACCGGGAGACAAGGTTTGGCTGTCTACCAGGCATTTGAAGTTGGCCTGTCCCTCCAAGAAATTGGGTCCTAAGTTTATTGGGCCCTTCCCTGTTCTGTCCCGATTCAACCCTATTGTCTACAAACTCAAACTGCCCTCAACTTACCTGATCCACCCAGTCTCCCATGCCTCCCTCCTGAATCCCATGGCCCCGAACCCCTTTGGGGAACATGGGGCCTGTCCTCCGCCAGCCTCTATGATTAAAGGGATTGAAGCCATCCTGGACTGCCGTAGAAGAGGCAGCAGACACCAATTTCTGGTACAGTGGAGGGGTTACGGCCTTGAAGAGAATTCCTGGGAACCTGAGTTGCATATCCATGCTCCAGATCTTCTCCGGCAGTTCTTTTAGTGAGCTTCATCCAGGACGGGTGTCTAGAGGCCACCCCTTTCGGGGGGGGGGGGCTCTGTAAGAGTCCAGGGCTTACTACGCATGCATCAATGGCACGTTGCTGCAAGAGGAAATCTGTGCCAACTGAGCATGCGCCAAAGACGCCTTAGTGCACTAACCTGCGCAGAAGACTTGATTGAAAAAGGCAGGAAAATGCCCAGGATGCACAGAGGAAGTGACTTCAACCTGATGGAAAAAGGCGGGAAAATGCCCAGGAGGCGCACACGAAGTGACTTCAAATTTCCCTATATAATCCCAGCCCAGACACTGCCAAATTGCTGGATTATCTTCAGTCCCCCTTTATTCCTGTGCTAGTGTGTGATCTGTCTGAACTTGTTGTGACCTTTAAACCTATTTGACTACTCTTGATTGCTGCTTGCCATTGACCTCGGATTTGTACCTTAACCACTCTACTTCTTTGCCCCTTTTCTACTCAGCTGTCAGATTGGAACGGACCATTCTTCTTCTGTTTAACCCTTTTATACTTTGTTGCCCAACTGGACTTGACCTCGGCAAAGATCTTGGAATAAGGCTTGCACAGTGCTCCGCACCCCTGGCACCCGTGCCAAGTCTCTGTCTCTATCTCCAGAGGCTTCAAGGACCCGAGGTGCAAGGGAAGCCTCCCCACTACTTCGGTCTCACATCAGGTACGTGGCTCTTGTGACACATGCCATCCGGGCATAGTTTGCCGGTTTGACCCAGGAGCTCTCAGAATCACCTTTGGAGGTACTGATGTCCTATCCAGATATTGAGAAACTGGTTACGACAGTCTATTAACCTTTTCAATCAGCTGGGGTCAATCCCTTCCAGCTGGCTCAACGGAAATGCGAGGTTCTGATTCCTGGGCTATCCGAGGAGGGGTGGGAGGAGGCCTCTAAAATCTGCTTCCAGGACCTTATAAGTTCTAATGATCGCTATACACAGTTCAGGTTTATACACCAGCTACATTACACTCCTGCCAGATTGCATACATATGAAACTGAGGGTCCCCTTCCATTGCCAGAGCAGAACGCTGTGTCCAGGAGTTGGTGAGAGGGCTGCGAGTCCACGTTTTCTTACTGTTATATACTAGATCCCCTAAAAGCAGGATATCTACACAGCTGAAGCCAGTGCCCACCCAGTCTCCCAGCTAGTGACATTGTGTCAGGGAAGAATTACAAGAAGACCTGGCAAATATGCCAATATCCAATATGGCCACGCTAATTCGCACATACGCATGCAATTGTGCATCTGTGTGCGTGACGGCACACCGGTGCACGTAAAGCGTGCTAACTGCCAGTGTTCGCTGGCCTGTATAAGGACACCAGTTGCTCTCATAAATTGATGGATTATGATTAGACTTGTATCCTGTATTCCTGTGCCTTGTGCTTGTGCTTGATTACTCATAACCATCCTGGCTTACCCCTGACCTGCTCTGACTTCTCTCCCGGCTCTGAACCCAGCTGGCTCCACAGACCTGCTCCTACCTTATTCCTGATTGACATTCTGTGTTTGACCCCGGTTTGATCTCGACCATGCCCTTGCCTCTGCTCCTGACTGACTTCATGTGTTTGACCCCGGCCTGGCTTTGGACCTTGCTTCCTGCCTTACCCATCTGTCAAGATCCACCAGCACCTCCAGAGAATCATCTGCTGTGACCACTTCTCTGCCCTTGGGTGTCCTCACATCTGGAATCATAAGGCAGCTTCACCTTTAGGCAACCCATGCATCTTTGGGCATAGCACCCTCCTGTCACCACCTTTAGGGGTACTCTGCACTCAGCTGCATGGGGAGCCCTCTCTTCACCTTAGCCTCCTGTTTGGTACGTGACACATTGCCTTACACCTGCCCAAAGTGTTGGTGCCACAGTAATGCTTCAACTGTTCCTGATTGCAGAGTTCGATGACTGTACTGAAACTAGTAAGTGATATTTACACACTCATCACCTATAGAATCTTAAAGGAGACCTTTAACAAGTGCAGCAATGTTTTAAAGGGCCCCAATGGTAGCCGGCCAGAGATCTATATAAGAGATTGCCCCTCCTGGCAGTCACCTGGCAGTCACCGACCCCCCAGCCCCCCGTTTTACTTACCTGAGCCCCTTTCCACATAGTCCCGGCTTTGATTGAATAGATTGATAGCAGCGCAGCCATTGGCTCCCGCTATCAATCAAATCCAATAACGCGGGTCCCGGGGGCCGAGTCATACATTCGGCTTCTATGGACGCCAAATGAATGACTCGGGACCGCGCCCGCAAGGTAACCCCCTTGGGAGAGTGCTTCTCCTAGGGGGTTATCTAATGCGGGGAGGAGCCACGAGAGCCGCAGGGGGACCCCAGAAGAGGATGTTCGTGGCCACTCTGTGCAAAACGAGCTGCACAGTGGGGGTAAGTATGACATGTTTGTTATTTAAAAAAAAAAAAACAAGCTTTAGTATCACTTTAACTACATATTCAAGGGATTATTAATGCTTCGTATAGAGGCAATGGATAAATTATTTTTAAGTGGATCTTCATGAGGTCACATACACCATAGACCATACGTTTACACTGCTGCAGGAAACCAACATTGCTAGCCTTGCTCCAACAGATCCTTTTCAAACTGGTTGACTCCACATGTTATCTGGCACCACTTACTTAGAATGTCAGTCATGACTCATTGGCCAACATGGTTGATACATGCATACAAGTTTTATCATATTTTTGTGACAGTATAACTTTTAAGCCACTTCCTACTCACCACAAATTCACAGTTTGAACTTTTGCAGGAGAAATCTAAAATCAAAACTGACAAGTTGTAGGAGAAAGTACTTGTTCAAGACATTGTATGGAGTGGTCTCCAAAGGGGCCCATGTTTGAGAAAGTAGATACCCCACTAAGTTCTACTGGTTTTGCAAAAATACAACTACATTTTACATTGGGTATGACCTTTGGTGTTGGTTGAAGGGTTGACTTCTGCTCATTAGTGGAGAGTAAAACTTTCTCAGATAAACACAAAGCAGTTATATCGGACATGAAGCCAATTAAATACTTTCATCGTACAAAGCACAGGAAAGGAGGAAGCCTAATTAAAATCTCACGCATATAGCAAACCTGTTGAACTTAATTCTTACCTCCATTCTTACATGGATGTACTCCATTAATTGCTTTGCATAAAACGCAACAAGGCATAATAATTCAAGGCCGCGCAGCATGGGATTTACTGGTTCCAACACAGGAGGTATTTATTAAGGATGTTTACAAGTAATAAAAAATATATTGCTCTAGGTCTTAATGTCAAATAACTGCATCTCATCAAAAAGATGTGGACTAAAGGACAAAATCTAAAGTGTACCTAAACAATATTAGCCAGTATCCATCTACAGACAAAACCTTTTTTTGTTTTGTACGTAGTCCAGAATGGTTAAAACCCCTACCATTCTTTTTGTTGTTATGTTGTTTATTGTTTGCAAAAAATGCAAACCAAATCTCCCAGGTTCCTTACTTTCACAGTACTACCCGAAAACAAAATAAATAATTTTGGTTGGAGTTGTCCCCCAATATGAGAGGGGAGAGAGGGAAACATAAGGAATATTAGGGCGTTTTGTGTGAGGGTGTAGTGTAGAAGATAAATATATATGAGACTCTCTAGGGAAAGGTATTTTATTCTTCAATTAAAGTTTTTTTGTTTTTTATTTTTTAATAGTGGATTGTAATAAGTAATAAGTGGATTTGTTCCATCTTAGTGTATCACCAGAGGATAGCCCCTTCACTGGGTATATGTAAGGGTTTACAACCACTTTAAATATACCACACCTTTTCTGTATCTTCACTGCAATTGTACAACACCTATATTACACCTGCACTCATGGGCATCCGCAAGTGGGGGCAAGTGCCCCCCCCCCGGAATCAGGGATCAGATCAGCACTTATTATCAGGGCCGGTGCCAGCATAAGGCAGCCAAGGCAGCCCCCTGAGGGCGCCAGGAGAGGAGGGGTACCAAAGACAGGGGTTCCCCACTCGGACCTTATCCTAGCGCTGGCGGCAGGCCCTGCTCGCACCTGTACACAGTTTAGTATACTGACACAGGTGGCGCAGCATAGCCCCGGCCGGGCGCCGTTAACTTCACCCGCTCGCCTCTCCTGACTCTAGTCCCGGCCCTGCTACTGCACTTCTCCTCCTCTGCCAGATGCAGGGCAGAGAGACGCCCTCAGCTTGAAGACACCGCCCCCCCCCCCCCCAGCCGTCGAGACGAGGATCGCTGGATCCTGAAAAAAAATCCCTCCCACCTGGTCGGTGGCAGAGAGAGGGCTAGAAATGCCTCCAGTTCAGCAGCACACAGAGATCATCGCCGCTGAACTGGAGGGTTTGTGAGACGAGGGGAAGCCAGGGAAGGAGCCCGGATCCAAGTGAGACCAGGGGGGAAGGCCCAATGCCAGCAGAAGGCCCAGGAAGAACTCTAGTGGCACTGGTGGTATTACCACAGATGAAGATATCTCTCTCCCATCTCTGTGGGTAGGGCAGGCAAGCTGCTTCTAGCTTAATGGTGTCAGAATGAATGAATGAATATTATTGTCCCCATCCTGCCCTTGTGCCATGTCCACAGACTCTGACAGTCTCTTATGCCATGTATGCAGTCTCTGACAATCTTTTGTGCCATGTCCACAGTCTCTTACAGTCTTTTGAGCCATGTCAGCAGTCTCTGACAGTCTCTTGTGCCATGTATGCAGTCTCTGACAGTCTCTTGCGCCATGTCCACAGTCTCTGACTGTCTCTTGTGCCAAGTATTCAGTCTCTGATCGTCTCTTGTGCCATGTCTGCAGTCTCTGACAGTCTCTTGAGCCAGGTCCGCAGTCTCTGAAAGTCTCTTGTGTCATGTATGCAGTCTCTGACAGTCTCTTGTGCCATGTATGCAGTCTCTGACAGTCTCTTGTGCTGTGTCCACAGTCTCTGAAAGTCTCTTGTGCCATGTATGCAGTCTCTGATCGTCTCTTGTGCCTTGTCCGCAGTCTCTTACAGTCTCTTGTGCCATGTATGCAGTCTCTGATTGTCTCTTGTGCCTTGTCCGCAGTCTCTTACAGTCTCTTGTGCCATGTATGCTGTCTGTGACAGTCTCTTGTGCCATGTACTGTATGCAGTCTCTGACAGTCTCTTTTGCCATGTATGCAGTCTCTGACAGTCTCTTGTGCCATGTCCACAGTCTCTTACAGTCTCTTGTGCCATGTCTACAGTCTCTTACAGTCTCTTGTGCCATGTATGCAGTCTCCGATCGTCTCTTGTGCCATGTCAGCAGTCTCTTACAGTCTCTTGTGTCATGTATACAGTCTCTGACAATCTCTTGTGCCATGTATGCAGTCTCTGATCATCTCTTGTGCCATGTCCGCAGTCTCCTACAGTCTCTTGAGCCATGTCCGCAGTCTCTGACAGTCTCTTGCGCCATGTATGCAGTCTCTGACAACCTCTTGTGCCATGTATGCAGTCTTTTACAGCCTTTGTGCCATGTCTACAGTCTCTGACAGTCTCTTGCGCCATGTCCACAGTCTCTGACTGTCTCTTGTGCCAAGTATTCAGTCTCTGATCGTCTCTTGTGCCATGTCTGCAGTCTCTGACAGTCTCTTGAGCCAGGTCCGCAGTCTCTGAAAGTCTCTTGTGTCATGTATGCAGTCTCTGACAGTCTCTTGTGCCATGTATGCAGTCTCTGACAGTCTCTTGTGCTGTGTCCACAGTCTCTGAAAGTCTCTTGTGCCATGTATGCAGTCTCTGATCGTCTCTTGTGCCTTGTCCGCAGTCTCTTACAGTCTCTTGTGCCATGTATGCAGTCTCTGATTGTCTCTTGTGCCTTGTCCGCAGTCTCTTACAGTCTCTTGTGCCATGTATGCTGTCTGTGACAGTCTCTTGTGCCATGTACTGTATGCAGTCTCTGACAGTCTCTTTTGCCATGTATGCAGTCTCTGACAGTCTCTTGTGCCATGTCCACAGTCTCTTACAGTCTCTTGTGCCATGTCTACAGTCTCTTACAGTCTCTTGTGCCATGTATGCAGTCTCCGATCGTCTCTTGTGCCATGTCAGCAGTCTCTTACAGTCTCTTGTGTCATGTATACAGTCTCTGACAATCTCTTGTGCCATGTATGCAGTCTCTGATCATCTCTTGTGCCATGTCCGCAGTCTCCTACAGTCTCTTGAGCCATGTCCGCAGTCTCTGACAGTCTCTTGCGCCATGTATGCAGTCTCTGACAACCTCTTGTGCCATGTATGCAGTCTTTTACAGCCTTTGTGCCATGTCTACAGTCTCTTACAGTCTCTTGTGCCATGTATGCAGTCTCTGACAATCTCTTGTGCCATGTATGCAGTCTCCGATCATCTCCTGTACCATGTCTACAGTCTCTGACCATCTCCTGTACCATGTCGGCAGTCTCCGACCGTCTCCTGTACCATGTCCACAGTCTCTTACAGTCTCTTGTGCCATGTATGCTGTCTGTGACAGTCTCTTGTGCCATGTACTGTATGCAGTCTCTGACAGTCTCATTTGCCATGTATGCAGTCTCTGACAGTCTCTTGTGCCATGTCCACAGTCTCTTACAGTCTCTTGTGCCATGTCTACAGTCTCTTACAGTCTCTTGTGCCATGTATGCAGTCTCTGACAATCTCTTGTGCCATGTCAGCAGTCTCCGATCGTCTCTTGTGCCATGTCAGCAGTCTCTTACAGTCTCTTGTGTCATGTATACAGTCTCTGACAATCTCTTGTGCCATGTATGCAGTCTCTGATCATCTCTTGTGCCATGTCCGCAGTCTCCTACAGTCTCTTGAGCCATGTCCGCAGTCTCTGACAGTCTCTTGCGCCATGTATGCAGTCTCTGACAACCTCTTGTGCCATGTATGCAGTCTTTTACAGCCTTTGTGCCATGTCTACAGTCTCTTACAGTCTCTTGTGCCATGTATGCAGTCTCCGATCGTCTCCTGTACCATGTCTACAGTCTCTGACCATCTCCTGTACCATGTCGGCAGTCTCCGACCGTCTCCTGTACCATGTCCGCAGTCTCTGACCATTGCCTGTACTTTGTCTGCAGTCTCTGACCGTGATAATGACATTGTCGAAAAGGGGCGGAGCATGGGTGACCTTAAAATGATGCACCCCTTGAAAAAAGTTCTGCAGATGCCCATGCCTGTACTGCACCTTTAAAAAGTATTCATACCCCTAATTTAAAAAGCAAAATTTTACTTCTGTCTTTCTTGCTGCTAGGGAGAATTGCCCTTATTTTCTTTCCAGGGGATAATCTTTCTACCAAACAGTAATGGAATCTCTCCAATTGAGCCTCTGATGGCAGGGAAATCTAACAGGAGTTTTAATTCTTCCCCAGTCTAATTGAAACACAGGCCCCTTTTACACGGGCTTTCCGATCAGGTCAGCCTATCCGTTTTTCAGGCAGACCTGATCGGAGTCTCCATTCACTCCTATGTTAAAAGGAAGAAGTTGGGACTTTAATATGAGGCACATGTGTGGTGTGCCTCCATCCCTGGTTCAAGGAGAAAAAAAATATATGTTTGATACATTTTATGATCAATAAATTATACTGTATTCAATTCACCTCCACGCTGTCCATGGACCTCATTTAAAGTCCCAAATTCCCATTCACTCCTATGGAGCGGGGGATGTCAGCAGTGACATCTCAGCGCTTACACCCGCTGCTATCCAATCCGATCCTGACCACCAAATCCAGATGGATGGAGACCCTACTTTCCATCCATCTGGTAGATCAGATGGAATCGGATGAAAACGGACAGGCGGTCCGTTTTCATCCGATCACCCCATAGAGGAGAGCAGGACTCTGACAGGTCCGTAGCCAAACAGGAAATCCCCCCAAACTGAGATTTTCTTTTACTTTTAACTTTGATGATAACTGTAAACAGGACAAATAGAGAAGGTGAATTTCCCTAATTGAAGCACAGACAGCATTGCTCCCTCCCAGCTTTCCTTCATCAGAAGAGAGAGAGAGCAGACGTGCGTGTGAAGCTCCGGCTTCTAGTAGCTCCGGCTATCTGGCCACCCACCCTTCCATTCATCCAGGACTACAGGACTATTCCAGGACTCCCAGCTGCACTGTTACCGGGCCCCCCCGACCCAACCACGTGGACAAGAAACGGGAACGGGATCCCCGGACCCTTCCCGCCAGCTCCGCCTAGCCCACTCTCACCGCTCACCGCTCCACCACGCCGTCACGGCCTCAGGAACACTGATCCGCTGATCCCAGCCGTCAGCCTCCCGGAGCAGTCCCACAGGACACACCGCGGCTCCGGCCAGCTCCAGCCAACGCTGGCCCGCCGCTCACCCCCCAGCCTCCATCGGCAGGCCTGCGAGCTCCATCCCACCGGGCCCAACTCACCATCCACGGATGGGACCACAGCCACCCCAGGAGCCCGAGCATCAGGACAGCCCGCGGCTCGGGCCTAGCCGGTCGGCCATCTTGGTCCACCCAGAGCGGCCGCAATCACTACCTTCCACCCGGAGCTCACCCCCAGACCGCCACCCCAGCAGGTTAGTATCGGGACCCGATCCCTCCCGACCATCCCAGGCCTGCACCGGCCTACCTCCAGGTAGGACCCACCATACCACGACCCCCTCTGTTCACGGTCCCGAACCCCCCGGAGGCACCACCACAGCCGCCATCCAATCACCCCGCTTCTCTAGTCGCTAGACTCGGGGGACAGACCACGGCTGCGGCATAGCTCTGGCCAGCCAGCACCTCATACCCCTCCTACACCTGTCCAGCGAGTCTCCGTGCCCTCTTCACTTGGAACACCCCCTCCTCGATACTGGACTTCGCAGCAGGGGCACAGGTTAACACCGGAGACCAGGATATCCTTGGCTCTGGTGTGACCAGCATCCTTCATAGATCCACCAAGACGCAGCCACAGCACCAGTCTAATCAGTAAGTTGCAGCCAACCCTCTACCCATCGGCCCCCCTCCCCTCCTCGTCTTCCTCCGGACCTTCCTGTACAGGTAAGCCCACCGGGTACCCTAGCAGTTGATCCAGGGTCCTCGAGTCCGATCGCCCCTCGGGGGGTCAGGAAGGAATTTTTTTTCTCTGCTGTAGCTATTGGCCAGCTCAGCTAGGAGTTTTTCGCCTTCCTCTGGATCAACAGAAGGGAGGTAGGTAGCCCCTCCATCACCTCCAGATCTTCCGCACCATCATTCAGCCCGTCAACTACACTTCCAGTAGCATAGGCAGCCATCTGATCCCTCCATCCCCCAGCAAACTCATCATTCTCCTACAGCAACTTTGTCTTTCCCACCAAGTGCAATTTCAAGTACACAGCGGACGCCCTCCACAGGCTAAGAAACACCGCCTCAACTTCACCAACCGCCACTCAAAAAATACTAAAAAAAGAAAAATTTCTAAGGACCAAACCACAATCAACCATCCAATACAGGGAGACACCAATCCAACCACAACAACTAGCATGCGCCCTGATCAACACCAGATCTGCAGTCAAGCACAGACTGGAAATCCATGACTTCATCATTGAAAACAACCTAGATTGCCTCTTCATTACAGAAAGCTGGTTAACATCCGACTGCACACCATCCTAACTGAATTGGTGCCTGAGAACTACAGCATCCTAACTGAGCATAGAATAGGAAAAAGGAGGAGGCCTAGCAGTGATCTTCAAATCGCACCTTGTGTTCATCAAACCAACTTTACAGAACTCAGTGCCTTTCATGGAGACACTCTCCCTGCGTCTTCAAACAACACCCCAAGACACCACTCACATACTACTATGCTACAGACCACCAGGACCAAAGATCAATCTCCTTACACCACTCACTGAATTAATTTCAATGCACACCCTGAAAACCAAAAACTTTCTGGTACTCGGGGACTTTAACCTCTGGGCAAACTCTACCCAAGACCCTATCGCGACCGCCTGCATTAACCAACTGGAAGAACTAAGTCTTCAACAGCTGATAAATGCTCCCACGCATGGTTCAGGACACATTCTAGACCTCATCTTCAAACAGAATATGGACATTAACATATTCGACAACACACCACTACCATGGACGGACCACCACGCTATCAAGTTTAAAATCACCACCAACACCACTCTCCAAAAACAGAAACATGCAACAACAACACATTGGAACAGATCTCAGAAGAAACTACACTCTGAACTCTTCAAAACCACATTATCAAACAAAATACCATTGTTAAACTTAAACCTCTCAACGGAACAAACACTCAACTCCCTAAACAAGGCACTACTACAAACAGCAGACTTAGTGGCGCCAAAACGCAGAATACTCATCCGCAAAAAAAACTCAAGATGGTTTAATGGCACTCTCACCCTACTCAAGCAAGAATGTAGAAGAGCTGAAAGAGCATGGAGAAGAAATCCTACCAAGGAAAATCATACAAACTACAAAGTACTCACAGTGAAATACCACAAAGCAATCTTCAAAGCCAAAAAAGAACATTTCTCCAACACCATCTCAACTGCCTTAAACCGGCCGCGATAACTTTTCAAAATAGTCGCCCAGTCAATGAACTCAACCTGCTTAGAGCCCCCAGCAAACGATACTCAAGAATTCTGCAATGAGTCATCAAATTTCTTCATCGCAAAATCGACACCATTCGGAAATCAATTCAACAGAAAAAAACAACCCACCTCACTCAACCAAAGCAAGAAGAGGATATTGACACGAACATCACACAACCACCAGATTACATCATTCCCACAAAACTCCTGAAAGAGTGTTCCAACATCTTGGCCCCTACTATAACACACCTCATAAATCAGTCGTTCAAAGAAGGGATTGTGCCAACCACCCTCAAGCAAGGTATCGTCAAACCCCTACTAAAGAAACCTAATCTTGACCCTAAAGACCCCAACTATTGCAGACCGATAACAAACCTCAACATCATCTCCAAGATTATGGAGAAAGTGGTAGTACAACAGCTACAACGCCACCTGGACACACACCAACTCCTGGACCCTCTGCAATCAGGCTTCCGCCCAGGCCATGGCACAGAAACAGAACTTCTCAAGATATGGGACGATGCCCTTGAAGCAGCAGATGACGGAGAATCATGTCTCCTGGTACTATTAGACCTCAGTGCAGCATTTGAAACAGTGGACCACAATACTCTACTTGTCTGCCTCACAGAAGTAGCAGGAGTCACAGATTCTGGTCTAAAATGGTTTGCATCCTTCTTAGAGAATTGCTCTCAGAAAGTGAAATTGGGAGCATTCACCTCTGAAACCCGCACAATCTCCTGTGGAGTCCTTCAGGGTTCACCCTTGTCCCCAGTGCTATTCAACATTTACATCCGCCCACTCCTCAAAATCATCAAAAAATCAGACCTCTGCTTCCACTCATACGCTGATGACACCCAACTGTACTTTCGCATCACCGGACAAAAAGACCACCATCGGCAATTAGAGAAATCCCTCACTTTGATAGATGACTGGATGACCATTAGCTCCCTCAAACTCAACGGTTCAAAAACAGAACTTCTTCTCCTACACGCTAACCAAAATTCCAAAACCAAGACTCCATGGACACCTCCCACCATCTTGGGACAAACCATCTCTCCAAGCACCAAAGCCAAAAGCCTCAGAGTTATCTTTGACTCAGAAATGACAATGGATGCACAAATAGGATCAGTAGTTAGCCTGCTACGTGGACTCATCCCCTTCATCCCAGAAGAGGATAAAGCAGCAGTAGTTGGAACAATCATCAATTCCCGACTCGACTACGCAAACTCGCTCTACATAGGATTACCCCAATATCAGCTTGCGCGCCTACAGGTCATCCAAAACGCGGCGGCAAGACTGTTAACAGCAAAAAAAACCCTGGGAATCCATTTCCCCATCCCTAGGGAACCTACATTGGCTATCCGTAAAGAATCGGATCACTTTCAAGACCCTCTGCCTCACCCACAAATGCATACAAGGAAACGCTCCTCAATACCTTTGATAGAAAATAAAACACTACACACCCAATCGCAATCTTCGATCATCTAACCAAAACCTCCTCCTCATTCCCAAATACCGCTACAAAGCAAAGGGAGAACGAAGATTTGCAGTCCAAGGACCTCGACTATGGAACGCTCTTTCGACCCACATCCGCATGGAAGAAAACCATCTGGACTTCAGGAAAAAACTCAAGACCTTCCTCTTCTAGAAGCTGACAACACTAAACGCATTTAGCACCTCGAGGCGATTCAGTTCTCATTTGCAGCGCTTTACAAATCATTCATTCATTCAGCATTAAAACTGACAAGTGTTCTAATCCCTCTTCACTCTGACTAAAACGAATAAATTCCTTTAGTTACACTTTAACCTCTTGACATCTGTGCTATAGCCGAATGACGGCCACAGCGCGGACCTGAATTTCCGGGAGGCCATCATATGACGGCCTCCCCTGTGCATGCGCCCTGCAGGGCGCGCGCGGAGCGCGCTGTGATCACCGAGTCACTGAGACTCGGGTGATCACTGATCCGAGTAAGGGGCCGGTCCCAGCCCCTTACCATGTGATCAGCTGTCAGCCAATGACAGCTGATCACATGATCAAAACAAAAGCTCTGTGATCATTTTTTTTTTCTCCTCACGAAAAAAAAGCCAATCACCGGCTCATCTGCAAGGGACATCGGTCCCGAAGAGGCAATTATGCCTCATCTGTGCCACCTGCCATTGCCACATGACAGTGCCCACAGTGCCACCTATCAATGCCCATGAGTGCCACCTATCAATGCCCACAAGTGCCACCTATCAATGCCCACAAGTACCACCTATTAATGCCCACCAGTGGTGCCAATCAGTGCCACCTAGCAGTGTACCTATCAGTGTAACCGATCAGTGCCCATTATTGCCACCCATCAGTGCCCATCACTGCCACCCATCAGTGCCCATCACTGCCACCTATCGGTGCCCATCAGTGCCGCCTCATCAGCGTACATCAATGAAGGAGAAAAATTACCGTTTTTAAAATTTTATAACCAAATATACATTTTTATTTTTTTTTATTCAGTCTTTTTACATTTTTTTAACAAAAAATAAAAACCGTAAAGGTGAACAAATACCACCAAAAGAATGCTCTATTTGTAGGGAAAAAAATGATAAAAATTTCATTTGGGTACAGTGTTGTATGACTGCGCAATTGTCATTCAAATTGCATTAGAGCTGAAAGCTGAAAATTGGTCTGGATAAAAAGGGGGTTTAAGTGCCCAGTAAGCAAGTGGTTAAATGTATTTTTTAGTCAAATGCATCTAATGGAAATACGTGTGTAGTGGTGTATTTGCCACTAGTAACAAACATCCACCAATTTACCCTGCTGCCAGACTCCCATATATTACTTGCAGAGACAATGAACAGTCCTGTGCTGGTTTTGGTTTTTTTTGTTTATTGGAGGGTACAACTTGGTTGGGGGAAAGAGGTATATGGGATGCCCATAGAATAATTCATTTCGCCATCATACTTAGAGGTTTTACAAATTAGCACATAGTTTGAGCTTGAAGAAATGATGTGCATGTTTAACAGCTATGATCTTTCTCCTGCATCAACATGCAGACTATTGCTCCTCCTCTGCGTAAGTCCTGTAGACTATTACTTCCATACTTCCTCACCCATGACCGTGTAAGGATGAGGACATCACTCTTGATCGTGTAAGGGTGATGTTCCCAGAAATCCTCTCCTCCTGCACAAACTTATCCTGTTGTTAACAAATGTAATGTAATGTCACATCT
Source organism: Aquarana catesbeiana (assembly GCF_042186555.1). NCBI lineage: Eukaryota > Metazoa > Chordata > Amphibia > Anura > Ranidae > Aquarana > Aquarana catesbeiana. The sequence continues at coordinate 183,479,386 of NC_133333.1, forward strand.
TCTTCTGTAAGCAAGAAGGACCCACTCTGAATAGTTCCTCAAGCTGGCTCTGGTTGCTCGCTGCTACTAGGCCAGAGGCCTGCAGCACCTCTCCCCAGAGGCCTAGTAGTTTAAAAGCACACGTTGAGCGGTGGACTACTGTTCCCAGCTAGCCCAGCTTGCAAATCCTGTGCCCTCAATCAATTTGCCACATCAATTTGATACATATCCCCACAGTCTCTCTTCTGATCCAGGACTCCTCATCATTGACTGTGTAATGATGAGGACTTCACTAACGACCGTGTAGAAGTGAAGTTCCCTCACAGACTTCCTGGCACATCCAGCCCACCACTGTGGTACACTCACCGACCTTTCACTGCCCCGAGTCCTTGATGGAGAACTTAACCGGAGCATACGTTCTGACAGCTTCACTTGCCCCTCTGCTCCAGGAGTTCCTTATCAATGACTGTGTAAAGAAAAAGACATCGCCAATGACCGTGTAAAGGCGAAGTTCCCTCACAGTTCTCCCTGGGCCTCCTCCTGTGATCGGCGCACCTGCTGTCTAGTATTCCATTCTCCACTTGACCCAGCCGACAACTACCCCCAGCGGCATCTTACCTCAGCTTATATAGGAGGCCTGCCCCCTACCAAAACCAGTTGGGGATTGGTCAGGGCTTCCACATGAGCTTCCTGCCACTCCAGTTCTAAGCCCTGCCCCTCTTCCAGAACATTCTCCCTGGAAGCAGGGGAGGCATCTCAGAACTAGAGCACGGGTGGTCACACCCACTGCTACACTAACCACTCCCAGCCCTCAGAGAGGAGCTTGCAGCATAGGCCTGCCTAAATTTACCTGCGCTAACAGTCTATTCAGTAAAAATCCTATTACTAGGACCTACCTATTGGTAGAGGGTGCTACACCTGAAACCAACCTAGTATCAGCCACCTCCATTTACTTGTACAGATGCACTCCAGAATTGGGAGCCATTCAGGTATGTTGTGTGTAAATGTGCTGACAAGTAACATGATAAAAGAAGGACAAAATAAAGTGAACAGGTGAAATCTTGGGGGGAAGACACTCCAGTTCATTGCAAGGCTGTCTTCCCAGATTTTGTTTGCTCTATATTTGCCAGGATCCAGCTGGAAGGAACGTGATGCCACCCATGCATAGGCAGAAGACGAGGGAAATATAAGTATAAATCCTATTTTTATATATTTTTTTCTTTACAGGTACATTCTACATCTACTAATAGTAGGTGATTTGTGAAGGAGGAGGGGGTTTGAACAGTGTAAGCGGTCCTTTAAAGTAAATTATGTTTTTTGCCCCATGAAGGGCAAAGCAACCTGTTCACAAACCTGAAATCCTCTCCATCTGCACATACTTCCCTTCCCAGCTACCTCTAGCTCCTGGGGCAAAGACCTACACTTTGGGAGGCATGGGACTCATTAAGCTTCCTCCCACAAATACTTGGTGATTGGGCACTCAGACACCCAGAGCTTTTACATGGGAAGGGGGAAGTCCTTAGCTTTGCAACTTACACAGGACTTCTTCTCCAGATATAATAAAATATTTTCAATGGTGTAATTACCCTATCTAATATGAGCAAATAAAAGAAGTTCAGTGTAATGCCGCGTACACACGGTCGGATTTTCCGACCGGAAATGTTGGATGTGAGCCTGTTGTCGGAAAGTCCGACCGTGTGTATGCTCCATCGAACATTTGCTGCCGGACTTTCCACCAACAAATGTTTGCTAGCAGGTTCTCAAGTTTTCCGCCAACAAAACTTTGTTGTCGGAAAGTCTGATCGTGTGTACACAAGTTCGTTGCACAAAAGTTCACGCATGCTCAGAATCAAGCAGAAGGAGCCGCACTGGCTATTGAACTTGCTTTTTCTCAGCTCGTCGTATGTGTTGTAAGTCACCGCATTCCCACGTTCGTAATTGTTGGCCAACATTTGTGTGACCATGTGTATGCAAGACAAGTTTGAGTCAACAACTTTCGAACAAAAATCCACGGTTTTGTTGGCAGAAAGTCTGATTGTGTGTACGGGGCATTAGGGTTTACATACCATTTAAGAGAACCTCTTGTTTTGCCCTGCATGGGCAAAGTACAGATTCCCTTTAAGACTATCTGAGCTGTGATTTAGATTGGGTTTCAAGCTCTGTGAAAGTGTTAAGCTGCGTACACACAATCGGACTTTCTGACGGGAAATGTTCGACGACAGGCTGTTGGCGGTAAATCCGACCGTGTGTATGCTCCATCTGACAATTGTTGTCAGACTTTCCGCCAACAAATGTTGGCTAGCAGGTTTTCAAATTTTCCGCTGACAAATGTGTGTTGTCGGATTTTCCGAGCATGTATACACAGGTCCGTCGGACAAAAGTCCAAAGTACAAACATGCATGCAAGGACGAGCCAGAAGCAGTCGGTCTTGTAAACTAGCGCTCGTAATGGAGAATTAACATTCATAACGTGGCAAATTATGAAATCTCGAAATGCAGCGAACATTCTCTTCTTCTTTAACCACTTGCTGCCCGCCCACCGTCATATGACGGTGGGACGGTGCAGCTGTTATCCTGGGCCGCCGTCATATGACAGCACTGCTTTTCAGGATCCCTAGGGGGGCGTCACTCGGGTCCCGGAGCGTGTGCCCAGCGGCCGCGATGTCCGTCAGGCACCCGTGATTGCCGGGTAACCGAGCAGGACCCTGGATCTGTGTGTGTAAACACACAGATCCACGTCCTGTTAGATGGGAGGAGACCGATGGTGTGTTCCTTGTACAGAGGAACACCGATCGGTCTCCTCCCCTTTTGAATCCCCTCCCCCCACATTTAGAATCACTCCTTAGGAACACATTTAACCCTACAGCGCCCCCTCCTGGTTAACCCCTTCATTGCCAGTCACATTTGTACAATCATAATCAATGCATTTTTATAGCACGGATCGCTGTATAAATGTGAATGGTCCCAAAAATGTGTCAAAATTGTCCGACGTGTCCGCCGCAATATCGCAGTCATGATAAAAATCGCAGATCGCCGCCATTACTAGTAAAAAAAAAAAAATAATAATAAAAATGCTATAAATCTATCCCCTATTTTGTAGACGTTATAACTTTTGCGCAAACCAATAAATATACACTTATTGCGATATTTTTTACCAAAAATATGTAGAAGAATACGTATCGGCCTAAACTGAGCAAAAAATTTGTTTAAAAAAAAAAAATTGGATATTTATTATAGCAAAAAGTAAAAAATATAGTGTTTTTTTCAAACTTGTCACTCTTGTTTTGTTTATAGCGCAAGAAATAAAAACTGCAGGGGTGATCAAATACCACCAAAAGAAAGCTCTATTAGTGGGGAAAAAATTATAAAAATTTCATTTGGATACAGTGTTGTATGATCGCGCAATTGTTATTCAAAGTGCGACAGCGCTGAAAGCTGAAAATTGGCTTGGGTGGGAAGGGGGGTGGAAATGCCCTGTATGGAAGTGGTTAATGGGATAATAATGAAGCTACTTTGCTGGTGATACTGATGGAGTTATTGCAAACAAATTTATTTTTTTCTAGTGATATCAAGAATAATATTATTATGTTTTTTTTGTTTTTTTTTATTTGGGCAAGTTCAAAGCTACAACTATGTTGGTGTCCCTTGCCAATTTTACATTGCATTTTTTTAAATGTAACTGCCTACTCTCAAAATGTCATTTGAAGTAAAACACATAGCCAAGTATTATTCTACACAATTTTTATTGTGCATTAAAAAAGAAAACAAATAAAATTAGACATGCTATCTGCCAATAGAACTTAACCAAAAAAGTCAATTCCATGCATCCAAAAATATAGAAAATATACCAAATCAAATCATTATTCAACCAACAAAAATAATGTCAAAGCAATAACTCCAAGGCCAATAATAAATAACACATTATCTCCTCTGATTCTGCAACATGTATGGTTGACGAATGGCCATTCAGAAACGAACTGAAAAGTGCGAACTGAAAATCACAAAATGAAAAGCATGAAATGAAAAGCGTGAATCAACACTCACCAAACTAAGGGTGGCGCTAAAGAGCTGAAAAAAAACACGTAGTACGTCACTGCGTTCGTAATTGTTGGCCAACAATTGTGTGGCCCTGTGTATGCAAGACAAGTTTGGGCCAACACCCTTTGGACAAAATTCCACTTTTTTTGGCCAACAATCCGATCGTGTGTACAGGGCTGGTGCAAGGATTTTTGACATCCCAGCCTAATTTTTCCTCCCCCTCCTTGGCTCCGCCCCTGAACCTACCCCCATTGTATGAACATCAGTGTGACAGGAGTCGGCGCTAGAGAAAGCATGCGGCTGCAGTATAGAGCACTGATCATAGAGGCATGCAGGGGATGTTTGCTTCCGTTCCATCAGGACATGTCCTCCAGTGCTGCGTCTCTATAATGACACTACAGAGTGGCTGCTTGAGTAACATTAGGCAGAGGCATCCCCCGCATCCCCCTAGATGTGCACGTTTTATCCCAGCAGTGCCCACTAGAGATTATAACATTTATTACAGAGGTATTTATATTACAGCACCAAAAACTTACATAGCGCAGAGACGGAGAGTAGGGAAACCAGCGGCCCGGTGCCCTAGGCAGCAGTGCACCCTAGGTGGCTGCCTAGTTTGCCTAGTGGTAGCACCGGCCCTGTGTGTGTACAGTCTCAGTAATTTACCAATTTTAAATAGAAAAAAAAATAGGTTCCAATTATCCTCAGGGTACAAATACACAGGCTTATTCAGCCAGGCTCAGGACAATATGTACAGCGCAGAAACATATAGCAATCAATCAGAAGACTTACATCACAGAACTGTCTTCAGTAAATAAAACACATATTGTCTTTTATGAATTCTACACTTCACGCATTATCACTTCTCTTTCCACTGTGCTGGCGGTTAAACACGTATGTTTCTCTGTAGTTACTATGTGTGTGTGGCATGGAAACCTCATATTGGCTGCAATGTGCTAATTTGTGAACTGCATCATATTACTTTCAGTGGGAACTTCTTGAACTTTACATGCTCATGCATCCAGATCTACTTTTGGTGTGGTCAGTGTGTTTGGACCACAGGAATGTGTACAGTTCGTAATGGGTTGAATCTGTGATGTGGTTCCCAAAAAGGCCATGTGCACTTATTGTGCAGCATATGCTCTGCAAAGCGAAGTATGTACAAAGAGTTATACATATAAAAAAAGAAAAAATATGTAGCAACATACTATCTAAAGCAGGACCATAACTTTCGCATAATAGGGCCCAGTAGAAAAAAACATTGTTTGGGTAACTACATCTTTACTAGCTATACTTAAAGTAATAGTAAATCCTAACAATAACTATTCTTAAATAGCGTGGGCTCAATTCCAAGCTGTGCTGCCTGTGTCCATAGACGCTATCCCCCCCCCTCACTGGCAGTGCTTGACAGCAGCAGAAGCCAATGGCCATCATGTCCAGTGAGGAGAGTGAGAGCTGAGAAAGCCACTGCTCTTGGGCACAGCGGTGAAGATCAGACTCAGGAAAGTAAAAGGGGAGTGGGGGTGCATTCAGAAGGTTTTTTTACCTTAATGCAGAGAATGCATTAAGGCAGTGGCATAGTGTGGAGGGTGCGAGGCGGGCCATAGCCCCGGGCGCAACATTTAGGGGTGGCAAAATCACGGTTCTATTTCCTGTGTCCCCTTGGCCTGTGCTCCAGCCGCCATGTTTAGTCACAGGCTGACCCTGTGATTGGGCGTCATGTGCGGCTTTCCTTTTCCACTTCCAGCTCGGCGCTGACGTCATTGTAGCACGCCGGACACCTTCGGCTCAGCTATTGTAGTGGACAATGTAGTGTAGTAGACAGTGTAGTGTAGTGGACAGTGAAGAGGTGTAGTGGACAGTGTGTAGTGGTCAGATAGGTCAGTGTAGTGGACAGGTAGGTCAATGTACTGGTCAGTATAGGAATCAGGTAAGTCAGTGCAGTGTATTGGTCAGTCTAGGGATCATGTAGGTCAGTGTAGAGATTAGTGCAGTGGTCAGTGTAGTATTATTATTATTATTATTACTATTCAGGATTTATATAGCGCCAACAGTTTACGCAGCGCTTTACAATATAAAAGGGAGACAATACAGTTATAATACAATACAATACAATAGGATTAAGAGGGCCCTGCTCAGAAGAGCTTACAATCTAATAGGGTGGGGCAGGTGGTACAAAAGGTTGTAACTGTGGGGAATGAGCTGGTGGAAGTGGTAGGAGATTAGTTGGAGACGTGATAGGCTTTCCTGAAGAGATGAGTTTTCAGGGATTGCCTGAAGGTAGCAAGAGTAGGGGATAGCCGGATAGATGGAGGTAGCGAGTTCCAGAGGATGGGAGAGGCTCTGGAGAAATCCTGGAGACGAGCATGGGAGGAGGAGATAAGAGAGCTTGAAAGCAGGAGGTCTTGAGAAGAGCGGAGAGGTCGATTTGGGTGATATTTGGAGACAAGATTAGTGATGTAGCTTGGGGCAGAGTTGTGAATGGCTTTGTATGTTGTGGTTAGAATTTTGAATTTAATTCGCTGGGTGATTGGGAGCCAGTGTAGGGATTGAAGTAGAGGGTTGGCAGACACTGAGCGGTTGGTAAGGTGGATAAGTATTAGTATTCAGGTAGGTCAGTGTAGTGGTCGGTGTAGGAACCAGGTAGGTCAATGTAGGGGTCAGTGTAGTGGACAGGTAGGTCAGTGTAGTGGACAGTGTAGAAATCAGGTAGGGTAGTGGTCAGTATAGGAATCAGGTAGGTTAGTGTAGTGGTCAGGTAGGTCAGTGCAGGAATCAGGTAAGTTAGTGTAGTGATCAGTGTAGGAATCTGGCTGGTCAATACTATTATAGGAAGGGAAGGGACTGATGGAGTGCTAAAAGTCCATATGTTAGGGGGCGCAAATCCAAAGACTGGCATTCCAGTCTTAGTCTATAGGGTTCAATATTGAGTTGGCCCACCCTTTGCAGCTATAACAGCTTCAATTCTGGGAAGGCTGTCTACAAGGATTAGGTGTGTGTCTATGGGAATGTTTGACCATTCTTCCAGAAGCAAATTTGTGAGGTCAGGCACTTATGTTGGATGAGAAAGCCTGGCTCACAGTCTCTGCTCTAATTCATCCCAAAGGTGTTCTATCGGGTTAAGGTCAGGACTTTGTGCAGGCCAGTCAAATTCATCTACCTCAAACTCGCTCATGAAAGAGAAATGAAAAGGTGAAAGAGAGAGAGGGGGCCTCCATCATACCTGCATTCACCAATTATGGCCGCAGGCTGGTCTCCTGTAGGCTCAGGTAGCCAGAGCTGCTGTATGCTCTATAAATAAATCTGCCGCCTCCATAGAAAGCCCTTTTACAGCAGTGTGTGCAAGTTGGTGGGTGGAGGGGTGGGGGCTGAAACAGCAGGGATGGGGTGGGAGGTGGAGCAGATTCAGCCTCCTCTGTCCTGTTCATATAACACACTGTGCCGGGCACTGACATTTGTTTATCTCAATATCTCACTCATAGGATTCCGCCCCTAACTCACAGGCAGAAATGCCCCAGCCAGCAATGACAAGGAGATGATGCAACGAGCAGTGCTGCTAATGAAATAGGATGGATTACTTGGGGTGTGTATTACCCCAACAGGGCACAGTGTGCCCCTCACACTGGAGTATATGCCACTGCACATGGGGTGATTAAGGTGTGCCCAGGCACACCTCCTACGCATGCTAATGATCGTGTGCATGAACCCTTACAGTCTGGATCTGAAAAGGAAGGCAGGATTCTGACTGTTATTAGGTTCACACTATTGTGGTTTCCCTGCAGCTGTGTTTGCGTGGCTACAGCAGCACAATAATTTAAAAGAGCAACTGTACCTTTTGCAAGACTACAGCTGCTGGGATACCACATTGTGCTATGTGCTTTCCAGCATGTGAAAACGCATTCTCTACACACAGCGGAGGAGATCACATTAATTCTGATCATGCCTGAACCAGCCAAGTCCGCCCCGGCGCCCAAGAAGGGCTCCAAGAAAGCCGTGACCAAGAGCCAGAAGAAGGACGGCAAGAAGCGGAGGAAGAGCAGGAAGGAGAGTTATGCCATCTGCGTGTACAAGGTGCTCAAGCAGGTCCACCCCGACACTGGCATCTCGTCCAAGGCCATGGGCATCATGAACTCCTTCGTCAATGACATCTTCGAGCGCATCGCCGGCGAAGCTTCCCGCCTGGCTCATTACAACAAGCGCCGCACCATCACCTCCCGGGAGATCCAGACCGCCGTCCGCCTCCTCCTGCCCGGAGAGCTGGCTAAGCACGCCGTCTCCGAGGGCACCAAGGCCGTCACCAAGTACACCAGCGCCAAGTAATCCCCCATCATCATCATCATCCCAACACAATACCACCAATTGAATATACTTTCATGCCCCTCAAGGTACGGGAGTATTTTCACTTCGGGGGATCAGGGTGGTTGGGTGGGTTGGGTCTGTTTGGATAGGGGTTGGGGGCGAACTCCCCCCCCCCCTTTTTTTTTCTTCCTCTCTCTTTCTTTCTCTCAGTGATGTTTATGTAAATGTCTATGTTTTGTTTAACAAAATTGTCATATATTAATATTGAATAATATTTCATATTTTTTCTTTTCTTTCTCTATACACCTATAGTTGTGAAAAAATGTATGTTTTTATGGTCACTAGATAAAGCGTCCCCTTTTTTCCTGATGAAGCCACATCGGTGAAACATGTCAAATTTTGTGGATGCACTAGTTCTTTGTATGTGACTACAGTTTGTTTCACTGTCAATTATAGGCAAATGTGTATATACCTATGACTGTGTCCTATACTGTACTCTCTACTTTTTATCAATTTTCTGTAATAAATTAATTTTTATATAACTTTCTCTGAGTTTTTGGTATACACATCATTTTCTCTATACAAAATGTACCTTTAAAGTCCCCTATCCCTTATTTTTTGCTCATTATTGTATAGTACTTATTTGAGGGGACTTTGATATTTTGGAGATAGTATACATGGGGATCTTGACACTAACCTGCTAATAAAAGTTGTTACTAAATGATCCTGTTGGGGTTTCCCTTCTTTCCAAGCAAACAACCACAAGGTCCTACTCCAAGGTAGCAGCCCAGACCCTAATAGGCCTCACCACCACCTTTTCCTCCAAAGGGGCATGAACCTCTGGAAACCAACTTTTCCCATCTGCCCACACCCTACATAACTTACAGCAGTGACTGATCAAGTCAGTCCAGCACGATCTACACCTCCTCTCCTTGAATACACAAGATGGATTTTCATTATTTTCTAACCATTGGGTAGAAAAGTTAGAATGCTGACAGTTTTTCATAATTTCTTTATAAGGCCCCTTGCACACAGGACAATTTTGCTCCAGGGGAGGAAAGAGAATTGTTTAGACTTGCCTAAAGCTGTATTTTGCAAATGCGTTTAGGTGTGTCCTGCGCCTGGGCATTCAATCATTCTATTGGCCAGAATAATAATTTATTCTGGCCTTTGAAATGAATAACCGCCAAAGCACTTGATGCGTCTAAAGCTAAAGTGCGTTTAGACGTGTTTACACGTGCTTTGGTACGTCAAGCTTTTTTTGACGATGGAACGCTCCTCTGAATGTGCTGGCCCAGCCTCTAAACACCTGTAAACACCTATGTGTGCATGGACACAAAGGCTAACATTGAGGGGCATTTAGATGCAGAAAAAGCAGCATTTAAAATATATAAACTATTTTCATTATTCTCCATTGCTAATAGTAGTGACAAATCATGGGACAGCAGGAAGGAACGCTAACCACCAGTCATATTTTACATAAATGAAACGCAAGACAAAAGTTGGATTTTTTAAGGCCACGGCTGTTTTTTATTGGTTTCAAAAAACAATATATTAATTCATCATATAAAGACTAAATAAATAAACTTTAATCAACCTAGCCACTATGACTCAGGCTGCATATAATATATTCTCGACTTCATAACTTTCCACACAATATAAATATATCCTAATAACTTTATTAATTTTACATACTAGTCCCCCTTTGCATGTAATAAATTTTATACAAAGGTGACACTACCACATAACTACAGCCACGACAAAAGGGGAGGGGGGGAGGGGAACACCACAGCTACGTCTTCTGTGGCGATTGAACCTGACGGGACAGAATCCCCTTTTTATAGCCCTTTTAGGGGTAAGTTATATCCAGATTTAACTGGATTTTCTGGGGGCTGGCACATGAGACCCAGGATAGGTCACCTGTATACCTCTCCTAAGCCACATGAGTACTCGGAGGTCCCCCTGAAAGCCAGAGCTCCCAGGGGGATGTTGAAACTGCCTATGCCTGCCGCTCTTCCCATGAGGAAAAGGGGAGTTGAAACCGCCTTCCCCTTTTCCTATCATGGGACAGCAGGCAGGAATCCTAACCACCAATCATATTTAACATAAATAAAACGCAGACAAGAGTTGGATTTATAAGGCCGCGGCTGTTTATTATTGGTTTCAAAAAACAATATATTAATTCATCATATAAATACTAAATAAATAAACTTTAAGCAACCTAGCCACTACGATTCAGGCTGCATATAATATATTCTCGACTTCATAACTTTCCAAAAGACAGATGGTTTAAAACCATCTGTCCCGAAAACCCCGCACCGTGGCCATTTCAACACAGGAATTCAAGTCTGTGTTAAAAATATCCAACCCAATGTCAGATAGATGGATTTCATCCTTTCTGTACAAACCTTTTATACCTCCCTCTAACTCCACATGTCTGAAAGATAAAATGCCTAACCTGATTAGCAACTTGGATACTGCTCTATTCGCCCTCTTCCTAACTTTTTCCAAGGGGCGCATAGAAGGAGGATAAAGCCAACACAGTCTTTGCACTACCTCGGAAAAAATGACAACAGAGTGAGGAAAAGATGACTAAATCCTGAGTAAATCATCCCTAATCCCATAAATGATATCTAATGTTTTTCGTTTTCCAATATCATTCCCTCCAAGATGTATAATCAATACATCCGGTGGAGGAAAACGCTGAAGAAGCTTACCTAATTCTAAATTTAAATCAGCCCATAGCATACCTCTCCTACCACTCCAAAAAACCCTAAACTTCTTCGGATCCAAACCTAAATTTTCAGTATACACTATTTTCTTAACTCTTAGTTGTACCCAAAAAATGTAGGAATGTCCGATAATCTTACCCGGCATTTACCTGTAATGAATCAAAAAAATTGATTAGGACGAATATATAGCAAATAGCTATTCAATTTTCATCTACCAACTTTCTTAATCAAGATAGCATCTAACCCTAACCTTGAAGCTTCAGTAGCTGCTCCAATTCTAAATGAATGAGATGTGAGCTGAGAATTTTGTAAATTCAAAGTTTTTAAGCATTTTTTCAGGATGCAAATTATTTGGTATTTAGTAAGAGGAGACCCTGACTCATTTATGAAAAAACCTGACCCCGCTAAAGGTCTTAAGCCCCATACACACTAATAGATTTTCTGCAGATTTTTGTCTTCAGATTTATCAAAACCATATAATATGAGGTCAAACCTTAAGCGTTTCAATTTAAATGCAATCAGGCAGGCCCTTGCACTACATGGTTTTGGTAAATCTGAAGACAATAATCTGCAGAAAATCTAATAGTGTGTATGGGGCTTAATACGAAAATAATTGTTTAATAATTGTTTAATAATTTTACTGGACAAATGGGAGAACCACTACAGGCATATAGATTGATCCAAGTACCTTTTTCCCAATTTGAGCGGTTTTCAACCTACTAATAAAAATTTTAACATTTGTATTAGAAATAATAATATCAGAAGCTCGAATAGAAATCAACTCAGAAACTCTAAGAGCAGCAAAAAAAGTGACTCGAATGAAGAAAAACAAAATCTATCAGTAACAGAACACATTTTACCCAAAATATTTGGAGTAATAGGTTTACGTGGATCCGTTGTAAAATTATTTTTCTTATAACATTTCAACGCCTGTTTAACTGAAAAATACTGCAGACAAGAAGGTAAATTATTAAGTTTAAGAAAAAATTAGACTCCAGACAATTTTTTTGTACGTATAACCATGAATACTGTTTAGTAAATAAAAAATTAAAAAATAGCAACACTAAACCTTCAGAAAAAGAACCCGTAGGTTCTTGGATAGAATTCAAAAAGGAAAGCCATATTAACCAGGCTGATTGATATTCAGCCCAGGTCGAAGGTGCCACAGAATTCTTAATACACTCAGATACGGGCCTTAAACAAGGTCCCATAAATTGGGTGGAAACGGTACTCCCACTTGGTTCGCATCCAGAAACAGCTGGAAGAAACGATCCATCTGTAGGCGAGATACTGAATCCGTCAAGTCATTGTCCTTTCCAGCAACACGAATTGCTTTCAACCAAATATTCAAACTTAGACCTTTGAAGATCAAATGTCGCAACAGAACAATGACCGGCGGAGACATAGATGTTAAGCAATTGATGGCATACATGACTCCCTTATCATCAGTTCTTACCAATATCCGCTTATTTACAAAATAAGGACTCCAAATCTCCAAGGCCACAATAATTGGGAATAATTCTAAAAGAACTATGTTTTTTAAATAACCTTTCACTTGCCCATTTTGCACTCCAACGTTCCGCGCACCAATGCCATATTTGCCATATTGCAACGAAACCAAAAGACCCAGCGGAGTCAGTAAATAGAAAAAAGTCTTTGTCCAAAATAAATTCTTTTTGCCACATAGCCCCACCATTAAAATGAGTAAGAAATTGCAGCCCAACTAGGAGATCTTCCCTAATATCATGTGTAATCCTAATATTAGAAAATCTGGATTTTAAGCCAGAAATTGCAAAATATAATCTTCTAGAGAACACTTTCCCAATTGGCATAATCCTAGATGCAAATGCCAAAAGACCTAGAAGTGACTGCATTTCCTTCAAACATACTTTCTTTTTGCGAATTACAACCAATAATAAAGCCCTGAGCTTTTTACTTTTTCATCAGGTAGTCGAAACTCCCTGAAATTAGTATCAATAGTGATACCCAAAAATTGCAGACAAGTAGAGGGCCACGCGGTCTTTTCAAAAGCCAAAGGAATACCAAAGTGACAGCGGATAAAAAATAAAAAATAATAAAAAAGAACAGTCAGAAGAATTAGACGGGCCTAAAAATAAAAAATCATCTAAATAATGAATTATAAATTTTGAACTGGATTCTGAACCAACCACCCATTCTAAAAAAGTAGAAAATTAATCAAAATAAAAACAAGATAGAGAACAACCCATCGGTAAACACTTATCAAAATAAAAGTTACCATTAAAGAAAAAAACCTAATGAATTAAAACATAAGGGGTTAATTGGTAAAAGGCGGAAAGCAGATTTAACATCGGCCTTTGCCATAAGAGATCCCTTCCCTAAACATCTAAGCTATTTTTAGAGCGCCTTCAAAAGAAGCATAAGTCACTGACGCAAGGCTATCGACAATTTGGTCATTAAGCGATTGTCCTTTAGGAAATGACAGATGATGTATTAATCTAAAAGAAGTCTTATCTTTTTTTAGGGACAATACTCAAAGGAGAAATCCTAAAATTACTAAAAGGGGGAGAGCTAAAAGGGCCCTCTAACCTCCCTTCTTTAATTTCTTTAGAAATTTTTTCAGAAACTATATCTGAAAAATACTCTACAGACTTTAATTTTTTTACTAAAGTACACCCTTGACCAGAAAATAAAGTAATAAAAACCCATCTTGAAAGCCTTCAATTAGAAGCTGGGCCCTCAGCTTGTCTGGAAATGTTCTGAGCCATGGGAGCATATTTTGTAATTTTACGCGGCGTTAATGCTTTTCAAAAAATTCCCTGGTTGTTGATTTGTTGCGGACATTTTTTTAAAAACACTTTGCCACTGGATGTGTTCCTGCACAGAAGGCACACTCATGCTGGTTCTTACATGAGTTCGGCCAATTGCATTGGCTATCGTTAAAATTGAAGCAAATTCCTTTTTTATATACGGAATTGCTGGAGAGCTGAATATTCAGATTCTGCCTGGCATAAACTAATCTTCGGGGTAGAAAAAGGTTCAGCCAGAGGCCAACATCCTTTACTCTCCATTTCAATGTAGGATGCACTGATCATTTTTGATGAAAAGCCTCATCATAATTATACAAGGCAGAACCGCCAAAATTCCTAAATGCTTCAAGCACAATGTCTAAATGCTGGAAAAGCCCAACGCTCTTTTCTGGAAATTTCTCACACAAAAGTCCAGAAAAATACAAAAAGCCTGTAACCAATTGTTATTAGACTTAGCTATAGGTCTCCGTCTATCCTCGTCCTCTTTTTTGCCAGATTTACTAACAAAATCTTTGGCAGACGGAAGTAGTGACAAAATATCTCTAAACTCCCCGCGCCAAATTTTTTCTTTAAATAAACTAGATAAGTGGAAACCTAACAGAGTTATTTCACATGTAAGAGACTCTTTTAAACAAATTTCCGGTGAAATTTTGAGCTTTTGCTGATTGAGGGAATACCTGTATCTAAATTAGCTTGAGAAGCCTGGACGCCATTAGCTGATATTCCCCTAGCTTGCGTCCATACTCCCATAACAGAAAGATCATTTGTTTGTACAGCATAATTTGGCATAGCCTGAGCTTGGCTAGTAGCTGCCTGTATATCGTTAGCCAGCTTAGCCAATAGCTCAGCTATATTTGATAAGATAGTCAATGAAGATGACTCACCAGTTCCTTGTTGCTGTGGGTGTTGCATGGGGTAGGTGAATCCTGGCTAGCCCCATCATTTCTAACGCTTGCTTGTGTCATAGGAGCCGAGTCAATAGCAGTCATGGTAACTGCCCCTGCTCTGGCATCTTCATGTTGAGAGAATGGCCCATGTACTGTCGCTCCGCCTCTTGGAACGCTTTCAGTTCCATCTTCGGTCACACCTCCAGCTGTGCCTATGACTGAGTTTTGCGCCACTACTCTTGACCTGTTGCCGGCCACGCCTCTAGCCACGCCTCCTGCTGCTCGGTAACATTCTGGAGAAGACCGCCCATTCCTTCTATTTGCCGACCTATGCGATACGGAGGGGGAGTGTCTTTGGCGCGGGACGTGCTTCCTCTTCGCTGCTTCACTCACCAGAGCAGGGTTGATGCCTCCTCTTCTCCTTCGACACGGGACCTCTTCTTGAAGATCCACCTTCTTGATGCAGCACAGGCTCCCAGATGGAGGTTTCTCGCAATCAGCTCAACTTCGGCCGCCATATTCCAGGTTCCGTCGGCGGCTGTTGCGACTCCCACCAGGGCCTCTTGACCTGACGATCGCGGTAGGTCCAGGCACTCCCAAATCCAGGCTTCTCCTCCATCTTCTCCTGCCCGCTCTATCAGCCGCCATATCAGGCTCATCTTCTGGCCGCAGAAGACACTGTTTGTTCAATGGAGGATACCTCCTAGAACACCACAGCTACGTCTTCTGTGGCGAATGAGCCTGACAGGATGGAACCCCCTTGTTATAGCCTTTTTAGGGGCCAGTTACATCCAGATTTAACTGAATTTTCGCGGGCTGCCACACGAGACCCAGGAGAGGTCACCTGTATACCTCTCCTATGCCACGTGAGTACCCGGTGGTCCCCCTGGGAGCTCTTGAAACTGCCTATTCCTGCCCCTCTTCCCATGAGGAAAAGGGGGATTTAAACCACCTTCCCCTTTTCCTATCATTAGTGAATGTATCATATTGGAAAGTAAAACAAAGTAACTAATTACTAGAGCTGCCATACTCCCACATAAAGCTTTGCTGAGTAGCCAAAAGTTTTTTGGCAGAAACTTAAAGAGATAGAGAAAAAAATCAGAGGCCAAAATGAGGTCCTTATAGACAGCAATGGCATGGATGTTATGTTGAATTAATTTGTGGTCAATTTATAAAGCACAGAGGTTCTGGGATATGTACAGTATATGAAGACCCAAGCATGAAGGAGGTGCCCTATGTTGGAAAAGTTGACTCTGGAACTTTTGCAAGTAATGATGACTATGCAGCATTTTACAAACATTTTCATTTCATGTAAACTTACTAACAGTAACAATGATTACTATTTACTAATTTTCTAACTCTGAAAAATCTTACAAAACCATTGAAAGTGAAAAGTTAACTCTGCAGTTCAAAAAAATATTTCTCCTGGAATCTCTTTTTAATGGTACTTTTTAGCTGTCAATGGCTAAAGAGAAATCCAATGAGATGCCTAATGTTAGGCCCAAGGAGCAGCTCCATAGATTTATATGGATTCACATAGATCTTTTTTAATGGTATTAACACATTTGTTTTATATGCAAGATTAAAAAAGATGGGAATTGTTATTTATTACTTGAAGAAAACACTTTGAATTTGATGTTCAGCCAGCTCTGCAGCTAAAAACATTTGCAGTCATAGTTACGTAGTTAGTTAGTCAGGTTGAAAAAAGACACAAGTCCATCTAGTTCAGGGGTATGCAACCCCCGAGTGCTGTAATGGCACTCGAAGCCTCTTGACTCATCGATCGTCAGCTTTTGTGATGGGGAAGAGATTGGGTGCAGTTCTACTGGGGGGGGTCCCTGTTTCCAGGAGGAGGAGGACTGTCATTAGCCACTGCTTAAGCCAATCACAGTCCTGCTAGCCCCGTCCACCATCTGGAGGAAGATGACTCGCTTGGTTGCCACTACCAATCTCAGAAAGAAGGGATTTCACTGTGTTTGTGAAAACCACAATCAGGTGACAGTTTGCGGAATTACTGTTGAGCTTCTGGAAACTTTGTTGAAATTATTCCTGAAGCTTTGCGTCACTTACTACTGAACCCCAACACTCTGTATCCCTTCAAGCCACAGCCAGTATTCAGCACAATAAAAATCACACCGTTTTCTGTGGCGCAGAGCGCTGCACTTTTTCTCAGCTGCGGTGACCCAACTTATGATCCTGCACACAGATGAGCAGGAGGTTACAGTGGTGGGGCAGATGAGCAGGGTAGTACAGTGGTGGGGTTGATGTGCAGGGGGGTACAGTGGTGAAACAGATTTGCAGGGAGGACAGTGATCTGAGGTGTGAAGGTGCATGAATTGAGGCGTGAGAGTGCAGGATGTTAATTCCTTACTACTAAAGCAATTTACAGCATTTACTTTATAAAATATCCTTTTCGTGATTGAGAGTGTGAAGTTGACTTTTTTTGTTATAAAATCGACATGCTCAATTTCCTTGAAAACATTTTTCGGCACACTATGCTCAAAAGGTTGCCTACCCCTGATCTAGTTCAACCAAAAAAAAAAAAAAATCAGATTTTTATGAATAAAAAGTATTTTAGCCACACAGTGTGCACTATATATTTTTTCATTGGTTTTTAGATGGTACTACAGTTGGAATTTAAGAGTGACAACGTGCAGTTGTTAAAAGTGGTTGGACATCGTATCTTATTCATCTGTACATTCAAGCTTCCATCTGTAACCACTGTAAGTGGCGAACGCCTGTTTGACCCATCTGTTAGCTCAGGGATCCAGTAATTGAGGTGAGCGGTTCGGCTAGCTGGTGGAGGAATCACTGATTAGGAGATATCACATGAATGTCTATGAACACCCTTATCACTGCTGAGGAGATCTTATATCTGTCAACTTTTATATCCATCCATCTTTATATCCATCTTTTATACCAAAGGGGACTTTTAAACATCTTATGCTATGAGCAATCTGTTATTTTTTTTCTGTATATATTCTTAGCGCTGCACTGTTATTTACCTGTTACGTGTTCAGAAGGATTTTCATATATTGACCTTTCAGTGTACAGCTGCTTTAATTTCGTGAGTTTATGTATATCGTCTTGCGCTGACTGAACCCCCATATTTTACAATCTCCAAAAGTTACAGTAACCACTTGACCTCCAGAAGATTTACCCCCCTTCATGACCAGGCCATTTTTTGCAAAACAGCACAGTGTTACATTAACTGACAATTGCGCAGTCAAGCGACGCTGTACACAAATGAAATTTATTTCTCTTTTTTCCCATAAATAGAGCTTTCTTTTGGTGATATTTGATCACCACTGCGGTTTTTATTTTTTGCAATATAAAAAAGAAAAAAAACGACAATTTTGATTAAAAAAAACCCATATTTTTTACTTTCTGCTATAAAACATATTCAACAACAAAATGTAAAAAAAATCAATTTTTTTCATAAATTTAGGCCAATATGTATTCTGGTACATATTTTTGGTAAAAAAAATCACAATAAGCGTATATTGATTGGTTTGCACAAAAAGTTATAGCGTCTACAAACTATGCATTACAACTTACTTTGACGCTTTTGACACTTTGTGGGAACCAGTGACACTAATACAGTGATCAGTGCTAAAAATATGCACTTTTACTGTACTAATGACACTGGCTGGGAGGGGGTTAAACCATAGCTCCCAACTGTCCCTGATTTCGAGGGACTGTCCCTGATTTGGAGAAATGTCCATCTGTCCCTCTTTCCCCCTCATTTGACCCTCATTTTGGTCTGATCTACATAGTTGTATATAAAATGCACTTTTTATCTTTCAAATGTATTTATTGTATTAATTGTGAATTTAATTAACCTTTTTTTGGTTAATTCTCCTTTAATGGGGTGTGGCATGGGGCGTGTCCTATGCCTACATACGTTTGTTAGTAGGTGTCCCTCATTCCCATCTCAAAATATTGGGAAGTATGGTTAAACAGCTAGGGCGATCAAAGGGTTAAATGTGTGCCTAGCCAGAGTTTGTGTACACTACGTATGGTGCTTTTTCTTGGGGAAATGATAGATTTTATTCCCTGGTTTGCAGGTAAAGAAAATCCATCACTTCCCCACTGTCAGAACCGAGCTCTGCCTTGTTTACATAGGCAGAGCTCCATTCTGTGTCTTGGCCTGACGATTGGCAGGTGCTAGCACCCGCTGATCGGCTGCTGCTGTCACAAATCACAGCAGAAGCGGCGTGCTGGTGGCCCCCTACCCAGAAGTGCAGAATCACATATTGTATACTGTATATATATATATATATATATATATATATATATATATATATATATATGTGTTTCTGCACAGCGCAGCAGCCCTGTAGCAGTAAATCTGCTAAAAGGCGGTCGGCAAGCAGTTAAGAGATCTTGACACTTCACTACAGATAAATTTGTCCGCATAGCGCCAGATGCTGGCTCCCCAAATGGCTCTTTCTCAACCCCAGAGTCAATAGTGTAAGAAAAGAAGGCCACATTGCAGGATCAAAAGTCACTAACAAAGATTGCTAAACACTTCAGCCCCAGGAGGATTTACCCACTTCCTGACCAGGCCATTTTTTGCGATACGGCACTGCGTCGCTTTAACTGACAATTGCGCGAGCATGCAACGTTATACCCAAACAAAACTGATGTCCTTTTTTTTCCCCCACAAATAGAGATTTCTTTTGATCACCTCTGTGGTTTTAATTTTTCACCCTATAAACAAAAAAAGACCCACAATTTTGGGAAAAAAAAACAATATTTTTTTATTTTTTGCTCTAAAACACACCCAATAATAAAAAAAAAATCTAATTTCTTCATCAATTTAGGCCAATTTGTATTCTGCTATATATTTTTGGTAAAAAAAAAACCCCAATAAGCGTATATTGATTGGTTGGCGCAAAAGTTACAGCGTCTACAAAATAGGGGATAGATTTATGGCATTTTTATTATTTATTTATTTATTTTACTAGTAATGGTGGTGATCTTTGTTTTTAGCGGGGCTGCGACATTGCGGCGGACAGATCGGACACCTAACTGACATTTTTGGCATTTTTTTTTTGGGAACCAGTGACATTATTAAAGTGATCAGTGCTAAAAATATGCACTGACATTGTACTAATGGCACTGTCAGGGAAAGGGTTAACATCAGGGGCGATCAAGGGGTTAAAACATGTGGTTACTGCCCCCACCTGTACCTGGTCACTGGAGCGAGGAGCAGACTCAGCAATGGCATGCAATGCCAAGCTGCTGCTAACAAAGCAAACAGAATATTGGAATGCATTAAAAAAGGGAATAATTCCAGAGATAAAACGATAATTCTCCCGCTCTACAAGACTCTGGTCCGGCCGCACCTAGAGTATGCTGTCCAGTTCTGGGCACCAGTCCTCAGGAAGGATGTACTAGAAATGGAGTGAGTACAAAGAAGGGCAACAAAACTAATAAAGGGTCTGGAGGATCTTAGTTATGAGGAAAGGTTGCGAGCACTGAACTTATTCTCTCTGGAGAAGAGACGCTTGAGAGGGGATATGATTTCAGTTTATAAATACCGTACTGGTGACCCCACAATAGGGATAAAACTTTTTCGCGGAAGGGAGTTTAACAAGATTGTGGCCACTCATTAAAATTAGAAGAAAAGAGGTTTAACCTTAAACTACGTAGAGCAGGGGTCTTCAAACTATGGCCCTCCAGTTGTTCAGGAACTACAATTCCCATCATGCCTAGTCATGTCTGTGAATGTCAGAGTTTTACAATGCCTCATGGGACGTGTAGTTCCGCAACAGCTGGAGAGCCGTAGTTTGAAGATCCCGCAACATACAGGGATATACAATGTAATACTGACATATAATAACACACACATAGGTTGGACTTGATGGACTTGTGTCTTTTTTCAACCTCACCTACTATGTATGTAAGGGAACGGAGCACCTGGAGCCTCATGTGCAGGTCTGCGGAACAGGAGGAATGCAAGCCAGGAGTGGACTGAAGGGACCACCTGGAATGGAGAGAGAGGGTCACTGTGACTCAGGAGGGGACGTGTCATGTTGGTGAGGTGCCATCATCATCTGTGCTGCTGCACACTGCTGTCATTGTCACTGTGAGAGTCAATTTCATGTGTGTGTGTGTGTGTGTGTGCCGTCCACTCTATTTCTTGCCCTCTCGATTTCTGTCCCTAAGCTACTTATTTACTGATTTGAAAATAAAATATGTTTTTGCCTTAATATCTACCTTAAATCACTTTGCTAATTGCGTATTGTAACTTGTTTGTAGCCTAAATACTGAAATTTGCACTTAAAACTGTCATTTTGTATCTTTTTGATATGCCAGTAAAAACGTGGCTGTGCCAGTAAATTTTGGGTGTTGTGTCAGTAAATTTCAATCTGGTAGGTTGGCAACACTGCACAGAACATAGAGTTTAGGTCCACAGAAAATGGGGTGCTTTGCCAGGGCTCTGTGGCTTACACATGTATTTGCAAATGTGTACAACTAAACCCCTAATCTACTTTGGAAAACATGGCACTTATTAAAATACTAAACCAGCCTAGAATACGAGCTTCACTTCCACGGAATAACACATTTTTCCTACTTTCCATCAAATCTGCTTTGGCACCCATCTTTTCTCTCCCCCTGCATTGACCTCATTTGAGAAGGTGCCCAAGTGGACACTTGAGCCCATAAATAAAGTTCTTATTGTTTTTCGAGCTTCACTCGTGCTGATTCTTTGTGGATTGTACTCCCTGTCATTGAGTGTACCACTGTAACTGCAGTATTATGTTCAAATGTTCTTTTGGGCTACTGTCATTGTGCCGTATCCTTCAATAAAAAATGTATTCTAAAGAAAAAAAAAAAGTTTTAAATGATGTATGTGTAGCGCTGGTAGATTTACAATCTACCGCAGATTAGGTAAATTTAGTAAATTGTGTGTTAGTAAGGTTAAAATTTCACCTCTGTTCCAGCTTGGCTGACGTTGTGTGTGCTTCCGTGCTGACCGGTGGGTGTCGTTGATACCATTAGTCAGTGTTGGAAGGGCAACGTGTCGAAGTGTATAGATGCTCCTCTGTCTCGGCCCTCCTGGCCGACCGGTATGCGTTAAGGAGCTACCTCGTGGTCCTCCGATCGGGAGGCCCAGGATGCTGCAGCGCAGGGGTGGGTCCAGAGGCTTGTCTGGGGCCTACCACCGCGGCCGAGGAATGGTCCTGAGCTGTCGGTCCTGTGTGACGAAGCTGGACAGCCGAGGAGATCCCAGGGGAGGACCCGTCTTGGAGAGATCATGCAGCGTGTTGGTCTATAGAGGGGCCTGGTGACTCGGTTGCAGGACGTATCCAAAAGAAGTAATTATACAGCATAGTGTTGCCGGTTCGGCTTAAAGGTTCAGGCACTGTGACTGACTGTTCACTGCAGAAGATCTGATGTCGAGGCCTACCCCAGAGGTTACCTGAGCCGGAGCTACCAGAGTCTACGTCTGGAACAGGTAAGCCATTGTTGGGGACTGTAAATAAGTATTTGCCAGCAGAAGAATTGAGAGACTCGGAAATAGAATCCATGTCGGATCTTTCCGGGGATGATGACTTGTTCGAAACCATGTTCGAAACCATGTCGCAAGAGCTATTGTGGTCACAAAGAGAGGATGTTGCCTCCACAATGACCCTTCCTGAATGGACTGCCATGAGTTCTGGGAAGACGTCGCCCTGTGTGGAGACGCACAGTGCTGTTGCGGGGACTTTGTTAAAAGTTATTGATTCACTACAGACACCGGCTGGGTCTATGGTAAAAAAGTCATTAGACTCCTGTGTACCGCCTGGTATGGGAAAAGACAGATCTTTGCGAAAACTTGCTCGCTTGCAAAGGATGTTAAACAAGCGTGTTGCCGTAGAGTATGGATTAGAATTTCCTTATGTGCCCCAGGATGTCATGCGGGAGATTGAAGTTAATTGGGAACTTTGGTACAATGAATCTATTTGGGACTACTTGTCTGTGCCTAAGCCCTTTAGAAAGACTGGATGTTCTGTCCGGATGGATGAACGTTTTAACGGATGCTTTGTTCATTGGAACTATGGTCGGCATATCTATGCTGATAAAGTGGTAATCTGCAGACTGGGAAAGGACAATTCTGTATATTTTATCACCACTGTAGATAAAGAAGGAAAATATGTGACTCTACCAGATCCTCGGTTTTACTGGTAATTATGGACACTAATACCTTGAAGTTAGCTAGTTAGATAGCGACAGGGCAGAGAGATCTGCGTGGTCAAGATCTACAGATCCTGTTCTGTGTTTAAATCCAAGGACTTCTGTTTGCTAGCCGGATTTCTTTTATAAGAAAAGTTCTTGTGCAGGGATGGACTCCAAAAGTACATATTCTTTCTAATATAAATCATAGGAAGAGAGTCTCATTTTAAATGAGGCTTTGCTCCTGGTGTTGCGTAGTGTGTATATATGTGTGTTTAAATATGTTTCTTTTTCAGGGATCATCGGATCATATGTATAGCTGGGAGGCTTTTCAGCTAGTTAGTTAGAGAGGTTGTGAAAAAAAATAAATTATATTGTGGTTTTGTTCGCGGCTGTGAACATAATGTTTTATAGATATAAGTTTCATAATGTCTTTTAACTGTCCTTTTTTTCTCTAAAGTTCTGAGAAACTCAAATGCTACTCTCAGGCTTGAGAGTTACTGTTACTGCGTTCAGGACAGACTTTGGGGACAATGTCTATTGTAGTGGGGGGAGTATGTAGCGCTGGTAGATTTACAATCTACCGCAGATTAGGTAAATTTAGGAAATTAGTTAAAAGTTTGCCTCTGTTCCAGCTTGGCTGACGTTGTGTGTGCTTCCGTGCTGATCGGTGGGTGTCGCTGTTACCATTAGTCAGTGTTAGAAGGGCAACGTGTCGAAGTGTATAGATGCTCCTCTGTCTCGGAGACAAGCTCGATGGAGGTGGTCCTCCGAGTTGCATTCTGGGCGAGGGTATTTATGGGACAGACGCCATGTTCTAAGGTCGTTTTGCAGCCACCTGCTGGCCCTCCTGGCCGACAGGTATGCGTTAAGGAGCTACCTCGTGGTCCTCCAATCGGGAGGCCCACGATGCTGCGGCGCAGGGGTGGGTCCAGAGGCTTGTCTGGGGCCTACCACCGTGGCTGAGGAATGGTCCTGAGCTGTCGGTCCTGTGTGATGAAGCTGGACAGCCGAGGAGATCCCAGGGGAAGACCCGTCATGGAGAGATCACGCAGCGTGCTGGTTTATAGAGGGGCCTGGTGACTCGGTTGCAGGACGTATCCAAAAGAAGTAATTATACAGCATAGTGTCGCCGGTTCGGCTTAAAGCTTCAGGCACTGTGACTGACTGTTCACTGCAGAAGATCTGATACATCCTGTGGCAGATTTACCCCCCCCCCCAAACAAGTCTGTGGCAGAGACTTTAGATTCGTGCTGCGTACTGGCTGCTAGACCGGTGAGAGAGGCCTATCCAGACGAGCAAAGAGTGTATCCCATGAGGGGAATGCATTCCACATAATTATCTGAATTCTACCGGGACATTTGTTGCTAAGATCTTGTAAGAAGATATTTGAGTTTCTCCTGAAGGTTTCCTTTTCCGTCTCTTTCCTGCTACTTCCTAAAGTTTGACTGTTTAATAAAGCATTGAAAACGTACTCCAGTGTTGGTGCGTGTGTTGTCCAGCAGTAAACTCAACAGAACCCCTAGACCCGGTGCCGGTGAAACAGAGGGAAGCAAAGTGAAGGTAACAGACCCACTTAAACCAGCAGCCCCACCGAGAGTTAGTGCTACATATGCATGATAGAAGTGAAAATTGGTTGTGATAGAAATACAGTGAAGTTTGTTTTCCTGCAAAGAAGCAGACCTGTGAAAGTATAGTATGGGTGGACCTTTTTCTGGTCCTAGGCTGCTACTGCTCTGATTTGTGACAAAGGGATTGCTCAGCTTATTTGTACTGAGGATTGCCTAATACAAAAGTTAATTTTACCAAAGGTCTTTCTGAATCATTTATTGGTTAAGAGCAACAAATACAGCAAATGTGTTATGGGGGGAAACGCCTCCTCTTTATTTAGGGATTGAGCAGTCAATGTTAATAAAATCATGATGCATAGTTGCCAACATTGTAAAAAAATGTTTAGGGACACTTTTTTGTCTGTAGGCGGAGTCTTGTTATAATCAGGGGGTGGGGCATGCGTTTGTGGGCGTGGCATAGGGAAAAGTAAAAATGTGGTGCGTGGTTTACGTGAAATAGTGGGCGTATCTTAAATGGGCGTGGCTCAAAGGGGGTGTGGCTAGAGTCTGAGATGAATGAGGGATGGAGAGGGAAAGGGGGGGAGAGGGATGGAGGGACAGCAGCCCCAGATCCTAAACAACAATGGAAATATGTGTATTCTAGAAAGTTTAACAATCAGCAGATAAAGATAGTCCAAACACCTGGTGTTAGTACTTCAATCATCCCGGCACCATGGTTGTCATGGTGTCAGGATGATTGAAGTGCATTATTTCTATTATTACATTGTAATATAAAATGAAATCATTCAACTCACCATAATGCTGAATCAGTGGGATCCCTGAGCGTGTCACCTGCCACGTCGCCTGCCACCAGCTGTCCGTCCTTGCATCAGGTGTCCCAGCAGAGTCCGTCCTTGCATCAGGTGTCCCAGCAGAGTCCGTCCTTGCATCAGGTGCCCCCAGCAGAGTCCGTCCTTGCATCAGGTGCCCCCAGCAGAGTCTGTCCTTGCATCAGGTGCCCCCAGTGGAGCCCCCCCTTACATCAGATGTCCCCAGCGGAGCCCCCCTTACATCGGTTGTCCCGCAGCGGAGCCCCCCCTCACATCAGAAGTCCCCAGCGGAGCCCCCCCCACACATCAGGAGTCCCCTCACACCAGGAATCCCCAGCGGAGCCCCCCTCACACTAGGAGTCCCCAGCGGAGCCCCCCCTCACATCAGGAGTCCCCAGTGGAGCCCCCTCACATCAGGAGTTCTCAGCGGAGCCCCCCTCACATCAGGAGTCCCCAGTGGAGCCCCCCTCACATCAGGAGTCCCCAGCGGAGCCCCCTCACACCAGGATTCCCCAGCGAAGCCCCCCCTCACATCAGGAGTCCCCAGGGGAGCCCCCCTCACACCAGGAGTCCCCAGTGGAGCCCCCCCATATATCAGGAGTCCCCAGCGGAGCCCCCCCTCACATCAGGAGTCCCCAGCAGAGCCCCCCTTCACATCAGGAGTCCCCAGCGGAGCCCCCCCCACACATCAGGAGTCCCCTCACACCAGGAGTCCCCAGCGGAGCCCCCCTCACACTAGGAGTCCCCAGCGGAGCCCCCCTCACATCAGGAGTCCCCAGTGGAGCCCCCCTCACATAAGGAGTCCCCAGCGGAGCCCCCCTCACATCAGGAGTCCCCAGCGGAGCCCCCCCTCACACCAGGATTCCCCAGCGAAGCCCCCCTCACATCAGGAGTCCCCAGCGGAGTCCCCCTCACACCAGGAGTCCCCAGTGGAGCCCCCCCTTACATCAGATGTCCCCAGCGGAGCCCCCCTTACATCGGTTGTCCCGCAGCGGAGCCCCCCCTCACATCAGAAGTCCCCAGCGGAGCCCCCCCCACACATCAGGAGTCCCCTCACACCAGGAATCCCCAGCGGAGCCCCCCTCACACTAGGAGTCCCCAGCGGAGCCCCCCCTCACATCAGGAGTCCCCAGTGGAGCCCCCTCACATCAGGAGTTCTCAGCGGAGCCCCCCTCACATCAGGAGTCCCCAGTGGAGCCCCCCTCACATCAGGAGTCCCCAGCGGAGCCCCCTCACACCAGGATTCCCCAGCGAAGCCCCCCCTCACATCAGGAGTCCCCAGGGGAGCCCCCCTCACACCAGGAGTCCCCAGTGGAGCCCCCCCATATATCAGGAGTCCCCAGCGGAGCCCCCCCTCACATCAGGAGTCCCCAGCAGAGCCCCCCTTCACATCAGGAGTCCCCAGCGGAGCCCCCCCCACACATCAGGAGTCCCCTCACACCAGGAGTCCCCAGCGGAGCCCCCCTCACACTAGGAGTCCCCAGCGGAGCCCCCCTCACATCAGGAGTCCCCAGTGGAGCCCCCCTCACATAAGGAGTCCCCAGCGGAGCCCCCCTCACATCAGGAGTCCCCAGCGGAGCCCCCCCTCACACCAGGATTCCCCAGCGAAGCCCCCCTCACATCAGGAGTCCCCAGCGGAGTCCCCCTCACACCAGGAGTCCCCAGTGGAGCCCCCCCTCACATCAGGAGTCCCCAGCGGAGCCCCCCTCACATCAGGAGTCCCCAGCAGAGCCCCCCCTCACATCAGGAGTCCCCAGCGGAGTCCCCCTCACATCAGGAGTCCCCAGCGGAGCCCCCCTCACACCAGGAGTCCCCAGCGGAGCCCCCCTCACATCAGGAGTCCCCAGCAGAGCCCTCCTCACATCAGGAGTCCCCAGCGGAGCCCCCCTCACACCAGTAGTCCCCAGCGAAGCCCCCCTTACATCAGGAGTCCCCAGCGGAGCCTTCCTCACATCTGAGTCCTCATCAGACTATACGGCCCCTCCCCCCGTGACATCCAGTCTATACGACCCCCTCCTGTGACATCCAGACTATACGGCCCCTCCCCCCGTGACATCCAGACTATACAGCCCCCCCCCCTGTGACATCCAGACTATACGGCCCCCACCCTCTGACATCCAGACTATACAGCCACCTCCTGTGACATCCAGAATATACAGCCCCCCCTTGACATCCAGATTATACAGCCCACTCCCCAGTGACATCCAGACTATACGGCCCCCCTGTG
Source organism: Aquarana catesbeiana (assembly GCF_042186555.1). Classification (NCBI taxonomy): domain Eukaryota; kingdom Metazoa; phylum Chordata; class Amphibia; order Anura; family Ranidae; genus Aquarana; species Aquarana catesbeiana. The sequence goes on from NC_133333.1 coordinate 183,506,879, forward strand.
ACATCCAGACTATATGGCCCCCCTGTGACATCCAGACTATACGGCCCCCCGTGACACCCACACTATACAGCCCCCCGTGACATCCAGACTGCCCCCCCGTGACATCCAGACCAGCCCCCCCATGACATCCAGACTGGCCCCCCCTGTGACATGCAGACTAGACCCCCCGTGACATCCAGACTGGCCCCCCCTGTGACATCCAGACCAGCCCCCCGTGACATCCAGACCGCCCCCCCCTGTGACATCGCATCCAGACCAGCCCCCCCGTGACATCCAGATTAGCCCCCCTGTGACATCCAGACCAGCCCCCCTGTGACATCCAGACCGGCCCCCCCTGTGACATCCAGACCGGCCTCCCCCCCTGTGACATCCAGACCGCCCCCCCGTGACATCCAGACCAGCCCCCCCTGTGACATCCAGACGGGCCCCCCCTGTGACATCCAGACCAGCCTGCCCCCTGTGACATCCAGACTATACTGCCCCAAAGTTGGTCGAGCGGAGCCGCATGGTTACAGTAGGGATTGAGCTGCGGCTCCGCCCATCCCCGCCCCTTTCCATAACAGGTCACAGAGACTGGCAGTGGGGCGGAGCCGGCTGGGGGTGGGCGGCGCCGCAGCTCAATCTGTATTGTAGCCATCTAGCCAGCCTACGGTCTCCTTGAAAATAGCGGCCCGCGGAGACATCATCTCCACTAGAGGTCCGCGGCCGGCGGCGAAAATCGGGAAAAACCTAATTTCTCGGGACATCTCTCGGGAAACGATTAGATCGGGAAAAGGTCCTAAATCCCGGGAATGTCCTGAAAAATTCAGGACAGTTGGCAAGTATGCATGATAGAATGCACTAGAGGACGTGTGATAAGGCTTGATAAAGACTAGTGTTTCCTAACGGTACTAAGAGCGGCAGGCCGGAGGGAAAGTTAGGTAGGATTCTTCAGTAAGTAAAAAGCATAAAAAAGGTAAACAGCAATGGTTACATTTTTATTTTTACAGTTAGCGCCGGTTCACATTAGAAGCGGCACGACTTGCAGGTCGCCTCACCGAGGCGACCTGCACACGACTGCCGCGGCGACTTGCAAGACGACTTCTGTATAGAAGTCTATGCAAGTCTCCCCCAAAGTAGTACAGGAACCTTTCTTCTAAGTCGTAGCGACTTGCGTCGCTCCGATTAGAACGGTTCCATTGTACAGAACGGGAGGCGACTTGTCAGGCGGCTAGGTCGCCTGACAAGTCGCCCCTGTGTGAACCGGCTCTTATGCTATATGAATGGAGACACCTAATAAATATAAAGTAGGTGCTGTCTCAATTTGGCTGCAAAAGTTAAAAACACACTTAAAAGTGGAGTTCCGCCCCCCACAAAGAAAAAATTAAAAGTCAGCAGCTACAAACATTGTAGCTGCTGACTTTTAATATTAGGACACTTACCTGTCCAGGGATCCCTCGATGTAGGAAACCCAGCTAATTTACAGGTAGGCTCTCAGGTGCTCCACTGCCATTTGTGGTAAGGGAAACCGGCAGTGAAGCCTTTCGGCTTCACAGCCAGTTCCCTACTGCGCATGCGTGAAGCGCGCTGCACTTTCTAACCGGCCTGGTGGCGGAGGAAGGAGGAGGGGGGCTGAACTTCCGAGGGACGCTGCCGCGGCGCAGTCTCACGGAAGTGGGGACGGGTAACTGTCAGAAACAAACTGAAAGGTGCCAAAAGTGGCACCAAAAGGGTGGGGGGAGGAAGCAGATAAGCGGAGCTGCCACTTTTGGGTGGAACTTTAAAGTGACAGAAATTTGAGGACTGACATGGTTGTCTTTCTTGTGAAAATGCTAGTTGTCTGGCTTTAGTATTTTCTGAATTACGTTCCTTATGTTTATGCTTCTTCCAGGTTCAGGGTCCAGGGGCTCCTGATCATGTGACCTCTATGACATTCAATTACAGTGGCACAAAATCCGGAACACTGCCTCCACCTCCTATTTTGCAAAATCCCTTAAAGAGCTGGCAGGAGGCATCCGCAAGGGGTCAAAGGAAAGCAATAAAGTTAAGGCTAATATAAGTCCGGTTACTTTGCTGCCTCCCCCCACCTCATACCTATTCGGCATACTATTTTTAAATTACAGAGTAAATTATTGTGGTAACTAATTGAGAAGCTGCGGCTCCTATGTGTCATTGACTGTTGCAGTGCATGGGAGAAAACAGCGACAACAGGCAGTGGAAACTGGCAGATGAAATAATGGCTCTGTGAATTAAGCCCTAATGTGAAGTGCACACTGACACGGGAGCAACAGCTGACCGCGCCGAAGCTGAACAAATGTATTTACACTGATCTCTTTTTCAAATTGTATTCACTTTAACATTAAAGTAGAACTATAGGCAAAACGTTTTTTTTAATTTTGAAAAGAGTAAGGGAGGGTTATAACCCCTGTCGGATTTTTTTCTTGCCATCTGTGTCCCATTGCGGAGATTTCCCTTCACTTCCTGTCCCATAGCCAAACAGGAAGTGAAATGCCTGCAAATTACGGGAATTCCTTGGGGACCCCAAGGTTACCAGAACTAGTGTCCCCATTGATAGATTTCCCCTCTATTACTTTTCTGGGGAAAACCCAAAATTTGGGATTTTCTTTTACTTTCACTTTCAACGATAATGATAAACAGAACAAATGGGGAGAGTGGATCTCCCCAACAGGGGCACAGACAGCTATAAAAACTGACAAGTGTTCTGAGCCATCTCCCCTCTATCCAAAACTAAAAAAAAAAAGTTTTGCCTTTAGTTATACTTTAAAGAGGAAGTAAACTTGTTTTCTTCAAATGGCTGACAGGCAGGGTATTTATGACAGAAGAGACTCTATTGGTCTTTTCTGCCATAAATGCATCCTTATGCCTGTCAGCTGTCATGTTCACTGAGCCGCACAGATGCAGCTTAGCAAACATTTATGGCCCCCTGTACGCATGCGCGGGAGTGGCGTCCTCGCGGCCTAGCCTATTTAGTGGGCGAAGGCACGGGACCCATAAGGAAGACCGGGCAAAGATGGAAGCGCCAGGGGGCCCGCGGGTAGGTCCCAGCGCTGTGCTGGGAGGACACCATATGACAAGTAAGTCTGCCATAATGTACTAACATGCTGTGCATACTAGCACATTACGGCATAACCCACCTGGGGTGCCTTGAAAAAAAACAAAAGTACAGGGGACTTTACTTCCGCTTTAATCTGTTAAATATCTGAAATAATAAATGATTACTCTCTTTCACTATATATACTGTATATATATATATATATATATATATATATATATATACTGTATATATAATATGTATAGTGCCTTGGTACCCAACAGGATAGATAACAGTGAAATGATCTTTAAGTAGTGACCAGCAGGGTGCGCTGTACTCATGCCTTCAAGTAAACTAATTAGATTCCCTGTGGTAGGGATAAGTACCAGATAGCATACTGATATGTGGCTTCATGACAGAACTGGGAAAACATTTATCATATAGGAGCCTTAATAATGCATATTATGTAAGGACCATGAAACGCCTCCATGCACTTGTAACACTGATTCAGGAAATTGATCTTCCTTTTCCTTCAATCTCTTCAGCCTCTAACATCCTAATAGTCAAACTGTTGATTAAAAGACCTCCAATATCTGAGCTCACTTCCTTCCTGCGATTGTCTCTGACATGTGGAGTGTGGCGAGTCCTTTGCTCTTTATATTCTAGGAAAGCAAGCCGCTGACCTGTTGCTGCCTCTGTTCTGATCACTCCCATCCCACGTTTGTTATCAGTGTGGCCCTGTTCATGGCTGTTGGCTGACACGCTTTTCAGACTATAAGCTATTCATATGTCATTCTGCAGTGACTCATTCCACTTAATGACTTCTATATGCTAGTGTCAGTGTACTAGAGTCAGCATACTAGAATCTAAACCCAAAATGTAATATATTTTCAGCTTGTCAGTTCTAAATTGTGATGACTGCATTCGTTTATTAGATTTTCTTTCTGGAAAGCAGCTAACAGACTACAGGTGACCCTGTCTCTCTCTTAAGCTCTCCTTCCACTCTGTAACATGCACTCTCTACCACTACTTCTGACACTCCTGACCTCTCTCCTCAAACTCTCTTACCTTCACCCCCCCTCTCCACCCGCCTGCTTATACATATCACCCTGCCTTCTGTCTTCCCCCTACTACTGCTCTTACCAACTCTCGCTCATTCTACATCCATACACTGATAAAACCTCCAGTACTCTGAAACATGCCCCTTCACATAAATCACAGTCCCACATTACCTCCCTCACCCTCCTGCTTCTCCTAATCTCTGGTGACATATCCCCAAACCCTGGGCCACCATCATCTGTCATTGCCCATTGCTCCCATCCCCCTACACCCTCTGGCAGGAGCCGCAACCCACAGAACTTGGTCTCTATTCCTCTTTCCAATACCAGCCCCCCCTTTTCCTGTGCCCTGTGGAATGCACGTTCTGTCTGCAACAAACTCACCGCCCTCCACGACCTCTTCATCACAAATTCCTTTAACCTACTTGCCATTACTGAAACCTGGCTTCATGAATCGGATACTATTTCTCCTGCTTCCCTCTCCCATGGGGGCCTTCTCTGGACTCACTCCCCCAGACCAAGTGGACGGAAGGGAGGTGGAGTGGGAATCCTTCTAGCTCCATGCAGCACCTATCAGGTTCTTCACCCACCTCCCTCTCTGATACTCTCCTCTTTTGAGGCACACTGCATTCGTCTTTTCTCTCCCATTTCTCTAAGAATTGCTGTCATCTACCGGCCCCCTGGACCGGTATCAGCCTTTCTTGATGACTTCTCTGCCTGGCTACCCTACTTTCTCTCTTCTGAAATCCCCACAATTATTCTTGGGGACTTCAACATCCCTGTCAACACTAACACTACTATTACTTCTAAACTTCTCAGTCTAACCTCATCGCTTGACCTGAAGCAATGGATACAGGCTCCTACCCACTCCAATGGCAACACCCTTGACCTTGCCTTCTCCTATCTGTGCACTCCGTGCAACCTTTCCAACAATCCACTCCCACTCTCTGATCACCACCTTATTAGTTTTGCTCTCTCCTTGTCTTCCACCTCTTCTCCCTCCAACCGCCTAACAGTTACACGCAGAAACCTTCGCCACCTCAACCCTTCTCTTCTCTACTCTGCTACTGATCACCTCTATGACAAAATCTCCCCCCTGTCCTGTCCCAACCTAGCTACTTTCGTTTACAACAGCTCACTGTCTTCCTCCCTAGACAAGCTGGCCCCCCTCACTACACGCAGAATTAGGCCCCGACTGCTACAACCCTGGCAAACAGATGACACCAGAAGTCTCAGAAAACGTAGCCGCGCTCTTGAGCGCCTGTGGCATAAGACTAAGACCCAGGAAGACTTCACACAATATAAATCTGCCCTCCTAAAATACTACTCCTGCCTTCACACTGCCAAACAGACCTACTTTATCACACTCATCAACACCTTCTCATCCAGTCCACGTCAACTCTTCTCTACCTTCAACACTCTACTCTGTCCTCCACTGCCTCCACCCACCAACTCACTCACTGCCCAGGAGATTGCCAATCACTTCAAAACTAAGATTGATACAATTCATGAGGAGATCGCCAATGCGCAAAAACCTCCCCCATGCAACACTCCATGTCCACAGATACAATCATTACTTCCCTCATTCAACCCTGCTACTACTACTGAGGTTGCTAAACTTTTATCTAGCACTCATCTAACCACTTGCCCCCTGGATCCTGTTCCCTCGCAAATGCTACGCTCACCCTCTGACTCGATTCTACGCTCTCTAACTCACATTTTCAACCTCTCCCTCTCTTGTGGCATCTTCCCAAACTCTCTAAAACATGCGCTAGTCACCCCCATACTAAAAAAGCCCTCACTGGATCCCACCAATCTCAACAACTTACGTCCCATCTCCTTACTCTCCTTCTCCTCCAAACTTCTTGAAAGACTGGTCTACAACCGATTAAGCGACCATCTGACCATGAATAAACTTCTTGATCCCCTTCAGTCCGGTTTTCGCCCTCAACACTCCACGGAAACTGCTCTCCTTAAACTCTCAAATGACCTACTAATGGCTAAAGCCAATGGACACTATTCTGTACTACTTCTCCTGGACCTCTCTGCTGCCTTTGACACAGTGGACCACCCCCTCCTCCTCAAAAAACTCCACTCCTTTGGTCTCCGTGACTGTACTCTTCGCTGGTTCTCATCCTACCTATCCCACCGCTCCTTCAGTGTCACTTACAACTCTACTTCCTCTTCTCCTCTTCCTTTTTCCGTCGGGGTCCCCCAAGGTTCTGTTCTCGGACCTCTCCTTTTCTCAATCTACACCACCTCCCTGGGTCAATTGATTGCCTCCCACGGCTTTAAATATCATCTCTACGCTGATGACACCCAAATCTATCTCTCCACCCCCCAGCTCTCTCCATCTGTCTCCTCACGCATTACCAACTTATTAGCAGACATATCAGCCTGGATGTCACATCACTTTCTCAAACTCAACCTATCCAAAACCGAGCTCATGATATTTCCTCCCTCAGGTGCCACTTCCCCTGATCTCCCTGTCAAGATCAACGGCTCAACTATCAACCCATCTCCCCACGCCAAGGTCCTAGGTGTAATCCTGGACTCTGAACTAACCTTTCGACCCCACATTCTATCACTATCCAAAGCTTGCCGCCTCTGTCTTCGCAACATCTCCAAGATACGCCCCTTCCTAACCAATGACACCACAAAGCTTCTAATCCACTCCCTGGTCATCTCCCGCCTTGACTACTGCAACTCCCTCCTCATTGGTTTACCTCTAAATAGGCTATCCCCACTTCAGTCCATCATGAACGCTGCGGCCAGGCTCATCCACCACACAAACCGCTCAGCGTCTGCTACACCCCTCTGCCAATCCCTCCATTGGCTGCCACTCAGTCACCGAATTAAATTCAAGATACTAACTATAACTTACAAAGCCATCCACAACCTGGCCCCTAGCTACATCTCTAACCTAGTCACAAAATACCAACCTAATCGTTCTCTTCGCTCCTCCCAAGACCTCCTGCTCTCAAACTCCCTTGTCACCTCATCCCATGCTCGCCTTCAGGACTTCTCCAGAGCCTCCCCCATCCTCTGGAATGCTCTTCCCCAATCCGTCCGATTTTCTCCTACCTTATCCACTTTCAGACGATCCCTGAAAACTCATCTCTTCAGAGAAGCCTATCTGGCCCCCACCTAACAACTGTACATTTATCTTCTCAATCAGCACATCACCCACAGCTATTACCTCTTGTATCTCTTAACCTTCCCTCTTAGATTGTAAGCTCTAAGTGAGCAGGGCCCTCTGATTCCTACTGTATCAAATTGTATTGTATCTGTACTGTCTACCCTCAAGTTGTAAAGCGCTACGTAAACTGTTGGCGCTATATAAATATTGTATAATAATATAATAATAATCTAAACCCAAAATGTAATATATTTTCAGCTTGTCAGTTCTAAATTGTGATGACTGCATTCGTTTATTAGATTTTCTTTCCTTTATTTTCACCTGGTGATCTGGCCAGTAAAAGACTTCCTGTCTTATGCCGCGTACACGCGATCGGACTTCTCGTCGGAAAAAGAAGAGGCTTTTCTGACGGGATTCCGCTCAAGTTTGCATTGCATACACACGGTCACGCAAAAGTTTGCTGAACTTACGACCATCAAGAACGCGGTGACGTACAACACTACAACGAGCTGAGAAAATTAAGTTCAATGCTTCCGAGCATGCATCGAATTGTTTCCGAGCATGCGTAGGAATTTTGCGTGTCGGAATTGCCACAGACGATCGCATTTTCGGATAGGAAATTTTTCCAACCAAAAAATTGAGAACATGCTCTCAATCTTTTGCTGGCTGGAATTCAGCCAGCAAAAGTCCGATAGAGCATACACACGGTCGCATTTTCCGTTGAAAAACTCTCATCGGTCTTTTGCGGGCCGAAATTCCGATCGTGTGTACGCGGCATTAGGGTGGCTCCATTCTGTGGAGGAGCAATGGAGACACCTGTGGACAGCAACATAGTCGATCTGGGGAGAGGGTAATGCTAGATGTATTAACAGATTTAGATGGAATTGCCTAAAAAAAAATGAAAGGTGAACTCCAGCTAACACTTTATAAGCAGTTACAGCTTTTCTTTTGCATTTGGGATAAAGGATTTACAGTACATGAATGACTAAAAACTGGCCATTGTAAGCAGGGCCAGGACAAGGGGTGGGCAGGAGGGGAAGCTGCCCTGGGCACAGTGGAGCAAGGGGACAGAGAATGGACACATGGCAGTAAACCAATTCTACGACATGCATTAACAGTGGGAAAGGGGGCGCAGTTCCGCATCCATGCCCTGGGCGCTAGACAAACCTGTCCTGCTACTGATTGTAAGGAACCCTGTCAGTGTTAACCACCTAAACAGTGATAAGCTGCATTGATTCCTATAAGAGGCTGCTACATTCTACTCCTGCTACATTCTACCATTTGTTTGTACTATTGGGCTATAGTCCAGACACATAGTATATACTGCTCAGGCAATCAAGAAAGTTGTTGACATCTGTAGGTGCTCACCCTGGCTTTCCACCGCAAATACAGATGAAAGAAAGAAAGGAAATGGTGGCACACCACAGGCATAAACACAAGGTTGACGCGTTTCACACAAATCACTCGTGTTTACTCATATGCTCACTTATGAGTAAGCACAAGTGATTTGTGTTAAACGCGTCAACCTTCCTTGTGCTTATGCCTGGTTTGGTGACAATAAAGCACTTCCAAGAACTTGGCTTTGCCTGTGGTGTGCCACCATTTCCTTTTTTTCATTCAGCCATTGGGCTATATGCTGGGTGTCCAGTGTGCCCCTGTGTCTTTAACCACTCAATACAGGGCACTTTTACCCCCTTCCTGCCCAGGCCAATTTTCAGCTTTCAGTGCTGTCGCACTTTGAATGACGATTGCCCGGTCATGCTACGCTGTACTCAAACTTTTAAAAAGTTTTTATCATTTTATTCATACAACTGGAGCTTTCTTTTGGTGGTATTTAATTACCACAGTTTTTTTTTTACTTTTTGCTAAATACTTTTTGCTTCTCTTCAAAGAAGCTTATCCTGCTTCTAACTAACACTGGTTTTCTTCCTCCATCAGCTCATCCCCCTGCAGCTATTACCTTTTGTATCAATTGACCCTCCCTTTTTAGATTGTAAGCTCTAATGAGCAGGGCCCTCTGATTCCTCTTGTACCAAATTGTAATGTAACTGTAATGTTTGCCCTCATGTTGTAAAGCACTGCACAAACTGTTGGCGCTATATAAAACCTGTATAATAATGATAATAAACAAAAAAAAGACTGAATTTTTTTTTAAAAAAGGGTTTTTTCTTAGTTTCTGTTACATAATTTTGCAAATAAATAATTGTTCATCATAAATTTAGGTCAAAGTGTATTCTGCTACATTTCTTTGGTGAAAATAACCCAAATCTGTGTTTATTATTTAGTCTGTGTGAAAGGTATAGAGTCCACAAACTATGGGATAGATCTGAAAATTGATCAATCCCGATGTACTGACGGCCTATATAATTTCTTGAGGCCTGAAAACGCCAGGACAGTACCCCCCAAATGACCCCTTTTTGGAAAGTAGACAGTTCAAGGTATTTAGTAAGAGGCATGGTGAGTTTTTTGAAGTTGTAATTTTTTTTGTCAGAATTTTTTCTTAGACTTTTTAATTTAAAAAAAATTTTTTTTTTTAACACCCTGTGACCAGAGCGATATAATGTTACCATGGTAACATTGTACTACTCTGGGGAAGTGAGCAGGATTTTTTTTTACACATTATGTTTGCTTAAAACAATGCTTTGCATTGCTATAAGCAAGCATGTTACTGAATGAAACTGATTCATTCAGTCTGTTTTGTTTTGATTAGATGTGATTGGCCAGAGCTAATCATGTGGTACAGATGGGCTGTGATTGGCCCTGTCTGTACCATGTGATCACACTGACCAATCACTGCTAGCAGCACAGTTGTATCCAATGGATGGCATGAAATCCATTGTTCACAACTCTCATGTGAACTGCTGTGATCGGTCACGACTGTCACATGGTACTGGCAGCGAGCCAGTACTCTGATCAGTCATCGGCCGTGCAAGTGGTGTGACCGGAAGGCCGTCATATGACGTCCACCCGGAAGGACAAAAAGTTCCTGCCGACGTCATCTTGCTATAGGCTGGGCGGGAATAAGGAGGGGTGGGCTCTCTTCAGGCTCACCTGCCCTCTACCTATCCATTATAATGCATGTGCTTCCACTGTGGAGGCTCTCAAAATTTAGAGTAAGGCCTGCAGAAAATACTGGGGTGCCGTGAAGTGTTTGTATTTGCAAATGTATGCAAACTAAACCCCTGTTTTTAACGCACACTGTTAGACAGGATAATTCAGTTGGTTGCAGGCTGGTCGGTAAGTTGAGCTGGGAATTTTCTTTGGTTTTGTTTGACATGTGTCATCCTTCCATGTGCTCCTTGCTGCAAAGGCCAGTTATAGGTGGGGCAGTGGATATGGGGCGGCAAAGTGGTGTAGTGGGTAGCACTTTCACCTAGCGGTAAGAAGGGTCGCTGGTTTGAATCCCAACCACAACACTACCTGCCTGGAGTTTGCATGTTCTCCCTGTGCCTGTGTGGGTTTCCTCCGGGTACTCCGGTTTCCTCCCACACTCCAAAGACATGCTGGTAGGTTAATTGGATCCTGTCTAAATTGTCCCTAGTATGTATGAATGCGAGTTAGGGACCTTAGATTGTAAGCTCCTTGAGGGTAGGGACTGATGTGAATGTACAATGTATATGTAAATCGCTGCGTAAATTGAGGGCGCTATATAAGTAACTGAAATAAATAAATAAATATATGTTTGTACATTCTACTGGTGTAGCTTACTCTATAGGAAGTAATTTGTTCCATCTGTTTAACGGTCAGTTTCCAGTGATAATTCATTATTGATTTTAGTAGCACAACTGAGCCGCTAAAAATCTCCTGTAGAGACCTAGGCTAATGAGGTGACTTTCGGCAAGTGATTAAATCTCTTTGCAGCAAGATATTAACATTGTGCATATTTGCAGAAACAGAGGCAGTCCTCTCACATGATCATATTCTAGCGATAGTTTGCAGATCATTACATATTGATATGAGGTAGACGCACGCTTCTCTCACAACAAGCGAGTGACATCTTGCTCAGTAAGTTCATGGGACGGCACCATAAGGTATATTGTAATGAAAAAAAAGCCTTGATTTTAAGTTCCGTTTGTAACCTGAACCCAGTTATCTGTAAGCATTATTCCTCTTCTCCAAACACTTAAGATTAAAACACACGTGTGTGTCTGAGGTAATTTTAATGTTTGCACACAAGATCCTCTATTCTTAAGGTTTGTTGAATGTGCCAGTTGAGTGTGAGTGGATCAATAAAACATAAAGAAAAATAACAAATCATACAAAGTACTACAATACTAGAGTAAATCCTAAAGAACAGATTGAATGTGGGTGCTGTGCTATGTACTCCACAGGCCATAGACAAGAATTTGTTTGTTCTATGAGGTGATCTACGCACATGCTGACACAGAAAATGGCCTTCCCCAAGCTGTTGCCACAAGATTGGAACAGTACAATTATCTAAATTGTCTATGTATGCTGTAGCATTAAGACCACTTTCACACAGGTGTTCCATCAGTCCATTTGTGGTGAGCTGCAATGTATCCCTATGGGTGGCCGGATGTAAACGGATTGTGTCTATTCAGGTTCTTTGGGCCAAAGCAATACTTTTGCATCCAGAACCGCTTTTGCGGACCTAAACAGATCTAAATGGATGCACGTATGTTAACTTTTGGCCATATAGTATATGTCAGCACTGAAAGTACCACAGATAATTACTCTGGATTCTGGTTTTACAAGAAAGTTCAAATTCAATAGGCTGAAAATTAAAGTTTGATTCAGAATCCTGAAGATGTTCAGTTTGTTTGCATGGCTAGAGAAAGTTTTGATGGAATTCAGAAGGAATCGTTTACAAGCATGAGTTTAAAAAATTGGCAATCAAATATTATTTATTGGGTACTTGACATAAAGATAAATACAAAAAGAAGGAAGTCAATAGATAAAGATTATCATTAGAACATCACAGAGAAAAAAGAAGTACAAAATAGTACAGCCACTAAGATTCAATATAATCAAATATAAACTAATACAATACATACTGTATAGCAGGGGTGGGCAACCTTTTGAGAACAGTGTGCCGAAAAATGTTTTCAAAGAAATTGAGCGTGCCGATTTTATAACAAAAAAATTACAAAAAGGATTTTTTATAAAGTAAATGCTGAAAACTACTTTAGTAGTGAGAAATTAACATCCTGCACTCTCCCGCCTCAGATCAATCCCAATTCCTGCAGCTCCACACTTCAGATCACTGTCCCCCCTGCTCATCTGTCCCACCAATGTAACCCCCTGCTCATCTGCACCACCACTGTGACCCCCTGCTTATCTGCCCCAGCACTGTAACCCCCTGCTCATCTGCCCCAGCACTGTAACCCCCTGTACATCTGCCCCACCACTGTACCACCCTGCTCATCTGCCCCATCACGGTACCCCCTTTCTCATCTGCCCCACCACGGTACCCCCTTTCTCATCTGCCCTACCACTGTACCCTCTTTCTCATCTGCACTACCACTGAAGCACCCTGCACATCTGCCCCACCACTGTACCTCCCTGCTCATCTGCCCCACTACTGTACCCCCCTGCTCATCTGCCCCACCACTGTAACCCCCCTGCTCATGTGCCCCAGCACTGTAACCCCCTTCTCATCTGCCCACCACTGTAATCCCCTGTACATCGGCCCCACCACTGTAACCCCCTGTACATCTGCCCCACCACTGTAACCCCCTGTACATCTGCCCCACCACTGTAACCCCCTGCTCATCTGCCCCACCAATGTACCCCCTTTCTCATCTGTCCTAACACTGAACCACCCTGCTCATTTGGCCCAACACTGAACCCCCCTGCTCATCTGGCCCAAAACTGTACCCACCTGCACATCTGCCCCATTGCTTTACTCTCCTGCTCATCTCTTTCACCACAGTACCTCCCTGCACATCTGCCTCATTGCTGTACCCTCCTGCTCATCTGCTCCACCGCTGTACCCTCTTTTTATCTATGATATGCGTGATATGCAGAGTGGTGAAAGGAAGCAGAGATGAGACACATCTATCTGTCCTGGCACACTCCCATCTTTTACATTGTGTGGGGGCACAGTGCCTTTCCCTCAGTGCACGTGCAGCATGGGGAATTCTGAAATTGGAATGCATTAGTGTCTCACTGTAACTTCCCTGCGCTGCTCTGCTGATGGGGAGGGAGTCGAGTGCCAGCAAAAGAGGCTTTGTGTGCCGCAGGTTGCCTACCTCTGCTGTATAGCATTTCATTGTAGTTATAACACAACTCAGGGATAACTGTACAGTTGTGATTGTGTAACGTGGCCATGGTTATTGCTTAAAAACAAGTACCTTACCTTCTCCTTCACCTCTAATAAATAAGAGGTTAAAGGAATAAACAGGAATAAACACTCGATTCAATGGAAGTCTATGGCAAATCGCGCATAACCCACATGAAAATCACAGGTACACTGCTCTGTGGGGAAACTGCAGCGGAGCAATGTGAAAGGGGCCATATGTTTAAAAGTCAATCCAGAGGCACCAAAATTGCCATGAACTTCAAGTGCCATTCTTGTAGGCCGGCAGCTATCTCCTTCACCCTCATTATATGGTTGACACATCGTGTTTTATGTGTTTTTAACATGTAGTTTTAACACACTTTAGCCCCTTTCATGCTTAGCATGAGTGTAACCAAATGATTTAGAGGAGGGCCACCTGAAGTACAGGAGCATAATAGTGCATTTTTGGCTGTATAGACATTTAATTGAGAGCATCTAAAAAATGGAGCTCCCGTTACAGTCAAAGGGGCCAAAAATGCGCATTTCAGCATTAAAGAAGCTCATGTAGCATCCTCTAGCTAGGTGCTAGTTTACATAGTTGTTAGTGTAGCTAAATTGACCTGGCTGAGAGCCAGGCCTGGGTTTAATCTGGGTCAGGGATGAGTGACTCAGGGAGGCTGGATGACTCATCAAGCAGCACCTCTGGTAATTTCTCCTGCTCTATGGAACCTTGGAGAAGCTTCCAGAAGTAGAGAGTGAAGTCTAGGTGGAGCTGTGGGTGGAAGCTGGAGATGGAGTGTTGAGGAGGTTGTCAGTGGCCCTCGAGGGTGCCCCCTATTCTGGGGGGGGGTGACCTCAATCCTGGGGCTTAGGTGCTGGAGGGATCCTCCAAAAACATGGAGGATGTCCTTCCTGGTTGCACGGAAGCAAGTGTGAGGACAGCAGGAGAGAGTCAGCATGTCCAGGAGTTCTCCAGAAGTCAGCTGGGTGGGCTGGTGAGTGTGCAGTCTGGAAGGACTGTGGTGTCAGTCTGGGAGGACTGGGGAGAATTAGCCAGGAGGGCTAGTGAAAGGGGCAGCTGCCACCAGGCGGGCTGGCAGTGAGTGAAAAGGTGGTATCCTGTCCCCCCCTCCCCCTGAAAGGTGCTTTAAGCTTTGACAAAAAAAACCTAGAAGCTGATTGGTTTCTAGGCAGAGCTGCACTAGATTTTGCACTCTCCAGCTTTAGTAAATCAACCGCAACAGAACGGTCACAAATGGAACCAACCAGGAGGAAGAACACAGGACCCCAGATTTAGGGAAGTAATACCCTGTTTTTATTAGTAGCATTAGATCTTTTATCAGCTGGCAGGAGATAAGTGAGCGCCCAGAGTTAGGCCTTTAGCCAGTATTTACCTTTCATCTACATAGGTGGTTTTGTATGATACAGAATATTATTTAAACACACTAAAACATAAATAGCCACTCATAATTTTTATTCTATAACCCAAGACAGGAAAACATTACCTCAGTTGGTGTGTATTTTGTGCTATTGTGAAAGAATAAATACAGACATATTTCTCTTGCTTTTGTTGTAAATATCAAAGATTGACAAATTCATCAATCACATCTGGATAAGCTTTAAATTTACTTCATCTTCCAACAGGCTTCTTTAATGCACTGTCATAGGAAAATAGGACTCAGAGGGCAAGCAATAAGCCTCCCGACAAAGCTAATGACGTTGTTTTCTTTTCTCTGGTATAGTAGGATATCCCATGTAAGAAGCAAGCCTTGCTGCGAGGGTTGATTTTGGCTTGGACCAGTTCCCCTTGGTATTTATCCAGCTGCAATGTTTCTTTATTTAAACTTTTTTTCCACATTCAAGACCAACATCAAATTGAGTGCCTGGGTTTAGCCAGCGTTGTTTGAGAATGGGACTGTGAGCCAAGGACAACATGGGGAAGAGTGCAAACAGTGGCACTGGGGCAATACTCCCAGCCTGCAACTTACGCCTCACTAGGCTCTTCTAGGTGCACATCATTAGTTTATATGTTGGCAGTTTATAGTCTGACACATGAGCAGCAGTTAGTCCGTGGCTCGTGGACTGTTATTACACAATGGCTCAGCAATAATCATTTTTAATTTTCTTTTTATCTTTTTTATATCTGTAACACCCTGATGTTTAGGCAGAGTTGCTCTTAAATTTATTGCCAAGTGAAAGTTGCCTTGGCTAATTGTCAGGAGATCAATTGACTTTACACTAATTCTGGAATTACTGCACTTCTCTCTTCTGTCGCTAGATGGCCAGGTATCTGGTGACATTAGATTAGACAATTGCATTGCAAGGACTGATTAAGAATGAATGGCGTGTCTCAGCCAGTGGGCAGGGATTTTCTTTGGTCCCTTGCTTATTTTTTTGGGTGGAGACAGGTAATCGGGGTTCTGTGCCACCTGGACGGTTGTCTGGGTGGACGTGTGCTGTATTGACCCGGGCTGCTAGGCCAGAAACTTAAGGCCTATCCCGGGGACATCTGGCTGCTAGGCTGTCTGAGGGCCTATCCAGAAGCAAGAAGCAGTGTAGAGTTGGGACTGGGGGCTTGTAGTCCAACAAGAAGTAACGGTTCTGCCGGATGGAGAGCCTGTTGTGGTCGGAGGTAGAGGGGGAAGCTATCGCCACTAAGGGACCATCCATCTTGTTACCAGGGGACCACTGTGAGCAGCTGAAGCAAGTACCAGAGCAGTATTCTCACCAGCCGAGGATGGTGAAGAAGTGGGGAACTTCAGCAAGTGCTAAGCCAGGGACTCAGCCAGTGGAGGTGACGCTTGCAAAGCATTATTGTGTGCCAAGCCAGGGACCAAGCAGGTTAGTGGGGTGACGCTTGAGGAGTATCTGTGAGTACCAAGCTAGGGACCCAGCAGGGACGCAGGAAGATACTGAGTGAGAAGATTGGAAGAGCTCAGGGGATCCAGTGGCAAGTGGACCAGGAAGTCTAGTGAAAGACTGGGAGCTTAATGGAGTGAAGTTCTACAAAAGGAAACTGTAGAAGAAGTGAAAGAGCAAATTTCGTTAGAAACTGTTACAAGATTGTTGCCATAGGAGACAGCGTTCCTACTCATGCAGACGTGATGTCTAGCCGGATACCTTTCCCTGCATGGCTGTCTACCTATAGAAGTTTCGGAGTCTGCCAATTAACATTGCATCCTGGCCCCAACCCTCTCTCCCACAGTTCTGTTTAAGAGACAATAAATCTCTTTGCATTCAAGTGCCTGGCGCCCATTAATCCACCTTGCATTACACCCACCATGCCTTGTAACCCACTCTACACAGAAGGATGTCAGCTGTCCCCAACTCTGGAGGTCACCATTAGGCCTAAAGAGGCCCGGGATTTTGCTACATATCTTTTATTTCTTTTTTTTCTGTTTTTGTACTTTTTTCTCTGTCAATGAAAATTTAATAAAAATAAATTGAGTAGAAAAAAAAGAGGCAGCTTTCTAAAACTATGTGATAGTAAGGCTCTATTCACACTAATGCGTTTTTTGATGCATTTTGCATTTTGCAGAAATGCATGGGAATTTTTTAACATGGGTTCCTATGGAACATGTTCACATCAATGCATTTCTGTGTTTCTGCGTTTTTGGAAAGGGTTAGGGACTTTTTTCATGCAAAATGCAGCGTTTTGCATGTAATAGAATTCAATGGACTCGCATCCAAAAACGCAAGTACCACGTTTTTACCGCGTTTTAGCCACGTTTTGCATTTTTTTTCTTTCTTTTTTTTTAACACTGTATACAGTATAAAAAAAAACACTGTAAAAAAAAAAAAAAAAACGCGAAACGCTGCAAAAACGCGGCAAGCACCGCAAAAGCACTGCAGAAACGCTCAAAAGAAACATGCATAGATGTGAATCAAGCCTAATACAGAAACAAACTATAGAAATGACACCATGCTAGAGTTTCTAAGATGCACCTGTCTCCTGCATCTAGAGCAGAAACCCCCTTCTGATTACATATAGTTACATAGTAGGTGAGGCTGAATAAAGACACAAGTCCATCAAGTCCAACCTATGTGTGTGATTATATGTCAGTATTACATTGTATATCCCTGTATGTTGCAGTCGTTCAGGTGCTTATCTAATAGTTTTTTGAAACTATCGATGCCCCCTGCTGAGACCACCACCTGTGGAAGGTAATTCCACATCCTTGCCGCTCTTACAGTAAAGAACCCTCTACGTACTTTAAGGTTAAACCTCTTTTCTTCTAATTTTAATGAGTGTCTTGTTAAACTCTCTTCCGCAAAAAAGTCTTATCCCTATTGTGGGGTCACCAGTATGGTATTTGTAAATTTAAATCATATCCCCTCTCAAGCGTCTCTTCTCCAGAAAGAATACGTTCAGTTATCAAATGAAACTTGGAGTTGGTTGGCGAGCGATCATTTGTATGGATTTAAATTTACTAATAGTTATTATCCTCTTTTCCACCCTCTTTTTGGGTTAACTTTAAGATGCTGATTACAACTGATCGCCTCCACGCCCATTCCTCCTTTCATGTTTGTTTGAAAGCTTTGAAGGACCACACCTGATCACAATCTGTAAAGGATACGTTTGGTCAGATGACCAGTAGGTTATACGTTACAAAAGACAGATTGGGGTCGGTGGTCCTACAGCTATGATTAAGCACCACTAACGGTGCGAAACGTGTCAGCTATCCACGCTGTACCTGTGCCTCTGTTGGTGAATGGATCATGTTTCACAATAAAGGTTGAATTAAAAATGGGGGGTTAAGGGACTTTTAAGTGAGCCTGTGACCTGGTAAGGCCAGCTGTTCCACCCCTTGGGACTTTAAATGAAAATGTGGTCTGGTAAGGTCACATATTTCCATCCCTGTCATACATCAAAAAAGGGGGGTAAGGAGAGAACGAGGGGGTGGGACTTTATATGAAGCACGCGGTAGCCAAAAAATAAATGGTGGACATTATAGAATCTTGTTGTTATGTGTTTATATTTGGATCGATTGCCACTAAATACAATCAAGTAGAACAGGTACAACATGTAACAAAAGTACAATGGTAATACAGTATAAATGGCATCATACAAACAGTATCACATATACAGCAACACAGGATTCTTCCATGGTGCTATCAAATGATAATACAGTATGAATGGCATCACATAAATGGTATCACATATATAGCAAACAAGATTTATCCATAGTGCACCAAAATATAGTTGGATAAACCAATAAACCATAGTAATATTTGCAGAGTCTATGACCTTGTTGGTCCAAGAGAAGGGGTATACAGGTAAACTTGGTATCCAGGTAATGTATGTTGTGATCATGGCGTATGGCAGCTCTACACATTTCTTGGCTAGAAGGCCACTCGTCAGGAGCAAGCACAGGATATATCTATGAGTAAAAAAGATTGGCCAGTTGGTAGGATATTAACAAAGTTAAGCAGTAATGGAGTAACAAACCCCTAACCCAAGGTTTGGGACTTACTGAGGTTCGTGTGTTGGCTGTGTGATGCCGGGCACTAAGGGCCGTCCGAACTGTATTGCAGTGCCGCCATCCATTTTCCTTTTTTCACTAATTGCCACTGTTGAGCCGGCACCCTTCATCTCCATACTGCGAGGATGGTGTGAATGTGGGATCGTACCTAGAGCAGTAATCTTTCCAGACTAAGTTCAGTGCTCGCAACCTTTCTTCATAACTAATGTCCTCCAGACCCTTTATTAGCTGTGTTGCCCTTCTTTGTACTCGCTCCATTTCCAGTAGAATCCTTCCTGAGGACTGGTGCCCAGAATTGGACAGCATACTCCAGGTGCGGTCGGAACAGAGTCTTGTAGAGTGGGAGAATTATCACTTTATCCCTAGAGTTAATCCCTTTTTTAATGCATGCCAATATTCTGTTTGCTTTGTTAGCAGCAGCTTGGCATTGCATGCCATTGCTGAGCTTATCGTCTACTAGGACCCCCAGGTCCTTTTCCATTCTAAATTTCCCCAGAGGTTCTCCCCCTAGTGTATAGATTGCATTCATATTTTTGCCACCCAAATGCATTATTTTACATTTTTCTACATTAAACCTCATTTGCCATGTATTTGCCCATCCCATTAATTTGTTCAGATCTTCAGATCTCTTTATCACCACCCTCTGAACTCGCCCTTGTAGCCAGTTTTCAATCCATGTACTCACCCTATTGTCCATGCCAATGGACCTTATTTTGTACAGTAAACATTTATGTGGAACTGTGTCAAATGCTTTTGCAAAATCCAGATCCACCATGTCTACAGGCCTTTCTTTATCTAGATGGCAACTCACCTCCTCATAGAAGGTTAATAGATTGGCTTGGCAAGAATGATTCTTCATGAATCCAAGCTGATTACTGCTAATGATACCGTTTTTATTACTAAAATCTTGTAAATAGTCCTTTATCATCCCCTCCAAGAGCTTACATACTATTAATGTTAGGCTAACTGGTCTGTAATTCCCACGGACGTATTTTGGGCCCTTTTTAAATATTGGTGCTACACTGGCTTTTCTCCAATCTGCTGGTACCATTCCAGTCAGTAGACTGTCAGTAGAAATTAGGAACAATGGTCTGGCAATTACTTGACTGAGTTCCCTAAGTACCTCTCGGTGATTTATTAATGTTAATTTTCCCAAGTCTAATTCTAATTCTGTCCTCTATTAGCCATGAGGGTGCTTCCTGTGATTTGTCACAAGGATAAACACTGCAGTTTTGGTTACTGAAGCCTCCCAATTCCCTCGTGAAGACTGAGGAGAAGAATAAATTCAATATCTTCACCATCTCCCCTCTTTTGTAAACAGATGTCCTTCCTCATTCTTTATGGGGCCAATATGGTATGTCTTCCCTTTTTACTGTTTACATACTTAAAGAATTTCTTGTTTTTTTTTTGCTCTCCTCTGCTGTGTCTTTCGTGTTCTATCTTAGCCGCCCTAATTGCACCCTTACATTTCTTGTTGCATTCTTTAGAAAGTTTGAATGCTGCTTATGATCCTTCAACCCTGTATTTTTTGAAGCCTTCTCTTTTGCTTTTATATTCATTTTTACATTGGCGTTAAGCCATCCAGGACTTTTGTTCGGTCTTTTAAATTTATTACCCAATGGGATGCACTGGCTGATACCCTTATTTAATATGCTCTTAAAGAGAACCCGTCTCTCCTCCATGTGCTTTCTTCCTAAGATTTTATCCCAATTTATATCTTCTAGCAAGGTTCGTAGTTTAGGGAAGTTGGCTCTTTTGAAATTCAGTGTCTTTGCATTTCCCTTATGTTTCCTATTTGTGTGATTTATTCTGAAGCCAATTGACCTGTGATGTTTCCTAAATTGCCCCGTATATCCACGTTCGTGATCAGGTCTGTATTGTTGGTAATCAGTAGACCTAGTAACGCTTTATTTCTAGTTGGTGCGTCTACCATCTGACCCATAAAATTGTCCTGCAAGACATTTAGGAACTGGCGAGCCTTAGACGAATGCATGGTTCCCTCTGCTAAGTCTATGTCTGGATAATTAAAATCCCCCATTATGATAACACTTCCCATCCTTCCTGCTAATCCAAATTGTGATAGGAGATCAGCCTCCCCCTCCTCCCTCAGGTTAGGGGGCCTATAGAATACTCCCAGTGTTATTTTCCCCTTAGCTTCATCCCTTTTGGAGCTCTACCCATAAGGATTCCACCTCCTCCCTAGCTCCCTTAGTGATGTCATCTCTCACATTCACTTTTACATTAATCTTGATATACAGGCATACCCCTCCCCCCTTTTTACCCTCTCTATCCCTGCGATAAAGGGTATACCCTTGAATGGTTGCCAGCCAATCATGAGAGCTGTTGAACCAAGTCTCTGAAATACCCACAAAATCCAAATCCTCCTCGTACAACAATATCCCCAGTTCACCCATCTTGTCCGCCAGGTTCCTGGCATTGGTGAATATGCCACGTAGTTTAGAACGGTCGCATACTAAAATCTTATTGGATGTTCCGAGATTGCAAATAGGACTTGTTACTATACTTACCTTGGGTTTATGTGCTTTAGTCAACCTACCACTAATGCCCCCATTACTACCCTCTGGACTATGTTCTATGCTGACTATCTCTACCTCTAGACCCTCCCCTCTGTCACCTAGTTTAAAAACCCCTCTAACTTTTTGGCCATCTTTACTCCCAGCAGACCTGCACCCTCCTCATTGTACTGGTGATTGACAGAGAAGTCGGCTCAGTCCTCCGGGAACCCAGACCCCTCCTTACTACACCAGCTCCTCAGCCACTTGTTTACTTCCCTAATCTCCCTCTGCCTTTCTGGTGTGGCTCTTTAATATTTAGAGCATTTCAAGTCATCCACAAATCATACCAATTGTGCTTAAAGTGTAAGCAAACCCCCCTATCGTTTTCAGCCAAGGAAGCTGCCAACTTTGCCTTTGTTTAATCTACAACTGCCATGATGCTGCACGTGTGATCAGTTATGACACCAGCCATTGGATGGTTTGACAGTTTGGTTGAGAGCAGAACAAATGGGGGTGTTACATTTCCAGCAGGTGCCAGAAATAAAACTGTTTTATGGATGGGTTTACTTCCGTTTTAAAGAAGAATTCCAAGTTTGGATATTTTTACATAGTAACATTGGTCAAGCATGGACCAATATAACTACTGTATATACACTGATTAGCCATAACATTATGACCACTGACAGATACACTATATTACCAAAATTATTGGGACACCTGCCTTTACATGCACATGAACCTTAATGGCATCCCAGTATTGGTCCATAGGGTTCAATATTGATTTGGCCCACCCTTTGCAGCTATAACAGTTTCAGCTTTTCTGGTAAGGCTGTCCACAAGGTTTAGGAGTGTGTCTATGAGAATGTTTGACCATTCTTCCAGAAGCACATTTGTGAGGTCAGGCACTGATGTGGACGAGAAGGCCTGGCTCGCAGTCTCAGCTCTAATTAATCCCAAAGTTGTTCTATCGGGTTGAGGTCAGGACTCTGTGCAGGCCAGTCAAGTTCCTCCACCCCAAACTCGTTCATCCATGTCTTTATGGATCTTGCTTTGTGCACTTGTCCAAATCATTTGGTGAAGGGAGATTATGGTGTGGGGTTGTTTTCCAGGGGTTATGCCCAGTACACACAAGCGGAATTTCCGTCACAAAAGTGTGATGGGAGCTTTTGGTTGGATATTCTGACCGTGTGTATGCTCCATCCAACTTTTTCTGTGTGAATTTCCACCAGCAAAAGATTGTGAGCTGGTTCTCTATTTTTCCGCTGGAAAAAGTTCTTGATGGAAATTCAGTTCGTCTGTATAAAATTCAGACGCGCAAAAAACCACATATGCTCGGAAACAATTTGACACATGCTCGGAAGCATTGAACTTCATTTTCTCAGCTCGTCGCAGTGTTGTACGTCACCGCGTTCTTGACGATCGAAAGTTCAGAGAACTTTTGCGTGACCGTGTGCAAGCCGAGCTTGAGCGGAATTCCGTCGGAAAAACCATCCAAGATTTTTCCGATGGAAATTCCGCTCGTGTGTACAGGGCATTAGGCTTGACCCCTTAGTTCCAGTGAAGGGAACTCTTTTTTTTTTTTTTTTAATTCTTTATTTTTTTTTTGAAAGGTAATCATATGAAAACACAGATACATTTCGGAAGAAACGTATACACACAACAATAGCCTCTCCCATGGCACTCAAAAGTACAGTCATTTTATACATAAGAAAAACTTACGTTATCCATGGGGTACCATCAGTTTGTAGAAGGATAGGGAGGTTCTGTATGACACATGACCACTCTTTTAACGGCAAAATACTGTATTTTATATAGAAAGGAAGGTAGCATGGATCACTTTGATCCCGGGGTCAGACGCCCCAAAAAAAAAAAAAAAAAGGGGGGGGGAGTGAAAGAAGAAAGAGGGGAAAAGGGGGGGTGGAGATGCACGTATCTCCATCCAGTCTCGCCATCCCCACGCACGGCAACGTATCGTGGGAGGTTAGACCATAAGCTCATTATATTCCTCAGAGTACACAAATTCATGCCACCAAAACCATTTTTTTTAAAAATTGCTCACTGGGGCCCTTCTCTGTGGCCACCAAGTCTTCCACTGCCCTTATCTCTGACACCTTTCTCAACAACATGGCCACCGATGGGGGCTGCGCCCGCCTCCAAAGCAGGGGGACGCAACTCTTTGCTGCCGTAAGCAGGAGAGGGATAATTGATTTCTTATAGACTTTGGTGGGGATCTCGTGGTGGTGAAGAAGGAAGAATTCAGGGGTCTCTGGTATCTCTCGGTCTGTGAATTTTTGCACTATGCGACGAACTTCCATCCAGAAAGGACAGAGGGTTCGGCAGGACCAGAAGACATGGAGCAGCGAGCCAGTCTCCTCTCCACATCTCCAGCAAAGGCTTGTACTCTGGGGGAACATCTGATGTATTCTTTCCAGGGTGTAGTACCACCGGGCTAGTAGCTTGTATCCCGCCTCTTGGTGTCTAGCACCAAGATGTCTTATGAGCGAAAAGAAAGAGCCGATCTATTTGTTTCTCTGTAAATTGCACCCCTAGGTTCTGTTCCCACTTGGATATGTAAGGAGGTCTCGAGTCTTGGGGTTGAGCAAGTAAAAGTGAAGGGAAATCTTAAGGCGTCAGCATACCAAGACATTTTGGACAATTTCATGTTCCCAACTTTTTGGGAACAGTTTGGGGATGGCCCTTTCCTATTCCAATATGACTGTGCACTAGCAAGGTCCATAAAGACATGGATGAACGAGTTTGGGGTGGAGGAACTTGACTGGCCTGCACAGAGTCCTGACCTCAACCCAATAGAACACTTTTGGCATGAATTAGAGCGGAGACTGCGAGCCAGGCCTTCTCCTCCACATCAGTGTCTAACCTCACAAATGTGCTTCTGGAAGTATGGTCAAACATTCCCATAGTCAAAAAAAAAGTACAGCGCTCTCCTTCAATATAGTGCATTCATTGCACTAGAAGATTGCATTCATATACTGCAATCTCAATTATAGTGCATAAATAAAAATCTGAAAACAGTGTAAGAATCATCTATATATAATATATTATAAATATATTATATATATAGATGATGCTTACACATGTTCTCAGACTTTTATTTATGCACTATAATTTGAATGCACTATATTGAAGGAGAGCGCTGCACTTTTTTTTGTGACTATATATAGTTATTGCATTTTCTACAGGTGGTTGGATGCATAATGGTGTTAGCTGCTTCCTATAGTAGATAGAGTTGAGTAATAGGTGGTTTATACTCAGGGATAGCGCGGAAAGATTTTTCACATTTATACAAACATTCCCACAAACACACTCCTAAACCTTGTGGACAGCCTTCCCAGAAGAGTTGATGATGTTATAGCTGCAAAGGGTGGGCCAACTCAATATTGAAGCCTACAGATTAAGACTGGGATGCCATTAAAGTTCATGTGCGTGCAAAGGCAGGCGTCCCAATACTTTTAGTAATACAGTGTATTATAGGCAGCAAATGAACATGTTGAAGTTGATGTGTTGAAAGCAGAAAAAATGGGCAAGGGTCAAATTGTAATGGCTAGACAACTAGGTCAGTGCAACTCCAAAACTGCAGCTCTTGTGGGATATTCCTGGTCTGCAGTGCTCAGGACTTCCAAATGTGGTCCAAGGAAGGAAAGCCAGTGAACCAGTGACAGGGTCATGGGTGGCCAAGTCTCACTGATGCACATGCGAAGTGAAGGCTGGCCTGTGTAGTCTTATCCATTAGAAGAGTTACTGTGGCTCAAATTGTTGAAAAAGTTAATGCTGGTTCCGATAGAAATGTGTCAAAACACAAAGTGCATCACAGTTTGTTGTCTATGGGGCTGCATAGCTGCACATCAGTCAGGGTGCCCATGCTGACCGGTGTTCTGAGCCATAGGGACTTACAATGGAGACGTGAGTATCAGAACTGGACCACGGAGCAATGGAAGAAGGTGGCCTGGTCTGGTTATTTCAAGAATGTTTGAGGAACACTACAATGAGTTCAATGTGTTGACTTGTCCTCCAAATTCTCCATATCTCAATCCAATCAAGAAACTGTAGGATATGCTGGAAAAAACAAGTTCAATCCATGGAGGCCTCACCTTACAAATTACAGCACTTAAAGGATCTGCTACTGACGGTTTAGAGCCAGATACCACAGCATACCTTCAGAGGTCTAGTAGAGTCAATTTCTTGATGGGTTAAGGTAAGTGCTCATAATGGTATGGTTGATCGGTGTATATACCATACCTGTGGGATCCCTCTGGAAGCTGGAAATCCCTATAGTAGACACTACTACAGCAATCTTTACTTATTTCTGGGCCCCTGCTGCATTGTGAGCACAGGAGTTTGCCTGCTCAGTACAGGCATCATTCAAAGAAAACTTTGCAATCTCTCAATGAATGCAAAGCGTTCCCTTATTGTGAGGAGGTGGGGATTATGATGGCATTACCCTGCCTCTCCACCTCCTCCAATCAGAGAACACTTCCCAAAGCTAGTCCAGTGTAATGATGTAAAAGGAGAATGCTGCAGAGAGCCATCATTATGTGATGCTGATTTTTGCAAAATTTAGGATCCACCTCCCCACTGGATGCAAAAGAGGATAAAGTGGACTATTGACTTCACCGGACAAAACAGAAACTACTGTACCTTGAGAAAAGGTTCTCGCCATCTTGCAGATGCTGGATGGGTCCCACAGCTAAGTGCTGGAAAGAGCACACAAGCCCTAGGCTAGCAACGCCCGCACTCTGACAGTATGTAGGTGTCCCTGCAGTCCTGTCACCTGCAGAATTCAGAACCCAGATACAGCACAACTCAGAGTGGAGGAAGACCCTAATTCTACTCCTTGTCTCTGTCAAATGACACAGTAGAGAAGATGCCTGGGACTATAACTGCATGCCGGACACCACTCCGGCATCTGAGGTCTGAGTGTTCTCCATGGAAGTGGTGTTTATGGTAGAAATAGAGGAGTTTTCCATCTTCTATCTGCGATTTATTTAAATGTTCAGCTTAGGTTTTATGAAGGCTCATATTTCTGCCACTGTAATTAAGTAGTATTTTGTAAATATAAGGAATGCAGCATATGTGTGTGATGTACGCTGCAAGTAGGCCCAGATTGTATAAAGCCACGCCCAATTTAACCCTGACTGTAATGATGGGCTCACATGTTGTGGCTGCAGTTTGAAGTGTCATAGCTTAATTCCCTCATGTCAGTATAATAATTCATCTAGCTTGTCCCTATTGCCAAAGTTACAGGCAACTTCTTCTTCCTGGTGGTCACACAGAATCTGAATAATGCCTCACCATTTCCTTTGTGTTCCATCGCAAATGTGAGAGTGCTGTGTGATGAAAGACGGCACAGTGTTCTCTCTGTTAGTTGCTCTGCCTACTTGTGTCTGTCTCAGATCTAATTACTATTTAACTATCACCTGCAGAGCAATAGACTGAGAGACCAAGGGACTGTGGGATATGTAGTTTCTTTCCAGGAAGTGTCGGTTCTTAGACTACAGACAGAGTTCATGCATTAACCTGTGCAGTGCCATGCTGCATGCCTCATGTTTGAACACAAACAGAAATTCCTGATATGGAACATGAGGATTTAATCTACCTTGGGCTCTGCGTACAGGGCGACAAAAGACACAATGAAAGTACATAATCAATGCACATCCAATGCAGGTGAAGAACACAAGGTACACATAGAAAGGTTTATAATGCCTATAAGATATTAGTAATAGATAGTCTGTATCACAGAAGGCTACAGTATAAAAAAGGTAGCTATGACTGAGGCTGTCTAGGCTGAAAGATTTCAGTTTTTCCTGCAGGGTTGTGTTTTAAGCCCTATGTTATCAATAAGATGTATGACTTTTTTATATTGGAACTTTCCATGATGCAGACTAGATATTACTAATATCCTATTGGAAGCAAGCTGGCAGAAGGTTGGAGTCCAGAGGCCTGCTGTTTGTTGGATTGGGATATAGGGACTGAGCACTTCTCTTGGATTTTCTGCTATAATGCAGGGGTATTGAATTAAAAGTCAGGGAGGTCCGGTTAGTAAAATTTTCTTCCAGCAGAGGTCTGAATCTCATGTTTGTGTGATGACTCAGATCCTTAGATCAGTACAATTCCCCAATTACATCAGTGGCATCAGTCCTCCCCTTTACCTCACAGCTCCCCTCTTTAAACCACAATGCCCCCTTTTACATCGCAGCCCTCCCTTTTATACCACAGCGCCTTTTGTCACACTGCAGTTCCCCCTATTCCTCATTTTACATCACAGCCCCCCTCCCCCTTTACACCACATCTCCCCTTTTATATTGCAGCCCCCCCTTATACCACAGTGCTCCCTTTTACATCACAGTCCTCCTCTCTTTACACCACAGTACCCACTTTTACATCACTACCTCCCCCCCCTTTTACATTGCAGTCACCCTCTTTGCACCAACGTGGTCCTTTTACATTGCAGTTCCCCCCTTTACACCACAATGCCCCCCTTTACACCCCAATTTACATAATTTATTCAGCCCCCTTCACATCACAGTCACTCCCCTTACCTCACAGCCCTCCTTCTGTGTCTTCACCCCCCTTCACATCACAGTCACCCCCCCTCTTACATCACAGCCCTCTTCTACATGACAGATACTCCCCCCCCCTTACAACAGTGGATTTTGTCCCTCCTTCGCATCACAGCCCCCTCTTTACACCCCAGCTCCCTTCACATATTAGTCCTCACTTTCCATCACAGCACCCCACATCTTTATTTTTATCCCAGCCCACGTTATATGAATGCCCTCTTAACATTTTCTTTTTCCGATCACAGCCCTCACCCAACCTTTATGCCGCGTACACACGGTCGGACTTTTCGGCTACAAAAGTCCGACAGCCCGTCCGACAGACTTTCGGCTGACTTTTGGCAGACTTGCGGCGGACTTTCTAACGAATGGACTTAACTACATACGATCACACAAAAGTCAGACGGATTCGTACGTGATGACGTACGACCGGACTAAAATGAGGAAGTTGATAGCCAGTAGCCAATAGTTGCCCTAGTGTCGGTTTTTGTCCGTCGGCCTAGCATACCGATGAGCAGATTTCTGGGTCTGGCGGAGTTATGACGTAAAGATTTGAAGCATGTTCCAAATCTAATGTCTGTCAGATTTGTGACTGGAAAAGTCCGCTGAGGGTCCGGTGAAGCCCACACACGATCGGATTGTCTGGCGGATTTGGTCCGTCGGCCCAGTCCGGTCGAAAAGTCCGACCGTGTGTACGCGGCATTAGAATCCTTACAGCAAGCAGAGGGCAGGAAACGCAACATGACTGGATGGAGGGTGAGAGCTGTATAATTTTTCATGTTAACAAGAAGGTGATTTGTTGCTAGGGCCGCAGAAAATCAATGGCGTGTTTACTTAAAAACGTATGCATCTCACACCCTACATCCAGCCATGCCGCGCCACCTGCCCTCAGCTTGCTGTAAGGATGAAACCTATGGCTGCGGTGAGGGAATGAGGAAATCATCCAGTAGGGACATCGGGCTGCTAGGTGGCACAGCGTGGTCCAGATAGGACTTTCATTCGGTCCGGGTCTGGACCCTGGTCTGTCATTTAGTGATGCCTGCTATAATGTTTATTATGCCTATAATGCCTGTGTCCCACAGACATTAGATTGTTGCAGGCCAGATCAAAAAATTGTCAACAAATATTTCTGGGCACCCTAACTTTTTTTGTTTGTGCTTGCATCCATATTCAATTCTTCAAACACCTGAACGCAGTTGCTGGTTTTCTGCAGATTCAGAGCTTTGTCCTACTGTGGCTCTCATTGCTACAGAGTGCATTTTATAGGTCAGAGATGTTTCAAGGGCAATACAGTTATAGCTAAGTATCTTGTCAGGCCTAATAAGCTAACTAGACCCTCTCTATCTTGGGGTGCAGCATATTTCAAATTGCTGCAATTATGTTATCATCAGGCTTCACATTCTCTGTAACTCTGTTCTCCATATATTTCACTTCTCAGCAAAATCTAGATTTTATCTTTGTTGAACTGGATATTATGATTTTTGTCCCTTGCCATAGCTTTATATAGAATTTCACCAGAATGTACTGTCTATCAAACAAGAACCTACAGTAAAACAGTAATAAACCCAAAAACAAAAATGTAATATATTGCAGCTTACAAATTCTTAGATGCGGTGGCTGCAACAGTTTCCTTTTTTTTAGGCTTTTTCCCTTTTTATTTCACCTGGTGATCCGGGCAGTAACACAGTTCCTGTCTTAGGCTAGGTTCACATCTATGCGGTTGCGGTTGATGCAGATTTATAGCGCGTTTTAGAATACATTTTGTGTTTTTTTTTCTCTTTAAAGCAGAGATCCATGCACCGCTGCAAAAATTAAAAGCCAGCAACTGCACATACTGCAGCTGCTGGCTTTTAATAATCGGACACTTACCTGTCCTGGAGTCCAGCGATGTCGATAGCGCAGCTGATGTTTCCATCAGCTGTGGGGTGCATGCCGCCTCCATTGCTAGTAAGGGAACCCGGCAGTGAAGCCTTACGGATTCACGCCGGGAACCCTACTGCACATGCACAAGGCTCTGCTCCTCTCTCCTTCTGGCCCGGCGGCCGGGGAAGGAGGAGGAGGGAGCCTGGGCAGTGACATAAATACCCACGGCTGAGGCTCCCGGAAGTGGGAACAGGATACCTGTGAAAGACAGGTATCCTGTCCCCCCTCCCCCAAAAGGTGCAAAGTGTGGCACCTGAGGGGGGAAGGAGTGCAACAAGCGGAAGTTCCACTTTTGGGTGGAACTCCGCTTTAACAAACTGAATAGCTGGTTGTTAAGGAGCGGACGGCCACCATCTCATGAGTTATCAGCTGTCACCAGGGTTCCCTGTTGACATCTGAATGTAAAAAAAAGAATTGCCGGCAATAAAAAAGAAAATCAGGGAAAGAACGAAGTGGGGTCACTCCCAATACCCAAAGGGCTTGGGATGGATTTTTAGGGGAACCCCACGCCAACATTTTTTTTAAAAATGGCGTGGGGTCCTCCACAAAAACTATACCAGACACTTATCTGAGCGTGCAGCCCAGCAGGTCAGGAAAGGGAGGGGACGAGCGAGCACCCCTCTCCTCCTGAACCATACTAGGCCAAATGCCCCCCCCAAAGCACCTTGTCCCCATGCTGATGGGGACAAGGGCCTCTTCCTCACAACCTTGGCTGGTGGTTGTGGGGGTGACCAGGCGGGGGGCTTATCGGAATCTGGAAGTCCCCTTTAACAAGGGGACCTCCAGTTCCCGGCCCCCCTCTATGTGAATGAGTAGGGGTAGTGTAAAAAATGACAATAGGCAGTTTTTGACAATTCCTTTATTAAAAAAAACAAAAACAATTTCCCCTGAAGTAAATCCATCATCAATTACAACGCACACTACCACAGCCGACCCGAAAAAACGGGTTTAACCCAGTGTACTGAAAGACAAAAAACTAAAGAGCTTGGGAGGAGCTGCTGTACTAATTATGCAATGTAAGTACAGGAATCTCCCCCGCTGAGCTATTGTGTTCTGACAGGGCGACAGGGGAAATACTCCCTGCCAGAACACACCGGATGCCAATTGACAGACCTTTTTTGGTCACGCCACTTCAGCCCGGCTTCTGTCGGACTGACTGCCGTACACACAGGTTGAATGTTGTCCGGTTTCTATTGAAACGGCTGATGTCGCCCAATATTTGGCCCATGTGTATGGCCCTTTAGACTAGAAGATTTAGATGGACTTGACTGACAAATTAAAGCTGAACTCCAGCTAACACTTTTTAAGCAGTCATAGCAAACATTTCTTTTCTATTTGGGATAAAGGTTTTACAAATGAATAACTGCTGACCATTGCAAGTACCCCTATCAATGTTAAATGGTTTGACTCAACCCTCTAATTTCCAATAGTTACTTTGTCTGGACAGTTTGGTCTGTAAATTTAGTTAAATAACAAACGTACTGGCTGGATCACCAGGTGAAAATAAAGAAAAAAAGGCTAAAAAAATATAAAATTAATGTAGCCACCACATCCAAGAATTGTTAAGCTGCAATAGTAGTAGTTTGTCTAAACTACGTGGCATATTCACCAATGCCAGGAGCCTGGCGGACAAGATGGGTGAACTGGGGATATTGTTGTACAAGGAGGATTTGGATTTTGTGGGAATTTCAGAGACTTGGTTCAACAGCTCTCATGATTGGCTGGCAACCATTCAAGGGTATACCCTTTATCGTAGGGATAGAGAGGGTAAAAAAGGGGGAGGGGTATGCCTGTATATCAAGATTAATGTAAAAGTGAATGTGAGAGATGACATCACTAAGGGAGCTAGGGAGGAGGTGGAATCCTTATGGGTAGAGTTCCAAAGGGATGAAGGGGAAAATAATACTGGGAGTATTCTATAGGCCCACTAACCCGAGGGAGGAAAGAGAGACGGATCTCCTATCACAATTTGGATTAGCAGCAAGGATGGGAAGTGTTATCATAATGGGGAATTTTAATTATCCAGACATAGACTGGGCGGAGGGAACCACGCATTCATCTAAGGCTCGCCAGTTCCTAAATGTCTTGCAGGACAATTTTATGGGTCAGATGGTAGACGCACCAACTAGAAATAAAGCGATACTGGATCTACTAATTACCAACAATACAGACCTGATCACGGATGTGGAAATACGGGGCAATTTAGGTAACAGCGATCACAGGTCAATTGGCTTCAGTATAAATCACACAAATAGGAAACATAAGGGGAATACAAAGAAACTGAATTTCAAAAGAGCCAACTTCCCTAAAATACAAACCTTGCTAGAAGGCATAAATTGGGATAAAATCTTAGGAACAAAGAACACGAAGAAGAGATGGGTTTGCTTTAAGAGCATATTAAATAAGGGCATTAGCCAATGCATCCCATTAGGTAATACATTTAAAAGAGCGAACAAAAGTCCTGGATGGCTTAACTCCAATCTAAATATGCATAAAAAGCAAAGGAGAAGGCCTTCAAAAAATACAGGGTTGAAAGATCATCATCAGCATTCAGACTTTCTAAAGAATGCAACAAGAAATGTAAGGGTGCAATACGGCTAAGATAGAACATGAAAAACACATAGCGGAGAAGAGCAAAAAAAATCCCAAGGAATTCTTTAAGTATGTAAACAGTAAAAAAGGACATATTGGCCCCATAAAGAATGAGGAAGGACATCTGGTTACAAAGGATGGGGAGATGGTGAAGGTATTAAATTTATTCTTCTCGGTCTTCACGAGGGAATCAATGGGCTTATGTAACCAAAACTGCAGTGTTTATCCTCATGACACATCACAGGAAGCACCTCCATGGTTAACAGGGGACAGAATTAAAATTAGACTTGGGAAACTTAACATTAATAAATCACCGGGACCAGATGGCTTGCACCTGAGGGTACTTAGGGAACTCAGTCAAGTAATTGCTAGACCATTGTTCCTAATTTTTACTGACAGTCTACTGACTGGAATGGTACCAGCTGATTGGAGAAAAGCCAATGTAGCACCAATATTTAAAAAGGGCACAAAATACATCCCTGGGAATTACAGACCAGTTAGCCTAACATCAATAGTATGTAAACTCTTGGAGGGGATGATAAGGGACTATATACAAGATTTTAGTAATGAGATCGGTGTCATTAGCAGTAATCAGCATGGATTCATGAAGAATCGTTCTTGCCGAACCAATCTATTAACCTTCTATGAAGCGGTGAGTTGCCATCTAGATAAAGGAAGGCCCGTAGACGTGGTGTATATGGATTTTGCAAAAGCATTTGACACAGTTCTCCATAAACGTTTACTGTACAAAATAAGGTCCATTGGCATGGACCATAGGATGAGTACATGGATTGAAAACTGGCTACAAGGGCAAGTTCAGAGGGTGGTGATAAATGGGGAGTAATCTGCTAACAAAGCAAACAGAATAATGGCATGCATTAAAAAGGGGATTAATTCCAGAGATAAAATGATAATTCTTCCGCTCTACAAGACTCTGGTCCGGCCACACCTAGAGTATGCTGTCCAGTTCTGGGCACCAGTCCTTAGGAAGGATGTACTGGAAATGGAGCGAGTACAAAGAAGGGCAACAAAGCTAATAAAGGGTCTGGAGGATATTAGTTATGAGGAAAGGTTGCAAGCACTGAACTTATTCTCTCTGGAGAAGAGACACTTGAGAGGGGATATGATTTCAATATACAAATACCATACTGAAGACCCCACAATAGGGATAAAACTTTTTCGTGGAAGGGAGTTTAATAAGACTCGTGGCCAGTCATTAAAATTCGAAGAAAAGAGGTTTAACCTTAAGCTATGTAGAGGGTTCTTTACTGTAAGAGCAGCAAGGATGTGGAATTCCCTTCCACAGGCGGTGGTATCAGTAGGGGGCATAGATAGTTTCAAGAAACTATTAGATAAGCACCTGAACGACCGCAACATACAGGGATATACAATGTAATACTGACATATAATCACACACACAGGTTGGACTTGATGGCCTTGTGTCTTTTTTCAACCTCACCTACTATGTAACTATGTAACTATGCAATAGGCTGCAGTGCTGGTCTGTGCATTCTGATGGTGGGGGTGTCCCTTCACTGTCGGAATACAATGACACAGAAGGGATGATTCCAGCATCCATGTCGAATGTGTGAATGGGGGAATTGGGTTAGTTTTCCTTGTTCAACCCGCTGGTTGAATGAAGAAAACGGATTCATGTATGGCCAGCTTTAGCATTGTCATACTTGGACAGGAATGATCACCAGGTTAAAATAAAAGGCTGAATAAAAGAAATGATTGCAGCTATTATATTTTAAGGCTCATACACACTATAAAAAAATCAGAAAAGAAAGACTGCACATGATTAGAAACAATAAACAATAACAAAAAAAAGCCTTTGTCGTATGCAAAATTTCATATGAATTTTCGTTCATGGGTTCCGAATTGCTGTGAAACAACGAGGAAAACCGGATGAACATTTGCCCGATTTTTCTTATAGTGTGTACCCCACTTAAGACTGGTAATCTGAAGCATATACATTTTTGTTTTTGGGTTTAGCTATGTTTTAAAAAAAACAAAAAACAAAGTGGTTGTTTTAATAATGTATATGTAAAGCAAATCACTGAGCTTAGAAGAAAAATCACGTCAGACAGAAAACACTGTAGCTGTGCACTTTGTGACCCTAGCTGTTTGGGAAGGGTTAAGTCAGTCCCATAATTTAAAGGAAAAATTCCCACTTCCAAAGCGGTTTGTAGTCTCAGTACCTTGAGTGGCTTTGGGAAGGTTCACATAAAGGATTGTGGAAAATCAATATGCGTCTCCGGAGAACCGAATAGTTATTTATTCAGCTGCAAGCAAGTGCAAACTTCTCAATGCACAGAAGTGGGTACTTATAAAAAGCTGAAAGAAAAAAAGGAAGAAAAAAAAAAAAGCCAAAGGGAACTCACAAAGTCAATTAAAATCAAATGGTTCTAGCTGGCTGGCAAACTTGTTTGGAATTCATATGACGAATGTGGGTAATGTTTTAAAGTCATTGTTGTTATATGTAACTTGATTCACATTAGTCACAGACGTTCTTCCTCTTCTAGGTAACTTCCATTCCTTCCGTGCTGGTGTGTGCTTGACACGGCCGAAAAGCTCATTTATTTTAGCTATTCGCGGTAATGGGGTGGGTTGGGTGTGCTGGGCTCCCGGGAGAAAGAAGAAAAAACAACTCTTGGGGATTATAGAAATGTGAAGGGTACAAAAAGTAGAGTCCGATTTATGCTATATTTCTTCACATCTCACATTCATTCCCTTTGCCTTCTGATTTCTATTAAGAAATTTTTTTTCACTTTTATTGGGAAAGCGGAAAACCAATTGCAGGGCCCAAGTCAGACAATTTTAGTTAAAAAACCTTGTCAAGTTTTTATTGCAGTCTGTGTTCCCATTGTGTAGATTCAACTCTCTATTTGGGTGACTGTTGTCTACAAGAAATTAAGGGAGAATCCTAGATTTTAGTGTAGAGGGGTAAATCTTTCAATGGGGACAAATGTTCTGGTGACTGCTAGCAAAGGGTTGAATCCCCCTAATTTTTTTGAGATCTCCTCTTCCTTCCTGTTGCATTTCCAAGACATGAAGTGAAGGGGAATCTCAACAGCAAGACGCAGACAGCAAAAAATAAACTGATAGCCCCTTATAGATTGTAAGCTCCCATGAGCAGGCCCCCCCTGGTCTCTCTTGTATCAAAACTGTACTGTTTTCCTTTACTTTGTAAAGTGTTACTACTATATAAATCCTGTATAATAATAATAATAAAATATTATGTAATAATTATGTTTAAGTGCTATTAAACCAATACCAGTAAAATCAGTCTGTATATGCAGTAAAGCATGCTTGTTATACTCACTGTGGAACCTAAGGGGTTAATCCTCTGCATTGTGTAAAAAGGCTGTTTGATCCTGTTTCCTCTGTTCCTCCTCCTCTTCCACTGTCCCCAATTCATCTCCTGATAGAACAGAGGCAAGAGGACAAGTTGCACATGCTCAGTTTGGTGTGTATTGCTAGAGAGTTTTTTTTTTCTTGGAAGAGTGCATGTGATCAGCACAGAGCCAATTAGCACTGTCCAGACAGACGGTCAGGGGTCCTATAGCCTCATAGGACAGTCAGAGCAGAATGAAAACTCCTCCTACAAGCTTTAACCAGACTGAAGTCACAAGACTGCTATATACCGCTGATGAAAAAAGGGTATTTAGCAGTTTATATTTACTAAACAATTACATTTCCATGTTCTGTGTACTGTGGGACCAAATATTGTGAATGCAGGGTGCTGGATTTGATAACAATTTAAAATAACAAAAAAGGTTTTGGTTATACAAACATTTTAAAGCAACTCTGTAGTTAAAAAAAAACTTCATATTAATGTGTGACCTGCAAAGACATGGAATACTCACCTCTCCTGTTTCTCGTGCCACTTATCTTTGCAGTACGTAAGGGAAACTACTGGCAGAAAATACATGAGAATCCAACATTTGCAGGAATATTGATTTCCTGGTCCCCTGTTGTATGCTGTGATTAATTTTGCTGGTCCTTCTGATATTATAGTACTCAGAAATGACACATAGGGCTGCCATAAAGTACCACTGAGTGCGGTGAGGGACACAGAAGATTGATCCTCTGGGACGTGTCAGTTTTTGCACAGACTTCAGCAGAGGATTTCTCATCAATGGAAGAGTGTTCAGTGGCACAAGCACTGAGAGAGGTAGGTATTTACAATATTTCCAGGTACAGCTTTTGTTCTCACTTTATTTCTATTGTTTTAAAGAAAACACTTGTTTTTAGCTTTTTTTTTAAATCCATTTTTGCAGCTTGGTGTTGCAGACCTCAATGAGTGTTGGCAAGGCTGCCCGTGGTCTCCTTTGGGATAGAATGTATGTGACACAACTTGATGGACAGAGGGTTTATAACAGGCAGTACCTGAACAAGGACCTTCATGGCATGATTAGCAGGGGACCAGGAATACGACATTCCCAGAAGTGTTGGAATCTGCACAATTTGCAGCCTGTGGTTTCATTTCATTATTGCAGAGAGGGGCAACACACAGTTACTTTAATCCAGCTACAAACTAAAAAAATACTAAATGCATTCACACCTATAAATATCATAACTGGAGTTTGCATGTTCTCCCTGTGTCTGTATGGGTTTCCTCTGGGTACCCCAGTTTCCTCCCACACTCTAAATAAATACTGGTAGGTTAATTGGCTCCTGTCTAAATTGACTCTAGTATGTGTATGTATGAATGAATGTGAGCTAGGGACCTTAGATTGTAAGCTCCTTGAGGGCAGGGACTAATGCGAATGTATAATAAATATGTAAAGCGCTGCGTAAATTGATGGCGCTATTTAAGTATCTGTAATAAATAAAAATAAAAACTAAAAAACCTGAATCTGTTCTGATGTTAGCCTCCTGTGGTCCCTTGCAAAGCAGAATTAAGAGTGGAAGAGGGAGGGAAGCACTCTGACCCACTCATACTTAATTGCATTGCACAGTGCTGTTGGGACAGTTTGTTACTGCTTTTCCCAACACACGGAAAGTCTTTATATCTGATGAACAACTGTTCCCTTTCTCTATAGAAAAGGAAATAACTTAATGTGTGGGCTCCTGTGTTTAGTATCCCTTGAACCAAGCAAAAAAGTCTCAGCGAGTCTGGCAGTTTTGGCATTGATGGGCAAATTTCTCACTGCCTGTTCTTGGCCAGAAATCTGCCCATCTATAAGCAGGCTCTCTTATATTGTTTTACTAGGTCATAGTTCACCACCGTAATAGCAGTAAAACTACACAATACAGAATTTCTAAGCTTGGAATGTGGTACCATTATTCTTACTGCAGTTATCAGTATTCTTGCCAAGAATATTAGGTTGCTTGCCAAAGGGGTCTCTGCAGTATGCTACAGACCCTAAGAAGAGTCAAATCTCACACAAACTAATGAATTCAATTTCCAATCTGGAGAAACAAGAGCCAAGATGTTAGAAGCTGTGCCATTTTCATCATCTGGCAAGTCATCTGGAACCCAGAAACAGTGTAAACTGTAACTACACCATGTTCAGAGAGATCATTCTGCTGCTGAGATCCCAGTGCCTGCCTGCCAGGGACACTAGTAGTATCATTGTCTCATTTCCTACAGTAGGTTAGCTGTAATCTAGAGACTTTTCCTGTGCTGTGTAATATAAATCATTCAACTAAAATGTTATTAAAAAAGAAACAAAAAAAATGACTAAACAGAGATTTACAAATGTCACACTTAGATTTTTACTAAAAGGGAATCCATAATGAAGAAGTACTGAGGTTTGCTTTCCTTGACCTCTCCATGTGATAATACTAACCCCTGGCTGTCATCACAATCCAGTGGCCTCAGTACTTTCTAAGACTTGAAACTAACATGCAGATTACATTGATGACCACAATCTACAGATTAACATTCTTAAACATAGTGTGAACATTGACCTATGCTTCATTTTAGAGTTAGGAGTGAGCACCTGTGCACACACCTAGATATGAGACTGCACAATAACTGACAGCTGCTGTTGTACACTTATGATCCTGAACCAGCCAACATGGTTGACAACCATGATCACCGTACAAGCAATACCATACACTAAAAAAAAAACGTGCAAATGTCCCAATTAATGCATTAAAGGATCACATTGTAGGGCTTAGTGTAATGAGCCTGCAATGTCACTTTCCCCTGGCTCAACTGCAAACAAGTATACTCCTGAATTTTCATTACCCAAATTGAGATTAGACCCAGGTAAAAAAGTAACTATATCATTTATATATAATATACAGAATATGTAGATGGCATGCAGCATGGTGTGGTGGGATAACACACTCAGTCCAAGTGCAATAAAAGAAATGGTATTGAAAAAATGCAAAGACAGTTCACAAATAACCCAGTGGGAAGGCAGCTTAACCGGGAAAGCTCACAGTTCCAACAGCGTGAAGACAGCAATATGCAGCCGAACTGACAGCACCTGTGAAGAGGGGAAGAATGCGGCCTGGCCATCTTGTGCCTAAACAGGCAGGCGTCCAGAGAAGTTGTGAGCCCTAAGCTTTCCCTTCTTGTCAGGAACCTTTTTCCTGCAGCTAGTTCTGCCTTACCAGGCGGGCTAGCTGTTCCTACTCACAAAAATGCACCAAACCTGGGAACCAGGGCCTTTTTAAAGGCTCTACCTGACCCAAGATGGCACCAGAGTCGCATGGGGTGGAGCATCCAATGGGATTGCTTCCCCAGTGACCCAGGAAACCATAGAGGAACCCTGTTCCTCCTGACCTCCTCTCCAACTGCAATGCTGTTGCGGGACATCACCAGCTGCAGACAGAAAGTAGACTGCACTTGCCTACACCCCCCCCCCCCTTTAACAAATGCTGTCCTCGGCATTAAAACAACATGGAAACAACAATAATACTGGCAATAAAAGCACAATCAAAGTATAATTGAGGCAGAAAAATAAACAATTCAAACAACATAGTCAGAATATCTTGCAGGGAGCTGCCTGGGTTAATCTGCAAAGGGCACCAGTTCTGTTGCAGACAGTGACTCGGGAGCCTCA
The DNA here is from genome assembly GCF_042186555.1 of Aquarana catesbeiana. NCBI lineage: Eukaryota > Metazoa > Chordata > Amphibia > Anura > Ranidae > Aquarana > Aquarana catesbeiana. The sequence goes on from NC_133333.1 coordinate 183,546,462, forward strand.
GGTAGCAGGGGACCAGGCATGCCTTCTATTTTCTCCTCACAAGGTTGAAACCTCAAATGTGCCAGTACAGTCAGTGGTATTGGATGGGGTAGATGGGCTTTCCAGGCTGTCAACCTTCATTTCACCAGGCTCAGGGCTGTGATAGGACAGGGGCTCAATCACAAGGGGTGGTAGGTACCAGTCAGTTGGGGCTTCACACACCAGGGGAAGATCTGAGGCGTCAAAAATTTCCCAGCCATTGGTAGGTTTCCTGGAACAGTCCTCACCTAGCACACAAGGTCTCAGTATATTTTGATGTAGTCGCTTCTTCACGGAGTCAGGCCCCTCCGAGACCAGATCATAAACAGAGGTAGGTGAAAAAAGCTACCCAACCACTCCGATACGGTGTGGGTTCTCATTTGGGCTGTAGCTTGCTTCCTCAGGTGTGCTTGGCATTCTTTACCAACACCTGGTCCTCCAGTCACAGCAGCAATTCTTCCAAGACAGATTCAGGAGCCATTTCTTTGTGCTTGTCCAAGGCCAACTGCCTGGCTTTTTCCACCTTCTCCCAATGTTCCTGCAAGCAAGAACTAGGTGTTCTGGGCAGGAGGTGTTCTGCTGTCCCCAACAGGAGGTACACTTTACGGCCTCCAGCCGTACCACTCAAACATCAGTAAGAAGGACATGTGCTTTGTGGACCATGTTGCTGTCAGCCCATACCACAGCCTTCACATGTTGGTGCCACCGATCATTAGCTCTAAGGTTTGCAGCATTCCCAGCAGGGTGCGATTGAACCGTTCACAGGCACCATTGCCTTGAGGTTTCAGTCATCATTATGAACTCAAAGTTCGGACCATGGTCCGACAGGATCTAATTTGGGCAGCCATATGGTTGGACAATGTGCTCCCAGAAAAGTTTGGTGGTGGTGACAACTGTATGGCCCTTGATAGGCACCACCACCACAAATGTGGTAAAGTGGTTCATGAAGACCAGCGCATATTGATAGCCGGAGGGCGTTCTGGAGATCATCAGGAAGCCCACACTAACTAATTTGAAAAGGCTTAGAGGCGGTAATTGTCATGGGTGTGATTGTTTCAGACGCCACTTCACAATTGTGCGCCACTTTGTGTTGGTCTATCACATAAAGTCCCAATAAAATACATTTATGTTTTTGGTTGTAACATGACAAATGTGGAAAATTTCAAGGGGTATGAATAAGTTTTCAAGGCACTGTATATACATATACATTTACTTTTTCATTCTATTTTGTTTATTATATATTTTTTCGCAGAATTTTTTTGTCGACTGCAAATTAATCCATCTTGGTTCCTACTATGGAGACCTTTTTCAGTGCTCGTATGTATTTGTGTTGACGGATAGCACTCCCTCAGTTCCTGTGATGAGCTCCTTTAGACAGCCCTCGGTCCCCAACATCATATGTACAACTCTGAGTTTGTTTTTGTAAGTAGAACCTTTGGAGGGGCTCATATCTATTTGGCTGAGATTTTCCCTTTCCCTCCCTTCCCCCTCCTTCCAGATAGGATTAACAACATGTATACCTTTTGTCAGTCACCCAACTATATATTTTCATGCATTTTATATATACTTTTTAGAGACATATCTGATTGCACCTGCTCCTGAAGAAGTGGACTGTGTTCCACAAAACGTGTCAAGCTATTTAAGATGCATTCACTATGTATAGTTGTATTCTTATATGTTTTTTTACATGAACCTTTCATTATGTAATATTTTTTATTAGTCAGTAAGATCTTACATGCAACCAGCTCTGAGTTTTACAGTCTCATGGTTATATGTTATGACCCACTGAGTGTGATCTATGCTATCATATGTACTCTTGTAATCACAATCATGATGTATTCAAATGTTTTTCAATTTTGGCTTTGTGGCCATTGAATAAATATGTGTTTTAAACATCATTTTTTCTGCTACCTATGGATTACTACTCTTGATCATATGTTCCATTATACCATTTGTCAGGTGCGCACCTCATGTAAAGTCCCAACTCTTTTCCCTTTTTCCCAATTTTCTTGGTGATGGCCCAGACCAAGGCAAGTAACTCAAGCTTGAATGAGCTGTAGTTGTGGGGATTCTTTTTTGGTGGGTCATAGGTTCTGACTGGCATAAGCCATCACTCTCTATTGTCCAAGACTGTCCCCAGAACCTGTAGGCTCCCATCTGTATACACCCAGAAAGGCAAGGTGTAGTCTGTGAAGGCCAGCAAAAGAGCCAAGGTCAGTCTCAGGTTTAGTGTCTTGAAGGTATGAGGCTCATGCCATTGGGCCTGTATAGAAGGTGACAATCCACCTTTTTCTTTGGGTGCTGTGCCCACACAACAACTGGGTAAGGGGGGCAGCTTTCTGGGCGAACTGCAGGATGAGCCACTGCTAGTACCTACCCCACCAGACCCAAGAAAGAGCGCAGCTCTGTGACAGTCATTGGCAGGTGCCAGTCGTGGACAGCTTGCACCTTGGCTGGGTCTGCCGAGACGCCTCCAGCCTTGACAACGTGCCCCAAGTACTGAATATTTTGCCTCATCATGTGGCTCTTGCTGGGTTTAAGTATTAGTCCATATTATGCCAAGCGAGAGAACAACTGGTCCAGATGTTTAATGTTTTCTTCAAATGTCTTGGAAAAGATGATGATGTCATTGAGATAAACTAACACAGCCTCGAAATTTGAAGTCTCCAAGACATCTTTCGATTAAGTGCTGGAAGGTGCTGTGGGCATTACCGAGGCCAAACGGCATGTGATTAACCACTTCCTGCCCACCATATAGCAATATGATGTGCGAAAAGTGGCACCCCTACCAGAGGTGCGGAGTGTCAGTCTGTAGCATGGGCGCACAATTGTCATTTAAAAAACGACAGCGATGAAAGCTGTTAATTGGCTTGGGCAGGAAGGGGGGAAGTGCCTGGTATTGAAGTGGTTAAATTTGAATAGTTCCAAGGGCGTGATAAAGATTGTCTTCTCTTGGTCTTGGTCCCGTACCTGGAAAAGAACTTGGCTTGTCCAAGAGCCACCAGAGATTCCTCGATCTGAGGAAGAGGGTAGGCATCCCGGTGGATGTATGCATTTAGCTTACGGTAGTCCATACAGGCTGCTGTCCTGCTCTGTTTGATCACCTCACTTTGAATCCTGTTACGAAGCGGCTCTTTAACCTCCAGGCACAATGCTGGAGGAATATGACGGTACCGCTCCTGGATGGGCAGTGCATCTCCCGTATATGTATAGGGTGGACGATGGCTTTGGTGAACCTGTAATCCTCTGGGCTTTTGGCAAACACCAGCAGGTGTTTTTCCAGCAGCTAATGGAATAGTCTCTGTTGCAGTAGAGAAAAGTCTTTGAAGGAAATGTCTAGCTGCTCTGATAGAGACCTGGTTGAGACCTGGTAGAGGTTTAGTCCCAGTAGGCCATAGCTGCCTACAGAGAGGCACAGATCACTTCCGCTCTTGGTTGGGCCCCAGAGATAAAGCAGCAAAGCACTGCAAAGAGATCAGCCAGGGTGGCGTGTCTGGGCAGGGGTATTGGCGTGGTTCCCACATTGACAAGTTGCACCTCTTCCTTGTTGGACCTTGGATAGGGTTTGGCCAACCAGCCACTCTCCTGATGTCACCGAATCCTTGCAGGGTTCAACCATAAGGGTGGCCCCCTGTAATTTTTTGTGGGCCCCAACAGGGAGCAACCAGACCACTTCTTGTAATGGTGCCAAGAGCAGCTTTTGCTTGGGGGTGTGTGAACTACCCCTACTTGCTTCTTGGTTGCCCTGAGCTGGGCATTGTAAGCCTGGAGTATTCTGAGCCACACAGCTCACAGGCTGCAACCAGCCTGACTTCATTATTTACCAACAGGAGGGGTAAGTCCAGGACTTTCAAAACGTTCATGAGTAGCACAACAGGCACTGCTGGGTTGACTGGGCTGCAGGTCACCACTACCCCTACACCACCTGGTCTTCGATATGGATTCTCACGCAGGCGATGCCTTCCACTAGAATGGATAAATTATTGGCCACTCTGAGGGATAGCCAGCAGGGGTCTAACTGTTCTTCTGCTCAAAATCTCTGTACATAGAAATCATACTCCATAACTGTGACCTTTGACCTGATGTCAATCAGGCATGGGACTTCTTGCCCATTAACTGGGCTTGGTGCAACCATGTCCTCTGACTTGCTGGGACTTTGGGTTGTTTGTTTTCCGGGGGTTGTCCATCTGCCTTGGGAGTCAGTAGTTTAACCACTTGCCGACCAGCAGCCATCATTATACTGCGGTAGGTAGGAACGATCCTGCGAACCGTCGTAGCTGTGCGTTGGCTCCTTTAAGCACACCCGCTGCACTGCGGGGGTGCCGATGCTCATGACCGGCGACAATTTTCAAAATTGTCGCTCTTTTTTTGTTTATAGCGTAAAAATAAAAAACCACAGAGGTGATCAAATACCACCAAAAGAAAGCTCTATTTGTGGGGAAAAAAAGGACATCAATTTTGTTTGGGTACAGCATCGCACGACCACGCAATTGTCAGTTAAGGCGACGCTGTGCCGTATTGCAAAATATGGCTTGGTCATTGAGCAGCCAAATCTTCCAGGGCTGAAGTGGTTAAAGACGGCCTGGAGAGGTATCTAAATCCAGGCCGCCCACAGTTCTTGGAAATGTGTTCGTAAGGGTTGCACCTCCAGCATTTTTGGTCCTCTTTGGGGGCCCTGCTCAAGGGAGTTTTCTCCCCATGGGGTTGGGGTGAGTCCTTCATAGATGAGGCTACCTCCTATTTCAAGACGGCTACATCCTGAATTAAATTTGTTAGCATGGTTTGCTTGGTTGACAGGTGCTAGGGCCTCCTCTCTGAAGTATGCAGATTCAAATTTCTTGATTACTGCTACTGTCAAATCCGTTTCTTCCATTTCCCGTGCAGCCACATCCACCACCGCATTATGGAAGGAGGTGGCAGGTTGCACCTTAATTGTCTCTTGCAAGGCCCTCCGGACGGGGCCAGCCTTCAAGCCCTCTATGAACTGGTCCCTTAATATGTGGTCTGCATCAGTGATGTCAACGTAGTCACGCACATCCCTCTTTTCCAGGAGCCTCCACGGGTTCTGCATGGCTACTGCATAATGGGTGAGATTCTTGTCCTCCTGCTGTTTTCTTAGGAAAAACCTTCACCTCAGCTGCGGAAGTGGTATCTTCTTCCCAAACAGACCCTCCAAATGTGATACAATTTGTTCCAAGGTAGCTTGCTCGTGTTCTGGCGGTCGTCATCACCTAGAACGTTAATAGCCAGCTCCACCACCAGCCAGGCTGGAACCTGATACAGTTGCACGGCACTCTCCAGTCTTACTCTCACTCTGCTAAGGGAAAGTTATAGCCATTGAACTTTCGTATTAGAGCTAGACATTTGCACTGCTAAAAAATTTGTTCGTTTTCATTTCATTCGTTTTGTTTTTTTTGTCATTTTTCGGGTCATTCGTTCATGATCGCATTTGTACATTCATACATTAGTAAATTTGAAAATTCGTAAATTCGTACATTTGGAAATGAGAAAATTCAGAAATTTGGAAATTAGAGACAGGACGGGGTTCATTGCCTGTCTAAATGAGACCCTAAGCTAGCCATACATGGATCAAAATTTGTCCACTTCATCAGGGACTGGATGAATTTTAATCCATGTATGGGCCGGGTGGTTGTACAGAAGTCGACCTACTGATTGACTTCCATCCAAACGCCCTGTTGGAAAAAATCCACTCGATCAGTAACACCGCCTATAGTCGGCAGCGCTAATAAATGTATTTTGACAGCAAGGAAGTTTCTCCGCTGTAAGAATACAATAGCTCAGCGGGGAGGATTCCCCCATCCACATTGAGTGTGTGGATGGGGGAATCAAGTACTATTTTTGTTCCACCTGCTGGTTGAATAAAAAAAATGACTAATGTATGGGCAGCTTTAGTCTTGGATAGTGTAGGAAGGAATTAGATCCCTGCCTGTGTTTACTGTCCTTTCTTCTTATAGTCACAATGACAACAGTTTTAACAGACAGGAAGTGTAACAGGGACACAGACAGCTATAAAAAGTTGACAGGGGTTCCAGTTTTCCCCTCTTCTACTGAAATGTTTTTTTATTGCTTGATGGTGCAGAGTTTCCCACACTTCCTGTCGAGTACAGTCGATGTCATTGGGAAAGTAAGCAAGGGAAAATCCCTCTAACTGAGCACCAGCTAGCAGTAAAAACAGAGGTCCTAAGCTTTTCATTTTGTCTGAACATACATGGTAACTTTATCACATTCTGCCTGCTGTATCACCAATTAGATTCAAACATCTTTGATAGGCAGCTGAAAGGAACATCATACTACTGATTATTTGTCTGTATATGAGAAACAGCAAGCCTGTGGGGTAAATTAGATAAATCTAGCCACGTATAGCTAGCGTAAACCTAGCTTTAGGCTACATTCAGAAGAACGGATAGCAGCGAATAGTTTGCTGCATTCAGAGATGGCTAAGAGCCACCTATGGACGCAGCAGCCCGATGATCTGTGGCAGCCAAAGAACTGTAGAAGCCTTAAACCTGGATGCACACTGGCCATGTCCAGGGTTCATTGGATGCTCTATTTGCATGTAGCTGCTCAGACTGGCTAAATGTGAACAACATCCATAGCTTTGTATAGAGTACAAATCTAACAACCACAGCTGTTTGCACACGGTGTGTGTAGGCAGTGTTTACAACCGCCAGTAAGGATCTGCCGATACTTGCCAGTGGTCACCCCTGGCCACTGCTATTTGGCCATCAGCCCTAGATATCCAATGGCAGTTGGATGTGCATGCATATTTAGATTATCAAAATTAATAAACGCATATTCAGAAACATGCATGCTTGTGTAGCACCCTCTAGTGTGCTAGATGTAGATAGGTTTGTTGTTAGGTCAAAACTAGTTTAGCTCAAGGCTAAGCCTGACCTCTGAATCGGGGGCAGAGTTTAGTGACTCATCCTAACAGCTTTTCTGGTGCCTCCCTCTGTTTTCTGGGACATTGGAGAATGTTCTAGACATAGTGGGTGGAGGTTAGACAGAGATGTTTGGCATATTTATGAGGGCCTCAGCCAATCTGACTGACTGTCCGATATTCCCAGTGTTCCAGCTGTGTTCTGCAAGCAAGTGAATGCTGAAGGAAGAGCTGGAGCTGTATATAGAAACTGTATATAGGAAGAGTTGTCCCTGAAGTTGTTATTGAAGTCAAGTGGGCATCCCATAACTTTACATCCTTACCCAAGTTATTGACCTCAATAAATAACAAGAACAAAGCCACGGACTGTTCTTTGTCCCAGGAGTGCCTGTTAAAATTTGGTGTACCTGGCTGTGCAGGGTGGGGGATCCCAGTCTAGTTGCGGCTCTTTAGGGGGTGTGCTACACTTTTATATATGTATGCTTATAAAGGAAGTAGGATGGGATGGGGTGTAAAAAATTGACCCCCCACTTTATCTACTAGAAATGGAAATGGAAAAGGAAAATGGATGGAGAGAGATATCCGTCTAACCTTGAAACCATATCTCCAACACCAATTAATTATTCCAGGGAGGTCAGTCAGTGGGTCCTGGAAAAGTCCCAGGGTGGCCATGGACATACAGCTGTTTCCTTTTCTGACCTTCTCTGGTAAGATCATGTGACAGTCATCTCATGACCATTTTTTTTTTTTTTTGCAGAGCAAATGGGTCACAGTAGAAATGTGAATTCTCCCCTGAACAAAGCAACAGAACACAAGCCTTTAACACCCTGGAGCTAGTTCCATTTACAAATCTTACAGTCAGTCTGTCTGACCCGTGCAGGAGTAAAAAAAAAAAAAAAACTTCAATGTAAACCCTTGAGGGCAGACAGTTTAGTAAAGAAGAAATCCTGTCAGTTAACAAGCCAATTCTTTCTCTTAACTCTTTCCGACTGGAAGGTCCTGTTCCGCTGCGCACGGCTGGTCTTTCTTGAATGGCAGGGGTTAATTCGCTTACTTTTGACATCGGGCCAAGCCCCAGGTTAAAGATAATGTGGTGCAGCAGCAATTCGAGTGGGTGGAGAGTTCCCACAGTGTTTGCTTGCTTTTCTCACAGGTGGGGACTGGCAAATCCAGTGACAAAGCAGGGCTGACATTCCAGCACACAGCACAACAGGTGCCCAGAAGCCTTGGGTTAAGCACACAGGTGCAGCACTGTTAAAGAGCAGGTTATGTTCTCACATTTATAACCTTTCTGTTCTCCCCGTATCACTAGGCGGAGAGCTACTTAATGTTCGTGGCAAGCCTACCATTCATGACTCAATAAAAGTCTCATTGTTCTACTTTGCAGGAGTTGCTGGTGTTACTGTTCTTTATAACACACTGGAGCTTACCTCCCACTGAGGACACAGCTTGGCAGGCTGAACTGTTATTTCCTGGGGCTTTCCAGCTAGTATCAATAGAAAGGAAACCCTTTAGATTTGTACTGGGTGAAACAAGGTTCCTTAAAGTGGAGTTCCAGTATGCAAAAAAAATAATAATAATTAAAAGTCATCAGCTATAGACTGTAGCTGCTGCTTTTTAATATAAGGACACTTACCTGTCCAGGGATCCAACAATGTTGGCAGCCCTAGCCGATTCATCTAAGAGTTTCAGGTGCAGACGCCGGCATCTGTAGTAAGGGAAGCAGGAAGTGAAGCTTTGCGGCATTACAGCATGTTTCCTACTGCGCATGCACAAGTCGTGCTGTGCTTTCTGACCTCTGTGTGTCTCAGAAGGCAGTAGAAGGGAAGGAGGAGGGGCTGAAAATGTCATAGATTGCAGAGTGGGGATTTTACCCAGAAGTGGGAGCAGCTCCCAGTCAGAACCATGTACCCGCTCCCCCCTTCCCCCTAAAAAGTGCCAAATGTGGCAGTGGAAGGGGGGGGGGTGTGAACATGCAGAGCTTCCCCTTTTGGGTGGTTAAGGTGTTACTAAACCCAGAACCTGCATTCACTACATCTAGTCTCCCACAGTACACAGAACATGCAATTATTTTAGTAAATATAAACCACGGAATGAAAAAAAAAAAAAAAAAAATGTGCTACCAGATGTGACCAAAAAATATAAAAAATAATATAAATAAACATAATTCAGTGAATAAAGCTGCCACTCCCTGTAGTGTCACCAGGTGCCGGGTGACGTCACTTCAGGTCTACGGCTGTGACCGGAAGTTTGGATATCTCTACACTGGTTTACTGCCTGACCCTTCAGTCACGGTATTCTACACAAAGTTTCCATGGTTTTACATGTAAGTGACTACTTTGTTTTAATAAAATTGGTTTTAATTTACTACACTAATGCCATGTACACACGAGCGTTTTTTCTGACGGAATTCCGACAGAATTCCTCACAAGCAGGCTTGCATACACACGGTCAAACCAAAGTTTGACCGTCAAGAATGCGGTGACGTACAAAACGTACGACGGGACTAGAAAATGGAAGTTCAATAGCCAGTAGCCAATAGCTTCCGTCTCGTACTTGCTTCAGAGCATGCGTCGTTTTTGGTCCGTCGGAACAGCATACAGACGAGCGGTTTTCCCGATAGAAATTGGTTATGTCGGAAAAATTTAGAACGTGTTCTCTTTCTAGGTCCGTCAGAATTTTCGCCGTAAAAAGTCCGACGGGGCCTACACACGATTAGAATAAATGATGAAAAGCTCCCGTCTGACTTTTTCTGTGGGAAATTCCGCTTGTGTGTACGTGGCATAAGGAGGACCTTATTTGTATTCCATGTGCAAGTTGAATTCCTTCTGCCATGAGATGATCTGTACCAGTTGATAACTGGCCTATTGAAAGCGCATTACTATCACCACAGTGGTGGATTGTCGTGATTGAGCACTGTTTGAATAACCATTTGGATCACAATATATTAATAGAGACTTTTACTTTGATTCATCACCATCTTTACACTGAACTTGGATTTATCACTTTTTTCCTATTTTTTGGACGTTTATGCATCATATGTTGAATTTGTATAATATCTGGTTGATTTTCACTTTTGATTATCGGTATAAATTATTTATGTCATCAGATTTAGCGCAATCCCATATTGCTATTTTTACACATAAACTGCTGAATACTTTTTTTCATCAGCAGTTAGAGCAGTCTTCTGACTTCTATCAGTGTCTGGTTAAAGCTTGTAGGAGGAGTTTTCATTCTCCCCTGATTGTCCTATGAGGCTGCAGGACCCCCGACCCTCTGTCTGGACAGTGCTGATTGGCCCTGTGCTGATAACATGCACTCTCCCTAGAAAAAAAAAACTTTCCAGCAATACACACCAAAATGAACATGTGCAGCTTGTCCTTAAAGCTCTGCTCTATCAGCAGATACAGTAGATTGGGGACTGTGGAAGAACGGGGGGATCAGAGAAGACAGGATCTAACAGCCTTTTTACACAATGCAGAGGGTTACAGTTTTACTACACCAACACCAGTAAAATCGGTTTGTATATGCAGTAAAGCATGCTTGTTATTCTCACTGTGGAACCTAAGGGGTTAATTCGCTGCATTATGTAAAAAGACTGTTTGATCCTGTCTTCTCTGTTCCTCCCCTTCTTCCACTGTCCCCAAACCCTCTCCTGGTAGAACAGAGGCTAAGGGACAAGCTGCACATGCTCAGTTTGATGTGTATTGCTAGAGAGTTTTTCTTTTTTTGTGTGTGAGTGCATGTGATCAGCACAGAGCCAATCAGCACTGTACAGACAGAGGGTCAGGGGTCCTGCAGCCTGATAGGACAGTCAGAGCAGAATGAAACTCCTCCTACAAGCTTTAACCACTTGACGACCGCCTCACGCCGATGTACGTCGGCAGGTGGCACGGACAGGCAAAATCACGTACAGGGTACGTGATTTGCCTTCCGCGGGTGGGGGGTCCGATCGGTCCCCCCTCCCGGTGCCCGAGGCGGTCGCCATTTCTTCCCGGGCGATGAGAGGTGAGGGGGAGGCCATCCATTGTTGGCCACCCCCTCCCGATCGCTCCCGGCGAATGAAAATGCTTCCTTTCCCTCTGTAATGTAAACAGAGGGAAAGGAAGTGATGTCATCTCTCCTCGAGCGGTCTTTTCGTCGCCGCGCCGAGGAGAGAAGACATCCAAGTAAGTCTGCACAACACTACACATTCAGTAGAACACGCCAGGCACACTTGTCACCCCCCATCACCCCCCGATCACCCCCTGATCACCCCCCTGTACCCCCTGTCACTCTGACACCAATAGCATTTTTTTTTTTTTTTGCATTGGTGTCAGTTTGTGTCAGTTAAAAGTTTTAGGGCAGTTAGGTTAGCCCCCTTTAGGTCTAGGGTACCCCCCTTAGGTCCAGGGTACCCCCCTAACCCCCCCTAATAAAAGTTAACCCCTTGATTACCCCCCGTCACCAGTGTCGCTAAGCGATCGTTTTTCTGATCGCTGTATTAGTGACACAGGTGACGCTAGTTAGGGAGGTAAGTATATAGGTTCGCTGTCAGTGTTTTATAGCGACAGGGACCCCCATATACTACCTGCTAAAGGTTTTAACCCCCTGATTGCCCCCTAGTTAACCCTTTCACCAGCGATCACCGTATAAGTGTTACGGGTGACGCTGGTTAGCTAGTTTGTTTTTTGTAGTTTATTACAGTTTATTACAGTTTATTATAGTTTTAGGGCACCCGCCGTTTATTACCCTATAAAGGTTTAACCCCCTAATTGCCCGGCGGTGATAGAAGTTAAGTTTTTAGGATCAGATAAGGTCTGCGTCGCCCCAGGCAGCGTCAGGTTAGCGCCAGTACAGCTAAAACCCACGCACGCAGCATACACCTCCCTTAGTGCTATAGTATCTGAACGGATCGATATCTGATCCGATCAGATCTATACTCCCCAGCAGTTTAGGGTTCCCTGAAACGCAGTGTTAGCGGGATCAGCCCAGATACCTGCTAGCACCTGCGTTTTGCTCCTCGGCCCAGCCCTGCCCAGCCCACCCAAGTGCAGTATCGATCGATTACTGACACTTACAAAACACTAAGCACACATAACTGCAGCGGTCGCAGAGTCAGGCCTGATCCCTGCGATCGCTAACAGTTTTTTGGTAGCGTTTTGATACAGTCGCCAACAGTCAGGAGCTTTTTTGCCTGTGAGTCTCACTAGTGTACCCCTAAATTTAGAGGCCAAAATGGCAAATCCAAGGTACACTAGTGAAGAGGCCTACAGGATTCTGAGCATGACAGATAGTGAAGAGGAAGTCACTCATCTGTCAAGTTCAGGCTCAGAATACGAACCTGTAGAGGACAGCGGCTCCATGACAGATAGCTCTGACGACAGAGTTGTGGTCCCTGCTAGGGTCAGGCGTACCAGACCCCGAACTTATGCTGTCCTTGAAGTGCAAGAACCGCAGGGCTCTCGTATGGAGCAGAGCAGTACTAGCGCCGCTATTCCTTCTGGTGAACTGGCAAGCACCAGCGGCCTAGTACACCCTGGTCGTACATCCAGCACTGCAGTATCACGTGGTGACGTGGCGAGTCCCATAAGTGCAGTTCAAGCTGGCGAGGTGGCAAGCAGTAGTAGTGTCCCGCTGCCACCAAGAAGACAAAGACAGGCCCGTCGTGCCCATAGTGCCCTTCCTGCTGCATTGGCCAATCCGAATTGGGAACCTTCCACTTCTGCAGCACCCGTACTTCCCCCTTTCACTGGCCAACCCGGAATTCAGGTGGAAACAGTTGACTTTATGCCACTGGATTTTTATTCACTGTTTTTCACCGAAGATCTCTATAGATCTATTGTGGACCAAAGCAATTTGTACGCTGGTCAACACATCGCCGCTAATCCCCAGTCCTCCCTTGCCAGAGATTGGAGACCAATTACGGTCTCCGAATTTAAGACCTTTCTGGGCCTTTCCCTCCTCATGGGGTTGAATAAAAAGAGTAAGTTGCGGTCATATTGGTCCACTGACCCAATTTACCATTCACCCTTGTTCTCTGCTTCCATGACCAGGGCACGATACGAGCAGATTTTGCGGTTCATGCACTTCAACGACAATGAACTCTGTCGTCCTCGTGGAGACCCTGCATACGATCGGCTCTACAAAATTCGGCCCCTCGTAAACCACTTCAACCAACGTTTTGCAGACTTGTTTACCCCCCATCAAGTTGTCTGCGTTGATGAGTCCCTGATTAAGTTTTCTGGCCGCTTGTCATTCAAACAGTACCTTCCCAGCAAGCGTGCCAGATACGGGGTCAAGATGTATAAGCTCTGTGACAGGGCCACAGGCTATACATGTAGATTTATGGTTTACGAGGGAAGAGATAGTCACGTAGAGCCGACAAACTGCCCTGACTACATAGGAAGCGCTGGCAAGATAGTGTGGGACTTGGTGTCACCCTTATTCGGAAAGGGGTACCACTTGTACGTGGACAATTATTATACGAGCGTGCCACTTTTTAGTCACTTGTTTGATCAGCAGATTGGAGCATGTGGCACCGTGCGACCTAATCACCGGGGCTTTCCCCAGCGGCTTGTAGATTCCCGTCTTAGGCTGGGGGAGAGAGCCTGCTTGAAGTATAATAATTTGCTCGCTATGAAGTGGAGGGATAAGAAGAATGTTTTCGTTCTCACCTCCCTTCATGCAGACACGACGACCCAAATTTCTACGGCGACTGGTGTTGTGGAGAAACCCCTCTGTGTCCACGAATACAACCTTAATATGGGAGGGGTGGACCTCAACGACCAGTTGTTGGCGCCGTACTTAGTTGCCCGTAAGGCCAGACGCTGGTACAAAAAAGTGTCTGTATACTTATTTCAATTGGCTTTGCTGAATGCTCATGTGCTATACAGAGCTTCAGGACAGACTGGATCCTTCCTTAAATTCCAGGAAGAGATCGTCAGAGCCCTTCTGTTTCCAGACGGTGCTCTACCTCACCTTCCCCAACCAAATGCAGTAAGCCGGCTGCATGAGCGGCATTTTATTTATGCCATCCCGAGTACCCCTACCCAACGAGCCCCCCAAAAAAGATGTCGTGTCTGCAGCAAGCGCGGATTTAGGCGTGACACCCGGACTTATTGTCCCTCCTGTCCTGGCAATCCTGGTCTTTGCATGGATGAATGCTTTGAACGCTACCATACATTAGTTGAGTATTAGCGTAGGGTTCAGCACTGCACAGACTAGGCACACTAACACAGGGTCTCCCAAGATGCCATTGCATTTTGAGAGACCCAAACCTGGAACAAAAGTTACAAAAGTTAAAAGTTACTAAAAAAAAGTGTAAAAAAATAAAATAAAAAAAAATTAAAAAAAATAAAAACACAAAAAAAAATATAAAATAAAAAAACCAAAAATAGTTGTTGTTTTATTGTTCTCTCTCTCTCTATTCTCTCTCTATTGTTCTTCTCTTTTTTCCTCTATTCTATTCTGCAATGTTTTATTGTTATTATGTTTTACCATGTTTCCTTTTCAGATTTTTCATACTTTACCGTTTACTGTGTTTTGTTGGTAACCATTTTATTGTTTTCAGGTACGCCATTCAGTTGCAGCGCGGATTTATTTATCTTGACAGCAACAGCGTTTGCTCCCACGATATATAAAGCCGTGACTCCAACGCTGTCGGAGGTGATTTCACCACCACAGTTACATACTTCAGCATATATGCCGAAGCGTGGGGGCAGAAGTGGGTGGAGGAGCGATTTGCTCCTGCCTTTTGCGGGAGGATGCCCCCATGCTTCGGCATATATATATTTTAGGCACAGGTTGCGTTAAATGTTTTATTTTTTACTATTTTTTTTTTGTATTTGCTTTGCAGGTATGGTAAGTCTTACTGTTATACTGTAATGTTGCTTTGTTTTATTGTTAACCATCATTTGCTTAGCAGGTACGCCATTCAGTTGCAGCGCGGATTTATTTATCTTGACAGCAACAGCGTTTGCTCCCACGATATATAAAGCCGTGACTCCAACGCTGTCGGAGGTGATTTCACCACCACAGTTACATACTTCAGCATATATGCCGAAGCGTGGGGGCAGCAGTGGGTGGAGGAGCAATTTGCTCCTGCCTTTTGCGGGAGGATGCCCCCATGCTTCGGCATATATAAATGGTGCATGTATGCCCATCATTAGAAGTGGGTGGATGAAGGGAGGTATTCTAATGGTGGGCATACCCACCGATCAATATCTTTTTTTCGTTCAGCCCACAGGCTGCATGAAAAAAAAGTTTACAATATATGCCTAACAAGGACCAGCAACGTACTGGTATGTTGCTGGACTTTGAGTGGTTATACCAGAATGATGCCTGCAGGTTTAGGTATCATCTTGGTATCATTCTTTTCAGCCAGCGGTCGGCTTTCATGTAAAAGCAATCCTAGCGGCTAATTAGCCTCTAGACTGCTTTTGCAAGCAGTGGGAGGGAATGCCCCCCCTCCCCCACCGTCTTCCATGTTTTTCTCTGGCTTTCCTGTCCCAACAGGGAACCTGAAAATGCAGCCGGTGATTCAGCCAGCTGACCATAGAGCTGATCAGAGACCAGAATGGCTCCAAACATCTCTATGGCCTAAGAAACCGGAAGCTACGAGCATTTCATGACTTAGATTTCGCCGAATGTAAACAGCGCCATTGGGAAATTGGGAAAGCATTTTATCACACCGATCTTGGTGTGGTCAGATGCTTTGAGGGTAGAGGAGAGATCTAGGGTCTAATAGAGCCCAATTTTTAAAAAAAAGAGTACCTGTCACTACCTGTTGCTATCATAGGGGATATTTACATTCCCTGAGATAACAATAAAATTAATTAAAAAACAATAAAAATGAAAGGAACAGTTTAAAAATAAGATAAAAAAGCAAAAAAATAATAAAGAAAAAAAAAAAAAAAAAAAAAGCACCCCTGTCCCCCCCTGCTCTCGCGCAAAGGCGAACGCAAGCGTCGGTCTGGCGTCAAATGTAAACAGCAATTGCACCATGCATGTGAGGTATCACCGCGAAGGACAGAACGAGGGCAGTAATTTTAGCAGTAGACCTCCTCTGTAAATCTAAAGTGGTAACCTGTAAAGGCTTTTAAAGGCTTTTAAAAATGTATTTATTTTGTCGCCGCTGCACGTTTGTGCGCAATTTTAAAGCATGTCATGTTTGGTATCCATGTACTCGGCCTAAGATCATCTTTTTTATTTCATCAAACATTTGGGCAATATAGTGTGTTTTAGTGCATTAAAATTTTAAAAAGTGTGTTTTTTCCCCAAAAAATGCGTTTGAAAAATCGCTGCGCAAATACTGTGTGAAAAAAAAATATGAAACACCCACCATTTTAATCTGTAGGGCATTTGCTTTAAAAAAAATATATAATGTTTGGGGGTTCAAAGTAATTTTCTTGCAAAAAAAAATTATTTTTTTCATGTAATCAAAAAGTGTCAGAAAGGGCTTTGTCTTCAAGTGGTTAGAAGAGTGGGTGATGTGTGACATAAGCTTCTAAATGTTGTGCATAAAATGCCAGGACAGTTCAAACCCCCCCCAAATGACCCCATTTTGGAAAGTAGACACCCCAAGCTATTTGCTGAGAGGCATGTCGAGTCCATGGAATATTTTATATTGTGACACAAGTTGCGGGAAAGAGACAAATCTTTTTCTTTTTTTTTTTTTTTGCACAAAGATGTCACTAAATGATATATTGCTCAAACATGCCATGGGAATATGTGAAATTATACCCCAAAATACATTCTGTTGCTTCTCCTGAGTATGGGGATACCACATGTGTGGGACTTTTTGGGAGCCTAGCCGCGCACGGGACCCCGAAAACCAAGCCCCGCCTTCAGGCTTTCTAAGGGCGTAAATTTTTGATTTCACTCTTCACTGCCTAGCACAGTTTCGGAGGCCATGGAATGCCCAGATGGCACAACCCCCCCCCCAAATGACCCCATTTTGGAAAATAGACACCCCAAGCTATTTGCTGAGAGGTATAGTGAGTATTTTGCAGACCTCACTTTTTGTCACAAACTTTACATTTTTCTTGTCTTTCTTCATTTTCAAAAACAAATGAGAGCTGCAAAATACTCACCATGCCTCTCAGCAAATAGCTTGGGGTGTCTACTTTCCAAAATGGGGTCATTTGGGGGGGGGTTTTGCCATCTTGGCATTTTATGGCCTTCAAAACTGTGATAGGTAGTGAGGAGTGGAATCACAACTTAACGCCCTTAGAAATCCTGAAGCCGGTGCTTGGTTTTCGGGGCCCCGTATGCGGCTAGGCTCCCAAAAAGTCCCACACATGTGGTATCCCCATACTCAGGAGAAGCAGCAGAATATATTTTGGGGTGTAATTCCACATATGCCCATGGCATGTTTGAGCAATATATCATTTAGTGACAACTTTGTGCAAAAAAAAAAAAAAAAAAAAAAAAAATTGTCACTTTCCCGCAACTTGTGTCAAAAAATAAAATATTCCATGGACTCAACATGCCTCTCAGCAAATAGTTTGGGGTGTCTACTTTCCAAAATGGGGTCATTTGGGGGGGTTTTGTGCCATCTTGGCATTTTATGGCCTTCAAAACTGTGATAGGTAGTGAGGAGTCAAATCACAACATTATGCCCTTAGAAATCCTGAAGGCGGTGCTTGGTTTTCGGGGCCCCGTATGCGGCTAGGCTCCCAAAAAGTCCCACACATGTGGTATCCCCATACTCAGGAGAAGCAGCTAAATGTATTTTGGGGTGCAATTCCACATATGCCCATGGCCTGTGTGAGAAATATATCATTTAGTGACAACTTTGTGCAAAAAAAAAAAAAATTGTCACTTTCCCGCAACTTGTGTCAAAAAAGAAAGTATTCCATGGACTCAACATGCCTCTCAGCAAATAGCTTGAAGTGTCTACTTTCCAAAATGGGGTCATTTGGGGGGGTTTTGTGCCATCTGGGCATTTTATGGCCTTCAAAACTGTGATAGGTAGTGAGGAATGAAATCAAAAATTTATGCCCTTAGAAATCCTGAAGGCGGTGATTGGTTTTCGGGGCCCCGTACGCGGCTAGGCTCCCAAAAAGTCCTAAACATGTGGTATCCCCATACTCAGGAGAAGCAGCAGAATGTATTTTGGGGTGTAATTCCACATATGCCCATGGCATGTTTGAGCAATATATCATTTAGTGACAACTTTGTGCGAAAAAAAAAAAAAAAGTGTTACTTTCCCGCAACTTGTGTCAAAATATAAAATATTCCATGGACTCAACATGCCTCTCAGCAAATAGTTTGGGGTGTCTACTTTCCAAAATGGGGTCATTTGGGGGGGTTTTGTGCCATCTTGGCATTTTATGGCCTTCAAAACTGTGATAGGTAGTGAGGAGTCAAATCACAACATTATGCCCTTAGAAATCCTGAAGGCGGTGCTTGGTTTTCGGGGCCCCGTATGCGGCTAGGCTCCCAAAAAGTCCCACACATGTGGTATCCCCATACTCAGGAGAAGCAGCTAAATGTATTTTGGGGTGCAATTCCACATATGCCCATGGCCTGTGTGAGAAATATATCATTTAGTGACAACTTTGTGCAAAAAAAAAAAAAATTGTCACTTTCCCGCAACTTGTGTCAAAAAAGAAAGTATTCCATGGACTCAACATGCCTCTCAGCAAATAGCTTGGAGTGTCTACTTTCCAAAATGGGGTCATTTGGGGGGGTTTTGTGCCATCTGGGCATTTTATGGCCTTCAAAACTGTGATAGGTAGTGAGGAATGAAATCAAAAATTTATGCCCTTAGAAATCCTGAAGGCGGTGATTGGTTTTCGGGGCCCCGTACGTGGCTAGGCTCCCAAAAAGTCCCACACATGTGGTATCCCCATACTCAGGAGAAGCAGCTGAATGTATTTTGGGGTGCAATTCCACATAGGCCCATGGCCTGTGTGAGCAATATATCATTTAGTGACAACTTTTTGTAAATATTTTTTTTTTTTTGTCATTATTCAATCACTTGGGACAAAAAAAATAAATATTCAATGGGTTCTACATGCCTCTCAGCAATTTCCTTGGGGTGTCTACTTTCCAAAATGGGGTCATTTGGGGGGGGGTTGTACTGCCCTGCCATTTTAGCACCTCATGAAATGACATAGGCAGTCATAAACTAAAAGCTGTGTAAATTCCAGAAAATGTACCCTAGTTTGTAGACGCTATAACTTTTGCGCAAACCAATAAATATACGCTTATTAACTTTTTTTTTACCAAAGACATGTGGCCGAATAAATTTTGGCCTAAATGTATGACTAAAATTGAGTTTATCGGATTTTTTTTATAACAAAAAGTAGAAAATATCATTTTTTTTCAAAATTTTCGGTCTTTTTCCGTTTATAGCGCAAAAAATAAAAACGGCAGAGGTGATCAAATACCATCAAAAGAAAGCTCTATTTGTGGGAAGAAAAGGACGCAAATTTCGTTTGGGTACAGCATTGCATGACCGCGCAATTAGCAGTTAAAGCGACGCAGTGCCAAATTGGAAAAAGACCTCTGGTCCTTAGGCAGCATAATGGTCCGGGGCTCAAGTGGTTAACCAGACACTGATAGAAGTCACAAGACTGCTGTAACTGATGATGAAAAAAAAAGGTATTTAGCAGTTTATAGTTACTAAAACTATTGCAGTTCTGTGTACTGTGGGAGACTAGATATAGTGAATGCAGGGTCCTGGGTTTAGTAATACTTTAACCCCTTAGGTTCCACGGTGAGTATAACAAGCATGCTTCACTGCATACACAGACTGATTTTACTGTTGTGGATTTAGTAAGACTTTAACTTAAATGTGTGACACATAGGCCAGTAATATCTGACCCCCAAGCACTCGAAATGGGGCTCAAGGGCCTAAAATGAACCTGAGCTGTGCACATACAGGGCAACAGAACAGGTTCACTTTGATGGCCCCACCACCACATACTGATCTTCTTTTCAATCGCCCACAGCTCAGTTTGGAGCTTACAAAGAACTGAGGTGCCTCTCCAACCCAGGTGACAGTGCTGGGTGCCTGAGTGGGCCATTTGCCAAGCAGCAGCAGAGTCACATGAGACGAAGAGGAGTAACATGATTCCCATATCTAGAACTACCTGGTGATCTCTTCAAGTGGACAAACAGCACAGCAGGGGCCAGAATATGTCGCCCTTTGCAGACTACATTTAATTATTTGCATCACTCCCTCTTTACCTTCTTACCTTTTTCTTACCACACTCATATAGGAGGCAGTTTTGTCGAGAGGCTATTTGGCCTACCAATATGTTTTTCAACTGTATGAGAAAACCAGAACTCCTGAAAAAACCCAAGAAATATGGGAAGAGCCGACAAACTCTGTGCACATGGTGTTCCAAGTGAAATTCAAACCTAGGGTCTAGATCTGCAAGGCAAGAGTGACTACAGATGTTAAATAGGACTTAAAGTGGAGGTCCGCTGAAAAAATGATATTGAAAGCCAGCAGCTACAAATACTGCAGCTGCTTACTTTTAAAAGATGGACACTTACCTGTCCAGGGAGCCCGCGATGTCGGCAGCCGAAGCCAATCCGTCCTTCGGCTCTCAGCTGCTGCCGCCGCCATCCTCGGTAAGAGAATAAGGAAGTGAAGCCGTGCGGCTTCACTTCCTGGTTCCCTACTGCGCATGCGCGAGCCGCGCTGCGCGTCCTCTCAGGTCCCTGCTGTGTTCTGTGTCTCACAGAATACAGCAGGGGAGGACATGGTAGACGCCGGAAGTGGCGTAGGTCACCGCGGACGCCACGGTGAGCTATGCCAGGAAGTGGGAGCAAATACCTGTATTAGACAGGTATCTGCTCCCTCCTCCCCCCTGAAAGGTGCCAAATGTGACACCGGAGGGGGGGAAGAATCCAAAAAGTGGAAGTTCCATTTTTGGGTGGAACTCCACTTTAAAGCTTACCAGTCCTTACATGTGGTGGCAGGATCAATATTGTTTTTTATTTTTTGGGCTTTTTCCCCTTTTTAACCACTTCAGCCCCGGGGCATTTGGCTGGCCAAAGACCAGAGCACTTTTTGCGATTCGGCACTGCGTCGCTTTAACTGACAATTGGGCGGTCGTGCGACGTGGCTCCCAAACAAAATTGATGTCCTTTTTTCCCCACAAATAGAGCTTTCTTTTGGTGGTATTTGATCACATCTGCAGTTTTTATTTTTTGTTCTATAAACAAAAAAAGAGCGACAATTTTGAAAAAAAAGCATTATTTTTTACTTTTTGCTATAATAAATATCCCCCAAAAATATATAAAAAAACATGTTTTTTCCTCAGTTTAGGCTGATACGTATTCTTCGACATATTTTTGGTGAAAAAAAAAAAATCGCAATAAGCGTTTATTGATTGGTTTGCGCAAAAGTTATAGAGTCTACAAAATAGGGGATAGTTTTATGGCATTTTTATTAATATTTTTTTTTTTACTAGTAATGGCAGCGATCAGCGATTTTTATCGTGACTGCAACATTATGGCGGACACATCGGCCAGTTTTGGAGCTATTTTGGGACCATTCACATTTATACAGCAATCAGTGCAATTAAAAATGCACTGATTACTGTGTAAATATGACTGGCAGTGAAGGGGTTAACCAAGAGGGGGCGCTGCAGGGGTTAAGTGTGTCCTAGGGAGTGATTCCAACTGTAGGGGGGAGGGTCTGTGTGTGACACTGCACTGATCACCGCTCCCGATCACAGGGAGCTGTCATCAGTGTCAGTGTCACTAGGCAGAACGGTGAAATGCTTGTTTACATCAGCATTTCCCCGTTCTTCCTCTCCGTGAGACGATCGCGGGTATCCCCGCAGACATCAAGTCCGCGGGACCCGCGGTCGGACTCACGGGGCACGCGCGCGCACCTGCTATGCAAGCCTAGCGAGATCACGTACAATAACGTCATTTCGCACAGCGGAGCAACCTGCCGCAGTAAAACTGCGGCGGCTGGTCCGCAAGCGGTTAATTACCTTACGATCCGGACAGTAACACACTTTTTGCCTTAATGTAGGGTAGACTAGCAGTTTTCAATAGACAGTAACAGTTTTTTCCTTTTTTGATAAAGGTTTCACATAATTGAGTAAAAGTTGACTATCGTAAGCACCCCTGTCAGCGGCCAATGGTTTGGCTCCCCTCTCTCACTACTACTTTTGCAGGACAGCTTGGTCTGGTAAAGTGGGCTTTAAAATAAAAGGAAGAAGAAAATTAATGCAGCCACCACATCTCAGAACTGGTAAATGGCAATATATTAAATTTTTGAGGTTAATATCACTTTTTTAACAATTCTTCCTTAATATGGCAGAGCAAAAGTGGTGACCATGTAAAATGCAGTCATAAATATAGCTGTCTATAAGTATTCTTCAAGGACCTGACTAGAGTAAACTAACATCCGACTGCACTAGCTTGTTTAAAGGGCATCTGTAGGTATCCATGAAAATGTGACAAAGTCTCCCTGCCACTTAAAAAAGAATGATAAAACAGACCACAGATGCAAACTCAAACTACTTTTCATTTTTCAGACCCCCTCCGTGCCTGGTAGTATTTTCCTTCTTGTTGGAGCAGGGTTCTGTAGTATGCCAGCCTACTCTAGGTCAAAGAGATGAAATAAAGCTGCTCTTCACCCTGTATTAAAAAAAATTAAACGTCAGCATCTACAAATACTGTAGCTGCTGTCTTTTAATAAAAGGACACCTCTTCGCCGGTCTTCGGGTCCCAAGCGTAGTCGTGTCTAGTGTGGGAAGCCAGCTGTGACTCCTTGTGGCTTCACAACCTGCTGCCCACTGCGCATGTGGGAGTCGCGCTCCGCTTTGTGAATGGTCCCACAGCCTTCTGTGAGATGTCCCAGAAGGTTGTAAGGGGGAGGAGAACGTCCGGTGGATAGCCGCAGTGATCCAATTGGAAGTGGGAGCAGGTTCCTGTCAAAAGCAGGCACTTCCCCTGCATAAAGCGGAATTTTTCTCTTTAGTTCCACTTTAAAGCTCCAAGGTGCACACAAACGCGCAGGCATAGCCCTGCGGGTGCTTGTCTTGCAGTGCACTGGCGCGCGTATATGGCGCCAATTAGCCTTTATAAGTACAGCTGCTGCACTAATTGGTTGCTGTCTGATCTGCAGCTGTTACCCATGTTCCTGTATCTGCTTCTGTGTTTGATTCTGTGATTGAGCCCTGGTTCACATTGATGTGATTTGGCATGTGATTTGACATGTCAAATCGCATGCAAGGTCGGCGGCAATTTCCGGCAATGGGACTGTCCGAATCGGTGTGACATTTGCGGCGCTGCACCGATTCCCAAAAGTAGTCTCTGTACTACTTTTGCCGATTTCGAGGTGCAATTTCCATTGAAATCTGTGCAGAAACCCGCACAGATGTCTCTAAAATCGCCCTCCGAAGTCGGGACTGACATGCGGGAATGAAATCAGTCAGTGTGAACCAAGGCTTACCCGGCTTGTCCTGACCATGCTTGAACGCTACCTACCCTGACCTTGGTTTGCCTCTAGACACTGCTTTACCTCTTGCTCATCTGCCTGATCTTGGGTTGCTGATCTCTGCCTGTATTCTGACCATTCTCTGCCTGCCGTCTATGCCTTTATCTGACCGTCTGTTGCTGACCCGGCTTGTCTGACCTTCTATCCAATTATTTGTCTGTCCTGCTCTGCATACTGCCTGGTTCCCGCTGGTTCTTCACCTGCCGTGTGCTGCCAGTCTTCCTGCACCTGCAATCAGCTGCTGTCTGCCAAGTAACTGCCGCCTGCTGCCTACCCAGCCCAGGGTCTGCTGTTTCTGCTGCCATCTGCTGTTCCAGCTATCTGGCAAAACTCTGGTGATGTACCTGCTACGCACCTCTGCAACTGGCAGAAGATCATACATGCACTCATGCCTCGTCGTGCTCTCACGGCCACTGTCGCAACATCAGTGGTCCCTGAGCTGGGGCTGTACGAGAGGCCTCCTGCCACAGGGTACAGTACCTCGAAAAAGTATTCATACCCCTTGAAATTTTCTGCATTTTCTCATGTTACAACCAAAAACGTAAATGTATTTTATTGGGATTTTATGTGATAGACCAACACAAAGTGGCACATAATTGTGAAGTTGAAGAAAAATGAATGGTTTTCAAATCTTTTTACAAATAAATATGTGAAAAGTGTGGCGTGCATTTGTATTCAGCCCTCCTGAGTCAATACTTTGTAGAACCAACTTCTGCTGTAATTACAGCTGCAAGTCTTTTTGTGTATGTCTCTACCAGCTTTGCACATCTAGAGAGTGACATTTTTGCCCATTCTTCTTTGCAAAATAGCTCAAGCGCGGTCAGATTGGATGGAGAGCATCTATGAACAGTAATTTTCAAGTCTTGCCACAGATTCTTAATTGGATTTAGGTCTGGACTTTGACTGGGCCATTCTAACACATAAATATGCTTTGATCTAAACCATTCCATTGTAGCTCCAGCTCATTCCTCACCAAATTCCTTGTCAATAGTAGCTACTGTAGTTAATTAAGGATCCATTGACTTCTCCCTAAGTTTGGCCTGGTTGTACTTTCCTCTTCTACCACCAGGTGGCTGGGCACTTGGAGGTATTAGGTTGAGAAGAACAACTCAAGGTCAGGTTATGTGTATATGGGGTGTCTCGGCCAATGGGTAGGGCTTCTGTTGGATCCCTTGGCCTGCTGGGAGAGCCTATATATTCGGGAGAGGTCAGGGTGGATGTGTGTCGTATGCCCCAGGCTGCTAGGCCGGAGATTGTGCCAATCCCGGGGGCATCAGGCTGCCAGGCTGTGTGAGGGCCTATCCAGAAGTAAGAGGGCAGCGCAGGGTTGGGACTGCTGCTTGCAGTCCAACCAAAAGGGACCTGAACCTGTCAGTGGTCAGAGGTAGAAGGGAAGCTGTCGCCATGAAGGCACCAATCACCTTTACCAGGGACCACAGTGAGTAACTGAAGCAAATACCAGAGCAGTATTCTCACCAAACGGGCACGGTGGAGAATCTGGAAACCTCAGGCGGTATTCAAGTCATGGACTCAACCAGCGGAGATGACGCTTGCAGAGCAGCCTTGTGTGTCAAGCTAGGGACTGAGCCAGTCAGCAGGGGTGAAGCTTGAAGGTATCCGAAGTGCCAAGCTAGGGACCCAGCAGGGAAGTGTGGGTGATGCTTGAGGGAGGTACCACTGCAAAAGTCTTGAGGAGCTCACCGGATTCAGAGTTAGTGAATCAGAGGGTCCAGTGAGAGACCAGGAGCTCAAGGGTTGAAGAACTACAAGGAGAAGTTGTAGTACAGCTGAGAGAACTGTTACTGTGAGTTGGGAACTGTTTAAGTACTGTTGCCATAGGAGACAGCAATCCTGCACATGC
Organism: Aquarana catesbeiana; assembly: GCF_042186555.1. NCBI lineage: Eukaryota > Metazoa > Chordata > Amphibia > Anura > Ranidae > Aquarana > Aquarana catesbeiana. Next base: position 183,571,701 of record NC_133333.1, read on the forward strand.
AGAAGTGGCACCTTGCTGGGGCCTTTCCCTGTACGGCTGTTCTCCTATTGAAGTCTCGGAGTCTGCCATTAGAAATTGCAACTACTTAAGGGTGTCCTAGACCTAACCCTCTTTCCTCTATAAAATATAAAAAGTACTGTCAAGGAAATAAACCTCTTTTACATCCAAGAAGTGTCTGGCGCCAAATGACTTTTACCACCTTTGCACCCACTATGCCTCAGAACCCACCACTTATTGAAGGATGTCAGTCATCTTTGGCCTTAAAGGTTTCCATTAGACTGGAAGAGGTCAGAGATTCTGCTACATTTGTATAACCTAACCCTGCTTTAAACTTATCTACAACTTTATCCCTGACCTGTCTGGTGTGTTCCTTGGCCTTCATGATGCTGTTTGTTAACTGAAGCAAGTACCAGGCCGCATACATACGAGTGGACTTTTCGGCAACAAAAGTCCGATGGCCATTCTGGCGGACTTTCGTCAGATTTTTGACAGACTTCCGACGGACTTTTGAACGAACGGACTTGTCTACACATGATCACATCAAAGTCTGACTGATTTGTACGTGATGACGTACGACCGGACTAGAATAAGGAAGTTGATAGCCAGTAGCCAATAGCTGCCCTAGCGTGGGTTTTCATCCGTCGGACTAGCATACAGACGAGCGGATTTTTCGACCGGACTCGAGTCCGTCGGAAAGATTTGAAGCATGTTTCAAATCTAAAGTCCGTCAGATTTTCGACTGGAAAAGTCCACTGAAGGTCCGATGAAGCCCACACACGATCGAATTGTCTGTCAGACCAGTCCAGTCGAAAAGTCTGCTAGTGTGTACACTGCATAAGGTTCTCTAACAAACCTCTGAGAGATAAAAAATTTTGAAAACCTTTCATCATTTTCCTTTTACTTCACAATTATGTGCCACTTTGTGTTGGTCTATCACATAAAATTCCAATAAAACACATTTACGTTTTTGGTTGTAACATGACAAAGTGTGGAAAATTTACGTTTAAGCTTTTTCAAGGCACTGTACGTGACAGAGCAACACTTTATACATATCAATGATGGTTCATTTTTGAAAAGTAGGGTATTGAAGGAGTGTACATTGTGAGTTGCTGGTTGGATTATTTAGGGTGTAGCGGATTCCATTCTCCTATCCTGGTGTTATCAGGATTTGCAGCAAAAAAAAGGTGCACTATATTCTGCACCTATATACTGTATATAATTTATTATGGATTTTTCTTCACAGTGGTATTAGAAGAACTGTTGGAAGCTCTGTCATGTAGAATTTTTCAGCTTTCTCGTATCTATCTAACTATCTATCTATACCTATGTTTATATGTTAAAACCAAGGAGGAAAGATAACCTGCTCAATTAGCCCTGGTTATTTAAGGTCGCCAGTACATTGATTTTTTTTTTTTTTACTTTCAGCAGGAAATTGGTCAGGAATACATAATGGATGACATCATTGCTTCTCACAGGTCTTAGGGCAATGTGTCAAGAGGTCCCTAGTGCCCACGCTGGGGGTGAGACATCCTTTTGTGTGGGGCTTGCTCCTGGATAGAGCAAAGAACAGTCTAAGCACATTATTAATGAGAAAAGAATCCTGTCTCCTACGTGAGCTTTCAGTACACATTACTGCTGCTAGGTAGACATGCCATTCTCTGGATATGTAATATTTATCAGGGGACAGAGCACAGACTAGCAAGTGCACGCATGAGAAGCAGACAGAATAAGAGCCGTGTATGATCATATTTAGCTTGGCTTCTGAATACCACAGAAAATAAAAATCCCATTTACCTTCTTTAAAGGAAATCTGTGCTGAAATATAAACATGCCATTGCTGGCCTCCTTCGAAAAATGCTATTTTTCTGGCTGCCTTTGGTTTTGAAACTTTTTGAGTCACTAACCTCACAATGAAGCTCTGTAGATTTCGTTACTTTAATTACTGCATGCCTAGTCTTAGGTGACTCTGAAAGAATTGAAGCCAAAGAATCAGAAAGACAACCAGGCAATTAGCATTTTCCAAAGAAATAAAGGGCAGCGGGAGCAGGAGCTTTATTTCTTTTAGTTTAGGCTTCTTTAAAGAGAACGTTTAGGGGTGGAAACATAGGAGGTTTCATGGTGGACTTGTGTTTAAAGTAGTTCTAAAGGAAGACATATTTTACTGTAATATCTTCAATATCACAGATAATCCAAATCTCTTTTATCTTCTTTAAAGGAAATCTGTGCTGAAATATGATATATAATATATCTAAAAATGCATTTTTTCTGGCTGCCCTTGATTTTGAAAGTTTTTGAGTCACTTACCTCAGGATGAAGCTCCATAGATTTTGTCTTTACTTACTGCATAGCTATTCTTTAGTGACTCTGAAAAAACTGAAGCCAAAGAATCAGAAAGACAACCAGGCAAATAGCATTTTTCGAAGAAGCAAAGGTAAGCGATAGCAGGGGCTTTGGTTCTTTCAGTATAGGCTTCTTTAAAGAGAACTCTTATGCCCTGTACACACGGTCGGACTTTCCGACGGAAAATGTGCGATCGGAGCTTGTTGTCGGAAATTCCGACCATGTGTGGGCTCCATCTGACTTTTTCCATCGAAATTTCCGACACACAAAGTTTGAGAGCAGGCTGTAAAATTTTCTGACAACAAAATCTGTTTGCATAAATTCCGACCGTGTGTGGACAAATCCTGACGCACAAAGCGCCACGCATGCTCAGAATAAATTAAGAGACTAAAGCTATTGGCTATTGCCTCGTTTATAGTCCCGACGTACATGTTTTACGTCACCGCGTTCAGAACGATCGGATTTTCCGACAACTTTGTGCAACTTTGCAACTTTGTGCAACCGTGTGTATGCAAGACAAGTTTGAGCCAACATCCGTAGGAAAAAATTCATGGATTTTGTTGTCGGAATGTCCGATCAATGTCAGATCGTGTCTACAGGGCATTAGGGTTAGAAACTTAGGAGGTGTCATGGCGGACTTGTGTTTAAAGTAACTCTTTAAGGTTTAAGGTTAGATATTTTTTACCCTGCATTCCCTGCATTAAGGTAAAAAATTGTTCCAGTATTTGTATCGCCTCTCACCTCCCTAATCTTATCTCTGTCCAGAACTGTGCCCTTCTGAAGTGGTGCAGGTCTCTCTCTCTTCACAGGACACAGAGGCCACAGCGGGAGCCATTGGACCCACTGTTGTCAATCAAATCATGTGAGGGGGGAGTGGGGCTGAGCCGTGCTGTGTGTCTCTATGGACTCACACAGCCCAATTCGGGAGCGAGCCCACATGTGCCCCACCATAGCAAACAGCTATAACATGTTGATTATTTTAGGGGAAAAAATTCTATTTTTTACAACTTCAAAGGTGCAGACTGCGGGGCTGCTAACCTGATCCTGCTTTCACTGCCTAGTAAATTGCTGACCCTGGAACAAGTTATAATCATATTGTGGTTATGAGATGCATAAGTATGCATGTGTGCATATGCATATGTGCCAATTGTAACCTGGACTGTAGCTGATAACTGTGAAAAAACAAGTGAGTGCTGGAGGAAGAAGTGGAGCTATATAGAGAGACTGTATATAGAAAGAGTTGTCCCTGAAGTTTTGGTGTTAAAATTAATGAGCATCCCATAACCTCCTATCCCTATCCAATTTATTACCCTCAATAAACAAAAAAAACAAAGTCACAGACTGTTCTCTGACTCTGCAGTGTCTGTGAAAATTTGGTGTGCCTGGCTGTGCAGGGTGGGGGATCCCAGTCCATCTGTGGTCCTTAAGGGGGTGCATAACATTTGGGGGCTCATCCGGGATATTGCCCATGGCATCCTGCACAGCCATTGCCCATAGCATCCAGAGTGTATTGAGCCAGAGGACTGTGCTTTGCTTTCAAGGCCACTGTGAGGGTTAAAACCGGGGAGACAGAATTATGTGCTTTGCCTACTTGTGACTGTGTGCCTAAATCCAGTGCGGTTATCCATAGCAACTGGCGGGAGTTGCTGCTGAGCCAGTACTGCACCCCACACCCAGCTGCCCCAAACTGTGGCTGGGACGGGCACTTGTGGGGTGGGGGATCCCTGTTCAACTGCAGGTCCTTAAGGGGGTGCACTACACACACGTTGAGAAAAAACAAAACATTCCCCTCTGGGTGATCACTGTACATTGCAGGGATTTAAAAAAAAAAAATTGTTGCAGATTCCTACCTTTTGAACCCCAAAGAAATAGCTTATCTGTGTCCGTGTGCAAAATGTGAATGTGAGTTATATTATTATTATCAATCAGCTGCTGCACTTGCAGAGTTCTAATGTGGAAAGTGGCAGGGTCTGTATCCCTTTAGACTTGATATGCCTTTGGGAGAATCTCACCAAAAAATAACATTTTTGTTGCAGGGGATGCCCAAAATCTGACTTGTATCTTAGTACAGATTTCTAGGGAAAATCACTGAGCCAATCACACAAGCAGGAAATTACATTTGTGGGGGCTGTTCTGTACACCATCTGTGTATAGAACACCTCTAGGTAGCCATATTGCATTGCATTTTACAGAAAATTACAGTGCTATAGATCAAAAAGGAAAGGTCTTTTTTATTACCATTCAATTACAATTTGGATTGTGTCGCAATTGTATAAGTTACATTATTTTATTTATTTGTTATTTTTTTCCCACACAGTTGGAGTTACCCTTTTAAAAACTTTCATAAGCATTGGAAGTGTTTGTTTCCCTTTGGAGTGTTTTTACATTTTGTTGGAAAATCTTTGTGTTTAATGAATGATTGCCTCCCTTTTTCAACAGAACAGGGAACAATCCTTCCACTGTGCATGTGCCAGAGGTAAATACTGACTGATTTGTATAAAAGCAGACCTAAAGTCTAAAAGTAAACATTCATAGTCTCATGAGTGGCCCTACAAAAAAAAAAAGACAAATTATACAAAAAAGTTCATATAATAAATATAGACATAAAATAAGTGGTTCTCTGGCATTTCTGAGTGAGGGGTTTGTGAAGACCCTCTGCATGTATGTAGGGAGCTTGGTGTCATCAGGCCATTTCCCCCTAATTGGTATAGCCCTTTGGATTGGCTGGTCAAATAAGGGAGAAAAAGCTGGATAACATTCATCTCCCAAGATACATCTGAACTACTTAGACAAATTTGGACCAGCTTCTGACAAATTAGTTTGTGGGGTCCGATTTCTTATGCCCTGTACACACAGTCGGATTTTCCGATGGAAAATATGTGATAGGACCTTGTTGTCGGAAATTCTGACTGTGTGTGGGCTCCATCACACATTTTCCATCGGATTTTCCGACACACAAAGTTTGAGAGCAGGATATAAAATTTTCCGACAACAAAATCCGTTGTCGGAAATTCCGATCGTGTGTACACAAATCCGACGCACAAAGTGCCACGCATGCTCAGAATAAATAAAGAGATGAAAGCTATTGGCCACTGCCCCGTTTATAGTCCCGACGTACGTGTTTTACGCCACCGCGTTTAGAACGATTGGATTTTCCAACAACTTTGTGTGACCGTGTGTATGCAAGACAAGTTTGAGCCAACATCCGTCGGAAAAAATCCTAGGATTTCGTTGTCGGAATGTCCGAACAAAGTCCGACCGTGTGTACGGGGCATTAATGTTTTTCTGCACAATCAACATTTGTTTTGGTATTTGTATGACCACTCCTGTGGTTGTACATGTTTACTTTCAGACTTTAGGTTAGCAACAAGAGATTTACCCAGGTATCCATCCAAGGTTGCCATAAACTCAATTATAATGCTAGACGGTCAATTCACAATGTTAAAGCAGAACTTTACCCATAACAACTCAATAAAAAAGAATGTTCGTTAGCAAGGAAAATACATTCTACATTAATAATTGGGCTACCAAAAAAAGTGTATGCTGCAATTTGCCTCCAGCATTGCTGCTGTTTCTTCTCACCGAAGGCTGCCATTTTGCTGAAGCCCAGATCCCCTGAGCAGCAGCAAATCTTTAGGCTGTCAGCAGAATGGCCTCTACAAATTCGGCATTGTGCCAAAAAATGGAGAGGAACCAAGCATGTGCAGAGCAGGGTGAGACAGTGTATTACTGGATTTTAACCACTTCAGTCCCGGAAGAGTTTACCCCCTTCCTGACCAGGTTAATTTTTTTTGCGATACGGCACTGCGTCGCTTTAACTGACAATTGCGTGGTCGTGCGACATTGTACCCAAACAAAATTTATGTCCCTTTTTCACCACAAATAGAGCTTTCTTTTGGTGGTATTTGATCACCTCTGCGGTTTTTATTTTTTGTGCTATAAACAAAAAAACTGCGACAATTTTGAAAAAAACACAATAGTTTGTACTTTTTACTATAATAAATATCCCCCAAATTAAAAAAACAAAACAAATTTCTTCATCATTTTAGGCCAATATGTATTCTTCCACATATTTTTAGTGAAAAATCGCAATAAGTGTATATTGATTGGTTTGCACAAAAGTTATAGCGTCTACAAAATAGGTGATAGATTTATGGCATTTTTATTATTTTTTTTTTTTTACTAGTAATGGCGGTGATCTGCGATTTTTATCGGGACTTCAACATTGTCACGGACACATCAGACACTTTTGACACTTTTTTTGGGACCAGTGACATTTATACAGCGATCAAAGCTAAAAATAGCCACTGATTACTGTATAAATGTCACTGGCAGGGAAGGGACTAACAGTAGGGGGCGATCAAGGGGTTAAATGTGTTCCCTAGATGTGTTCTAACTGTGGGGGGAATGTGGCTGACTAGAGGAGGAGAGAGATCGTTAGTCCTACTTAGTAGGAACACACAATCTGTCTCCTCTCCCCTGGCAGAATCGGGTTTTGTGTGTTTACACACACAGATCCCGGTTCTCGCTCTGTCACGAGCGATCGCAGGTACCCAGCTCCGGGGACACGCTGCGCGCCTGCTACAGCGTCTTAAAGAGCCAACGTACAGCTACAACCAATCGCGCAGGGGAGCCATCCTGCCGCAGTATAACTGCGGCGGCTGGTCGGGAAGGGGTTAAACAGTATAGGCACTTATTTTTTAATGTTATATATAGCTATACCTGCAAAAGGGGCCGGCCAATAGTGATCTAGCAAGACTTTATTTTCCGACTAAAGTTCCACTTAATGCTAGTTTGTCAATAAAGCACATCTGTATAAAATGTCAAGTCTGTGTTCTGAGCCAATAGACCAAAAATCACTCCTATTTGGAGGGAATCTTGCAAATGATCCGCTGAGAGTCAATTCCCTGTGACCGAGTGAATGGGGATGACTTCTGAAGTATGAGGGTACACAAGGATATAAAGTTCTCAGTAATGGGAACGGCCTCTGCCCTATCAACTGGAGTCAGATGGGGGGGCATTAAAGATGAGCCTGAGTTTGGTACAAACTAGGTTAGGTCTGAACCTGGAAGTTAGCTTTTATTTCTTGGCCAATGAGCTGTGGTAAGGGGGTTTCCTGCCCCGCGGCTGCACATATTGCTTGTGACATCTTTGACCTAATAAGGCCACATGGCCCTGTTAGGTCAGTGATGTCACTAGTATTCCCACCCTTATGTGTACATCAGCTGCAGGTTGGTGAATCTCCTGCCCCCAGTTCATTGGCCCAGCAATGACAGCTAACTTCCAGGCTTGGACAAACTTTGCTTTTGATTAAACCCAATCCCAAACATAAACTCATAACTAGTGAACATTTACTATACCTACAAACATAAGATCGTTAAGATGGTTCCAGGTAATGTGTGATTTTGGTGTTCAAAAAAATGAGATATGTGTCCTTCAACACAAAGTCACATATTGCTCTGACCCTTCTTAACTTTTCTATTCTGTTTTATGTGAAAAAAGCTGACTTCCATTTACTGATAACACAAATTTTCAGCAATTTTGGAAGAGCTTAATGTGTTTAAAATTTTTTTTTAAATCCTATTAAGCTTTTTTCTTTTTTTGTTGCTGTGTCCAATTGGGTACATTTCCCTTCAACTTCTGCCCAGAGACACAGCAGGAAGTGAGAGAAATTCTCTCCAAAGTGAGCGGTCACTGGTCTGGTGTTTTGCATCTTCGATCATTTAACAATAGTCACCAGGACAAATAGGCCCCTTTCACATGGGCCGGACTTAACTCCTGTTTGCTCAGCAGGGGATCTGTACGCTGATCCCCAGCTAATCAGAGCAGAGCAGGCAGATGACAGGTCCGTGTCTGCTCAGTTTATGCAGAGCGGACACGGACACAGCCCACTCTGCTCTATGGGCAGTCAGATGTAAATGAACTGGCTGTTCTTTTACACCCGACTGACCCCCTTTGTTTTTTCCAGATCGAATCAGGTGTAAATGGACACATTGAATGTAGGGTCCGATCGGGTCTGCCTGAAAAATGGACAGTAAGACCTGATAGGACCTCTCGTGTGAAAGTGGCCATAGAGAGGGTGAATATCCCCAGTGGAAACTATATGAAAAAGATATCAGGGGTTTTAACAATTCCACACCCTCTAGTGTGCCAGAGTTATTGGCGTAGGTTGTTGGTGTAGCGCAGTTAATGTAGGTAAATTTATTTTAGTTGAGGGCTAAGCCTGAGCTATGAATCTGGGAAAGGGTTCAGTGACTCAGGGCTGGATGACTAATCCTAGCAGCCTCTCTGGTGCCTCCCCCTGTTTTCTGGGAGATTGGAGAATGTTCTGGACATAGTGGGTGAAGGTTAGGAGGACCTGTTTGGAATATTTATGAGGACCTCAGCCAATCCCCACTAAGTGGGCTGGCAGGGGGCAGGCCTCCTCATAAATAGTCATGTCCGCAGGGGCAGTTGGGTGGAAGATGGAGATGGAGTGCTGAGAAAGCTGTCGGTGGCCCTTGATGGTGCCCCCTAGTCTGGGGGGGGGACCTCGAGCCCGGGGGCTTGGTTGCTGGAAGAATCCTGCCAAAACACATGGAGGAAGTCTTTCCTGGAGGCACGGGAGCAAGGAGAGACGGGGGGGGGGGGGGCCTTGGGTTCCTGCCTGTAATGGGCCAAAGCTTAAAAATCTGACTGAGAGCCTGTCAGATCTTCACAGTGATCCAGCTGGGTTCTGAAAGTGAGTGCTTGAGGAAGAGGTGGAGCCTTATATAGAGACTGTATATAGAAAGAGTTTTGTTGTTGAAGTCAGCAAGCATCCATAACCTCCTATCCCTATCCAAGTTATTACCCTGAATAAACAACAAAAACAAAGTCACAGACTGTTCTCTGACTCTGCAGTGTGGGGGATCCCAGTCCATCTGCGGCCCTTAAGGGGGTGCACTACATTTGGGGGCTCATCCAGGATATTGCCCATGTCATCCTACACAGCCATTGCCCATAGCATCCGGAGTGTATTGAGCCAGAGGACTGTGCTTTGCTTTCAAGGCCACTGTGAGGGTTAAAACCGGGGAGACGGAATTATGTGCTTTGCCTACTTGTGACTGTGTGCCTAAATCCAGTGCGGTTATCCATAGCAACTGGCGGGAGTTGCTGCTGAGTCAGTACTGCACCCCACACCTAGTTGCCCCAAACTATGGCTGGGACGAACATTTGTGGGGTGGGGGATCCCTGTTCATCTGCAGGCCCTTAAGGGGGTGCACAACACACGCGTTATCCAAAATCAAATAAAAAAGTTTTGGCTTTAGATGCACTTTAACAGGCAAGTTTGAGCCAGCATTGCTGAAATTGACTGCATTTTGTGCAGACATTGCTCCATGCACAGTTGGACATAGAGCTCTGATTATTTGACTATAAACATTTATTACCTAGTGGTACATAACTGAATGCAGCCTGGTTGCTACAAATTCCTGTTAGAGTTCTTGTGTCCAACTTGTCATTGAACTGGTTACATTGGCCTTGCCCTGTGCCCCATGGGTAAATAAAAACAGCAGGCACATTTGTGGTTATTTGATCTGTGTGTTTATGAATAAGGAGGACACAGTATACCTCATTTGTGAGCTCCTTCAGATGCTGACTGTGCCTATGGGCTATTGAACACACTTAATATACACAAGGTTTGTTTTTACTCTACAATGGAAAGCCTACTTCTCACTAACTGTAATAATAGGAGTCATGGTTTATTACTTCGCACTGGGGATGGCGCCAAAGATTTATACGATATCATAAACAAGGCCAAAACTGAGTGATGACTTGCTGCCAGGCTGACTGGAAGGAGCTAATGTGTTTGTCACCTACGCATGAAAAAAGACACTCTCCCCTTTTAACGCTTTCTGACGAATGTATTTATTTATTTATTTTAGGTGGATAATGATTATTTCGCAAAATGGACTGAGTAGATATATGTAAAAACATGACACCTATATAAAGGGGCCAATAAACCAAAACCACAAGTTGGTTTATGTGAAACATTATTAATAATTTAAAGGCTCAGATGTAAAACTTAATAACGTACCATGTACAAGAGGTCAAGTAAGAAAAGATCTGTTGAGCTAAAAGACTCCATATAGGCTACATGCCAGAGAAGTATCAGTTTGGTTATGATGAGCTGCCTTAAAACAAAATGGACTTCAATTTATTTTGACAAATTCATTCACTTTAAGTTGCAGTGTCACCCCCAAAAAGACCCTTTTCCAACCCATCTGGAAGTATATTTGATAATAGGTTGAAAGAGGGGGATTTTCAGAAGAAACTGGAGGCAGTTTTGTACGTGTATGTAGCATTAAAGTTTAAAGTGTATATCCCGAAATTTTGCCAAAACGTTTTTTATTTGTTTTGAATAGAGTAGGAAATGATAACAACCCCTGTCAGGTTTTTATTGCTCATTGCCTGATGCAAGATAATGCACAGCAAGTGGATTCCCATTCTTTTCTATGGGGCATGGTCCCACCGGTGCAGTGAGCTGCCATGAGTTAAGGGAAATACTGCAAGTGCTTTGTAGGTGCTTTAATGGAGCTCCTTGACTTCAAAGGAAGCTCATGAAAACATGCATCAAAAACATGCATGTGTAGCACCTTCATAGTTAGAGTAGGCTGCTAGGCAAATTTAGTGGTCTCCTCTATAAGCAGAGGAGCAGGGGTTAATTGCTTTGGGCTGTTCAGTGTCTCACAGGCTGTTGTTCTGCTACATCCCTCTGTCTTCTGGAGAATTCTGGAAGTATAGTGGGAGGGAGAGCAGAAAATGCAACCGGGAATATATCTGGGTCTCAACCAATCCCTGGAGAGGTGTGTCCAATAGGTGACTGGAGCGCATATAAATATTCTGGGGCCTGACAGCTAGGGTGCAGAATTCCAAGGTTCAGCCTGACCGAGGGACAGACAGACAGAGCCACGGGAATCCTTATTTTTGGAAGATGTCATGGTCCCACCCCCTAGCTGGGGGTCCTACCAGAGAGAGAGAGAGCCTGAGTCAGAGCCTGGATAAGAGCCAGGAGGACAAGAGTGAAGAAGCTCCACTATTCTAGGACCGAACAAGTACTCTTGGAGAAGTGACTGTGGAGTGATTCATCTTACAAGCCAGTGCTTGGTGCAGCCAGGAGCTGTGCCAGACAACCATGAGCATGCCATACCATTAAAGTGCTTAATGTAGCCAGGAACCATGCAAGACAGCCAGGAGTTGTACTAGACAACCAAGGAAAAGTACAGTGCAATACAGCTTGCAATCTGTACCGAGCAGCCACAAACCCAGTAGTCCTCAAATTCTACAGTACGGGGTATCCTATGCTCCTTATCCAAGTTCCTGTTCAATAAAAACCCTAAAAAGAAAACTGTAGCTTTAATTCTTCCCCACTCTATCCAACACTAGAAAAGACTATTTGATTTATAATATGTATGCCTTTTGTACAGAACGGCGGCATACAGTATCCTACAGTCACGACCATAAATGATTACTGCTGACAAATTTCACATTAAAGACAACTTAAACTGATAGGCCATCTTGCAACTACGAGAGGAAGAGCAAGCTGGAGACTGCATGGGACTTTTACAAGCACCACTGGGGCATAGAGCACAATTAAACTTCATAGGTGTTAGTGGTAGATCCAGGTATCTGCATTTAATTTTTTTGTATTTCTGTGATATGCAAATTTCATCCATCTTCAATGGTCATAACCTACCCATCCACTCCTCATTATGTCATAATCACTGTAACAAGCCTCAGTGGTCAAGCTTTCGGTTAAAATTTTGATATTAAAGTGACTCAGTGGTATTTTATAAATATTAAAGGTGCTTTGGTTTTACATTGCGGCCAGGGACGATCCTGGGCAGGTGCTCAGGGTGCACCGCACCCAGGCACCACGAGCTGAGGCAGAGGGGGGGCGCCAAAGCTCAGGTGCTGCGGATCCCCCTCCTGCTTGCTCTCTCCACCGGCAAATGATAGTAGCGGCGAGCGTGTCTAAGGAGGAGAAACTGTGCTGCCCCCCCCCCGCTCGAGGCACCGCTGTCAGAAGAGGGCTCTGTTTCCTGCCCATTCCCCCTCCCTCCTTCTATCAGCAGGCAGCAGAATAGTAGATCGGAGCTGTGTCTCTGTGTGGAGAGAGAGCAGCTGCAGGCTCTTCTTTGCCCCCTCCCTCTCCTCCTCATGCTGCTGTTCTTGGAAGGAGTGCTTGCAAGGACAGCCGACCGCTATGTTTCCTCCCATTGGCCGGGGTAAAAAAAACAAACAAAAAGGAGGAAAAAAGAGGATCATGGGACATGTAGTCCCTAGAACTGGCTGGCCTATTGCAATCCTAGGGGGAAACTGCAGCCCCCAGCATGCCCAGCTGAAGGGGAGGGAGAGAGAGCCAGGCTATGAGTAACACACTGCATCTTGTGACAGACAATGGTGGAAAGTGACAGGCAATGATGGCAAGTGGCAGGCTGCATCTGGTGACAAGCAATGGTGGCAAGTGGCAGGCTGCATCTGGTGACAGGCAATGGTGGCAAGTGACAGGCTGTAACTTGTGGCAGGCAATGGTGGCAAGTGACACGCTGCATCTGGTGACAGGCAATGGTGGCAAGTGGCAGGCAATGGTGGCAAGTGACACGCTGATGCTGCATCTGATGACAGGCAATGGTGGCAAGTAACATGCTGCATCTGGTGACAGGCAATGGTGGCAAGTGACAGGCTGCATTTGGGTTCCCACCGATTCTGCATTATGGTGAGTTGAACTATTTCATTATATATTACAATGTAGTAATAGAAATAATGTGATTCAATCATCCTAACACCATATCAAGCATGGTGTCGGGATGATTTAAGTGCTAACACGTCCTTTGAAAGGATTATTTCATTTTCCTTGATCAGTGTTAGAAATGTTGAAGGAGCCAATGGGAGTTGCAGATTTTTACTGCATTCAAGTTCTTTATTTCTTGTTTCCAAATCCCTACATTGCTAAGTAGTAGAGCTGTGATTAGTTAATGCTGGTAAAATTCAGGATGTGGTTGGCATACTTGCAGTTTAGGCTTACTGAAACAACTGTAAACTCAAAAGTTTAGAATTACCAGTGGTAATAAGCTGTTGAGCATTATCCTCAGGTGTTGACTCGTTGCCATAGATACATTTGTAAAGCAGGGGAGTTAGTAAGATGACCACGCCCATGTGGGGGCACCAGAAATATTTCTGCACCCAGGCGTCTCTGATCCTAGGTTCGGCCCATATTGCGTCCTCTAGAGATAGAGATGTGAGTGACTACCCGTAGAACATATGAGCGAGCGTTCAACATCACCAATTCAGGTGTGTCAACATAACAAGGGCAGGACGCCGCTCAAATGACCCAGTGCTTGTTGAAGTGAATGACCTCTGGCACTGCTCCAGCAGCCACACTCCCTGACATGCTTCGTCCCGCCCACCAGGGCCTAGCCATAGAGGTCATGCCCTTGTTATAAAAGTTTTACATATCTCAGGAGCATCCACACATGCAAGTATACTTATGCACACTGCTACTAACTAGTATTGCAGCATTTCTACTTTCTCATTTTCTATTCCCCATGCAGCTAACATGACCTCAGTGCTGACAGTGAGGGGCGGGCGTGTCAAACAAGGATGCTGTGCAGGTACCCAATGTCCTCCTTATCAACCAATGAGGTCGGCGGTTGTTAGGATGCTAGCAGTTGGCCTGCGCATTGCCCAAAGTTGTAATGTTGCACAATAAAAACCTTTGGCTCTGTGTAACAAAAAAGCAGGTTTGATCCACCACCTAGATTGTACACAATTTTTTGGCAATTTGGGACAATTTTTAGGCATTTTGCCAAGGCACCCTTGAAGAACCCAGAAGGAACCCCAGGGTAACTAGGCACCCTGCTTGAAAATGGTTGCTGTAGAGAAGTTTCTAGGGGCTCCTTGAGCAATATACAATTTTTGCCTTTCAAAGAAGGAACCAACTTGCACCAAGTTATCTGTAAGGGAGGCAGTCCTCCCACTAGTCACCAATGTAAGAAGAAATCTTAGCACGGACCATCACACCAGTGTACCTTGAGCTGGAGATATAATATTTATCACCAGGGGTTCCCTGAGACCGTAAGGTTATTTCAAGGGTTCTCCTGTGTTAAAAAGGTCAGGAAAGCCTGTTTTAAATGCTACCTGAAAAATGACCCAACCTGATTGGACACTTTTTGGATGACAATGTCTTCTTTGTACAGCACACAAGCTTGAGAAGTTACAATGTAACTATGGGCTCTATTCCAAAGAGAGTATATTGAAGGACAGGTGTTATAAATGTGTCCAGCGCTCAGCCTCAAACAAAAGTCTCCAGTTTGCTATTGTCAGAAATGTGTACAGTTCACACCCATCACCTTGAGATGGCAATTTCATTCTCTATTACACATGGATAATTCTTGTGCTAATAAGGGAAGCGCACAGCTCTAATTGAAGCCATCATAAAGCTCAGTAAATACAGGCTCATTGTCTTCTCTAGTGCTTTCATCTCTGGGAGTGTGTCACGAATCACTGAACTTGATAAAATGCTCGATGGGCGTGAAGGCCCAGATTCCAAGCAGCAGGGGAAATAATTTATATAGTAAGGAATATTTGCTAACATTCTTATTTGCACAACCTATACATGAGAACACACGCGTGCAGAGAAATAAACACAACATTCTGTTCGTTCCAGAGAGACACTGATTAAAAGGTACTACATAACGACATCAAAGGCTGCTTTCTTACCAGAATAGTAACTTGTTCTACTAAAAAGTATAAAATTGTCCAAAAATTAGTAGTAGAAGTCAGTAATTAAAATGAATTATACCTTTTACCTAGTTTACTCTTTACCTAGCTGTGCTCACAGCTTATATCATGCTGAGTGTTAGCACTACTCATGCAGCAGCTGAGCATTATAGACACCCACTGTATCAGCAGAAAGGCAAATAATAAGGCTTCATGCACACTGGGGCTTTTATAAATCTTTCCTTTTGGCAGGAGAAAAGCAGCTTCAAAAGCAGCTTTGCAAACGCGTCTAGGCATGTCAAGCACTTGGGCATTTATTTATTTCATTGGCCAAGAATATTAATTTATTCTTGCCATTGAAATGAAAAAAAATTCTTGAGCACTAAATGCCCCTTGCATTTAGGCGCATTCAGGTGTTTTTTATGCCCTCTCCTGAACCCAACTTTGGTGGGATTTTTTTCTGCCTCTAAACTCCTATAGTGTGCATAGACACATAGGCTAACGTGGAGGGGCATTTAGAGGCAGAGAAAAGAAAAAGCTCAAAGGCCTGTAAAAGCAGCATTTTTGAGCTCAAGTGTGCATGAAAACTAATGGTTTGGGTAAGTTTTATTGTAGTTGTTTTTTTAAGTTTATACAATTTTAACTGTTGTATCATTTGTTTTTTTGGCTTTAGTTCTGTATCCTTTATATAACAAATGTACATTTACAGCACAACACTGGTAAAAAAAAAAAAACACTGGTTCCCCCTCAACCAAACCAACCCAATCTGTTTTTTTTTAAATCTTAGAAAGTCATTTAAAGCCCAGAAAAACAAACTTGAATCTGCTGCTTCATGATTGCACATTTTGCCTCTTTTGGTGCACTCCTCTCTGGTGCTCAGCTTACCGCTCGTGTGTCTGCCCCTCAATGTGTTGTCACACTTGAAGAGTTCAGGCTTTCCTACTACAGATAAGCGAGGCAAAAAAGTTAACTGGTTACATTTTCAACTGCTTTCCCCCTCTTAAAAGCATACTTTTTGATTAGAGTGGAACGGTGTCTTCTAGACTGGGATGCCACCACTTCTAGGAAAGGGCCAATGTGTCAAAATATCTGTTGATCATCCTGATCAGGCTACATAATAGTGTCACCTGCTTTTGGCACTTTTTTCTTAACTACAAGCATCTATTGTAATGGTTCAGCGATTCCCAGCAGGTACTCCGTTTGCCCTTAGACCCTGTTGTCGGATGGAAACAGGGCCCACTATGGGACAAAACTGCAATGTGTGAAATTAGTAGTTTGTTATCAATACCACAAAGAGGCAGAATTTTGCTATATTCTTTTTTTACTACAGGCTCAAAACCTCAGGGACATTGTTTCCTCTAACCATTACATCCAAAAACAAATTCATCCAAATTTAGTTAAAAAACTATTTACATCTTTATCACTGAATTTACATTTGGCCTGGAGTCCCCAGTTAAAGTGTATGTCAAGGCAGTACTCAATTTTAGTCCCAAACTTCCCACCTCCCAATCATGTTGCAGCATTATTTTTCAATTTACCTATTTAAAAGTTTTTATTGCACTTGTAAGGGCTCGTTCAGAATGGCCAGGGGGAGATAAACCCAAGTCTGTACACATGCTGTGGCCGTGAAGCTGTCGCATTGGACAATCATTACCACCACTGACCGCAACCTATGCAAGTCTATTGGCAATACATCTACTGTGGCATGGTGGTGTGGCATTATTAGGTAGTGAGATATTACCTCCTCACCTCCTATCAAATGGCTCTGAGAAGTGATCCACTGCAGATCATTTTTCAGAAGGGCAGCAAGGGCTGCTGCACTTGTAAATGAGCTCTAACACCTCCACAAGCTTGCATAATTTCTGCAGGGGTAGATGCTTGAAGGTCCATGCTCCTCATATAGGCATACCCCCAAAACTATGTCTCCCATATGCTCATTTCCTACACACACAGTGTGCAGAATTTTGAGAGTCAGGGCAACAGTTTTGTTTTGCTGGGAAAAATATCAGTGTACACATGTGGAGGGGTTGAGGAAAGTGAAAAAATAGCACTGAACCCATAGGGTTATCTCACTGGTATTGCTGTCCTAAAGTGTTTACGCTGGTAATGATCTGGTTCCTAAACAGGCAACTTCTACACCCCAGGGGATCTCCATGGCCCTTGGCTTGTAGTGAAGTGCAACAAAAATTGAAATTGAAGCACCAGACCACTGCTAAGAGATCCATATACAACTTTATTCCAATAAAAGCTCGGGGAGACAATCTAAAAAGTAACCAACATGTTTTGGGGGTCCAAGAGCGTCCACTTCATCAGAGCTTTATTGGCAACCATGTGAATCACTAGCAGTGAACTGGACCTTTAAAGTTCACCTTTTTAAAAAAAATAATACATGCACATCTTTTTGCAGGTAAAAAAATGTGCATCTATAATTTTTTTTTTTCTGGGAGCCTGGAAAGCATTGCACCCATGATCATCAGATTGGGGGTGCTATGCAGGGCTCTTGCAAACTCTGCGTGTAAGCTATCTGGCTGTACATCGTACAGCCAAGCAGTTACACACTAACAGGAAGCATCAGTGAACTACCACGGCGCTCAACAGCACCGTGGTAGTTCATTGAGAAGAGCAAGCCGATAGCCGCAAAGGCTGCAGACTTTGTAATTTTTTATACACAGAACTCTGTGAATGAGTGATAAGGCCTGGTGGGCGGAGCCTCGCACAGCCACGTTCTTTGCAGAGTATTACAGAGAGTAGGGGGAGCAGATCCCCCCTGCTTACCACATTGGGGAGCCGGGGAGGCGTGGGGGCCAGTGGATTTGTAACATGTTACAAAAGGTGAACTTATCCTTTAATGTTATTTTGTTGCAAGCATAGGCGTTGTGAGCAGCTGGTTTGGCAGCATTAGCTACTTTTTAATAGACATGTGCATTCGTTTTTGTTTGAATGCATTTTCGTCCGTGTGACAGACCTAGCCGGGAGAGAGACTTTTGGAGGGGACTGAATGCTAGCCTTTTGCCGATCGATCGTGGGCACTGGCATTTGGGGGAACGGTGCTCTTTGTGAGCTGTATGCCTGGGGACCCTTGAGGTGGTATTACTGTGGATTCGGTTCCTGGTCCCCCAAGACACACAGACTCTGGGGACTCTGAATTTGCCATATTAGAAATAGTGGCTGATTCATAATGCTGGGACAAATACTTTTAGGAGATGCTGATGTCAATTCCAGCCACCTGTCTGTCTGTTGCCTGCTAGAATGTGTATTGTAAATAAGTCTCTAGTATGGGATCTAAGAGTCATTAGATCCCCATTGTTGTTTGTGTTAATTAACTCTGCTATTGTGATAATGTTGATTGGGTTTTCTGAGCTACAAGACGGCCAGTCTGGCCTAAAGGTCATGTCTGAGTCATCTAGGCTGTCTAAAGGGATTAGTTAGTTAGCCCATGTTAATTAGGTTTCTGGTCACAGGTGTATGTTCAGAGTAATATGAGCCGGAGGTATGCACCTCCTCTTTTACTGTATAAAAGAGCTTGTATTTTTCAATAAAAGAGATTCCTGGTTGAACTTACATACAGCCTGCCTGGTGTTTGTTCTGAGCTACACAACTGGATTAGAACGGCACATAGCTGTAGTTCTAGTCCCGGAGCATCGGATGACCGAACCATCAGATGTTGCGATCTGCAATCTGATTCTATAGAGCAGAGGAGTGTCGGGAGAGTGGAACCGAGCGAGCAGGGGCTCATTACAGTCCGCATTTCAGGTATTTTCGTTACCGTTTTAACAAACGATAACGAAAGTGCAGAATCCGAAAAATGAAAGATCCGACATAAACAAATGCTTTATTTTCGTTTTCGTTGCTACAACAGTTCGATATAGATAGGAGATTCGACATTATGATGACAATGACAATCTGTGTCCATCAAACCTGTGGTCGAATGTGTCTAACCTTAACTCTATTAGTCCAAGATTATTCGACATAGAGAGAAAAGATTTGACGTAGGGGAGAAAAGATAAATAAAAATAATGATGATGATGAATGTTATTGGCTGATTTTAACCAAAGAGGAGGAGCAGTAAAATAGCTAGAACTAAGTACACACGTACTTTGGCTTATGGTGTCTGTTGAAAGTTCTAAGAAGATTCGACGGAGCAGGTAAACTATACGGCGTTGTAGAGTTTAGCTGCTCCGTCAAATCTTCTTTGAACATTCGACAGACACCATAAGCCTTCAAAGACAGATTCAACCTTAATTTGGATTTTCGGACGAATGCAATTTTTAACGAAAAACGAAATAAATAAAAGCGAATTTCGGGAGTAACTAAATAAATTTATTTTTCGGACGAAAATGAAATTCCGAAACGAAATATTTCAGTGTGCACATGTCTACTTTTTAAATTGTCCCCTAACTTTTATAGGAATAACGTTGTATCTGGAACACTTAGCAGTGGTGTTGTGCTTCAATTCAAATTATTACTTTTTTTTATTGTACGGGATTTATATAGCGCCAACAGTTTGCGCAGCGCTTTACAAAATGAAGGCAGACATTACAATCAGTGTTGCCAACCTAGCAGATTGAAATTTACTGACACGACACCCACAATTTCCTGGCACTGTCAAGTTTTTACTGTCATGTCTAAAAGTTACAAAATTACAGTTTTAAATGCTAATTTCAGTATATAGGCTACAAACAAGTACAATGTGCAATTAGCAAAGTGATTTAAATTAGATATTAAGGCAAAAACATATTTCTTATTTTATTTTGGATATAGTAAATAAGACAGGAATCGAGAGGGCAATTAATTAGAATGGGTGGCACACACGCAGGAAATTGGCTCTCACAGTGACACCGACAGCAGTGTGAAGTAGCACAGATGATGATGGCACCTCACCAACATGACACGTCCCCTCCTGGCATAAAGAGCCACAGTGACCCCCTCTCTCCATGCCAGGTGGTCCCTTCAGTCCACTCCCGGCTTGCCTTCCTCCTGTTCCACAGACCTACACATGAGGCTCCGGGTGCTCCATTCCCTTGCATCATGACTTCATGTGACAAACTGCCGACACAGTCCAAACACACTGTATCAGGCACTCGGATGGTTTCGGCCAAGCGTCACAGCCATATTTTTTACTGGCAACCTTTTTCTTTCACTGGCATTTACTGGCAGGAGAAAAGTGTCCATTTTTTACTGGCTGCCAGTAGAAATACTGGCGGTTGGCAACACTGATTACAATTACAATACAATTTGGTACAAGAGGAATCAGAGAGCCCTGCTCGTAAGAGCTTACAATCTAAATTTTTGCTTTATGTGGAGAGGGGACATATAGGGGTAGGGGGGGTTTGGTGCAGTTCTGTTATCTAGCAGGCAGGGCTGAAAATAGCTGGTTGAGATTTCAATGCAGTAGCCTTTGCATTCTCAGCTAGGGTTGCCACCTCATCCCTTTAAAACCGAACACATATTAATTACACAGGTTCTGTGGCTAATAAGGGTAGTAATTAAACCCACTTGGTGCCTTATCTGCATTAAATTAGCCTCAGAACCTGTAATTCATATGTGTTCGGGTTTAAAGGGATGAGGTGGCAACCCTATTCTCAGCCCAAACAGGAAGCTCTTGGGATTTCTGGCAGGATCAACAGGCGTTTTTCTGTAGTTGCTTTGATTTTAGAGGGATAAAACATAGAAAAATGCACTGAATATGTGTTATAAAACTTTATCCCTGCAATCTGAGAGTTATCTAATCACACCACTGCCTTTCTGAAGGGGTTAATGTCTGACACACTCAGAATTTGCCTCCTGCCCCAGCCAGCTGCTTTCCTTCCCAGTTCCACAGGGAGTGCTGCCTGCACAGAAAATAAATAAGCACAGAGCTTTCTGTCTAAGCTTGGACAAGCTGTTGCACTGCTCCCACTGACTCATTGGCTACATCCTTTCCTTTACACAGCGAGCACATCTGGGATATGTTAACCCAGGGTGCACGAGAAGGAGAAAAAACCACCAAACACACACAGACAAGACTGTAATTGTATCTGCAGATAAAGTCACACCTCATCCTGTAATCTCCCAGCATGTAACAATAGACCTCATAAAAAGCCAAGGGAAAGCAAGCCCCACTTCATGGCTGAGACGGTTTTGATTAATAAAAGGAAAAATCGCCCCCTCCACTTCCCAAGCTTTCTGCTGACTTGCAGGTAGATGATGCAGTGAATGTGTTCCGGATGACCCAGCTAGATTATCACTGTCAGGATGACAGGCCAGGGCTAAGAAATCTCAGGGCAGGTTGTGCCTTTCCTTCAGCCCTGGGAGCGCAGGTGGCAGGATGGGAGCAGTAATGACAATTTCACAGCTTATTATAGAGCGTACAGAAAGGATATGAAAAAAGTGTGTCGCTTCAAGCAATTGTGGAGTGTAAAAAACAACTGCAAACAACACCCATTTCCTACAGATGATTGTAATTGTTCACAGAGGTGGTCCACATGCAGGAAAGTCCAACTCCAGCCAAATATTTATTCTTACAGTAGATAGAATGGGGAAGGGTTAGAACATCTGTTGGGTTTTTTGCTGCCATCTGTGAACCCACTGGAGACATCTTCTCCATTTCCTGTCCTAGGTCACTGGCACAGGAAGTACAGGGAATATTTTTAAAAGAGACAAAGTCATCAAATTGTAACAACTATTGAGATGCGCTAAGCAGAGCTTATGGCATGCAAAATGATGTGTGCTAATACTGAGGAGGCCACATTAGCCCATCTCCAGTCACATTAACCGCTTGCCGACCAGCTGCCGTCATTATACTGTGGCAAGGTGGCACGAACCCACCAATAGCCGTAGCTGTACGTTGGCTCGGTAACTATTTTGTAGGCATGCACACACTCCCATTAGCCAGCGGGGGAGCCAATCAGCATGTCAGGGGGACTTGATGTCCGCCAGCCACCCGCGATCGTTCTCTGCAGTGACACAACGGGGATCTGCCTGTGCAAACAAGGCAAATCTCCGTTCTAACAGGGGAGATCATACAGATCCTGTCTTTCTGCTATGCAGGAAGACAGATCTGTGTGTTGGCCCAGTGAGCCTTTCCCCCATACAGTTAGAACACACAGTGAGGGAACACAGTTAACCCCTTGATCGCCCCCTAGTGTTAACCCCCTTCCCTGCCAGTGTCATTAGTACAATAACTGTATATTTTTAGCACTGATTAATGTAATAATGTCACTGGTTCCCAAACAAGTGTCAAAAATGTCAGTTAGGTGTCCAATCTGTCTGCTGCAATGTCGCAGTCTCGCTAAAAAATCACTGATCGCCGCCATTACCAGTAAAAAAAATAAAAATAAAATAAAAATACCATAAATCTATCCTCTATTTTGAAGACGCAATAACTTTTGTGAAAACCAATCAATATACACTTATTGTAATTTTTTTTTTTTTTTTTACCAAAAATATGTAGCAAAATATATATTGGCCTAAACTGATGAATAAATGAGTTTTTTTTACATTTTTTCTGGAAATGTTTTATAGCAGATAGTAAAAAATGTTTTTTTTTTTTTCTTATTGTAGCTCTTTTTTTGTTTATAGCTCAAAAAATAAAAACCGCAGAGGTGATCAAATACCACCAAAAGATAGCTCTATTTGTGGGAAAAAAAGGACATACATTTTGTTTGGGTACAGCATCGCACGACCGCGCAATTTTCAGTTAAAGCAACGCAGTGCCCTATCGCAAAAAATGGCCTGGTCAGGAAGTGGGTAACCTGAAGTGGTTAAAAAGTAAAACCCCCCCCCTCAGTTTTTAGATTGTAAGCACTAACGAGCAGGACCCCCTGATTCCTCCTGTATTGAATTGTATTGGAACTGTACTATCTGCCCTCATGTTGTAAAACACTGTGCAAACTGTTGGCGCTATATAAATCCTGTATAATAGTAATAAATTATAATAATAAAGAATCTAATGCTTGTTTGCACAAGGGGATTTGCTTCCACAGAGAAATATAATATTACTCCATGCCCGTGGTTCTATCTTCTTTATTCTTGGTTCTGGTATATAAATATCGCTCTTCATGTCAATCTTTAACAAGTCTTGATGTCACCTCTCTCACAGATATCATGGTGTGTACTGTAGACAGGAGCACAGGCCATTTCTCATAGGCCAATTAGGCTCTGCTTTGGTGCAGATGTGTTGACAGGTGAGTGAACACAGTTTCAGCAGAGGGAAGACCTCATCGATGTGCTACTGTTCCTTTATTCTCCAATAAACTTAATAAATATATATATAATATATTAATAAATATAGACCAGCTGCACTGAATTCTTTGACAGGTAAAATAGTTCCTATATACAGTATGTATATGTCAACTACATAATGAAATTTAATCTGAATGGACAATGTGCAACAGGGACAAACCTAGACTCTTTAAAATGTTTGTGTTGCAAATAGAGACCTTTCTCTTAAAATGTTCCTAAACCCATATATACTACTATATCTGGTCTCCTACAGTACACAGAACATGGAAATACAATAGTTTTCGTAAATATAAACTGCTAAATACTTTTTCTCATCAGAAGTTAGAGCAATCATGTGACTTCTATCAGTGTCTGGTTAAAGCTTGTAGGAGGAGTTTTAATTCTCCCATGATTGTCCTATGAGGATGCAGGACTCCTGACCCCCTGTCTGGACAGTGCTGATTGGCCCTGTGCTGATCACATGCACTCTCCCACGAAAGAAAAAAAAACTCTCTAGCAATACACAGCAAACTGAGCATGAACAGTTTGTCCCCTAGCCTCTGTACTATCCAGAAATGGATTGGGGATAGTGGAAGTAGTGGAGGATCAGAGAAGACAGGATCAAACAGCCTTTTTACACAATGCAGAGGATTAACCCCTTAGGTTCCACAGTGAGTATAACAAGCAGGCTTTCCTGCATAGACAGACTAATTTTACTGTTGTCGGTTTAGTAATACTTTAAATACTGTAACCATAATTCAAATGAAATCTCTGTTATAGAGTCTGGATATCAAAACTCTGGCAAGTATTCCAGTACTTCCTTGAACTGGCCATTCACCCATAAATTTATTTTCTGCAGCCTTCAGGAACGAAACCATGTGGATGTACGAATATACTGCTGTGGCTATTGTATATTGACAGCCGGCACTGCCAGCTGTCAGAATACCCGCACAGTGCCTGCATCTAATTGGATGCAGGCACTGTTTGTCTGTCAATTTGCTATGTCGGCATCACTCTGCCTCACAACAATTAACAAATAGAGAGAGCCAGGCGGAGTGCCAACAGGGTTACTCACTGATTGAATTTTGAATGGTTAATTATGAAATTCTCTGAATTCTCTGTACAGCCAGCTTTACTCTATCCACATTTTTTAATAAAATGACTGGACATGACTTTTAACTGCTTGTCTGGAGTTTAGCTTTATAGCCTTTCAGCCATTACCCATATAAAACTTTCACCTGGTATAGGCAGTCTGCCTGAAACTAGTGTATTGCTGGGCCACACCTAAGGGTTTCCAACCAAGCTGCCTCAGTAAAGAGTCATCCTTTCAGACAGTCAGCCCTTTCAGCAAAGAGAAGGAACTCCTTACAAGATTATGTTTAATTCCTTGATTGCATATTGTTTTATTTACTCAGCTAACACCATTGTGTACTGTGTAAAGGCAAGATAAAGAAAAAATCAACACTGACTGAGAAATGACCCTTGTGGTGTCTGGTGCACATGATAAAGATGCCACAATTGTTTGGTTTTTCCTTATTATTGGTATGCTGAGCTCACAATAGGTCATGTTGTGTAGGAATGAGAATCACTATGGATTAACATATAGATACCATGGATGACATCCTGCCAATCCAGCCATAGCCATAAAATATTTATAAGGCACTCTTGAACAGTCCTATATGACCATTCTTGGTCAAGTTAGAAAACCTTGCCTGACTCTCTTAGGACTGATCACTCCTTTATTGCCTACATAGGAATGCTTGTGGTCAAACTGGTATCCCTGACATTATCAGATTGGGAGGAGGATTGTATCTACATGTCAAACCATTCTACAAGGTAATAAGTCTTGCATGTCCATGGTCAGCATTGGGTCAGCCATCGGTTGTCCAATCTTTAGGAGTGATTTGGTTGATTTATGTATTGCTTATCAATAAGGAGTTGGTATCTGCCAATGGAGACAATAGCTGGAGGCACCTAAAGACTTCTGAAAGACTTCCCACCCACTGCACCCGTGGAAAAGTCTGTCAAATAAACATCAGCTAATCAAGAAGATTTAAATTTGGATGTATTATGCCCCAATGGAAATGCCCTTGGGAACAATAAACACCACCAGTAGAGAGTAGATAGACCCTCAGGAAAAAATCAGCTGAGTGGGTTCTCAGCTAATCACTATCTTCCCAGTTAAGTCTGCAATGCTGAACTTGTCTGCTCAATGCACAAACTTTTAGGCTTATGTGGTACTAAAGAAAACCTCTATGCTGCAATCTGTCTAAAGGAAAATCACTTGGTGGTTGAATTGTAGCTGCATTCCATAACACAGTCTACCAGCTTTAAGTTAAAGACATTGTTGCCCAACAAAAGCAATTTGGGTGCAGCTCTTGGAAAATATCAAGTTATTGCAACAGAAGACCTCAAGAGATTGTTGTGAGGATAAAATAATATCCAGTGTTTTGGAACATTTTGGTTGCTCCAATGCTGTTCACAGCTGATGAACATAGAAAACGTCATTGCCCTGGGCAAGGCTGTATCAATCATATTGCCATTTTTGGGCCAGTGGTCCAGTGCCTATGGCAGCAGATTTAGAGGGGGCAGTAGCAAACCTCAATGCGCAAACTGAAATAACTTTTTCTAATTTTAGTATTTGTTAAAATCAATGTAAACACTCTCCTAAACCCAGTGAAGTGAACAGCTTCAGATGATACACAGAGATTAAACAAATCTCCCTACAAGTTTTACATGGAAATCTGCTGTCTTCAGCTTGCTATATTCCTTAGAATTTTAACATTGTGGTAGAATTTTTACTTCCTCGTTAAGCAGGGGGAGGGGAGTCTTGGCATACACTGTGTGACAGCTGATTGGAGGAAAGGCAGAAGAATGAAGATACTTTCAGAGCTGTACTATGAATAGATAAGCTCTCTGCTAATCTATTTATAGCACCCACCACGAGAACTTGTCAGAAGTTATCATGCTGATAACAGAACAAAGCAGCAGATAGACATGGAACTCGGTCTTTGGAGAGAGATAAGTAAACACTACAGATATATGTGCCTAGGTCAAATTTCATAATTCAAGTTTACATCCACTTTAAAGCTCAAGCCCAGGGACGCAAAAATAAATATACAAATGACCTGCACATTTTGGAGCTGTTTTGCATGCCAAACGATTTGTATTTCTGTCCATTCATTCCTTTGGTATACAAAGCTCTGCCACACAGCACAGCCAACCTGGAGACCTCAGCCCCAGAAGAAGCCCTGTAGTGACAAAATGTTTAGGGCAGAGCGGCTTGGACAAGTCATCATGTCACCCAGAAGTTGAAGCGGACACCATTTTCCTTGCCCGGGATTGTGTTTCTTTCTAAGACATACACATGAATTTTAACTGAATGTGAGTAGACATACATTTTAATAAAGGATCCATCTTAAAGCAGAGCTCCAGGCCCCCCTCCAAAAATTCAAAGTCAGCAGCTACAAATACTGTAGCTGCTGACTTTTAATATTAGGACACTTACCTGTCCAGGGATCCCGCGATATTGGCACCCCAGATGATTTTTCATTCGGCTCTCAGGTGCTGCCGCCGCCATTCCTTATAAGGGAAACTAGCAGTAAAGCCTTGCGGCTTCACAGTCAGTTCCCTACTGCACTGCGCTTTCTGAATGGCCTGGCGCCGGTGGAAGGGGGCCAGACTTCCTGGAGACCTCGCAGCGGTGAGGTCTTCCGGAAGTGGGGACGAGTACCTGTCAAAAACAGGTACCCAATCCCCCCTCCCCCCCGAAAGGTGATACATGTGGCAGCGGAGGTGGGGGAAGCAAACAAGTGGAGCTGCCCCTTTTGGGTGGAGCTCCGCTTTAAGGTTTTACACTATCGAGTTTTTCATTAGTATGGCATCTTTGGATTTGGCGATACCTTTCCCTAGACTTCCCTAGTACGCCATGGCACTGTTTGCAGGACTGGCGACTACCAGCTGGAGTATTCACAGAGGGATAAGTCCCCAAAACGCCTGTTTGATCTTCCTGATCCCAGGGGGTCCAGGTGCTCTGGTAAGAGTACATCTCATCTAGGTGTTGATATGTGCCCTTCACGGTAGAGGTAAGGATTTTACTATCTCTGTTTGGCTTTTTGAATTACCTTTATTGTACTATTTTTTACTTTGGACATTTGCACCATGAATTGAACTTTATTTGCACTTTATTTTTATTATGATCATTATGAATTGTTTCTGATCATGGTTGAAAGCGCAACACGTTTCATTTCTAATATTGTTTGGTGAAAAATATCTCATTATTTTGTTTGCAGCTATTCTTTGAAGTATAATGCAAGCACAGTTTTCTTTGAATTACTGTAATTATTGCAGCCCAGAGACCTGACTGTTCTCCACTGCAGTTAAGTAACATTTACAGGCCCTTTCGGTCCCCCAGTGTGGACAGTGAAAAAAGAAGCATCAGACTGATTTTCTCATCTCCATGTTATTTTGCTTTCTCCTCCAATCTGCATCCAATCTGCATGCTCCTTGTCGGCACATGGGAAATGCTGCACAATTGACTGGCTGCCTCTCCCTCTTGCAGGGGATTTCAAAAGGCTGATACCAAGTCAAATTTAGGTATTTATATTGTTTGCATTTTAAAAATACCTTATTTAATAATAAATACAGAGCTGCATTAACTTGTTATCATTTTTATGTGTCTGGAGTTTAGCTTTAGCTGAATAATGTTTGGCTCAGCGGTTTTACTTGCCCCATACAGAGTTTTAGGTGGGAGGATGGTCTTCTTATGAAGACTGAAAAATAAGCTCATTCCCAGTGGTTTGTACAAAGTGTGCTGCCTGCATTTCTGGTTTTCCTCAACAGAAATCAAATGTTCTGATTTTCAGCAGACATGGCTGGAAAATGATTGGAATCTTCTGCTTGGCTCCAACATCTGGAGTGTTTTATTTATTGCGAGCAGGTTAATGAAAAGCACTTAGAAAACCACCTGCCACTCTGTGCCTCTCTTTCTTCCAGTACAGAAAACCTCCAGGTTATACTACTTCCAAATCTTTCCCCTGCATCTCTCCATAAAAGTCTGCTTGCATAGCTATGATAGATATGTGAACCTAGGGATACAAAGGTTAATCCTTAACGAATGATAACGTCATAGGCAATAGCTATACTGCTAAAGAGTATATGATCGTAAAACACAAACGTAACCCCTTGTCACTGAAATAAATAGTAAAACATTTACTATGTGCAGAAATGTTTTTAGCACATAGAAAAGATTATATGTTGACCATCGTTAACATCAGTCTTAAAGCTTAACAAGCAAACAGTTACACACAGAGTTGAAACATAGACAAAGATATGAATTGCATTATTTCTTGAAATGACTGTACATTTGATCAGCCACTCTTGCAATCTGGCCACCATTACCAGACAGCAGGGTGACTTCATTTTTTGCAGTGCAGTCAAACAATACAGCTTGGTCACTGGCCTGACCCAGACTTATGGTTGGACAAAGAGGAGCCACAATACACTGATGAGGTCATCTTTATTTTCTCTGCCTATTTAATGAATGTATAACTAGATTTATTATTGTTTTTAAACCTACCTGGAGTTCACCTTTAAGATGGCCATTAACCATGGACGATGACCATAGACCATAGATCATGGAGGTGCAAATGGAGTGCTGGCAGACAATGACCATTGATCATCAATGTCAAACATGGTCATTTGACGCTCATACTCTCATACTACAGACATGATGATTGAAACTGTCCAGACTGGATGATGGGTATCCTATGTCTATATGTATCTGCAGACAGGCAAATGTCTTTTATGAGCATTGGGTGATGAGCCATACACCATTATTTCCTGATATGTAGCTAAAGCAACAAGTACTTCTGCAAAGTTTTCCCTGACTGATTGACTTGCAATATGCCGAAAAATCTCTGTGTGTAATACGCTCTGGCTATAGGTTTCTGGTAAATTCCTGCAAAGGCCAAAAATTGCCAATATGCACAACTCAATCACAAAACTTGCAACTTCTGGGCTAGGTCAACACAGACAAACATACAGTAAGTATATCCCCTGGGGAAAGAATAAAAGGAAACATCTGCCTGTCCTTGATATGTCAAAGCACCAGGGCCCACCTCAATTCTCAGCTTATGGTGACAGAGGCCCATACACAGTATTTCGCTCTTTCACTTTTCTACATAATACAAGAAAAAAAAGATTGGGCGCAACTGCCGAAGGTGCTTGTTATTGCTGGACAAGAGAGGACAAGTTACAGCAAGCAAAGTTCTACTTAAGGTATTTATTGCCACCCCAAGCAAAAACGTAGTCATTAAATTTGAATGAAGTTCAAGTACCTACCCTAGTTACATCTGAAATAAAGAGGGTCTAAAGGGCGGCACAGTGGTGTAGTGGGTAGCACTCTCGCCTAGCAGTAAAAAGGGTTGCTGATTCGAATCCCAACCACGACACTACCTGCCTGAAGTTTGCATGTTCTCCCTGTGCCTGCGTGGGTTTCCTCCAGGTACTCCGGTTTCCTCCCACACTCCAAAGACATGCTGGTAGGTTAATTGGCTTCTGTCCAAAATTGGCCCTAGTTTATGAATGTGAGTTGGGAACCTTGGATTGTGGGCTCTTTGAGGGTAGGGACCGATGTGAGTGTGCAATGTATGTGTGAAGCGCTGCATAAATTGACGGTGCTATATGGGTAACTTAAATAAATAATATATAATAGTGGAGCATCTTAATGAGACACAATGTACAGGGATAGGGACAATTGAAGACACTCACCCACACTCACTCGGGTTGGACTGGTGTCTTTATTCAACCTTACTAACTATGTAACTAAAGACTCTTTTAACAACACTGATGTTACATACCCCCAACCCTTACCCATGCCGTGCCATTAAATATTTTTTTTATAAACTCACTTACCATTGCTTCAGGTTTGAGTCAACTGCATTTATTAGAACAGAGTTATACTGGAAGGTCTTCTAGCTGATGTCAACAGAGTGGGGATGTATGCTCTCAGCCAATGCCATTGATTGGTTGACAACCACATGCCAGCTTGATATTGAATATTATACATTACTCAGTATTATTTTAGTATTTTTTTTTCTAACTCTCCCTCAGTCATCATTACCTCTGCGCTGTGCCTAAACCATCTTCTCTCATTCTGACTGTATTGGAAATGTAGACATTCACAACACCCTACTCCAAGCCATTGAACCTTGTGGTTCCTCACTTCCCTTTGTATGTGAATTGCAAAAGGTATTTCAGGGGCATATCTATAAAGCTGGACAAAAATTTGCATGCACTAAATATCCCTTAGGATGCACATTAGTTATAATGTAAATCTGTGACAGTTGGAGAGGTTGCTGGTATATGCAAGTAAGGATTTGCTACTAAAACCCTATTTTACAGTGTGTTAAATGTTTGGCGAATGTGTGATGAGCGTGGACTTAAACAATGGAGCAGTATCAATGAATCTTAAATTTCCTTAGGAAATCATAGGCAAATAATTAATAAAATCAGTGATTAATCAACTGAAAATGGGCAGGGGTTAAAAATGATTGGCAAATGTTTTTGAAATCTGTATTTGCATTGAAGAATGCCCCCTGCAGAGAAGGACCCTTGCTTTCTGTATGGAAGCTGTGGTCTATTTGCAGAAGATCTGAGACTGAGCATGGGGCTTGTTGAACCCCAACAGAGACACCACTGCTTCCAGAGGAAGGGATCTTCTCTGCAGCATGCTGGCAGGGGACTGCTTTTAAAGAAAACAAAATGTAAAAACTGTTTTAATTTGCTTGGAATGTATTTAGCTGATTTAAACTGAAATTTTAGGTGGGCTTTAATCTTAAACTGGCCATGGATTACTTTTTTTTTTTTTCAATAAGCCAGTGGGCTGAATGAAAAAACAAAACAAAAAACAAATTCCTCTATCCACACAAGAGAGGTGAAATGAGGAATCCTCCCTCTGGCACATTGTATTCTGATAGCGGGACTTTAACATCAGAATACACTGATCAGCAGCTACAGCCGATTGGCTGTAGCTGGCTGATTGAGAAGATGTTTCCAACAAGCCTATTAGACAAAAGTCAATCTAACAATCAATGTCTGCCGAACAGGCATGGACACACTTACATTGAAATTTGGATGGTCCCTGCAGAACTGGTTACATTTTGATCCATCTACAGCTAGCTTTACTTCCATGTTAGTTATCTCAGAAGCTGGTGGATCTTGTTGTAGGCTGTAGGTGGACCCGGTGCAGCCGATTCAGTTGCATGTGCCCAGGGCCTCAATTAGGTAATACAACGATATAAAGGCTTCATAGGCAAAACCAACATATCGAAAGATTACCTTTTGTCTCTCTACAAACAATTCTTGAAAAATAAGACCAGATGTTATTTACCCCTTAATTAACACAAATACCAGTGATTATTCACCTGCATCTTTCTTCTTTTTGTTATTTCTGTTATTTTGACACAATTGCTCAAAGCGGCTCCACCTTTGGAATATTAGTCTGCAGAACATTAAACAAACATAATTCTATGCTCGTTGTTCCCCTCTCGCCTTGGCAAACGTGTACGCGCGATTCGCCTCACCGTGACCTCTAGCAGACACTGGAGGAATGGTGCTTCTCAGGCTGAGAACAATGGGCTCTATTTCATAAGCTTTGTAAATGCTAGAGGTAGTCTCAGTCGAGGAAATAATTAGGACTTGGGAAGATTCCTTTGAAGTTAATGAGGCCACAGGGAATGTATACAGTGGACCTATGGAATGGCACCTGGAACACTGTCAAACATGTTTAATGGCTTTAAAGAATGGTAAAATGGAAACTAAGTCAATGAGGATTACTGTTGGAATACAGGTTTAACCAAACACCCATGATTATTTATTTTTCTCTTTATTTGACTTTGCATATAGGTCTCGTGTGGCACTCAACATCACAAAGCCATACCATTACACCGCTACAAAACACATGGCTGTTCAATCAATATCTGCAGTTCATTACATGCCATATTTTAGAAAATGTCTTGCTTTCAGAATGCAAAGTACTATAAAATCAAGTAGAGCAGGATGTCAAAACAAAACCATCTCTCTACAGTAGAGTTCCAAGAACCACAGCAGCACATGAAGTTTTAAGAAACCACGTCACACTGTTCGAGATCCAGAAGAGGGGGTAAGGAACAGCTGTGTGCAATACCATCTTTTTTACTTTAACTGAAAAAAAAAGGTTTACAATCACTTGATTCAGAAGAAAAAAAACCTATATTAGAGGTCCCAGAAAAAAAAGGAACACCTATGCTGCAGGTCCCAGACTGAGTCAGGCAGCCCCACACTGTGGGAACTGTAGTCTAGAGGAGGGAAACTACTGTAATGATAATGAAGAGCTTTTGAACTACATTTCCCAGAGAAAGACTGCCAGGAGGAGGGGAGAACGCTGCATTTTCTCAAGCTGTAGAGGACACCACTTCCTCTTGCCATGAAGGAGCCCGCAGAGTGCACATGACTTTGTAGTGTGCACCAGTGGCGTATCGTGGGTTGTCAGCGCCCGGGGCAAGGCAAGTCATTTTCACCCCCTACCTTGTGGACTTTAAGCACTCCCAAGACCCTTCCCTTCCTACAATAGTACTGACCAGCCTGATTCCTACACTGACCTACCTGATTCCTATACTGACCACTACACTGACCTACCTGTCTACTACCCTGACTCTTACACTAACCTACCTGATTCCTACACAGACCTACCCGACCACTACACTAACCTACCTGATTCCTATACTGGTTACAGTTACTACACTGACCACTACACTAACCTACCTGATCCCTATACTGGCCACTACACTGAGGCGGAGAGGGACTCCAGGAGCAATCATGGACAGACCAGCCCCACCGCTGCACATGACCCCATTCGCCCAATCACAGAGCGCCGGAGACTAAACATGGCGTCCAGTGTGCGGGGACACAGGAAATTAAAATTGGGAGGATTGTGACACACACTGGCTCGGAATTTCGCCCCCCTAAATGATGCGCCCGGGGCCACTTTCCCCACCGCACCCCCTACGCTACTCCATTGGTGTGCACCACCACTGCTGCATAACAGTGGCCTGAGCAAGATCCGGAGTGCCAAGCATGCTGACACCCAGAGTCACCTGGGTGCAGAACAGAGATTGGACTAATCGCTGTGTGTGACTGGATGGTGAGCTGCAATACAACTGGGACTGGTGAGCTTCTCTTATTGGAAGGACTGACAGGCTTGACTGGGACTATTCTCTTGTGCACCAACTGTACACATAGGCCCCAACACTAGCCAGCTGAAGAGTTATGACTAAAGACTACCCCTTTACAGCTGTTACTCAAAGACCCTTACTGATTGCTTATGCTAAGCAATAACTCTCAGAGGACATTGCACCTGTCAGGTACTCACCAAGGCCGAGTTGCTGAGAGAGGCTCCCCTTGCAGCTGGGCGCACGATACCCTCTGGAAGTGGCACAGCGGGTATTGGGCCTGAAGAAGCATGGGTCACCAGCAGGTAGCAGAGCAGCTGGGAGGTTCTTCAAGTAGAGAAGTGATCCATGCTGAGTGGCTGACACCTCACTGGAACTGGCTAGGCAGGAGTCTGGAGATGAAGACTGGAGCCGGTTAGAGGATGCAGAGGGTCAAACACGAAGGCAAAAGTCCAAGACCAGGCCGGGGGTCAAACACGAGTAGACAGGCAGAAGAAATCAGGCTGAAGCTCCAACACTGGGGAAAGGCAGAGGCAAAGTCCAAGAGCAGGCCGGGGGGTCAAACACGGGTAGTCAAGAAGGCTGAAGATCAAACACTGGGATAAGCAGAAGCAAAGTCTAAGAGCAGGCCGGGGGTCAAACACGGGTAGTCAAGCAGGTAGAGAAGTCCAGAAGATTAGCCAAGGGTCAAACACAGGAGAGGTTCAAGGCGAGGTTAGGGTCGATCCGGGTCAAAACAGGCAGGCACAGGTACACAGGTTCAG
Source organism: Aquarana catesbeiana (assembly GCF_042186555.1). NCBI lineage: Eukaryota > Metazoa > Chordata > Amphibia > Anura > Ranidae > Aquarana > Aquarana catesbeiana. The sequence goes on from NC_133333.1 coordinate 183,605,959, forward strand.
GAACAGGTTACAGGAGCTGAAAAGACAAACCAGCAATGATACCATGCACAAGGCTGACCTTTATAGGCCTGCCCAAGGGACTTCCGCTGTGCACATGGCGACGTGCGCATGCCCGTGCGCTATGGTACATCGCGCACCTGCATGCGCCGACCCGCAGAGCTGTGTGTTTGGAAGCGCGAACCCGTCGGATCGCGCACCCGTGCGTGCCGTAGCGCAACCCTTCTGCGCTGCTGCACAGGAAGGCGCCGATGCTGACAGGTCAAGTTCCTACTAGTCCTCTGACAGCACCATATCCTAGCCATTCTCCTAGAGTGCACTCTAGACTAGGTATAGCGTTATTATTCACAGTGCAGTTAATGCTTATATGTACTGCTTATTCCTGACTTTGCCGATTCATGAGTTAATCCCAGTCTAGTGGTACAGAACTCTATTCTAAGTTACCTTGGCATAGTGAATATACTGTCAGCGCACTGTGTCTGAACCTACCTTCTGTGTGTTCATTTTTGCTAAAACCACCATTTTTTCTAACCCATACCAATACATTGAGTTCTCCCACCACTAAATGGCCTTGTGTCTGTTTCCTGTTACTTATTAATAGTACAGTGGTTGAGGTTGTTTTTGGAGTTGAGGCTCAGAACAGAGAACCCAAATTAACAAGCGGCTCTATTGGGGGTAGAGATACACGATATGAAAAAGGCTGGGGACAACTTTATGAAAATTGAAAAAAAAGTGGAGCTGTGTCACTCACTAAGGAAATTGTTATTAGTTTTTTTTTTTTTTAAATCAGGAAAAGTTTATTAAACAGGTACAGACAATAAACAAAACACCAAGAACAGGTATGTTCCAGCAGACAAGAATTACAACGATCCAAAAGAATCGACACTTCACCAAAAACAATCCAGAGTTTATACACATGTTGATACAAATAATAAAGGACAGAGCAGGGTTTAAAAAAAAAAAAAAAAACAAGATAATTGCGGTAGCACCCCAGCTCAGCAGTTCAGGGCATCATGAGAAAGGGGTTGTTGGTGTCCGTTATCTCAGAATTCTATCTATAACCAAGTCAAAAGAAGATAGGCCAGGAGTTGCTAACCAATATCCCCACAACTTCTCAAACTTTCCCGGACATCTTCTGTGTTGAAAAATATTTTTTTCTAGTTGGAAAGTGCCGCCCATATGAGTAACCCATTCCCTATATGTCGGGGGTTGATCGGATTTAGAATATTGTAGGATAAGTCTCCGGGCCTGGAAAAAGGCTCTGTTAATAGCAACTTTTTGAAATTCAGTGAGATCAAGGTCATCTAGTATACCCAGAATACAGTAGTTGGGCTTTGCAAGGATGGTAGGGTTTCTATTATCTTTACCCAATACTGGTGAAGCTTAGGGCAACGCCATAATAAATGTATGAGATCACCCTGCGCTGTGGTGCATTTAGCACAAAGAGGGGACTGCAGAGTTCCCATATGGTGTAGCTTGAGAGGTGTAAAATCGGCACAGAGAATAATATAGAGCTGTGTCAACCTCTGGGTGGAATTTAAAGAGCAGGTTAATACGGACTCTAATGCCCCGTCTGATGGAAAATGTCCGATCGGAGTGTGTTGTCGGAAATTCCGACCGTGTGTGGGCTCCATCGGACATTTTCCATCGGATTTTCCGACACACAAAGTTGGAGAGCAGGAGATAAAATTTTCCGACAACAAAATCCGTTGTCGGAAATTCCGATGGTGTGTACACAAATCCGATGGACAAAGTGCCACGCATGCTCAGAATAAATAAAGAGATGAAAGCTATTGGCCACTGCCCCGTTTATAGTCCCGACGTACGTGTTTTACGTCACCGCGTTCAGAACGATCGGATTTTCCGACAACTTTGTGTGACCGTGTGTATGCAAGACAAGTTTGAGCCAACATCCGTTGGAAAAAATCCTAGGATTTTGTTGTCGGAATGTCCGAACAAAGTCCGACCGTGTGTACGCCCTATTAAGCTTTATCCTAATGATCATCATCCAGATTGCCTACATCTCGTTCCTATTTCTCCTTAGTTTTAGAGGGGTACCCCTTTAAATAAGATAGAAGCAACATGTCATACCAAGGGGAAATAAACCTTTTGGTTTCATTTATCAATTGGACAAAGGCCATTGGGGGGAAAGACTCCAGCCGGTCGCAACTCCCTGAGAGAGAACCACATGTTGAAGTTGAAGGTAATAGTATTGCATGGAGGGCGGGCAGTGGTACATATACTGCAATTCAACAAAAAGTAAATAATTTTTATTTGTCACACAACTTAGACAATGGTCAACAGCTGTACTTTTACATTTGTTTTCAGTCCCAGTATATTTCTGTGTCTATGTTCCCTGTGTGGCCCTTATACTCTCATTTGAAACCTTGGGCGACTTCTTAAAATGTGTGCATTGGTGCATATTATTGCAGCCTTCACAGTATTAGGCATTCATAAATAGCCCTTCCTAAGTGGATAATATTCTACCAAGCGGCTGAGTCACAGCCAGAGGGCACTGCTCGCCCACATGCTATATGCTTCCAGCTAGTACACCTGTAAGAGAGAAGCGTTTGGATTTCTGCCCTTACTTACGGGTCAGGGAGTTCTTGGCTGTGATGAATGGGTATGGACAGAGACATGCTCCTGCTTCTATTATTGGCATCTGTTAATTTGCTAATGACTAAGTGGAGTGTGGAAAGACATGAATTGTATCATGGCGTGCTCATTCTGACTGCATGCTAATCTATACAGGAAATTTATTGACACCGCTAGTGATTAATAAAGTTTCGGTGTTAAGCAAGCTGTCGTCCAGCAGCCTGATTCCACTGACAGCATAATTAGTGACACAATTAACTGGTTATTGTATTAACACCTTTGATTCCTGAGCCTGACGTTGCTGGAGAAATCTGATAGGCAGATCTCACATTGATTTTGGACTGGAGATGTCAAGTCATGTATGACGACAAAAGTAATGTCTTTCTTTGCTACATCATGGATTTGTTTTACCCAAATTGAGCTGGCCATGCACCAGCAAAATTATGTTCGAACATTCGTATGGAAGTTCTGAAAAATTGCTCATCAGAGCATATGATCTTGCCATCATTAAGTTGACTAATTTTGTTCAAAAGCCCCTAAATTTTGGTCCAGACCTGCTACTTGAATAGAATTCCAGATGAAATTGAACAGGTTTCTTTTGTGCCTAGAACATGTGCATTACAATATGTCCAATTTGTCCTTAAAGTATCACTAAAACCACATAAAAAAAAAAAAATTATCAATAAATGCTTTTTTACATGCTATTTATACTTACCCAGTCACAATGAAATTTGTTTTCTGTATCCTGCAAAAAAACCTGGTTGATCCTGCTGCTCTCTATCTCCACCTTCTGTTCATGTCCCCAATTCAGTTAGGGATTTTGCAGCTGTGGTGGCAACTCTGCACATGCTCAGTTTTCAGTGAGTTTCTATGCTGAGCATTTCCTCACATCACATCTTAGCAGCCCATGTGACTATAAAGCCACACATGTGAGTTTTTACACAGCGGTAAATGACAGCCCACTTCCTGCCTCCTCCTCCATGCCCACTAACCAGCTAAACACAATGGGGGCCAGATAATACATGTAGATTAATGGTGGCTTCACCTCCCTTTTATTCTAAGACACAGGCTGGAGGGGTGTGACACAACCTGTGACTGGAAGAAATCCTCCCACGCCATGTTTTTCCTCAAAATAATAAAGATTTGATTTCAAATATATACAGTGGGGACGAAGTATTCAGATCCCCTTAAAATTTTCACTCTTTGTTATATTGCAGCCATTTACTAAAATGTCATTTTTTTAATGTACACACAGCACCCCATATTGACAGAAAAACACAGAATTGTTGACATTTTTGCAGATTTATTAAAAAAGAAAAACTGAAATATCATGTGGTCCTAAGTATTCAGACCCTTTGCTGTGACACTCATATATTTAACTCAGGTGCTGTCCATTTCTTCTGATCATCCTTGAGATGGTTCTACACCTTCATTTGAGTCCAGCTGTGTTTGATTATACTGATTGGACTTGATTAGGAAAGCCACACATCTGTCTATATGTCAGAGCAAATGAGAATCATGAGGTCAAAGGAACTGCCTGAAGAGCTCAGAGACATAACTGTGGCAAGGCACAGATCTGGCCAAGGTTACAAAAAAATTTCTGCTGCACTTAAGGTTCCTAAGAGCACAATGGCCTCCATAATCCTTAAATGGAAGACGTTTGGAATGACCAGAACCCTTCCTAGAGCTGGCTGTCCGGCCAAACTGAACTATCGGGGGAGAAGAGCCTTGGTGAGAGAGGTAAAGAAGAACCCAAAGATCACTGTGGTTCAGCTCCAGAGATGCAGTCAGTAGATGGGAGAAAGTTGTAGAAAGTCAACCATCACTGCAGCCCTCCACCAGTCGGGGCCTTATAGCAGAGTGGCCCGACGGAAGCCTCTCCTCAGTGCAAGACACATGAAAGCCGCATGGAGTTTGCTAAAAAACACCTTAAGGACTCCAAGATGGTGAGAAATAAGATTCTCTGGTCTGATGAGACCAAGATAGAACTTTTTGGTCTTAATTCTAATCAGTATGTGTGGAGAAAACCAGGCACTGCTCATCACCTGTCCAATACAGTCCCAGCAGTGAAGCATGGTGGTGGCAGCATCATGCTGTGGGGGTGTTTTTCAGCTACAGGGACAGGACGACTGGTTGCAATCGAGGGAAAGATGAATGCGGCCAAGTACAGGGATATCCTGGACGAAAACCTTCTCCAGAGTGCTCAGGACCTCAGACTGAGCCGAAGGTTTACCTTCCAACAAGACAATGACCCTAAGCACACAGCTAAAATAATGAAGGATTGGCTTCATAACAACTCTGTGACTGTTCCTGAATGGCCCAGACAGAGCCCTGACTTAAACCCAATTGAGCATCTCTGGAGAGACCTAAAAATGGCTGTCCACCAACGTTTACCATCCAACCTGACAGAACTGGAGAGGATCTGCAAGGAGGAATGGCAGAGGATCCCCAAATCCAGGTGTGAAAAACTTATTGCATCTTTCCCAAAAAGACTCATGGCTGTATTAGATCAAAAGGGTGCTTCTACTAAATACTGAGCAAAGGGTCTGAATACTTAGTACCATGTGATATTTCAGTTTTTCTTTTTTAATAAATCTGCAAAAATGTCAACACTTCTGTGTTTTTCTCTCAATATGGGGTGCTGTGTGTACATTAATGAGGAAAAAAATGAACTTAAATGATTTTAGCAAATGGCTGCAATATAACAAAGAGAGAAAAATTTAAGGGGGTCTGAATACTTTCCATCCCCACTGTATTTGTATGCCAATTTAAAACAGTTCATTGATATTATTTATTTTTACTCTGCATTACAAAAGCTGTTTTTTATTTTGAACATGTGACCGGCAGCAGAGGACTAGAAGCTCCTACTGCTTATGGTTCCCTTCCTATTGATTAGGAAAAGGTACTTAGATTTTTTTTAATTAAAATAATTACAGTGCCATCATTCACATACAGAAATAAAGGGGACAATGTAAATTAAACAGTGTGTGTTTAGTATCACTTCACAGACCACATTCACAGTTAGAACTTTGTTCACTCAAGAAAAAAATAATCCTACCAATTTTCTCATCACTACAGTCAAAAACAACTGTCAATTTGAGCTCACTATCCATTAGAAAATAAAAATTTACCCAAAATTCTACAAGTGTATGGCTTCAGGCAGTGTTTATCTTTACTAAACATGCATCATGGAGTTGTTTTCAGCCCTTGGGTTTTGTTGATTTTACTTATCAATCGCTTGCTAAGGCCGTCCATACACGGTTCGAATCTCGGCCAGTTCAGCAGAAACCACACGAGATTCCAACCGGTAATGGGCAGGCTGAATGTACCAAGTTGATCGATCGATCAACTTGGGTACAACCAGCCTGCCAGATTCTCTTGCGATTATCGCTAGCGGCTGGTATAGCCGCTAGCAATAATCACTGTCTTCTCCCAGTGGGGACAGCTTCTCCCGCCCCCTGTTGGGAGAAGACAATGGCCTGGCAGGAGGGATTCCCACATCAACACTGTCTGTGTTGAAGGGGGAATTGAGCATATTTATTTCCTGCAACCCTATGAATGAAGGCAAACCGTTCTCTGACTGAACGAGGTTGAGAGTGTTATGTCACTGCCTCGTTTCTCCACCTCATCCAATCAGGATGCAAAGCATTGTCTGAATGGTGCCCATGCCAAGCGGCCGACCTCCTGTGTTAACAACGCATCAGGGCAGTCACTTGGTGTGGGACCTGGAAGCAGGTGAAGGTCACTGGAGTACCGGTGTCTACTTCAGTGATTACAAGCTTCCAGGGGCATCGGCTATGTACGGTATATGTCCAGTTATATTGGTCCAAGCTAGACCATTGTAACTATGTATAACATTTCCATATCTGGAATTCATCTTGCAGAATTCCACTTTTAGTAATCAATATATGATGGAGATTCTAGACCTTCCCTACACTATTTAAAACAAAAAAGTTTAAGCTTTGAATGCCCAATACATCCTCCTCCATTCCATTATTACAGTAAGATATACTTGGCCGGTATGGAGAAATCACAACATTTACTGTATGTCCTTTTTCCGGAATCAATAATAGAACTATAAAGTGCACATGACCTGATATTAAGAGGAGACATTGATGATTTTTATTCTGCCTGGAGATCTCCTATAATGCAGGGTAGCTTTGGTGAACTGACACTCTTCAAACAGCATGCTTTCTTATATGCTCTTTGCAGTGAGTCCACAACTGAAGGTGACTTGTATTACTGAACTTGGCATGTATGCCAAGAGAGAAAAGGTCGCTGAGAATGTTGAAGAATTTCATAAAATGTGAATCTATGGTGAAGTACAGATCATGCTGCAGCAGTGGGTTAAGAACTTCTGAGGCTATGGCATCTTTTCATCTGGAGTGGAAAACCTTACTTGGAACCTAAACAGCTTTGAAACACAATATACTGAGTAGGTTACGTTCCCCTGTGTAATAAAAGTTTAAAGCAATTGAGAAAAGCCTCAAGCAAGCAGATCGTGCCATTCTAACTACTTAGAACCGCAAGAATATATGCTGTCCAATATTTTTTTTTATTACGGCTTATATTAAAGTGGAACCCAAAAACCAAATTCTCAAAGGTCACTTTCTTCCAATGTGAAGGGTAAAATAAGTTGCTGACATTTAAATTTAGTTTTTCTAGAAAGACCCAGCATGAAACCTGCTAGGAAATGTACCCTATGTTTTCTTTAGAAGTAAGATGTGTGCAAAATCTGACTTCTATCTTCAAAAATATTCTCATTAAAATTCAGCAGCACCCGATAATAACACAACGGCAAACTTGTTCCAGCTTTGCAGCCTTAAAGCGGTAGTAAACTTGGGCATTTCAAAAATCCCCTGCAGGGCAATGGCATAATGTGCTAGTATGCACCGCATATTAGCACATTATGAAATACTTAACTTAGAACAAAGCCATCCAATGGCACGCTGAATGGCATGCATGTAGGAGTCACGGTCCTGGCACAGAGCTCTAAAAGGCCAGCACAGGAAATAGCGCATGCTCTGTGACGTCACCAGCTGCATCCTGTGTGAATATCTCCTAAACAATGCAAGTTTAGATGTTCACTGTACCTATAGGTAAGCCCTATTAGAGGGTACAAGTCCAAAAGTGGACTTCACTACCACTTTAAGGTGTTAGCGGGTTTGCTATAGCTGGGTGCTGCTGAATTAAAGTCAGTAAAATTTGATGAAGATTGGAGTCAGACTCAACATTTTTTGTTGCTTTGGGTTGGGTTAAGCTGACAATCTATGGACTGTGTTGGCAGAGAGGTAGAGTGTTTTTTTTGTTAGAAGCCCAAATTTATGATCTACTCCTCCCATGAAATACAACTGGCTCAAAGTGTCCAACTCTACCAGGATCTACTCCTCCCATGAAATACAACTGGCTCAAAGTGTCCAACTCTACCAGGATCTACTCCTCCCATGAAATACAACTGGCTCAAAGTGTCCAACTCTACCAGGATCTGAAGGCATTTTAACAGCTCTAAAAGAGAGCAAAGAATTGTCTTGCCGCTTGCAAGGTGTTCCTTCTATGACCCGGGTAGACAACATGGGGCCCTCCAGCTGTTGTGGAACTACATTTCCCATCAGGCATTGCAAGACTGGCAGTTACAATTACTCCCAGAGGCATGATGGGACTTGTAGTTCTGCAACAGCTGGAGGGCCCCAGGTTGCCTACCCCTGTTCTATGAAATACAATTGGCCCAAAGTGTCTAATAGAATCTGAAGGCATATGCAGTACATAATGACCACACTAAGGCCTTGTTTACATTCACGTTGCGAATGACTCTTCAGTGGGCATTTGACAGGTGATGAGTAGGTGTTAAATCGCCTCCTAACCATCTGAAATAACCCATCAACCCCAACACCAGCACTCTGTACCCCCATTCAGTTTAATGGGTCATGTTCAGTAGGCAGTACTGGCCACCGTAAACAACAATGGGGATCATTTTGGCATTTTAGCAGCGCGTCTGTGGCATATGTACACCCCCCTCTGCTGCCTTTGGGAGAGTGATTGGGGCTGTAAAAATGATCAGCTGCCCCACAAGTGCAAGTGTAAATGAGACCTAAAGTTTATATCCACCCAAAACCTTTTCTCTTAGTTTGGATAGAGTGGAGAAGGGCTAGGGCCTTGTTAGGTTTTTACCGCTATCTGTGCTGCGTTACAGCGATTTATTCTCACGCTTTGCTTGAGTTAGTCAACAGTAAGGGTATTTAAATATGCTTGGGACAAACATAGATCTATACATAGACAAAAAGGTTAACAAAAAATAAAAAACAGACAAGGAAAAAAATCAAAAAAGGGGGCAGATTCAGTGAATACTGTACATTTTCTACCTTGTTACACTAAGTTTCTAAAGACCTGCCCTCACTGTACTACATTTATGAGCCCAGCTATTAAAAGCAATTTTACTAACATGAAGCTAAAGCCAAATCAAGCCTTTTTTTTTCTTCTCAATAGGAGTTAGAGCCTCTGCCTGCAGTTCTCCCGTAATATGCTGTGTAAGGTCTATTTTAAATGTGCTGTTTTTTTTAAAGTGAGCCAAGTGCACAAAGCCACTTACTAACTCCATAACAAAATAGGAAGAGAAGACGTGCACTTGGCTTGGCAGAAAATTTCCACAGGAAAATTCCAGACACCTGACTACTGCTGGCACGGAAGGGAATGCCTGTAGACTGCTAATGCGGTGCACTTGTCATACAATGCCCCGTGGATGCGTGTGCCAGAAAGCAGGAGTTTTTGTGGGCTTTAGCAGCAGGTTTGTGTGGGATGGAAGTTTTGGCAGCAGAGTCGGATTTGCTTTCCAAGAGAGAATTCAGGTTCACAGCTCTTCCCTACCTGCTGTGTATGTGCTGCTGTGCGAACCAGAAAGCTTGCATGGCCACATAGGATTAGCAAATGCTTAATGTCCATTAAAAGTTTACTAACAACCCTAATTTCCAGTTTTTATTATTTACTAAATGTGAGTGTGTGTTAGCCAAATATAACTTCCATTAGTCTACATGCACATGGCCATACATATTTTATGGATCATATAGACATGGTTTTTCTGCCTAAACGGTCAGTAAAATACTTGCATTTACACCCCATTCACACTTGTGCAACTTTGGACATCAATGTCCCATGACAAGTCATTCCCCATGTATTACATGATAACTATTCATTCATGTGCGACTTAAAGTCGCAGCGATATCAAAGTAGTTAATGCACTACTTTGGTCCCACTTTCATGCAACTTGAGGGCCATAGACTTCAATGTTAACCCTCCAAAGTTGCATGAAAGTCACACCTGAATGTTTTACATGCAACAGTGGGTCTGACTTTGCAGAGGGACAGCAAGTCACATCCAAGTCGCACCCATCCAAAGTTGCATCAAAGTTGCACTTCAAAGTCGCAGGACTTTGGAGTAGTACAAGTGTGAAAACTTCTATTTCTGTATTCTTCTGCTCTGTTTTCAATGCTATAATGCAACTTTTGCATCTATGTATACGTGTATACATACGTGTGTATACATGCATTTATACATCTACATGTGTAAAATGCATGTCCTTAGATGCAGATTTTCAATTTTTGGTTACAGATCTGAACACAGTGAATGTTTATGCACCTATGTGCATGTCCCTATTGAAAACAACACACCTGCATTTATGTCTGCAAAGAAAAAACATTTAGAATTGCGTTTTGTTACTGCGTTGTGCATGTTCCCTCAGTGTTTTCGAACGCACATTTAATTGATGATTATCTGCAATTACATTATAGTTCCTATAGGGACATTTCAGGAGCACTTATCAGAGCATTTACCACAATTTCAGAGCTCCAGATTCTTCAAGAAAATAGGGCTGTTTATGGGATGCCTCTAATTGGCTGTCAGATTCTCTTTGCAGTGTGTTACTTAAATGTATCTAAACCCAACCACTAAAACATCATCTACATTTTAACATGAAAATGTAATTTTAAGAATCATTTTGTATACTTTTTTTGTATACTTTTGCAAGTTTAATTAAATTAATACTTGATCATCTTTTCACGAAGGTCCTTGTTTAGACACTTCTTGTTATAGGGTGACAAGCCCCTCTCCACGTTTCCTCACTGTGCTCCTACGTTGTCAACCTGTCACAGTACTTCGGATATATGTGACTAGTTCAACTTACAAAATAAATGCTTCTACAAAATAAATGCCTTTAAGCCCATGTTCACATTGGGCCGATTTGGCATGCGATTTGACATGTCAAATCGCATGCCAAATCAGCGGCTATTGCTGGCAATGGCACCGTCTGAATCGGTTCGACACAGACTTTGCGGCACCGCACCAATTCCCAAAAGTAGTTCCTGTGCTACATTTGGCAACTTCAGGGGCGATTTGACAGACATTTGTGTGGGTTCATGCACAGAGGTCTATTCAAATCGCCCCCGAAGTCGGACTGCATTGCCGGTTTAAAATCGTGCGAGTTCAGCTGAGCTTGTGCGATTTCTTACCCGCAGCAATGTGAACCTAGGCTTAAGTGTTACTAAACCCAGGACCCTGCATTCACTATATCTAGTCTCCCACAGTACACAGAACATGGAAATGCAATTATTTTAGTAAATATAAACTGCTAAATACCTATTCGCATCAGCAGTATATAGCAGCATACCCCCAACTTTCTGAGATGGAAAGGAGGGACACCTATCAGCAAAAGTATGTAGGTATAGGACACACCCCCTGCCACACCCCCCTTAATGAGAATTGTACAAAAAAATGATTGATTAAACCCACAACTACTATTCCTTTATATTGGCTTTTGGAATTTACAAATGCAGCAATTTAGAAATTGGATGAAAGGTTTAACACTGGAAAACACTTTTTGATAGAGAAGTAGTGTATTTTATATACAATTAAATAGAGCAGACCAAAATAAGAGACAAATGAGGAGGAAAGAGGGACAGGTGGACTTTGTTTTGAATGAGGGACAGTCCCTCCAAACCAGGGACAGTTGGGAGCTATATAGCAGTCTTGTGACGTCTATCAGTGTCTGGTTAAAGCTTGTAGGAGGAGTTTTCAATCAACTCTGACTGTCCTATGAGGCTGCAGGACCCCTGACCCTCTGTCTGGACAGTGCTGATTGGCCCTGTGCGGATCAAATGCACCCTCCCAAGAAGAACAAAAAACTCTCTAACAATACACTTCAAACTGAGCTTGTGCAGAGTGACTCCATAGGCTCTGTACTATCAGGAGATGGATTGGGGACAGGGGAAGATGGGGGGGGGGTCAGAGAACACAGGATCAAACAGTCTTTTTATACAATGCAGAGGATTAACCCCTTAGGTTCCACAGTGAGTATAACAACTACGCTTTACTGCATATACAACAGATTTTACTGTTGTGGGTTTATTAACACTTTAAATGTACTTTAAGGCCCCAGTACAGACAGAAAGGGTTAAATGCAAGGGTTAAATGACTGCTAAGTCTAGGGGTAGAGTATTAAGGTATAATACCTACCCGACTCCTGGCTCTGGCAGGTTTCCGTTATGCTGTGTAACAGATCCCCTAAAGCAGTGATGGCGAACCTTGGCACCCCAGATGTTTTGGAACTACATTTCCCATGATGCTCAACTACACTGCAGTGTAGTTGAGCATCATGGGAAATGTAGTTCTAAAACATCTGGGGTGCCAAGGTTGGCCATCACTGCCCTAAAGCATCTCTTCAGCACTCAGACTGGCCGTTGCATGCTGCTGTTATCAAGTTCAATGCAGAACTATTAGCCCTGCATTGTATGCAAGAATGACGAGGGCCCAACCACAACCCAAAGTGTCAGAGAGAAGAGAGGGCCGGAGGTAAGGTAAGTATTACACCATATCTCTACCCCAGGCTTAACCAGCATTTAACCCTTGCAGCGGAAGAGAACCAATATACTGTATAATTTGTGTGGGTCAACAATGGTGGCTCTGTAGCTAAAGACAGACTTACTTTTATTAAATATTATTATATAGTGCACAGTGTACATTGTTATTGTGTACAATGCAACTGTTTGCATGTAAAAAATAAACTAAGCACAAAAAAAGAAACCTCACCTATCAAAATACAGTAAGTGCGCACTGTACATGCGGCAGAGTTATTGTGTACTATGGAACCTTTTAAACAGAAAAAATAAACCCTGAAAAAAAAAAAAAACTTCATCTATCAACATAAGTGAAGCTTAAACAACCTAAATGAACAAAACACTTATCTTAAACACAGCCATTGTCTAAAAGTTACCAGCACATGTTTATACATAAACCAGTCTTGGTTGAAGGACTCTTGTTTTATACAATAACAAGAGGTGAGTAAGCATATATTGCAATGTGTCACTATGATATTTTTACGAGAGAAAATGGATTTGTACACAGAGAAATTATATGTCAATAAGATGTAACAAGAAATATCAAATGTTTGCAAATGCTCAGGTTATAATAACCTTTTTAAAGCAGAACTCCAGCCAAAACATTTTAACCACTTCAGCCCCGGAAGATTTGGCTGCTCAATGACCGGAGCACTTTTTGCAATACGGCACTGCGTCGCTTTAACTGACAATTGCGCGGTTGTGCGACGCTTTACCCAAACCAGGCCGGTATGTATTCTTCTACATATTTTTGGTAATGAAAATCGCAATAAGCGTATATTGATAGGTTTGCGCAAAAGTTATAGCGTCTACAAAATAGGGGATAGATTTATGGCATTTTTATTTATTTATTTATTTTTTACTAGTAATGGCGGCAATCTATGATTTTTATCATGACTGAGACATTATGGCAGACACATCGGACACTTTTGACACATTTTTGGAACAATTGACAATTATACAGCGATCAGTGCTATAAAAATGCACTGATTACTGTATAAATGTCACTGGCAGGGAAGGGGTTAACACTAGGGGGCGATCAAGGGGTTAACTGTGTTCCCTGACTGTGCGTTCTAACTGTAGGGGGAGGGGACTGACTATAGGAGATGACAGATCGTGGTTCCTAGCTATTAGGAACTCACGATCTGCATCTCCTCTCAGAACAGGGATTGGTGTGTTTACACACACACGTCCCTATTCTGCCTCTCATGCCCATGATCGCTCGTGGCTGGCGGTCATGAGCATCAGGAATCCCGCAGTGACCTAGATTCACTGTAGTTATTATGAGAATCTGTGGTGGATGGAGAAAGCAAGTAATTGGATTGTTAATTTTGATTGTTGAATAAAATCCACATTTGGATTAAGGGGAAATGTACAATAGAAGTGAGTAGCAGCAACTGCAGCCGTCTTCATTGGAAGTAATAGTGAGACTTTTATAAAATCAGTTGTCCGCCATTTGAAAACAGCAAATGTTTGAACGTGATTGCTGCCAGGAAAATGTAACAGTAGTGGTCTATTCAGCAAACAACCAAACTTTCGGGTCAGTGGCACTGGTTTCCCTGATTTTTGTTTGCCCCATCACTAGGATGGGAAAAAAGAGGATCCCCCTTCGTTGAGACTTTGTAGGCAACAACCACACATGAATAGATTAACGAATATATTTATTGTTTGTACATAAAATCTTCGATCATTCAAACATGAATTGATCATTAAAAGGACATATAAAAAAACACATATTTCAAAAACAGAAAAGAAAAGACAGATTACATAGTTTGCATGGCGTATTAAAAAAATACTCTCCGGTATAAAATAATATTTCTGGTACCTCTTTTTTCCTATATAACAGGGATGTGGCGTCAACACACTTTTCTGACATGGTGAAATCCCCTCTTTTACCATCACTAGAATGGAAACCCTTGCTAACCATCCAAAGAGGAAGAGTGGGGCTAGTGGCACCATATAGGAAACTTGACAGTGCATGCAGTAGATCTGGGGCAGTGTTTCGATAGAGGAAGGTGCCTGCATACTAATTAGTAGCCTTCTTGGGTGTACAATACATGGCTTGTCAAGTCTTCCAGCAAAGGAAGTATTTCAGTCATAGTCCTAGATCATAAAAGTTGATTATGACAGATGATTCAACCCCAAATTGGCTCCTCCCTCGGAATGCTCCTGGCCTTCATTTTGTAGCAAGGCTATTTCCTTTCATTGGCAAACCAAATGGATGTTGTAACAAGTCTGTATGCACCTGCTAACAATTGTACATTTATTTTCTCCATCAGCCCATCTCCCACAGTTATTACCTTTTGTATCTCTTGACCTTTCCTCATAGATTGTAAGCTCTAACGAGCAGGGCTCTCTGATTCCTACTGGATTAACCTCTTTGCGCCCACCGCCTCCTGGCCCTTTAAAAGATCTAAAAGTCGGGAGGCGGGAATTCAGGTCATATGACCGCTGTGATTGGCTGTCACAGCAGTCACATGATCGGAAAGCTCCCAATCGCAAGTATGCATTGGGAGCTTTCCGGTACCCGCTGGCTAACGTGCTGGGAGCGTGCTCTCAGTTCGGTAAGTTTTTTTAAAAGGGCCCCATATACGTGGCGTCAAGGGGTTAAAATGTATTGTAATTGTTCTGTCTGCCCTTATGTTGTAAAGCGCTGCGTAAACTGTTGGTGTTTAATGAATCCTGAATAATATTAATAATAAGCATAAAATCCTTTACTAGTCACTGCATCTGCCAGCGGGGGAGTCTTTCTGCATCAACTTCCTTTCACTTATGACATGTGATTGAATGTCAAGAGCTGCAAAGAAAGCTGGTGCTGGAAGATTTCAATGTGTACCTCAATAAACCATGTCTTTTAGGAATACCGACCTTTCACCATGCCCGCCCATCAATGGGCAATCCTGGCACACTTTGCACATAAATATCTTAGTACGATGAAAAAGTTTGTTGTATAGGTCTCCAGAACTGGAGATAGTATTCTAAATGAGGTCTTACTAAAGATCTATATAGGGGAATCAAGACCTCCTTCCGCCTGCTGGTGATCCTTCTACGATGCATTACTAAAGGGATCACCAGCAGGAGGAAGGAGATTCTGATTCCCCTGTATAGATCTTTAGTGAGACCTCATTTGGAATACTGTGTCCAGTTCTGGAGACCTCACTTACAGGAAAGATATTGATAAAATAGAACGAGTCCAGAGACGGGTAACAAAAATGGTGAAAGGTCTGGAGGATAAAACATATCAAAAGCGACTTCAAGAACTTAATAAATAAGAAATAAGGGAAAGGAGAGACATGACTGAAACCTTTAAATACATCAAGGGGGCGAATAAGGTTCAGGAGGGCAGTTTTTTTAATATGAAACCAAAATCAAGAACATGACCTCAAACTCACTGGAGGAAAGTTCAAAACTAATCTTAGAAAGTATTATTTTACGAAAAGGGTAGTTGATGCTTGGAATAAACTACCAGCAGAGGTAGTGAGACAGTCAAAAGTAAATGGCTTCAAACAAGCTTGGGACAAACAGACGTATACGCAGGAAAAAAAATTGGCAGACTTGATGTACTACTCTGTCTTTTTCTGCTGTCACTTTTCTATGTACACTATATTACCAAAAGTATTTGGCCGCCTGCCTTTACATGCACATGAACTTTAATGGCATCCCAGTCTTAGTTGGTAGGGTTCAATATTGAGTTGACCCACCCTTTGCAGCTATAACAGCTTCAACTCTTCTGGGAAGCTGTCCACAAGGTTTAGGAGTGTGTCTATGGGAATGGTTGATCATTCTTTCAGAAGTGCATTTGTGAGGTTAGGGACTCTTCAGGGACTCTCTGCAGGCCAGTCATGCTTCTTCACCCCAAACTCACTCATCCATGTCCTTGCTTTGGGCACTGGTCCAAATCATTTGGTGGAGGGGGAATTATGCTTTGGGGTTGTTTTTCAGGATTGGGCTTCAGTGAAGGGAACTCTTAAGGCGTCAACATACCAAGACATTTTTGACAATTTCATGCTCCCAACTTTGTGGGAACAGTTTGGAGATGGCCCCTTCCTGTTCCAACATGACTGCACATCAGTGCACAAAGCAAGGTCCATAAAGACATAGATGAGCGACTTTGGGGTGGAGCAACTTGACTGGCCTGCACAGAGCCCTGACCTCAACCCGATAGAACACCTTTGGGATGAATTAGAGTGGATTGTCATTCATATCAGTGCCTGACCTCACAAATGCGCTTCTGGAAGAATGGTCAAACATTCCCATAGACACACTCCTAAACCTTGCGGACAGCCTTCCCAGAAGAGTTGAAGCTGTTATAACTGCAAAGGGTGGGTCAACCCAATATTGAACCCTACGGACTAAGACTGGGATGCCATTAAAGTTCATGTACGTGTAAAGGCAGGCGCCCCAATACTTTTGGTAATATAGTGTATTTGACCTCCAGGCCAAAGGTTCCTAGGCTACCCTGTTCCTAGGCCAGGAAGGTCCCTCAGTGTATGGTAGCAGTCTACACATCACCCAGATGTGTAGTAGATTATTGGGACATTACCAATAATAGGTAGCAAGGAAAATCCACCTAGGGTCCCAGCATCGTTCAATCTACTATCCCTAGGCCACAGGACCCCAGTTTCAGGCTTGGACCTTGCTGTACTTTCGTAACTAATTTCCTTCTTATGAAAGCATAAAACTTTTATCTTTTGTCTTTTTCTAAGTACCCCACACGTACTGGTAAAAGATGTTAGGAACTGTGTGTGGCCTGTAGAATCCTTGCTGTAGAAAAGATGAAGCAAGAGCGGCCCGTAAAAGTTGCGTCCTCAAAATCTTTTGTCTGCATAGAGTAGAAGAACAAGCCGGAGCTAAAAAAAACGAATGTAAAATAATAATACTGTCAAATTTCATATTCGTGTTCTCAAACCCCACATTACAAAAAAAAAATATATAATCTAACAGTCTGAAATCCGTAGTATGTCAAATTCTTTACAAGTTCCTAGCACAGAATGTTTCGCAATAACATTCAGCCAGAAAGCTCCAGATTATCATGATAATATAGGGATCTCTCTCCCCCGCAGATATGTTCTTACACCTCTGCTCTGTCTCTTGTCTCTCTCTTCCGCCGCCCCCCCCTCTTTTTTTTCTCTCTCCCACTCTGTGTTTCTTGGCCTTGCCTACACACCCCTCCCAGCCTAGCTGCTGTCTGAATGCTGACTGAAGCTGTCACTATCAACGCAATAGATCTCTGGCACTGGTTTTTATTGAATCTCTGCCTGAGGGGAACAAGCCGGCAGAGGTTGAGTAGGGGAAAATGTTCCCACGCTTGGGACACGCTGCCTGGTCTCTCCCAGCACATTCCAGGGCTGCCAGCGCTAGGCAAATGTTTGGACAGCCCTGAACAAATAACACACCTTTAAACAGACAAGTGAGAGGTCTCTCCCACCCCCCTCCTCCTCACACCCTCCCTTCAAGAGCAATGACTGTGAGAGTGTGTGTGCGTGCTGGAGGGTTCAGGCAGTCTCCAGGGCACACCACAAGCCTGCAATAACAAGTGGAGGCTGAAGGGCGCTGCTGGAAAATAGACACTTCCGCACAGCGCAGTTCCCAACCTATTAAAGGGATTTCTGAGGGCGCACGACGGAGCTTGGCTGCTAATCATTTGTGCAGGGGATCCAAAATCCCTATATAGCGGCTTATGACGTGCTGGCCAAATTAGCGTTTATACAGGCTTATTGCGTTTTTAACTCTTCACGTGAATTAAAATGTGTGGGAGCAATAGCAGTACATGGATTGCATTTTAGATGCAGTCAGACGGGGATTTTGGCCACTTGAGCGTCTGAAGATTTTAACCCCTTCATGACCAGGCCATTTTGTGCTATTCGGTACTGCGCTACTTTACAGTGCCTTGCAAAAGTATTCACCCCCCCTTGGCTTTTTACCTTTTTTTTGTTACATTACAGCCTTTAGTTCAAAGTTTTTTTAATCTGAATTATATGTGATAGATCAGAACACAATAGTCTAAGTTGGTGAAGTAAAATTAGAAAAATATATATACATAAAACTATTTTTCAGAAATAAAAAACTGATAATTGGCATCTGCGTATGTATTCACCCCCTTTGTTATGAAGGCCATAAAAAGCTCTGGTGCAACCAATTACCTTCAGAAGTCACATAAGTAGTGAAATGATGTCCACCTGTGTGCGATCTAAGTGTCACATGATCTGACATTACATATACACACCATTTTGAAAGGCCCCAGAGGCTGCAACACCTAAGCAAGAGGCACCACTAACCAAACACTGCCATGAAGACCAAGTAACTCTCCAAACAAGTAAGGGACAATGTTGTTGAGAAGTACAAGTCAGGGTTAGGTTATAAAAAAATATCCAAATCTTTGATGATCCCTAGGAGCACCATTAAATCTATCATAACCAAATGGAAAGAACATGGCACAACAGCAAACCTGCCAAGAGACAGCCGCACACCAAAACTCATGGACCGGGCCAGGAGGGCATTAATCAGAGAGGCAGCACAGAGACCTAAGGTAACCCTGGA
This sequence comes from Aquarana catesbeiana, assembly GCF_042186555.1. Classification (NCBI taxonomy): domain Eukaryota; kingdom Metazoa; phylum Chordata; class Amphibia; order Anura; family Ranidae; genus Aquarana; species Aquarana catesbeiana. The sequence continues at coordinate 183,624,972 of NC_133333.1, forward strand.
GGAGCTGCAGAGTTCCACAGCAGAGACTGGAGTATCTGTACATAGGACAACAATACGCTCCATAGAGTTGGGCTTTATGGCAGAGTGACCAGAAGAAAGCCATTACTTTCAGCAAAAAACAAAATGGCACGTTTTGCGTTTACGAAAAAGGCATGTGGGAGACTCACAAAATTTATGGAGGAAGGTGCTCTGGTCTGATGAGACTAAAATTGAACTTTTTGGCCATCAAAGAAAACGCTATGTATGGGGCAAACCCAACACATCACATCACCCAAAGAACACCATCCCCACAGTGAAACATGGTGGCAGCATCATGCTGTGGGGATGTTTTTCAGCAGTCGGGACTGGGAAACTGGTCAGAGTTGATGGAAAGATGGATGGTGCTAAATACAGGGATAATCTTGAGCAAAACCTGTACCACTCTGTGTGTGATTTGAAGCTAGGACGGAGGTTCACCTTCCAGCAGGACAATGACCCCAAACACACTGCTAAAGCAACACTTGAGTGGTTTAAGGGGAAACATGAAAATGTGTTGGAATGGCCTAGTCAAAGCCCAGATTTCAATCCAAAAGAAAATCTGTGGTCAGACTTAAAGCACAAACCATCCAACCTGAAGGAGCTGGAGCAGTTTTGCAAGGAGGAAGGGGCAAAAATCCCAGTGGTAAGATGTGGAAAGCTCATAGAGACTTATCCAAAGCTACTTGGAGATGTGATAGCTGCAAAAGGTGGCTCTACAATGTATTGACTTTAGGGGGGGTGAATAGTTATGCACATTGACTTTTTCTGTTATTTTGTCCTATTGTTGTTTGCTTCACAATAAAAAAAAAAAATCTTCAAAGTTGTGGACATGTTCTGTAAATGAAATGATGCAAATCCTCAAACAATCCATGTTAATTCCAGGTTGTGAGGCAACAAAACACGAAAAATGCCAAGGGGGGGTGAATACTTTTGCAAAGGCACTGTAACTGGCGATTGCACGGTCATGCAACTCTGTACCTAAACAAAATTGATATTGTTTATTTCACACAAATAGAGCTTTCTTTTGGTGGTATTTGATCACTTTCTGCTATAAGAGCCGTTTCAAACCATAAAAACGCAGTCAAGATGCCTTTCTGCGTGTGCGTTTTTGATGCGTTTTCAGCGTGTTTTTAATGCTTTCCGGTGCATTTTTTCCCCCCTCTTTTTCCTTCACCTTAAATAGGGGCATGTGCATTCCAATGCATTTTTGGTGCATTCCGGTGCATTTTTGATGCGTTTTACTGTGTTTCAGTACAGTTCAGTGCAGAAAAAGCATGAATACAGCATGCTCTAGAAACATAGAAAACTGACAGCAGAAAAAGACTGAGTAGTCCATCGAGTCTGCCCATTTTTTTGTTTTTTTGTTGTTTTTTTTTTCTATTAACCTCGTTGTCTGACTATAGATTTATGTTTATCCCAAGCATGTTTAAAGCTGTTTACTGTTGACTGACTCACTACCTCTGTTGGTTGTTTATTCCAATCAGCACCTACCCTTTCAGTAAAATAATACTTTCTAAGATTAGTTTTGAACTTTCCTAGTTTCCACGTGTTCTTCATTTTGGTTTCATATTGAAAAGACTGCCTTCCTGAATCTTATTCACCCCCTTGATGTATTTAAAGGTTTCAATTTATTTATTTATTTTATTTTATTTCAGGTACTTATATAGCGCCGTCAATTTACACAGCGCTTTACATATACATTGTACATTTGCATCAATCATGTCTCCCCTTGTTCTATTCTATTCTATGTTCTATTTTTTTTTTTTTTTCTGGAACTGGAACACCCTGGAACTGACCACACTGGTGTGAACTATGCTAATGGAAAGCATATGACCTACTCTCCATGCGTTTCTAATGCAGAATAAAAACTCACTGGACTGCATGTGGTGCGAAACGGCTGGTTCACACCACATGCTGTCCGTTGCTGTTTAACACTACGCACCTAAACACACCATAAATGCACCGGAACACACATGCCCCTATTTAGGGTTAAGGAAAAAAGAAGGTAAAAATGCACCAGAAACACATTAAAAATGCGTCAAAAACACGCGTGCAGAAACTCATTTGGAACGCATTCAGACTGCGTTTATATGGTGTGGACCAGCCCTAAAATATATCTAATAAAAAATGTAAAAATTTTGGACAAAATATATTCTGCTACATGTTTTTGATTAAAAAAAAAATCCCAATAAGTTTATATTGATTGGTTTACATGAAAGTTATAGCGCATACAAACTATGGTATAACTATAAATACTAGAATTTTAATTTTTTTTTATACTATTAATGGTAGCAATCAACAACTTATAATGGGACTGCGAGGACAATCTGACACTAACTGACACTGGGGGGGGAGACTACCTACCAGTGACATTAATACAGTGATCCATTCTAATACTATACACTGTCACTGTACTAATGACACGGGTTGGCAAGGGGTTAACATCTAGGGCTGTGCGCGCACCCAAAACCTGTAAGTAGGCAGCGATGTACAAGTATGTCACTTTGCCTACAGCGGCCGCTGAACTGCGGGCGAGCAGTCCACAAGTGGATAAAAGACAAGGGCTTGTTTATGTGTGCAATTGGGGAGCAGTAAAAACCCTACGGCTGAGCCCCATTTTTACTGCCCCTCAACTTCTCCCAGTGGATTAAAGCAAGCACACACTATAGAGGCATGTGCTTTGTTCATTTTTCATTTCAAAGGTTGACAACCACTTTAACCTCTTGGCACTGGCACCTCCTGGCCCTTTAAGAAGTTTAGGATGACAGGAGGCGGGGCGGGTTTATGATCACGTGACCGCACGTGATTGTCTGTCACGGTGGTCACATGATCGGAAAGCTCCTGATTGCAAGTAGTAATGGGGAACTTTCCATTAGCCACCAGTAATTGTGCCGGGAGTGCGCAGGCTGCATGCTCTCGGCACAGCTGCATTTACACCAATTCGCGCAAATATGTGGCCACTCAGCACCAAGAGACCGCATATTTGCACGCGGCCGACGTCAAGGGGTTAAGGTTCCCTTTACCCCTTTAAATCAGAGGTTTCTGGAGCTTGATAGAATTGCAATAGTCAGGTTTGCAGGCGGCACTGCCGGCAAAAATGACATGCTGTTTAAATTTTGGCACTGGGGCGGTGGGGGCGGGGACGGTAAAGCGGCTCTATATTTAGTGCCGCTTTACCGTCGTTTTAATGGCGCTATTCAGCCGCTAGCGGGGCGGTTTTAACCCCCGCTGTTTCAGGGCACTTTGCAGGCGCTATTTTTAGTGCTGTAGAGCCCGCAAAGCGCCCCAGAGTCAAAGGGGTCTAGAGCACAGCATTGTGGCCACTGCATGTGTACAGCTGTAAGTGGCTGTATGTTAGTGTTCAGGCAGGCGGGGGGCTGTAAAACCACATGGCTCAACCACCTGGTTTTACCACTCCCCCGACCTCATGTGTGAACAAGCCTTTTATTAGTGCTCCATTTACCTTGTAAGTTTGATGTAAGTATGTAATAAATATGTCTGAGGTTTCATGAAGGCTTACCAACATTCTTGCCATATATATATAGGAAATTCATTATGAGATGAATATCTCTGACGCATTTTACTATTTAAGGTGTGCAAAGTTTATATGATTCCAGCATGCAGCCAGATGTAGCCCATAAAGCGTTTTCTTTGATTTCCAGATGTTCTAAAAAGGATCTAAAATATATCTCCATTCAGATAAATACACCCTTTCAGGCCTGGCGTTAGGCTGTTGCTCTGTGTGCCAGAAAATGAATCCCCATTTCAATGTCCATATAGAAGACTCTGAGCCTGTATGTGTTGTGGACTGCTATACATGTATGTGGGCTGCTATACATGAATTTAGTGCATGTATAGCAGCCCATTGAAATGAATGAGCTGCCCTATGCGCAAAGTGAAAAAAAAATTGAGTGAAAAAATTGAGTGCATGCATGGTGCGAATTGAAGCTCAAGTCCTGCTTATATATATATATATATATATATATATATATATATATATATATATATATATATATATATATATATATACACACAGAGTATTAGCTGCTCTCCCATTGCAAGGGAAGGGAGGTAAAGTCGTGAGTGAATAAATATCTCCTCAGCTCCTTTTCCAGTTAACGCAATGTTCTTGAGAATGTCCCTATATATCCTAGTATATAGCATTCTCTGTCTATTGCATTGAGCTATACACGACTGTAGAGCGGGAGGACACGCGTGTGCGAGCACCCATCCACACGCACACACCCATCCACACGCACACACCCATCCACACGCTCATCAGCAGGTGCACAGACCTCACACCTGTGAGGTGACTGACTGACTGACTGCCTGGGTGTCACTCAGGCACTTATTGCTTAACTGAGCAAGCTTTGTTAAACCGTGTGAAAATGCCTGAGGTGTTTTTCTTTCTGGCAGTAAATATGACAAAGGTTACTTTTACTTTTGGGATGTCCATTTGTTTTTTTTTGTTTCTGTGTGACTGTTATCCTCTAATTGAAGATGATTCTTTAAATGCCTTACAATTTAAAAGGGAGGGATTGGAATATCACACCTAAAACAGACTACTTTTTTAATCAAGAATCATACTTTAGAATCATACAAATATTGGCGATCTGTAGATACATTTTCAATCTTTGGAAAAAATTTCTCTTAACGTTCACACCTATGTGTTGCAGTTTGCAGAAACGCACTACAGTCAATTTTTTACATGGTTTCCTATGGTATCACATTCACATCTATGCTTTCTTCAGCCGGTGCATTTTTGGAAAGGGTCGGGGACTTTTTTTTCCCGCAGCAGATTGCGTTTTGCATGTAATTAGAGTTGCCACCTCATCCCTTTAAACCCAAACACCTTTGAAATTAAATGCAGATCAGCCCGGGTTTACACTGGTGCGACACGACAGCCGTCCTACTTTGGATCCGACTTTGCCCTGCGACTTGAAGCCGACATGCGTCCGACTTTCAATGAACAGGGATCCGACTTGGATCCCCGCCAATACCAGGCACTGTGTTTGGTATGAATCTTGAGGGGGAACTCCACGCCAAATTTTAAATTAAAAACCAGCATGGGTTCCCCCTCCAAGAGCAAATCAGGCCCTTCGGTCCGATATGGATTGTAAGGGGAACCCCCTATGCCGAAAAAACGGCATGGGGTCCCCCCCAAAATCCATACCAGACCCTTATCCGAGCACGCAGCCCGGCCGGGCAGGAAAGGGGGTGGGGAAGAGCGAGCGCCCCCCCCCAATGCACGCCCACTGTATCTATTACATGAACTGCATAGTTGCCAACTGTCCCGGATTTCCCTTGACATTCCCGGGACTTGGACTCCATTCCCGAATTTGTGGTGTCCCGGGAAATGTCCCGAGAAATCCGGTTCTCGGTTTTCGAAGCCGCCGCCGCTGCTAGAGGTCCGCGGCCGCCATTTTATTGAAGTTCAGGAAGACGGCTGGGGGGGGCTAGACGGAGCTCCTGCGTCGCCGCCCACCCTCCGCCCCTCTCCGCCTCGCCCCGCCTACCCCCCGCCCCGCTGCCAGTCTGATATGGAAAGGGGCGGGGGTTCTAGCCATGCTGGGGACACCAGATATGAGGGGGAGCTCCGCTGGGGACACCTGATGTGAGGGGGAGCTCCGCCGGGGACTTCTGATGTGAGGGGGAGCTCCACTGGGGACACTTGATGTGAGGGGGGCTCCACTGGGGACATCTGATGTGAGGGGGGCTCCACTGGGGACACCTGATGTGAGGGGGAGCTCTGCCGGGGACTCCTAATGTGAGGGGGGGCTCCACTGAGGACACCTGATGTGAGGTAGGCTCTGCCGGGGACACCTAATGTGAGGGGGGGCTTCACTGGGGACACCTAATGTGAGGGGGGGCTCCGCTGGGGACACCTGATGTGAGGGGGGGCTCCGCCGGGGACACCTGATGTGAGGGGGAGCTCCGCTGGGGACACCTGATGTGAGGGTGGGCTCCGCTGGGGACACCTGATGTGAGGGGGAGCTCCGCCGGAGACTCCTGATGTGAGGGGGAGCTCCACTGGGGACACCTGATGTGAGGGGGAGCTCCGCCGGAGACTCCTGATGTGAGGGGGAGCTCCACTGGGGACACCTGATGTGAGGGGGGGCTCCACTGGGGACACCTGATGTGAGGGGGGCTCCACTGGGGACACCTGATGTGAGGGGGAGCTCTGCTGGGGACACCTGATGTGAGGGGGAGCTCTGCCTGGGACTCCTGGTGTGAGGGGGGGCTCCGCCGGGGCCTCCTGGTGTGAGGGGGGGCTCAGCCGGGGACTCCTGGTGTGAGGGGGGCTCCCCTGGGGGCACCTGATGCAAGGACAGACTCTGCTGGGACATCTGACGCAAGGACGGATGGCTGGTGGCAGGCGACGTGGCTAGTGACACGCTCAGGGATCTCACTGATTCTGCATTATGGTGAGTTGAATGATTTCATTTTATATTACAATGTAATAATAGAAATAATGCACTTCAATCATCCTGACACCATAACAACCATGGTGCCGGGATGATTGAAGTGCTAACACCAGGTGTTTGGAGTATCTTTATCTGCTGATTGTTAAACTTTCTAGAATACACATATTTTTATTGTGTAGGATCTGGGGCTGCTGTCCCGTTATTTCCCTCTCCCCCTCTAATCCCTCTCCACCTCTCCCCCTCTAATCCCTCTCCCCCTCTAATCCCTCTCCCCCTCTCTCCCTCTCCATCCCTCATTCATCTCAGACTCTAACCACACCCTCTTGAGCCACGCCCATTTAAGCCACGCCCTATATGGCGCGTAAAACACGCCCATTTTTCACCGCGGCGCCCGAAGCGCGTCGCACTTGTATGTTTTCCTAAGCCACGCCTACAAACAAATGCCCCGCCCCCTAATTATTGTACGGCTCCACCCACAGCCACAAAAGCATCCCACATTTTTTTTTTACAATGTTGGCAACTATGGAACTGACGTATAGCTACAGTGATTTGCGTAATACTGCCAACCTGCCGCAGTATAATGACGGCAGCTGATCGGCAAGTGGTTATTGTGCATGTGGTAAGGAAATGCAAATGTTGATCAAAGTGTAAATGAGCCTAAAGTGTATCTAAAACCAAAAGACAAAAATATAACACATTGCAACTTACTAGGCCTCAGATGTGGCGTTTGAATTAGCTTTCTTTCTTTTCCCAGGCATGTATTCCTTTCTTTTCACCTGGTGATAGTGCCAGTAACAAACTTTCATGTCCTACGGTGACAAGTGATTGTAAAGGCTCGTTTTTTTTTTTTTTATAACAAACATTTATACTTACCTCCTCTGTGCAGTAGGTTTTGCACAGAGCAGCCCGGATTCTCGTCTTCTTAGGTCCCTCTTTGCTGCTCCTGGCCCCTCCCTCCTATCGAGTGCCCCCATAGTCAGCAGCTGTGGGGACACTGGAGCCGAGTCACAGCTCCGTGTGTCCATTCAGACACGGAGCCCCAACCCGGCCCACCCCCTCTCTTCCCTGATCGGCTATCTGACTTTGATTGACAGCAGCGGGAGCCAATGGCGCTGCTGCTGTGTTTCAGCCAATAATGAGTCTCGGACGACACTCGTGGAAATCGCTGGACAGAAAGGGACTTCAGGTAAGTATTAGAAGGGCTAAGGGGGCTGCTGAATAGAATGCATTAAGAGAAAAAAACCTTCTGCCTTTACAACTCCTTTAAGACTATAGAACACCTCCCCCACCTCTTTCCTCTATACCATAGGAGTATCGTGTTTTGTATCCCTTTATTAAATTAATAAAATAATTTAAACACATAAATACACTTTATGTTGACAGGTCCAAAAGTTACCGATATGTCTAAATGTTTCAGCCTGGGAGATATACCTGTAATTTTATTACTGATTTAACATTTTGAGGTGCAGAAGTGAAGGTTTGTAACAAGAATATAAATAGTGTAGATTCAGCACAGTCAGCATTTTTTTCTTTACATTACCAATGCCGTGATGATAGGTAAAAAAAACACACCATAGAGCACCATATATCTGTACAATGAGGCTTCTTCTAATCTTGCCCTCTGGCTGAGGTGCCTTGTTCTACAGTTACAACAATGTAACCAGACCTGAAATCAAACGTCACTGATCCCCAGCAGGACAATGCAGGTCTTTAAGTCAGTCATTAGTGACGTCACCGCGTGTGGAAGTCCCGGAAGGATGGGCTGATTGTACAAGTCGGCCAACTTTTTATTTTACAAGTGAATTTCCTATGATTTTGATGTTAGTGTATTCTTATGCCGCGTACACACGATCTCTCCGCGAACAAAACCATGGATTGTTGGCTCAAATTGTCTTGCATACACACGGTCACACCATAGGTGTGCGCAGCCTCTTGCATTAGGGTGTGCACCCCAAAGCTTAAATACATATGCATGTGTATATGTACTGATGGTGTCAGTAGGCAGTGGACAGTGTAATTTAGTTAATTTCCTTTTCCCCAAATTTTTGGGCTTGTGTAACATTTTTTGGGGGGGATGAAATATCAGTGGTCAAAACAGGGGGGAATATGCAGCACACAAGGCAATTAGGGTGTGCCCAGGCACCCCTGGCACACCCTGTGCGCACGCCTATGGGTCACACAAATGTTGGCCAACAATTCCGAACGAAGAGCTGAGAAAAAGGAAGTTCAATAGCCAGTGCGGCTCATTTTGCTTGATTCCGAGCATGCGTGAACTTTTTTGCGACGGACTTGTGTACACAAAGATTTGTTGGCGGAAAATGTAAAAACCTGCTAAGAAACATTTGCTGGTGGAAAGTCCAACAGCAAATGTTCGATGGAACATACACACGGTCAGACTTTCCGACAACAAGCTCACATCCAACATTTCCCGTTGGAAAATCCAACCGTGTGTACGCGGCATTAGTGTAGTGGTACCCCCATAGGGGCTGCTGGATATTGTGGTCCACCTGCCACCCTGCCCAGCCCGGCATTTATTTCCAGCAGAAGGGAGGTAACCGAAAGATGATGCTACCTGTGAGTCACCAGCCTACTCTGAGCTACTCCCAGCCCACACAGATCAAAACAAACATGACTAGCTTCCAGCTAGGCCTGATTCAATTTACCCGCACTACAAAAAAAATGACTTTTAGCACCTACCTAAAGTAGAGGGTGCTACATTAGATATTGCAATAAACCCATAAAAGGATTTTATGCCATGGTGAGCTTTTATTATTCTTGCATGTGGAGCTTTTAACTATGAGTATTTCCAAGAAGGTGGATTCCCGTCAGTTCCAGAGGGATCAAGGCCATGGCTGGGCTATTAGCCACAGGCGAGATTGACCCCCCCGTAATAGGATGTCAACATGTTTCGGTAAGCAGGCACTCTATATGGTGGAGGATTGCACTCAGGTTTTTGATATGGTTGTGATAGGAGGTGCACCCAATAGTGGATGGACTGGATTTTTTTTCACGGATCTCTTTATTCCATATATTTTTTAACTTATACTGTTTACATGATACATTTTTCATTTATTTCACGAGCGCAACTTGGGTTAAGTGAAATAGAAATAAATATATAAATAGACTAAGCAGTAACTAAATTAACTTCTTCAAATTAAAAGTACAATCCTTTAGTAGGCAAAACAGGTACAGGACACAACTGAAGGAGTAAAGGGAGGGGGTAGAGGTGCCAGAATGAAAGGAGAACTCTAGGCAAATAATAAAAAGATAACACAGCTAAATATTGAAGAATTATCACAATGTATTTTAAATATGAACCATAAAATGTGAAAATGTGAGGCCCCAGGACGACGTCAGCCTGTGACGAAACGCATCGGTGGAGGGACATGCTGACGTCATTGTGTTGTTTGAGCCGGCCACCCGGCTTTTTTATATTGTTGCTTTTCTACCTGCTCCTCGTGTAAGTGCAATACCATTTTATAATAAAGGTGTGGTTGGTTTTTACACTATGACAAGCTCTATTCTTTTTGGGTCACTCTGGTTGCTCTGATGTCTATGATCATTGAAAACAGAGTCCATTCTATATCCATATGAGAATATCGTGACCGATGCCTGGCCTCAGTGGTTGGAAGGAGACTGCCTTGAGCCGTTACCTGATTCTTTCTCTGAAAATGCCCTGGCTGGGCAAAAGCCACAAGCTTTCCATCTGTCATGTCACTGGAATGCAACAGGATTTATTTACAATTACTTTGTGTTGATGGACTGATCTATGGTGTATTTACATTGTGCCTATTTAATTTAATTTATGTTGAATTGTGTTTATTTTCACACATTTATGGTTCATGTATGTGTTTTATTCAAATTTATTAGAGCAGCTCCAATATTTGTTTCTGTTTTCTGTGTGTATCTCACGGTAGAGCTGCTGCTTGAGGGTGTACTATTTAGCGCGGTATTTTTTTCTATTTTTGCTATTTTAATTATGGCTAGTAAAAAAATCATTATTGTTTTTTATGTTAGCTTCATGTAATACCTGCACTCAGATTTGGGATAGGCTGATGAATTGCATTGTTGTCAATATGACTGTGAAACTGCATACATAAAGGGAGAGCAGAGGGATGACCTCATCTATGTGCTGCTTCTCTTCAACTCTTCAATAAGCAGGTTGAGGGAGTTGAGGTCACTAAGGAAGAACATCAACAGCCATTTTGTCCTACAGTCCCTCAAATAAAATATAAGGTACTATTCCCATGATTTCAGGCAGAAAAGGTGGTTGAAATGTGCACATATGCAGGATCCTTCCAGCTAAAGCTGGACAAATAGGTGGGGTATATAACTAGGCTATTGGGATTATGATTTCACCTGGAGTTCAAGTTTAAATCTGAGTATGCTTAACCACTTCAATACTGGGCATTTTCACCCCCTTCCTGCCCAGGCCAATTTTCAGATTTCAGCACTGTCACTTTGAATGACAATTGCGTGGTCATGCAACTCTGTACCCAAGTTATATTTTTATCATTTATTTTGTACAGATACAGCTTTCTATTGGTGGTATTTAATCCCCACTGGGTTTATTATTTTTTACTAAACAAACGAAAAAAACTGAAAATTTTGTAAAAAACTTTTTCTTGGTTTCTGTTTAAAAGTTTGCAAATAAGTAATTTTTCTTTCTCACTAATGTGTGCAGATGAGGCTGCACTAATGGGCACTGATGAGGCTGCACTGATGGGCACTGATGAGGCTGCACTTATGGGCACTGAGGAGGCAGCACTGATAGGTGGCACGGATAACCTGCACTGATGGGCACTGGTAACCCGCACTGATAGGGCTGCACTGATAATCAGGACACAGAAGATCAGTGCCCAGATTATCAGTGTAAGCAACATACTCACTGTGCCCAGTCAGCCTTGCTAAGACAGAGTGGGCGGGTGCTGTGATGGACCCTTTACCACGATCTGTGATCAGCTGTGTCCAAAGGACACATCGTTCACAGACAATGTCCGATGCTTGCCCCTGCGCGGTTCTGGGAGGACATCCACTGACACCCTCCCAGAACTGGAGAGCCGTGCTGTAGACATCTTTCAGCATGGTAGGTAAGTAATTAAAGTGACACTAAAATATATCCTTTGTTTTCAAAAATAATTCATACACTGCTAATTTTTCGTGAAATAAATTATTATTGTGTTTGCCTGCCTCCTTGTAATGTCCTCTGTGAGCTCCCAAACCTCTCTTTTTCCCTTCTCACTTCCATTTATTTGGAACAAGCAGTGCATGTTAATTGTGATCATGTGCTACAAATCCATTAGTTCATAGTCCCTATGCCATCTTGGGTTTGAAAAAGAGAGGGTGGCTACACTCCTGTCTACAGTGATACCATGGACAACAAATGTAGCCACCCCCTAACAGAAAGTCAGATCACAGCAGCAAAGAAAAAAAATAATTTGGAGATTCGAAGGAGGCTGAGAGCAATAGAAGGTACTTTTCTGAGTTAAGAATACTTACTTAAATAGAATATATTTATTTAAACCAGAGTTTAGTGTCACTTTAGCCAAGTTTGAAATTAAGTAAAAATAATAATTAAAATAATACTAAAATAAAAAATATACACTAAAATGGAAAAATATGTCATCCAGACTTTGTATTATAACTTTTTTTTATATACAGAATACACAGCTCCCACTTCAAAAACTTTTGGAATGACCTCAGTGATCTCCTAAAACCTTTACGGAACTTAAATAAATAATTAAAAGCTGTTGCAATCACAAATGCTGGGAGCCCATATGTTCTCTTTTAGGATTTCGACAGATCACTGGATTTTTTCCCTATTTTCCTTTTTGGCAGAATACCTCTGCACAGCCTATGCCTGTGATATTGCCTGACACGCTTCTGTTGAAAGGTTTTATAAGTACTCTGGGAGCAGAGAGGTGCAGTAGGAGTGAGCATGACGCAAAGTCAAGATGAGTTTCTCATGAAAATGCCCAGACCGGTAAAATGGAAAGATGTTAACAGCTTGAATTTATGATCCTGCATGAGGCAGAGGATGAAAGAGCATCCTAGTTTATTTTCTCTAGTGTCTATTCACCATGGTGGTCTTGGTGGCAAGGTTTAGTACCAGGGTTGGATATGGCACTGGGGAAGGGGGGCAGAGCACTCAAGGCTTAGTCAAAAAGGAAAACAATGTTAATGTGCAAAGTGTTGTAGGATATAGCAACCTGTTTGAATTGTCAACTGATTATTTTTACATAAATCATGTAGTCTCATTTCCCTAGGGTGTAACCCATACATAAAGATAGACATCAGTTGTAGGATGAATGAAGGGCCCTATTCAAACTTACTGATGTAAGCTTATCATTCTTCTTTCTTGAAGTTTAAGATAATAACCCAACTCTAACTCCATCTCTTGTGTTTTTTTTTAAGTTTGAGTTTAATTCCATCACCTAAGTTTCTCTTGGTTAACAACTGATGACTCACCATGCTCCAACACAATCCTTTATGTTTCTCTAGATCAGGGATATGCAATTAGTGGACCTCCAGCGGTTGCAAAACTACAAGTCCCATCATGCCTCTGCCTCTGGGTGTCATGCTTGTGGCTCTCAGAGTCTTGCTATGCCTCATGGGACTTGTAGTTCTGCAACAGCTGAAGGTCCACTAATTGCATATCCCTGCTCTAGATGATGAGCCACAGATAACAATCTTGATTGCTCACGCAGATACTGCTGCCTAGTAACTCTCCTAGCCCAGCAATTAGCTTTTCTACTTAACCACTTGCTTACTGGGCACTTAAACCCCACTCCTGTCCAGACCAATTTTCAGCTTTCAGCACTGATGCATTTTGAATGACAATTGCGCGGTCATACAACACTGTACCCAAATAAAATTTTTTATCATTTTTTTTCCCACAAATAGAGCTTTCTTTTGGTGGTATTTGATCACCTCTGCGGTTTTTATTTTTTGTTAATAAAATTTAAAAAGACCGAATTTTTTAAAAAAATGTTTTTTTTTATATTTTGTTATAAAATTTTGCAAACGGGTAATTTTTCTCCTGCATTGATGTACGCTGATGAGGTGGCACTGATGGGCACCGATAGGTGGTAGTGATGGGCACTGATGGTGGCAGTGATGGGCATTGATGGGTGGCAATACTGATCAAACTGATCGGCAGTGGTTGGTTACACTGATAGGCAGCACTGCTAGGTGGCACTGATTGGCACCACTTGTGGGCATTGATAGGTGGCACTCATGGGCATTGATAGGTGGCACTGGTGGGCACTGGCAGGTGGCACTGGCAGGGGGTACTGATGGGCACAGATGAGGCAGAATTGCCTCTTCCTCTCCGAGACCAATGTCCCTTGCACATAAGCTGGTGATCAGCTTTTTTTTTCCCCTCACGCTGTCAGGAGAAAAAAAAAAAGATTACCGAGCTTTTGTTTACATCATGTGATCAGCTGTCATTGGCTGACAGCTGATCACATGGTAAGGGGCCGGGATCGGCCCCTTACTCGGATCTGTGATCACCCGAGTCTCAGTGACTGCAGGGCGCGCTCAGGGAGAGTGCAAAGGGGAGGCCGTCATACGACGGCCTCCCGGAAATTCAGGTCCGTGTTGTGGCCGTCGTTCGGCTATAGCTCGGACGCTAAGTGGTTAAAGTGGATGTAAACCTGATTCATGAAATTTGAGCTGGGCACATATATCTGCAGGGTTTTGTTATTTCTCTTCAAAGCACTATGTCAGGTAGCTGTCTCCTGCTGTGTTCTTCTGTTATCAGCCTGATAACTCCTGACAAGTTCTCTATCACATATGATAAAAGCAGCCAGAGTTTTGTGTTGGGGAGGGTGCTATAAATAGATTAGCAGAGCCCTGAATGATTTACTAACACAGCTGAAAGTCTCTACCTATGAGGAGAGGTGGTGTGTGTCTTTCCTCCAATCAGCTGTCTTGGTTGTATGCCCAGGCTTTACTGCAGTGCTGAACAGGAAGAGAAAATCTCCTAACACTATCTGAATGTTCTAAACCGTATATAAAGCTGAAGACAGCAGATATACATGTAAAGCGTATGTAGGGAGATTTGTTTATTCTCTTGTGTATCATCTGAGGCTGTTCACTTCACTAGGTATATGTGAGGGTTTACATCCACTTACTTTAAGCCGGGTACACACTAACAGTCTTTCTTCATGAAACCCAGCCGGTCGGAGCCGCTAATCATCCGAAATTAGTCAAGCGAAACGCCCCCCCCCCCCCCCGCCCCCCCCCGAGCTGTTGTGTTCTGATAGGGAGATGGCCAGCGCCCCCCGCTGATCTTTGCCATTGGTTGAGAGCGCTGATCGGGAGTCAGTCGGCTGCTGATCTTCCAGCATGCTCGTCCAACAGACCGACATACACTTGGGCCAAATGTTGGCCATTTTTTTTTGACCCGGCAAATATCTCCTGACATTCGGTCCGTGTGTTCTAGATTCACACAGAAAAATCATATTTTAATTTAAGGTTCTTATTTTATGCCTGGTACACATGGTAAGTTTTTTTTTCGTTCAAATCAGCGGGCTGAATGAAAAAAAATGCAATGTAATTTCAGTGATCTCCCTGCTGTGCTATTGTGTTCTGACAGGGAGACCTCCCTCACCAGAACAAACTGGTTGGCACTCGCAGCCATCGGCTGCTATTTTTCTAGCATGCCTGTACGACAGAAGCCGGACAGCGTGCTGTACACACTGGTTGAATGTCATCCGGTTTCTGTTGAACCAACTGATACCGGTCAATATTTGGCCTGTGTGTACCAGGCTTTAACAGAAGCCTAATGAAGGGGCTTCACCCCGACCACAAGGTTTAATGATAATTAAGCCCCAAGGGCAGTGCAAAACGCATTGGGGGTGTGGCCTGGATGGAGCCCGAGCTGAGGCTGTTTTCACATTCTACACAAAGTGTTTTGTTATGATGTGGGGCCTATGGGACTCTTCTTTCTTTGCATCGATTGCTTCCTGAATGCCAGACAGCTGCTGCTCTACCTCCGTCTGAAAAGCGATCCACAGAGGAAGACTGTAAGAGTTGCAGCTGGTGTCAATGAGCCCTTACTGTGGTAACTATGGTAGAATGTGTCACTGTGTTGGCATGGTTGTTTGTAGTCCAAGAGTGCACAGAAAAGGAAGCACCTGTGGTTGCACTAAGGTATAAAAAAAAAGTATTAAGGCCCATTTACTTCCTTACGATGCATATGTATTTATTCAAAATGAATGGGCAGGCAACCCAAGCGTGTTTGACCACTTCAATACTGGGTACTTTCACCCCCTTCCTGCCCAGGCCAATTTTCAGCTTTCAGCGCTGTCGCATTTTGAATGACAATTGAGTGGTCATGCAACACTGTACCAAAATTAAATTTTATCATTTTCTTCACACAAATAGAGCTTTCTTTTGGTGGTATTTAATCACTGCTGGGTTTTTTCATTTTTTACAAAAAAAAAAGACTGAAAAATTTGAAATATATATATTTTTTCTTAGTTTCTGATAGGCGGCACTGATGGGCAGCACTGGTGGGCACTGATGGGACTGGGAGGCACTGATGGGCAGCACTGATGAGCAGACACTGATGGACACTGAAAGGCAGCAGTGACTGGCATCACTGATGGGCACTGATTGGTGTCATCTGATTGGTGGCACTAGAGGGCTTTACTGTAATCAGGGCACTGATGATCAGTGCCCTGATTACATGTCTGGGTGTTCCCAGCAAGGAGATGCCGCTAATCTGATCCCCTCTCCAGACACACTGTCAGTGTGAAGCGATGAGAACTGATCACTGGCACTTCTGTGTTTACATGTGACCGGCTGTGATTGGACACGGCCGATCACAAGGGTAAAGAGCCGCGTCATCGGCTCTTTACAGAGATCGGAGTCGCGCAGTGTCCTAGCAACATGTGAGAGCGGCCATTCTGAGTGCCGTCATATGACTTCCAACCAGATTGAGAGCCACACCATCCCTCCGTCATTTGGCGGTGGGCAGGCGGCAAGCGGTTAAAATCTGGCATGCCTCTTTTTTAGTAACACAATGTACAGGAACACAAAAAATGAATGACACTGCAATGCAGTAATAAATGTTACATACGTTACTGAGCACTGCAATGGTATGTGCAACTGTACTTGCATTCAGTGCTGGGACAAGGCCAATTGGTGCCCAGGGCAAAGATGGCAAACTGCGCTCCCCCCCCCCCCCCCCCGTTTTTAATAAAGAATCAATGTTGTTTCAAAACAAGAATATACTTAACAATACAAGTTCAATTAGGTTTAATGCGATAGAAACAGTTCACTCACACATTTTAATTATATGTATTTTTATACCATTGTAATTAACCTCCCCTCAGCCACCTCCGGCTAGCAACATGGGCGCTTTTAACCCTTTCTTGGGGATTAAAAGTTCCCTGCTAGCGGTCGAAAAGTACCGCTTACATAGTGGTAAAGTGCAGCTAAAACTGGCGACGCTCTACCACTAATGGACCCGCCACCCCATTTTAACCGCTTGCCGACTGCCTCACGCAGATATACTGCAGCAGAAGGGCTCGTACAGGCAAAACCACGTACCTGTACGTTGCCCTTTAAGAGGCGGCCAGCGGGCGCGCGCGCCCGCGGCAAGCTCCGTGAGTCAGGTCGCGGGTCCCGCGGACTCAATCGCCGCAGGGTTACCCGCGATCGCCTCACGGGGAGGAAGAACGGGGAGATGCTGATGTAAACAGCATCTCCCCGTTCTGCCTAGTGACAAGTGTCACTGATTACAGCTCCCTGTCATCGGAGCAGAGATCAGTGACGTGTAACATGTAGCCACCCCCCCCCCACAGTTAGAAACACGCCCCTAGGACACACTTAACCCCTACACTGCCACCTAGTGGTTAACCCCTTCACTGCCGGTGTCATTTACACAGGAATCAGTGCATTTTTATAGCACTGATTGCTGTATAAATGACAATGGTCCCAAAATGTGTCAAAAATGTCCGATGTGTCTGCCATAATGTCGCAGTCACAATAAAAATCGCTGATCGCCGCCATTTAAAAAAAAAAAAAAATTATTAATAAAAATGCCATAAAACTATCCTCTATTTTGTAAACGCTATAACTTTTGTGCAAACCAAAATTGCGATTTTTTTTTTTATCAAAAAGTATGTAGAAGAATACGTATCGGCCTAAACTGAGGAAAAAAATATTTTTTTTATATATTTTTGGGGATATTTATTATTGCAAAAATTAAAAAATAATGCGTTTTTTCAAAATTGTCGCTTTATTTTTATTTATAGCGCAAAAAATAAAAACCGCAGAGGCGATCAAATACCACCAAAAGAAAGCTCTATTTGTGGGAAAAAAAGGACGTCAATCTTGTTGGGGAGCCACATCGCACGACCGCACAATTGTCAGTTAAAGCGACGCAGTGCCGAATCGCAAAAAGTGCTCTGGTCAGGAAGGGGGTAAATTCTTCCGGGGCTGAAGTGGTTAAAAAAAAACCTTATAAAAAAAAGTCAGTGGCGGCAGTGAACATTGCAAGGACCGCACACGGACCAGTGCCTGTGTGGGACACCCGTCATACAGCTATGCCAACCTGGACATCACATTACACCACACGCACAGCACACTTCCACAGTCCACAAGGCAGCTCTCCTCTTCCAGCCAAAATCCATGCAGGATTCCCCATCTGTTACAGGCTATAACATACAGCAGAAATTAAAAAGCAGTGGTGGTCATTAACCTCCCCTCAGCCTCCTCCCCTCCCCCAATCAAGCCATTTATTAATGTTTGTTTAGCGCTTACTTTTACACAAGTTCGGACACTGTCTGCCACACACTGCAATCCAAATCTAACTTCCTTCAGAATACAGCTAGACTCGAGCCAGCCAGGCAGCAGCTCCTCGACTCCTCCAGGTCACAGCGCGCCGGGTCCGACACAGCTCCCTGCGCTCCTCTGAGCCCTCCCACCTCTCCCTTCGACCGTGAGTGACGTGACGTCACGCTGCTGGCAGGGACTATGGGACTCCTCCGTAAGGGGAGTAAACTGAAACAGTAAAGGAAACAGTGAAGCTGTGCTGAGGGAAGGGAGGATGCAGGAGCGCACACATTCTGCACACACAATTTGTACAGTGCCGCTGGGCATAGGTTACTTGTTGTAGTACACACTCGCAGGCAGCGGCCGTTGCAGAACTTCACCTGCAGGCTGTGCCCCCCCTCCTATGGCAAATGGTAGCGCCCAGGGCACGTGCTCCTTCCGCCCCTGCCTTGTACCGGCCCTGCTTGCATTGGTATAATGTAGTGCCACTAATTTTGAATGACACACATCTATAAAAACTGGCAATAAATGCTGTATTACATGCTGTTCATACTCACTCAGTCACTATGGAATTAATTTTTCTGTATTCTGCAAAAAACTGGTGATCCTGCTGCTCTCTATCTCCACCTTCTGTTCATGTCCCCAATTCAGCTAGGGAATCTGCAGCTGTCGTGGCAACTCTGCACATGTGGCAGTATTCATAGAGATACACAGCTCATGCTTTTCCTCCTCCTCCATGCCCACTAACCAGCTAAACACAATGGGGGTGGGATATTAAATGTAGATTGATGGAGGCTTCACCTCCTTCTTATTCTAAGACACTGGCTGGGAGGGCTTGACACAGCCTGTGACTGGCAGAAATCCACCCCCACACAATGTTATTGCCAAAAAATAATTAAGATTTCATTAAATATATATTTGTATGTCAAATTAAAACAGTTTATTCATATTAATTATTTATTTTTACTCAACATTCGAAAGGCTGTTTTTTTGTTTTTTTTTGAACATGTGACCAGCAACAGAGGACAAGAAGTTGCTCCCACTTACGTTTCTCTACAGACAGGGAAAGATCTGGGTCATGTGACAGCTGTATATTGATTAGGAAAAAAGTACCTAGATGTTTTTTTATCAAAATAATTACAGTGCCATCATCCATATACAGAAATAGAAGGGACAATGTAAATTGAACAGCGCGTGTTTAGTATCAATTTGATGGACCACAAGGATGTATTTGGGTAGTAGAAGACCACTAGATTTTTGGTTTTAAATACGTTTAGAAAAAAAAAATATGTTTCATAACACTTGGTTCTAAAAAATTCTCAGTCTACTCCACACATGCTTCACTTTTTGCTATATTATCAGTGCTGACATAATTTGTGCGCCACAGCACCAGCAGACCATAGAAGTCTCTTAAGGCTCGATTCACACCTATGCATGTTGCTTTTGAGCGTTTCTGGAGTTTTTTTTGTGATGCTTGCCACATTTTTGAGCAGCATTTTTTAGACTGTATACAGTCTAAAAAAAAAACAAAAAACGCCAAAAACGCTGCACTTGCGTTTTTGATGCTGGTCCATTGAATTCTATTACATGCAAAACGCTGCATTTTGCATGAAAAAAAGTCCCTGACCCTTTCCAAAAACGCAGAGGTACAAAAAGGCATTGATGTGAACATGTTCCATAGTTACCCATGTTAAAAAATTCCCATGCATTTCTGCAAAATGCATCAAAAAACGCGCTAGTGTGAATGGAGCCTAAGACCTTGTCTTTGGAAAATGTAGGTATTTCATTGTATCTGTTCACTAACATTTTCCGGACTTCCAAGGCAAAAACAGTCCCTAATTATAGGACACTCTGCTGTCCTGCCTTCACAGAAATTGTGGTCACTATCTATACGATATGCAGGGAAATTTCTGAAAAATGTAAGGCAAACAATGTGACCATAATAATAATATGCATTTCTTTAAAGTTGATATGTATTATCGTCCATTTTGGTTTTATTCCAAGAGCTGTCAAACTATAGCTTATAGCTTACAGACTACATCACCTTTCTTCCTTATGCTGCCCACGCAGCATAAGGAAGTCAAACCGGGATAATCCTGTACCGGCCAGGTAATTGGAACTAGTGTATTGCTCCCCCCTTTGGAGCTGCTAGTAATAGCTGGTTCTTTCCTTATAGTACAAAGGCTGCTCACCACCACAACCACCAGTCCACGCACTCCAGCTCTAATAACTCAGTCTAGGGGATATATTTCTTACAGAAGTTTAAATAGGAGAGGGATTAGGGCCTGAAATACTCCAGAACACTGCACAATAACAGGAGGACACTCTTTGGGCTCCCAGTCCAGGATTCTGCTCAGAACAGGCAGGAAACAACCAGTATTTTGAGACCCAATGAAAGCTGTCCCAGTCCACAGCTACCTTTAGCACTAACATCCCAAAAGCGATCGTAATTCTGGATCAGTACTCACAAGTCCCCAAGATAGCCTCACCCCTTCCAGCTTCCTTTGGACATGGTCCAGTGAGGGAGACAATCCTTCTCTAGACCCAATCCCTTATAGTGAAGTCCTACAGCCAGTTCCTCAGAAAGATCACTTCAGGTCCTCAGCTCTGCCACAGCAGACCTCAAAAGAACAGCTACACAGTCCACAGGCTGTCTCATGGAACCCTCCCTGCCAAGGAAAGAACAATCTATCCAGGGCTTCAGACTATTTATCACCCCCAACCACCTTCTGGACATTCCTCTCCAGGGATTGGCTAGGCCATAATAAATATTCAGGTTGGTCATTTGAATCTCCCTCCCTATGCTCTGGAAGATTCTTCCAGTGAAAGGGGGAAGCATTTAAACTCCCTGCCTGTGAAACCCTGAACAGACCTCAGCAAACAAAGCAAAACAATCCCTGCTCCCTTGTCTACAGAAGAAGACAAAAACTAAATTTGCCTAGCATCCTACACTAGGGGGGTGCTACACAACTATGTCCAGTATGAAAACATACCTATTAATAGGTATATTTTGGCAACATATTGAGTGCTGATTTCAGGACTACATCTCTAAACAAAAGCACTCTTATTCTTTAAAAATCCCCCCCATCATGACAGTTCCTTTGGGTGTTGTTTTTTTACAATTCCCACTAAATAACTGTGGTAACTATTCAAAGCATTACATAATTTTACTAAATGTTCAAGCATTCCATTATGTCTGTGTTCGGTGCCAATGCAGAATTAGCAAGGGGTACGAATACGCTTTGGGACACTCAGGTCTAATCTTGAGTTGGCTCAAGATAAAGACAAGTAGCAAGATGGATTTCTTCCCCTGCACAGACACATGTACTAACAGGCAGCAAGGAGAAGTATGGTATTACACCAGTGATCACAGGCTTTTTCTACTTGAGAACAAAGACGCTTTATCAAAAGGGATAAACCAATGGAAAGGTGCAGAAGCATCTTTTACATGCTCATCGGCACAGCACCTGAAAGAATTCCGTCTGGTCTATGCATACAGATTGCATAGTCAGATAAATTGCTTTATTTCCTGTTCTTATGGTTGCAAAAAGGCCACTCTTGGATGTGAAAAAAGATGACTTCACAAGGCAACACAATATTCCCATGAGTACCTATCGAGCACGCAGACTATCTGCTTTTATGTCTCGTCTGAGAATCAGCCATTTTCATGAAGCTATTTAATAGCATGGAAGACATAATGACTGTATCACCCACTCCAAATGCACTTACATCTATACTTTTCTCATGTACATCCTAAAGGTAGTGCATTAATAAGTAATCCTATTATACTTGTCAGAGACTAGAATACCACGGAAAAAGGCTGATCTGTTCCCACAAGCTTCCTCTTAATCATCTTTATTTTATATTTCAGGGTGGGGGACTAATGTATGCAGATTGTCATATACCTGGAGGTAACAACACTGGTGAGGGTTGCATGGGAATCATTTCTATATCTATGCAATCTACCAATTTATACTTGGTGTTTAATAAAATAAAAGTCTAAATAAGACCTTGTTATAGGATCAGAAAGAAAGAAGTTCTCACTGAATTGCTAATAAGTAACTTAAAGTGTATTGAAACCTAAAAATTAAAATGCTTTAAATGGTTCCTTTTCCCTCACTTTGATCCACTGCATTGAATGTTTTTTTTCTTACTCCTTCTGTTTTGTTTTTTTAACCTGGAGATCCTGCCAGTAATATTTTCTGACTGGACTTCCTGTGTAAAGGTGACAATGCTTCCTGAGCAGCTCCCTAAGCAGAAGCACCGTTGCCACCCTCAGTATGTATAGTCCCACTGTGCATTAAGTCTATGGTGCCTATCGAATAACTGCTACATCTGCATAGCATACTTCTTCAATAATTGGTTAAAGCAGCCTGGCCACATATTTCAGGAGATACATGCACCCATGTTTATGGCACTGTTGCGCGTACTGTAAGTGGCTGCAGGGAGCTTACACAGGAGTATACGGTGCTTAGTACTCAATACTGCAAAACATATGTTTTTATATATATTTTTAGGTCAATATCATAGCGATGCAGGCTTTAATAAAATATGCATGGGTTTATTTATACTTCAAATAGAACATTTTAAAAGAGAAAAATTGGGGCCGCTGTTGACTTGTAGCGATACCCCTGAAGGAGCTGCTTAACCACTTAAGGACTGGAAGATTTGCCATCTTAACGACCAGGCCATTTTTTGCCATGCGGCACTGCGTCGTTTTAACTTACAATTGCACAGTCGTGCGACGCTGTACCCAAATTGACGTCCTTTTTTTCCCACAAATAGAGCTTTCTTTTGGTGGTATTTGATCCCCTCTGCAAAAAAAAAGAGCGTCAATTTTGAAATAAAAAGAATATTTTTTTCTTTTTGCTATAATAAATATCCCCCAAAAATTTTTAGGCCAATATGTATTCTTCTACATATTCTTGGTAAAAAAAAAATCGCAATAAGTGTAAATTGATTCGTTTGCGCAAAAGTTATAGCGTCTGCAAAATAGGGGATAGATTTATGGCATTTGTATTATATTTTTTTACTAGTAATGGCGGTGATCAGCAATTTTTTTAGGGACTACGACATTGCGGCGGACAGATCAGACACTTTTGACACTTTTTTGGGACTATTGACATTTATACAGCGATCAGTGCTAAAAAAAAACACTGATTACTGTATAAATGTCATTGGCAGAGAAGGGGTTAACACTAGGGGGCGATCAAGGGGTAAATGTGTGTCCTAGGGAGTGTTTCTAACTGTGGAGGGATGGGACTGCCTGGGGGAGGAGACTGATCGTTGTTCCTAAGCAGTAGGAATAACAGATCAGTCTCCTCAGCACTGACAGAACTGAGATCTGTCTGTTTACAGTGACAGGCCTCCATTCTGTTGCTCTAAATTGTGGATGCCCTGCGGACATTGCCACCACCGGGCACATGCATCGGCTTCGGCATCATGCGTGCGCCCCCTAGCGCTCTTAAAGCGGCCGATGTACCTACCGTAGTATATCTGTGGGGGCTGGTCCTCGAGTGTTTAGGTATGTTCAGTCCGTTACTCTGCTTCTCAACCCTAATAACAGCCTCAGCCCCCTCTGGCACACCTGGTAATAGTGTAAGTGCAATGACCAATGAGAAACACACACACGTTATAATAAAACACAGAAATTGTCTTTACTACAATATTTCTGTGGAAGAATAACAGACAGTAACAGTATATTGTCAAGTAATCAATTAGAGAAAGCAATAACTTAGATTTAAGAGCAATTTAGCTTTCAATCCTATATTCAAGCTGCTTTCAGGGGATTCCAAACCTGAGAATGTCCCCAAGAGCAAAGGCACATTTATATTGTAAATAAAGCACAATATGACACTTTAAATTGGATTGGTTCTATGAGTCCAGGCAGGAGGAGAGCAGAGGAATGACTCCCTTTCTATCAGGCCTCTCTCTCTTGCTCCCTGACACTACAGGCCCAACTTTAAACACTTTATTTAAATTTTGAACAATATCTGTATGTATTCTCTTCCTTGCCTAGATGCTGACATGCCGTTTAAAAAAATTTAATTCGCCGTAATTACCTTTTATTTTTCTATTCTTCTTTGCACTTCCTGGTTCTCCTCCCATGGGAGTAGGCGTGTTTCTAGCCTCTCCCAGACTCCTGGGAGCTAGTCTCAGGCTTCCCAGGATGCCACTGAGCATGTGCGGGAACGAGCAGTGAATGCTGGGAGCACAGCATTCACCACATCCAGGAAATAAATGCTTGTGGGCTTCAAATGCCCACAATGAAGATGGAAACCGCCTGCAGTGAATAATATAAGTTATTCTTTCCAACGAAATCTGACACAGGCGGACATATTACACACAATATGTGAGTATGTAATGCTGAGAAGAAAAGTTTGTGAATTAACGCAAAAAAAAAAAAGGATAGATAGGTGGACCCCCACTTTAAGTAAACAAGTAATGGCTTAACTTTCTAGATAAACTGTCCCACACACCAAATGCATGTACAGAGCCCTGAATATGTGTATGCGGATCCATATGGCACTAGTGGCTTCAGTCATTTTGAAGAAAAGAAAGGATTTGGTGTCTTTAGCTAGCCACTCTCGTTGGTGCACTTAGACTCCTGTATAGCGGGCCCAAACAACACAACTGGCCCAGCTTATCAAGTCAAACAGGCAGGATCCTCCTCAGCAAGGTGAGAGGACAATGATGTCTGTATACAGTGTCCCAGAAATGGATAGCCTGTTCATACTCCTCCTATGGTGCAGTGTCTCTGTTCCATGCAAATGGGATAAATGCCCTTTCACCAAATCCTGTGGTCAAGGCCCAAACGAACGTCTGTGAACAGCAGGCTTTCTTGTCACCTCACACTGGAATGCTTTGTCGTTGGTGCAGGTGCGCGTCGATATTTACCTGGAATCCCCTTCTCTCAGGCTGGATGTCCCGACTGGAAGTGGAGGCCTGAACTATGAGAGATCATCTGAGAGACAGCTTCTCTCCTACATGTCTGATCTGTTTCATTGCCTCATGGTAACTGAGAATCTCCTCAGATAAGCAAGATGGAGTCTTTTGTTTCCTGCCTCCTAGAGCATGCTGGCTCTTGTATTTCTGTCCCCATAGAAAGCTATGGGGCCGTTTTAGATAGGGACTACACATTTCAGAATCCTTTTCATCAGCTGCTTGTTAAAGCCCCATCAAATGGTGGCTTTAACTGCTCCTTTAATTGGCTTTCTTCCTCCTGCCAATGGGAACACAGGGAGGAACAGAATAGCCTGTGTGAGTCAACTCACATTACATTAAACTGAGTGAGTCAGTGAAACAGGGAGAAGGAGGGGGGTGAAAAAGCCCATGCAGACATGACAGGCAGCTCTCTTCCTCTTTCAGGCTGTAAAGCCTGTGTACATCGCAGTGGCTTTCTTAGCAGGATCGCGTGTTATAGAGTGAGACACCCACTACACACCTTTTTCTGAAAATTCTAATTGCGTATATATTATGTTGACCCTCTGTTTTTAGATGTCTTGGGTCAATGTCTGCAGCCTCCATATATCTGTATAGGAAAGGTTTTGCACATTTTTAAACTATTATGACCAAGCGATATAGATGTCAGCCCTCTAATAATAGTATGTGTCACGAAAGTCACTAAGCTTGAAGTTTGATTTGAAGAAGAACTCGTTTTTGCCTAGGGGTGAGGAGAGCGAAGCTATACTTACCTAACCTCCAAGCGCAAGATCGGTCTCCCACCCCCTGCACGCTAGTGGTCTTGTGCATGGACTGTTCATGACGTCATCACACCCATAGACCAGCTCTGGACGTGAGGACAGCAGGAACAGTCCACCACTGGACATGGGGAGCGCTTTTTTACCGAAGGATCAGGTAAGTATAGCCCCTGGTCAAAATAAGCAGTTGACCCATGCAGTGCAGGCACAGCTACACTGCATGGAGAACCCCCCCCCCCAGAGTTCTCTAACCGCTTCAGCCCCGGAAGATTTTACCCTCTTCCTGACCAGAGCATTTTTTGCGATTCGGCACTGCGTCGCTCTAACTGACAATTGCGCGGTCATGTGACGTAGCACCCAAACAAAATTGACATCCTTTTTTTCCTACAAATAGAGCTTTCTTTTGGTGGTATTTGATCACCTCTGCAGTTTTTATTTTTTGCGCTATAAGCAAAAAAAGAGCGTCAATTTTGAAAAAAAGCAATATTTTTTACTTTTTGCTATAATATATATTTTTTTATAATAAATAAAAAAAACTATTTTTTTCCTCAGTTTAGGCCGATATGTATTCTTCTACATATTTTTTGTAAAAGAAACCCAATAAGCGTATATTGATTGGTTTGCGCAAAAGTTATACCGTCTACAAAATAGGGGATAGTTTTATGGCATTCTAATTACTAATTTTTTTTTACTAGTAATGGCGGTGATCTGTGATTCTTATTGTGACTGCGACATTATGGCGGACACATTGGACACTTTTGACACTATTTTGGGACCATTGTCATTTATACAGCGATCAGTGCTATAAAAATGCACTGATTACTGTGTAAATGAAACTGGCAGGGAAGGGGTTAACCACTAGGGGGCGATGAAGGGGTTAAGTGAGTCCTAGGGAGTGATTTTAACTGTGGGGGGGGGGGTGGGCTACAACTCCCATGACAGCGATCACTGCTCCCTATGACAGGGAGCAGTAATCTCTGTCATGACACAAGGCAGAACGGGGAAATGCCTTGTTTACATAGTAGGCACTTCCCCGTTCTGCGGCTCCGTGACACGATCGCCGGGAGACCGGCGGACATCGAGTTCACCGGTCCCACGGGCACGGTCATCCTGTACGCGGCAGGCAGGTGCGTGCTAGCCCCGCCAATTAAAGGGTACGCCCCTTTGCCCACCGCTGCCATTGTGCGATGTATATCGGCGTGCAGCAGTCGGCAGGTGGTTAAATATGTTCTGTAATGTGTATCACAATAATTTATTCAGTTATACATATGTCTGCACAGGATACAATAAACTGCAACTGCACTAGACCTTCAGACTTTAGACTTTA
Organism: Aquarana catesbeiana; assembly: GCF_042186555.1. Taxonomy (NCBI): domain Eukaryota; kingdom Metazoa; phylum Chordata; class Amphibia; order Anura; family Ranidae; genus Aquarana; species Aquarana catesbeiana. The sequence continues at coordinate 183,652,229 of NC_133333.1, forward strand.
ACAAGTTAAAAACATTGGCAACTCAATTCAGTTTCCTCTAGGCACTACAGTGAGATTTGTTACATTAATCCCCTCTACATCCTTCTCCCTACAAATCTACACAGCCGGTATAGGTTTAATTAAAAAACTAAAAAACAAATATTGATAGGTCATAGCCTAAAGGCAGATTCACACTGAAGCCTCATAAACACAATGAGAATATCGGACGAAGGAGCGTCCGTTTTTTTTTTTTCCATGCTAATCTCACATTGAAAACAAAGAGATTACCAAATTTACGAAAAATTTCGTAAAACAGAATACAACTTCGGAAGTGATGTAATGCGTTGTATTGATTCTTTTGTTTTTGAGCATGCGTGGTCTTGCTCTTCAGATTTGTTTGGGATGAATACTGTACTCATTAGAAGAAAATAGTACGATCTGGTATGGCTTTCTGAATTGCGTCCCGACACACATTTATCAAGAGTTGCAGCTTAGCAAATAATTGAATACATACACATTACTATTTACATGTTCTGTGATAAAACCTGTTGTAGTCTACACTGGAGTTAAAGTGTTACTAAAGCTACAAGAGTAAAATCAGTCTGTATATACAGTAAAACATGCTTGTTATATTCACTGTGGAACCTAAGGGGTTAATCCTCCGCATTGTGTAAAAAGGCTGTTTGATCCTGTCTTCTCTGTTCCTCTCCTTCTTCCACAATCTCCAAACCATCTCCTGATAGTACAGGGGCTAGGGGACAAGGTGCACATGCTCAGTTTGGTGTGTATTGCTAGAGAGTTTTTTTCTTTTCATGGGAGAGTGCATATGACCAGCACAGGACCAATTAGCACTGTCCAGACAGATTGTCAGGAGTCCTGCAGCCTCATAGGACAGTCAGAGGAGAATGAAAACTCCTACAAGCTTTAACCAGTGCTCGGCCGGACACTGATAGAAGTCACAAGGTTCCTCTAACTGCTGATGAGAAAAGGTATTTAGCAGTTTATATTTATTAAATCTATTGCATTTCTATGTTCTGTGTACTGTGAGAGACCAGATATAGTAAATGCAGGGTCCTGGGTTTAGGAACACTTTAATTAATACTTTTCTCAAGTTACATGTCCAAAATATAAATGTTTTATTGTGCCAGATGTTTAGTAAGTTGCATGAAAGCTCTCATATATGAGCAAAAATACAAATAAATATTTGAATGTAATGGGAAAAAGGTGTCCTTTTCCTCTTTATACAGAAAATCAAGTGTGGCCAGGACCCAGACATTCTCCTTATAGACTAATTGCCACTCCCTGACTATCAGAAGAGTTGGTTGCTATAGCAACCCATGCCACAGTTCAGCCAGTTATAACTTATAACATGGAAGAGGTTTGGATGCATTTTAGGTGAAGATATAAAATTTAAACATTTCTAAAGGATACACATTGCAAATGTATTTGTTCTTGGTATCCCTTACATTGGAGTAACATCATAAAAAGCACCCACGATAGTTTTAATGTAACTTTTTTTATTTATTATTCTTTATTCAATTTTTAAAGCTTTAACAGTACAAAAAGTAAAACCAAGTAAACATTATCATATCTACATAGAAAGATTGGTAGAAAAGCGGGGGTGGAGGCCTATTGTACTAGGAAAAAAAAAAAAACAACAACAAAAAAAAGAAATAAAGAATAAATAAAATACAAATAACCAGAAAAAAAAAAAACCCAGGGGTAGAAAACACCTTAACCCCCCCTTCTATATCCACTTCCAGTGTTAAAAATGTAATATTTACAGCTTAATTCCTCCCCCCTTTCCCACCCCTCCCCCACCCCTTTAAGTGTGCGCGTGTTTAAATTCCTATATTCATTTTATCAAACTGTGTTTATATTTCACTTAATTTACCTTATTTGATATTAGCTAACTCTTTAGTTCCGTTTGGTCTAGTATTTCCTTTTCCTATCAGGTTGTCCTTTCTGATTGATTTTCCTACTCCTATACTGCTCTTTCCCCACTTTTTTCCAGCCAGGGTTTCCACATCTTGACAAATTCCTTAACGTTGCCTCTCTTTATGTACACTGCTCTTTCTCTACAGAGGGTCTAATTTATTGTTCCAATCCAGTCTCTTACTGTAGGGGGTGCCTTTGATTGCCATCTTGATATAATCATTTTCCTGGCTTGGAACAAGCATCTCAGTATTGGTATTGTAATGCTCTTCCTCTCACCCTGTTCCCGCCTATACCCCAGTATACATACTACAACATGGAAGAGGTTTGGATGCATTTTAGGTGAAGATATAAAATTTAAACATTTCTAAAGGATACATATTGCAAATGTATTTGTTCTTGGTATCCCTTACGTTGGAGTAACATCATAAAAAGCATCCACAATAGTTTTAATGTAACTTTATAAATTACTAAAATATGATTCCAAATTAATTTGGGATAATAATGCCCCGTGTACACACGATCGGATTTTCCGACAACAAATGTTGGATGTGAGCTTGTTGTCGGAAAGTCCGACCGTGTGTATGCTCCATAGAACATTTGTTGTCGGAATTTCCGAGCGTGTGTACACAATTCCGATGCACAAAAGTCCACGCATGCTCGGAATAAAGCAGAAGAGCCGCACTGGCTATTGAACTTCATTTTTCTAGGCTCGTCGTACGTGTTGTACGTCACCGCGTTCTAGACATTCGGAATTTCCGTCATTTATGTGACCGTGTGTATGCAAGACAAGTTTGAGCCAACATCCTTCGGAAAAAAATCCACAGTTTTGTTGTCGGAAAATCCTATCGTGTGTACAGGGCATAACGATAAACTGAAGTATTAGTGGTTTCTAGTGTACTAGTCCTTGTTATCAATGTCTTATTTAATGAGCCCTATTTGCATATTATAATAAAACTATTTTCAGCATACTCAATGACACATTGCTTACTTAACAAATCAGTCTATAGAAAATACACTATCTACAGAAAAACTGCGCTGTCTAAGGGCGCCTACAGACATCAGAGAATTGTAACACTGTGCATTGTTTCTGTGAATGCACATTTGTATTTAACCACAAGATGGCAGCGTTTAGCATTTCTGCTCATCCTAATCCTAATTAAGGATGAGCTCAGGCGTATTCACACAGCCCACGTGCAGAGCCCGCCAGAAAGTTGTCACTGCGCTGTGCTAATCACAGGCAGTGAGACATTTCCCGATCTCTGCAGCCGCGCATCGGGACAATGTCTCACTGCCTGTTATTAGCGCAGCACAGTGCCGACTTCCTGGCAGGCTCTGCACGCGGGCTGTGCGTACACACCAGAGCTCATCCTTAGTCCTAATCCAGGTGTTCAGTGACTACTGGGAGTAGTCTGCTGAAAGCAAAATTTTTTTATACAGTCACGTTGAAAACAAACTACAGAGTCCAGGAGCAATGCCCAGGGAGCGGAAGCAGATAAAAACCAAAGCCCTGGAACACGGAGGAGAGTTGGAGAGTGGCTTTGCTTGTAGAAGGTGCATATGTGAGAGCTGCGTGGGCCTGGCCTGGGTTAAGCCAGGAAATGTTGAGTTGCTGGGGAAGCCACAGACATCACTGTAAAGCTGAGCATTGAGTGTAAGAAGCCAACCTGTGGAAACCTGAAGCCAACCTGTGTAAGAAGCCAACCTGCAGGCCTCCCATCGCCAGACACTCATCGCTTCACTTATCATTACACAAGGATCGGTTGAGAGGGTCAAAAACACACCTAATGTCATATTCAATTACAAACAGAGTTACTGCCATTCAGGTTCTTCAAGTTCAAAGACACTCTTCAGCATAGGCCTTTACTAGTGACCCCTGTGCCAGTGCCTTTTTTTGCTGCAGACTGCCATCTTTCAACTGCTATCACGGTCACTGGCTGCAGGTTACTAAACTAAGTTAACCTCTCTGCTTCCTGCTAGGCAGAACCCTGTAGCTGCATCTAAGGAGGGAATTTTGCCGCTAAAGTGATTGTAAAGACTCAAGTTTTTATGGGAAATCTGATCCTGGGTAATCGATTCTTCTACTTCCCCTCTCCTTTTTTGGTACAGTTTTTTTAGATAGGGGTGGTCTAAAGACCTGAAAGTGTTCCTGATCTAGTTGCTGGACAGATTTGGTGATTAATATTTTATGGGTGTGGGTATCCTTAAATGAGTCATCCATCAAAATGAACCACAAAACCAGCATATGTCTGCAATCACAAGAGAGAACACAATAGAGTCTTGTAAAAGATTTCATCCATGTTAAATTTCACCTGGTACTGCTAGCCTTAGGTTTCCTTTTGAAATATGTTCTATGTAATACCGTACATTGTCTAACTGTTGTACAACCATGAACCAAACTATGGGAAAGAACCCACTAAAGTAGTTCTAATACAAGGGCAAACTTCAGTCTCTCCTTCAAAAACTTTAATGATAGAAAAATTCTCAATACAAATAACAAAAACGAATTGTGGCTTACACAATTTACAATAAAAAATGACAACGTTGTCACATCAAACACATGGTCTTAGTTTTTGTTCTGAGTGTACCACCGTTTATGTTTGAGTCAGTACCCTTCTAAATCACTGGTCTAATATTTACTTGACCAGCTTGGATCCTCTTGTTTTTAAATATTGTGTTGTACAACCATGCTGATATAATTATTATTTGCTCATTCCACTCACTGCTTTAGCCACCCACAGACATAAGACGACATTCATCTGATCTGGCCATTTTCAGTTGGAAAAGGAAAAAACGTAATGTCAAGAGTGCTTCACAGGACTGACTGGTTGCTTGTATGGGAGAAACAATCACTTAGGCAGATTAGCAAAAGTAAATTTTTTTGCAATTGCTTCGAGGTGCCATGTGTGGATGTTGGCAGTATTTACCAGCACTGCTCCCCTCTCCTCTCTAGTGACCAAACAAGAACATTGGTTGAATTATTCAGCTCAAAAAGTTCCAGTCCAGAAGACCAGAAGGATACCTTCTGGGATCATGTGAGGGCCTCATTTGATCCCTATGTGTGTACAAGAACCTTCAGTAACAATATACACTAATTATTTCAATATTATTGGGTAAAAAAAGCTAAAGATCCCATCAAAAAAAAGAATCATGTGGAAAGAGTCACTCAAAGGGTAGTGATACTGTACGTTAATAGGTACTAGTTTCCAGCACCCAGATGAGTTGTGAAATTACAGACAATCAACTATTTCAAACTTCATATTGAGGAAAAAAAAGACTAGTGAACATACAAACCAACAGAAACATCCACTTGCTTTCCATAGGGATATAACACCTGCTCTTTCCTTTTCCTGATTAATAAGTAAGGTGAGACAGACTTAGGCCAACTTAATGTTCAGTCCATCTTAAACATACATAAGGTCAGGGATATTCCCTTTTCCACTTTCTGAACAGGGGATCTCTTCTTTACCTTACTGACTACCCTTGAGAACTCCTGGCAGGATCACAGACAGTAAATATTGACCTCAGGATGTCGAGTCTGGAAACCTGTACTAAGCCTATCCTGTCAAGGTGCTGGTTTCATGTTGAACATTGCGGCTGAAAAACTAAATCAGTACTTTGACATGACCCCTTTGTTGGTTCCTTAGCCTAAGCAATAGCAGTGCATAACTATGACAGGGACATTCCTGTAAATTCAGTGTAATCTATGACAGCTCTGGCTATAGCAAAGACGTCTAGTTGCTTAGGGTTACTGCACTTTGTTATTACTCTTTGCATTATATTAAAAAGGATTGCTTGATTGATTGCAAAAAAAAATTAAAAAAAAAAAATTTCCGCTAGCTGTGGACAGTGCTGTGCCCAATGTAACAGTAGAGTATTGAGGTAAACATATAGGGGTGTTTTTTAAAGAAGTGTAGCTACAGAGCTTTCTTTGTGCTGGAGGCTGCTGGAAATATGATTGAGCTGCTATCCAGACACTGACCCAACAATACAATGCTTTACTAGTGCTTTCTTGCAGCCCCCCAGACAACTTATCATACTTTTTATGAGAACCCTGTAACAGGGTTTCAATAAGGCAGATTTTTTTTCTTGTAAAATGTTCTTCTCCCCAGGTCCAGCATTTAGTGCAAAGATTTCCCCCCTGCGTGTGGCTGCCCGATACCACTTTAGGCTGGTCCTTTCTGTCAGCCAATCAAAAGCAGCCAGTCAAACGCCCTACAGAGGACTCTTTTGTACTGAACATCAGACTCAGAGGGGAAGAAAAGTTTACGAGATTTGTCCCTGCTTTATTGCATCATAACCTGCTGTAAGAGCAGGCAGCCTTTAAGAATCCTATTAGGGGCAGTTATTGGAAGGGTACAGGGGTACAGAGGCATAGTTCTGTCACATCTGTTATGAGGGTGTTGTGTCCATTCTTCCAAGAACTTTCAATGCTAACTGCTAATAAGTGGTGAATGCAAAAGTGTTTACGTTTTCTAGTTTGCTACGTCTTTAAAAAACATTCACCAACAATTTTCAGTTATTTTGATAAGGCAGCAAGTTGGAAAAATAGTAAATGAGTATTTTCAAAAATGTTAACAAAAGTGATTTACTTTTAGAAAAAAAAAGTGAACACTAAAAGGGTGTGTAGCACCCTCTAGTGTGCTAGAATAGGTTAATAGTTAGTGCAGGAAAATTTTGCCTGGCTAAGAGCCAGGCCTTGGTTAAATCTGGGTCAGGGTTGAGGGACTCAGGGAGGCTGGATGACTCAGCAAGCAGCACCTCTGGTAACTCCCCCTGCTCTCTGTAACTCTGGAGAGAAGTAGAAGGTGGAGTTTAGGAGGAGCTGCTTGGATTATTAATAAGGGCCCCAGCCAATTCCCAGCAAAGTGGGCTGGCAGGGGGTGGGCACCTCATAAATACTCATGAGTCATGCCAACAGGGGGCAGTCAGGTGAAACATGGAAATGGAGTGCTGAGAAGGCTGTCAGTGGCCCTTGAGGTGCCCCCTAGTCTGGGGGGGTAACCTTGAGCCTGGGGCTCGAGTGCTGGAGGGACCCTCTAAAACACAAGGAGGAATCCTTTCCTAGATGCACAGGGGCAAGAGTGAGGACAGCGGGAGAAAGTCAGGGTGAGGACAGCGGGAGAAAGTCAGGAAATCCGGAAGAACTCCTGAGGAGTCAGCCGTGTGGGCTGGTGAGTGAGCAGTCAGGGGGGACCGTGGTGAAGTAGCTAGGAGGGCTAGTGAGAGGGGCAGCTGCAGCCAGGTGGGCTGGTAGTGCCTGAAGAGGTGGTGCTGGGATCAGTAGCCACAGGGATGGAAGCCGGAAACTGACTTTGGCTACACATTTAAAGGGGCTTCGAGTTCCTGCCTATAACAGGCTGTTGTCCTGATGGAGTACTGGGTCAGGATTATCTTTTTGTCAAGTGTGCTTGAGGAAACAGAGGAGTGTATATAGGAAAATTGTCCCTGAAGTTGTCTGAAGTCAAGTGGGCATCCCATAATACTCCTACTCCCTATCCAAGTTGTATCATCTCAATAAAATACAAAAAAAACAAAGTGCTGGACTGTTATCTGACTCTGGGAGACTGTGGAGCTTTGGTGTGCCTGGCTGTGCAGGGTGGGGGCAGGGCCGTCTTTACCGCAGGGAAAACGGGGCAGCTGCCCAGGGCCCTTTCACTGTTTGGGGCTCAAAGCAGAGCTGCCCCTTAAGCCCATGCGGTGCCCGTAAATCAGCACATCGGCGGTGCTGAAAATCCCCACACACTGTCTGTCACAGACAGACATCAGCTGGCCTCAATTCAGCACGCACACAGTGCAGCAGTGCCAGTGCTGCAGTTTTTTCATCAAGGAGCGGGCCATGGGTGGGCGAGGCCTTGAGCTCCACTGACGCTGTGGCCCACCCCTTGCTATGCTGCCTGCAAGCAAGTGTACCATACGTGATCGGACTCAGTGGAGTGGAGGCGTCGGTAGGAGGAGTCAGACCGCGGCGTGGAGTGGAGTGCTGGTGCCTGCCTGGTGGTCAAGTGAAACTAGCAGTAGCAGTGTGGAGGAACTGATCGGATTCGGAGCTGAGCTGGCCAGGAGGACAAGGTAGGTCTTCTTTCCCCTCTCCTGGCTTCCACACCCCATGTGTAGAAGAGTAGAAAGTCTAAAAACCTGCCATCCCCTCTATCACCAATAGATAGATTCATGCATTGCATCTATCTATCTATCCATCTATCTATGGCCGCCGATGCCACCCCCTATTCAGGCGCCCGGTCCCTTTTCGGGCGCCTGAATTACAGCAACGGGGGGAGTTTTTGAAGAACCTGATTAGAGCCGTAGGCTCTAATAGGCGTCAAAAAGTGACCTGCAAGCGCAATGCTGGGCGCTTGCAGGTCACTCAGCCGTGTTAGAAAAACCAAAGAATATTCGCTTTCCTAACACTAAACCGCCTCTCCGCCAATCAGGAGCTTGGGTCTGTTACCTGTCACCTGATTGGCTGAAACGACAGGTGTCGCTATTGGATGCCTATCAGGAGGAGAGGACGGGAGATGAGGACAGCAGGAGACACATGAAGGACATCGCTTGTTGCTGTCACCAGCTGCCCCACCAAGACAGAGTAAGCGCCGGGCAGGCGCGAACGGGCGGGGGGGCACACTGGGGGCATTCAAGGGCACACTGGCAGCAATTAATGGGCACACTGGCAGCATATGATGGGCACACTGGCAGCATTTAATGGGCACACTGGATCCGCACACATATTCAGGGCTCTGCATATGCATTGGGTGTGTAGGACAGTTTATCTATAAAGTTAAGTCATTACTTTTTAACTTAAATAAGTGTGTAAAGTTGGGCCTGTGGTGTCAGGGGACAGTAGAGAGAGTCCTGACACAAAGGGAGTCATTCCTCTTGCCTGGACTCATAGAGCCAACCAGTGGCGGCCCGTCCATACAGGGCGCCTGGGCGCCACCCCCACCCCCCCTCCAGGCAGTCAAAAAACTAAATAATGGTGTTCAAACCACACATGTGAGGTATCACTGCGATTGTTAGAGCGATAATTCTAGCCCTAGACCTCTTCTGTAACTCAAAACATGCAACCTGTAGAATTTTTTAAACGTCGCATATGGGTAAAAGTTTGTCGCCATTCCATGAGCAGTCGCAACTTTGAAGCGTGACATGTTAGGTATCAATTTACTTGGCGTAACATCATCTTTCACAATATAAAAAAAAATTGGGCTAACTTTACAGTTTTTTTCATTTTTTAATTAAAAAAACTGTATTTTTTCCAAAAAAAAATGCACTTGTGAGACCGCTGCGCAAATACAGTGTGACAGAAAGTATTGCAATTACTGCCATTTTGTTCTCTAGGGTGTTAGAAAAAAATATATATAATGTTTGGGGGTTCCAAGTAATTTTGTAGCAGCAAAAAAATGATTTTAACTTGAAAACAACAAGTTTGAAAAATAGGCCCGGTCTTAAAGTAGTTAATATTAGTTATTGTTCTCCAGTTGATTATTTGACTATAGACTGTTACTGTCTGTTATTCTTCCACAGAAATATTGCAGTAAAGACAATTTCTGTGTTTTATCATAACGTGTGTGTTTCTCATTGGTCATTGCACTTACACTATTGCCAGGTGCGCCAGAGGGGGCTGAGGCTGTTATTAGGGTTGAGAGGCAGAGTAACGGACTGAACATACTTAAGCAGCCCCTGTGGGGGTATTGCTACACATGTCTATACTTACCTGCTCTGTGCAATAGTTTTGCATAGAGCAGCCCTGATCCCCTTCTTCTGGGGTCCCCCGCTGGCGCTCCAAGCCCCTCCTCTTCATCGGGTGCCCCCACGGAAAGCTGCTTTCCCTGGGGGCACCCGTGCGGGCTCGCTCCCGAGTCCTACTGCTGCGTCTATTGATACAGACAGCGGGACTCGGCCCCACCCCCTCCTCCTGTGTCACAGGATTTGATTGACAGCAGCGGAGGCAATGGCTCCCGCTGCTATCAATCTGTCCAATGAGGAGAGAGACAGCGATTGGAGTCACTGCATTCATGCACATCGCTGGATCAGATCGGGCTCAGGTAAAGTGGTTGTAAACTTAATGATAATTTGTACCTATAGGTAAGCCTAAAATAAGGCTTACCTATAGGTACTGTAAATATCTCCTAAATGTGCACCGTTTAGGAGATATTTACTGTATATGCAGCCGGTGACATCAAGGAACGGCCCACCCGTGCCGCTTCTTCAGAGCCCTGTGCCATGACTGGCGGCTCCCGTGCGCATGCATGAGTGACGTCATGCTGTTCTAGGCCAGTCACACAGCGGATCCGGAAAGAAGATGGGTGAAGATGGATGCGGCCTACAGAGGTGACAACGCATCGGTAGAGGGCTTCGTTTGCAGGTAAGTTTCACATAATGTGCTAGTATGTGATGCATACTAGCACATTATGCCTTTACTTTGCAGGTCAGAAAAAAAACTACTTCCTCTTTAAGGCTTTTTAACTTTTTTTAATATATATATTTTGCCCATAGTTTTGCTTTAAGCTTAATTGTGACTGGTTAAAAGACATTAGTGCCAGGGATCCCTATAGCTAAGAGATAACTAAGATGTCATCTTGCTGCCAAGTATGGCAACAAGACATTTGGCACTGCATGATAGGGTACCCAAAGGGTAAAAGCATGTATTTGCTGTGTGAGAGTGAGAGAGACTGACAGTTTTATGCCAGTCTGTAATAAGCTAACAGGTTTCAGAGCAGGAATTGTAGAGGGAAAAGGTCAGCCTGAGAGAGGAGTTCTGACAATGCTGTCACCTGACAGCTCTTATGGCTCAGTTTAACAGACTGTGACAGCGCTGTTAATAAATCGCAGTGCCTGGAGCTCACTTTCCGCCAGCTAACAGCTCTCTGAAGACGGGCGATGGAAGAGTAAATCTCTTGTGCTCACTAAATAGCTAAACACATCTATTGCCTGTTCAGCGTCCACAGCCGCACTGTCCATTTGCATGCACTATGTGAATTTGGCCTAAAAAAAAGTATTTCAACATGTCGTATATTTAATTTATTTGTATAGCACCATCATATTCTGCAGCACTTTACAGAAAAGACTAAATCATTTATGCTGGCCCCTGTTCTGATTTTGCGTCAGTTTTATTGTAACAAAGTATTTTTTATTTTTTTTTGTAAAGTGTACAGGTTTTTAAACGCTTTATATCTTTATTTATTATGGACATGTTTATTTTATAATTAAAGACTGGGTGCAGTCATTAAACTGCTTTTGCAGCGCATTCTGTGTTAGTGTATGTAAACCCTAACGTTGAAATTCCCTTATTTGCTCGTTTTGTTGTTTTTATTAAACCATTAAAGAGTTCTGTTATATCTGTGTAAAAAAAAATACCTGCTGACCTTGATGAAGTGTATTAGGACTACAGAATACCTACCTCTTAGGCACTGCTTGCACAGAGTGATAAGATGTGCAGGGCTACCCTAGAAAGAGGTGGCTGGAAATCCCCCAGGTTCTTTTCCCAGTAGATTGCCTCGCAGTTAGGCACAAGTTCACAGTCACTCTTTGGCTCAGTTACAAGTCTAGGGGTGTTCTTTTTTGTTATTTTTATTTTTTTTAAATTTACCTAACAAACAAAAATACAGCTCCACTGAACAGAGTGAGCAAGCACTAAATCTAAGTAATTCTAGCACCTATCTAGGAGGGCTGTATATTTGCTCGCCCGGTGCAGTGCTGTGTTTTGCTGGCACAGAGATGCAGAGGTGTTGCATGCATCTCTGTGCAGGCATTCCATTGTCGTCTACTGAGACAAGCTGCTGTGTCCCAATAAGACATGCAGGTGCGTGTCCCCGAAATCACCCTGTGTGTGCTCAGGGACCTGAACCCACACAGTAGCTGTGCCCATGCAGTCACATGTCCCAATAGACAAAAATGGGATGCAGGCATGAGGATGAATGCAACACCTGTGCTGGTAAAACCTGCATGGGGCACGCATGTAATCGCCCTGTGTGAACAAGGCATTGTGATACGGAAAAGAGGAGAGGGCCACAAGTTCTGTAGTCCAAACAGACCTCTGATCCTAGGACGACAACACCGCTCCCCCAAATGTACAGTACAGTCAATGAGCATTTACCGTAACCAAGGATAGAAAGTGTGTTACTGACAGGGTCACCAGGTGAACATAAAGGAAGTAGAGTCTTAAAAATTAAAACAGAGGCCCCTTTCACACAGATGTTCCGATCAGATCTGTCTCTCACTTTTTCAGGCGGATCTGATTGGAAGCCCCATGCTAGTCTATTGACAGGCGGATGCAAACAGATGTGCATGCATTTACCTCTAAATCCCTCCAAAAGGGATAAGGTCTGCATCATGTTTTTGTTTTTCCTGACTTAAATGTGAGGAATCTGAGGTAGTCTGATGTA